>NC_134397.1:44058475-44684725 GCF_050003625.1 Haematobia irritans | reverse complement strand
ATTTGTTGCAAATAATCAAAAAGTCCTTATGATATTTGTGTAAATCTATATTTAAATTCGTCTAAAGCATGAAATCATACTTTAATTTAAGAGAAATAAAATAAATGTATACATTTAGGATAACCTAATATTTTAATATATTTAAAATCCATGTCTGCAAATTTTATTAGTTCGATTGATAAAAAAGTATATCCACATTTTTTCTGTGGGGGACAAACAATATTGTCTTTTTTATTTGTTAACCTTAAAGTCAAACCACTTATTTCCCTTTTTCCACTTGGTTTGGCCCTAAGTGCTTATTCTTGTTTGGTCGTCACTTTTTTTTCTATTGCAAAGACCTTTGATATTTAGCGTTTTTTTTCAACAAAAGACCAAATACAAAAGAAACTCAACCAACAAACAATTGTTACAATCACAGATTGTGCTCAATTTAATGTTTTTATTTAACATTAATGGTTTGTCCTTCTCAAAGGACATGATTGTTAGTGTTTCCGGTGTCAGCTACACAAAAAGTTGTTCGTACTTTTTTTTTTTGGTGCGTCGTTGGGTTTGTTTGTCAACAATTTGTTTTATTGTAATTGCATTAGACTTTTTGTACCTTTTGCTATTTATTGGCAATTTCATATAGATTTTTTATAGCTCTCTTATATATGGGGTGAAGAGCATAGTAAAACCACAAAAGGACTTTTTGAAAATAATGTAATAGACAAAATAAAACATAGTTTATTGGTAACAACAATAGATTTTAGTATTTAAAGCATATCTTCAGGAGGGTCTTAAAGAAAAACAATTTTTCTTAAACAAAAAAAATTATTGCCATTGACCGTCAAATTCGATAATAATGAAGTGTGTTTTCCAAAGACCAAAAATTCTATAATAATAAAGTGTGTTTTTGAAGAGCAAATGCAATCGTTTGTATATGAAATTTTTATGAAGATTTTAAAGGTATAATTTTCGGGGTTTTTTTTTGTAGCATATTTTAAGGATATTTTGCAAATAAAACAATATACGACATATAAAATAGTTTGTGGGTAACAAAAAAAACAGATATTATCTAAAGCCTATATTGGGACTCTAAAACAATTGTGTTTGAAATTTAGTTTGCCCCTAATATTGAGTCCATTATTAAAAAAAGAGGAAATCGCTCAATTAATGTGGGTAATACATCCAAATTTCTGAAAATAGGGCAAAAGATTTATGTAATAGCTACATGTAAGTCTAAATACGATCGGCTAATACATGTACATTTGAAATTTCAGCAACATTGGTTAATAAATAAGAGTATTATGGCCAAATTTGGGAAAATTGATCGATACATATATATGGGAGCTATATCTAAATCTGAACCGATTTGGATGATATTTTCCAGATTTGGTTGATACCACAGATGGTTACTTTGTGCTAAATTAGTGTAAGATCGGGTATTAAATTAGGCTATTATTTTCAGAAATAAAGTTATAGGGGGTACATTTTTGAAAAACCGGCGATACATATATGGGAGCTATATTTAAATCTGAACCGATTTGGATTATATTTTGCAGGTTTTGTTGATATTACAAGAGATTACCCTGTGCTAATTTTGAGTAAGATCGGTTAATAAATGAGGCCACTATGGTCAAAAATAAAGTTATAAGGGGCAAATTTTTCAAAATCTGTCGCTACATATATATGGGAGCTATATCTAAATATGAACCGATTTCGATGATATTTTGCACATAGAATCAGTCTTTAAGAAGATTAGAGTAAGCCAAGTTTGAGTAGGATCGGTTGATAAATAAGGGGTTTATGGCCAAATTTGTGAAAATCGGGCGATTCATATATATGGGAGCTATAGCTAAATCTGAGGCCACTATGGTCAAAAATAAGGTTATAAGGGGCAAATTTTTCAAAATCGGTCGCTACATATATATGGAAGCTATATCTAAATCTGAACTGATTTGGATGATATTTTGCACATAGCGTCAGTTTTTTAGAAGATTAGAGTAAGCCAAGTTTGAGTAGGATCGGTTAATAAATAAGGGGTTTATAGCCAAATTTGTGAAAATCGGGCGATACATATATAATGGAGCTATAGCTAAATCTGAACCGATTTCGATGATTTTTTGCACATATAGTAAGTGCTATAGAAAACTAGATTTGGCCAACTGGAAGTCAGATCGGTTGATAAATAAGGGACTTATGGCCAAATTTGGGAAAATCGGATGATACCTATATATATGGGAGCTATATCTAAATCTGAACCGATTTCGATGACATTTGGCACTCTTAAGGGGTGGTCAATTGGATTACTGTGTGGCAAATTTGACGCCCATCGGTTAGTAAATAAACGCAATCTGATCCCATTTATCGAAATCGGACGATACATATATATGGGAGCTATATCTAAATTTGATCCGATTTTTTCCAAATTCAATAGCGTTCGTCTCTGTGCCACAAAAAAACCGTCACATACCAAATTTCATCAGAATCGGTTAATAATTGCGACCGGAATCCTGCGAACAACAAATACATGGACAGACGGACGGACACCAAGCGCTAAATCGACTCAGGAGGTGATTCTGAGTCGATCGGTATATATTTTATGGAGTCAAAAAATCAATATTTCTGGTAGGCACATTTTTTTTTGGCAGTTATTATACCCCGACCACCAAGTGGATTAGGGTATAACAATGTTCATTTACGGCCATTTTCATGTAGCTACGTAAGGCTTTAGCTCCCAGTTAACAGAATATAAATTGTCAATATCTTCTCTCCGGTTAACTTTAACTGAAAAAAAAAACAGCAGTTAAGTGCTTAACTGATATAGGGAATATATAGGCAAGGTGGCAAATATATCCATAGTGCGGTTTAAAAGTTCGTTAGCTAACGTAGTACTAACGGAGCTTCATGAAAAAGGGGGGTTAAAGTGATAAAACTTTTAAAAAGTTATGGTTAATATTGTTAACCATAACTGAAGTTTTAAAAATTTCCTATCCAGCCCCTTTTGGATTGGAATTTTTTAAGCTTTGCTCGCTCTAAAGTGCACCCAGAGAAGGAATATGATCACCTCAACCATGTTTCAAGAGCAAAATGGTATTTTTGGATGGTGACCATGTAATATGTTCGTCGCAACCATGTTATTTTCTCGGAAATTATTAATCTGTTTTCGGCGAGCATGTTATGTTTGGCGAGAAAACAACATTTTTGCGAGAAACATGTTAGGTTAGGTGGCAGCCCGATGTATCAGGCTCACTTAGACTATTCAGTCCATTGTGATACCACATTGGTGAACATTGAATTGACAAACATGTTACATGGTCATCATCCAAAAATAACATTTTGCTCTTGAAACATGTTTTGGGGTGATCATATTCCTTCTCTGCGTGTGATTTAAGTCAATTTTAGCCATGTTCTGTTACATTTGAATTCGTACATACTAAAAAAAAAAACTACAATAAACATGATTTTAAGACCGAAAAAAAGAAAATTTATATCTTATACGGTTTTTTGATAAATTCCAAAAAACAAAAAAAACTTTGAACTTGTTTCCTGTAAAATTCACTTTTTAGACTTAGCATTCTTTGGAATGGAGACATCGATATATTCTCCTGGAAATTTAGTGTACCTGTAGGCTTCTTTTTTTACATTTTAAAGTATAAGGTTAGACCATTTGTGACTTATAATCCATTACATTTTTCTTGCTGTTTTTTTAAATGAAAGTTATCAATTTTCCTAATATTTCCTATATCGTATGTTTTTATAGCATATTTTTAGGCATTTTCTTTAAATTTTCTTATACTATGTGCTACTTGAAATTCCCATGGTTTCCAAATTAGTACACTCATAGAAAAAATCATGAACGACGTGGTCATTTCGAAACGATGAAAGTAAATCAACACACATGTGTTGTCAAATTGAGAACAGATGGGGTCAATCTGACAACGTAAAAATGACACCATTCGTTGTCAAAACAACTACCAGCGTTCATGATCTGAAAACGTAATGGCTACGAATTTATAAGCAAAATTAAAAAAAGATTTCCTCTACCGTGACTCGAACCTGTGTTGCCTGCACGATACGCGTTAACAGTCGCCTTAGCACATTGCACCAATGGCGGAGTTGCCATAACAACGTCTAACGATTATTTTATGACTTTTCATGGCCAAAGAAAAACGAATGCCGTTCATGAAATCGTGAACGCCCGTGGACGAAATCGTGAACATTCCGTTTTGATTTTTTGTGAACGTTTTTGTTTCATTTTGACAACGTCCGTTCACGATTGTGAAACGCAATTTTTTCTACTAGTGTATATATTTTTCAGCATCAACCCCAAAAGCAAAGAACAAGAAAGCACCCCATTTAAGAGTGCAATAAAATTTCCTTTCAAATGAGTTTATCGTATAAAAATTCAATTAATTCTTAACCAAAAAGAAACGAGAATAAAAACAAGCAACCGCATAAGACGCAACATTTCACTATTTAATTGAATGAATTAAATATAAAAGAAAATCGCAGAGCACATTGTATAAGTATGAACAAAACAAAAAAAACCGAATTGGCAAGGGGAATTTTGGCCAACACCAGACCGTAGTGGTTAATAAGAATAACATGGGAATAGTATCACAAATGAGCCTGAGGGGGAAAAAGAGGACATCAACTATTGACCCAGGATGGTAGAAATGTTATATGCAAAATATATATGGAATATGGAAAAATAGTAGATAATATGAAACGCTTTAATATATGAAATGAAATATAAAATGGAAAAATATTGGTAGATCAGCTAAAGGAAGACAAAATATTAGGTAAGCTATTACTGACGAAAAAAACAAAAATTGCATAAAAAATTTGGTGACATTTACATTGTAATTTATTAATAAAATTGTTATCAAAGTCCTTAAGATTAGGACTAGAACCTATTAGTCTTCGATTTTTTACTCTTTAAAACATTCAAAATTTTTCGTGGATCGATGTCGATGGCCTTAATATTACTACTAGTGTCCTATGTTGTTAGGGTGAGTACTTAAGTATATGCATGTACGATGAAAATAGTTACTATCATTAGTGCAAATGTGGTGACATTTATATATGGTGTATTCCGTATGTATGTGTGATGGTACTCACAAAAGTCATTGTAATGATGACGGTGGTGGTGGTAAGAATAGTGGTCGTGGTAAAATAGTATGACCTCATTTATATTTCACAAGTTGACCAACCATATTTACATTTACACTAGATATACATAAACAAAAACACACACACACGCACACGCATATGTCCCTATAAACAAAATGAATATGTATGGAAACAACAATAACATACACACGCGCTCAACTATGAACAACACAATACAATTTTATTACATTCTCACTATACCATATAAGAGTAAAGCAACATGTACAGGACATAATATCTAGTATGTCCACCCAGGCTCACACTTATTTGCACCTACATACATAGAAGAATTATATAGCATACACACGTGTCCTTTTAGTGACATAATTTGAAACTATGGCTTTGGCATACACCCATACACATAGATAAAAATTCCCATAAGTAAATGGGATGAGTTTACAGAGTATGTCGCTTGCAAATGTCAAGAGCATTTGTTGCTGTTACTGATGTTTAGAGTGTTCCAATGTTATTGTTGTATTACTATGATAGTTTTCATTTCGTAAGGTGTTGTTGGGTTGGATATGGAAGAGGATGAGGTATAGAATATTTTCGCATTCGCAATTAAGTAAGTAATTTTTATTTATGCCACAAACAGACTCTCTTTTATATGTGCGACACACGAGGTACATTCGGTGAAATTAAATAAAAAAGTGATCTATAACAAAAATGTTTCTCTCAAACAGGCGAAGATAATAGAACAATTTTTGTTGAACAATGAATGATATTTAAAGGCATTTAAAAAAAAAAATGAAAAATTCGCCCTAAGGTATGCCTCAGTTTTTATATTGAGCTTGTCGTATATTATCAGGAAACCAATCAAAATATTTTGTTCTCCAAATATTCGACTTAATTTTATTATTACAAAACAATCGAAAAATTAGCGCTTTTATATTAAAACATGGCTTTCTAAAATTATTTTCTATATTCGCCTTAAAGCATGCTTCATTATTTATATAGAATTTGTCATATTATGTCAGGGAAGCAATCGAAATATTTCATTTTCGAGGTATTTGTCCTAATTTTATTATTACAATTTATATACAATTTTCAAAATTTTTATAATTTTTCGAAAATATTCCAAAGAGGTTTTATCAAATTATTTCAGACATTTTAGAACAATACCATGACTTCCAGGTCTTAAAAGCTTTTAGAGTCAAATATTTAATTTGTACTTGATATTTAAATATATATTTATATTTAAAAAAATCGCCCTAAGGTATGCCTTATTTTTTATATAAAGTTTGTCGTATATCAGGAAACCAATCGAAATATTTTCTTCTACAGATATTTGACTTAATTTTATTATTACAGTTAAAACAATCGAAAAATTTACGCTATTACATTAAAACATGACATTCGCAAATTATTTTCTATATTCGCCTTAAATCATGCTTCATTATTTATATAGAATTTGTCATATTATGTCAGGGAAGCAATCGAAATATTTTGTTCTCGAGATATTCGTCCTAATTTTATTATTGCAATTTTTATACAAAATATTCCAATAGGCTTTATCAAATTATTTCAGACATTTTAGAATGACTTCCAGGTCTTCAAAGCTTTTAGAGTCAACTATTTACACATAGAAATATAATTAAGAGTGAAACCATTGTACTTGTACAGTTTAACGTGTTTTTACGAGTTGTATGCTAAAGTGGCAGCCCGATGTATTCAGGCTCACTAACTAAGTCTATTGTGACTATACAGCGGAGGCATTGCACTACGGTAGTTCTTGGCAAAATTTATCAATGTAAGACGTTTGGCTTTTTTGTGTGTAAATAGTTTTCAGCAAATTCCATTTTTGGTATTGTGAGAAATATTTGATATTTTAACTAGAACTTTTTAATGCCTTGATGTATGCATTTATTTAATGTAAAAATTACGTGACTAAAAATATACGGACTCTTAAGTACGTCTGCCTTAAGGCATGCAATGATTTTTAAACATAGAAATCTTATATTAAATTATATTTTTGTAAATATTGGTATGACATCATAATAGCACTAAATATACTGCAAACTTTAGGGAACATTAAATTTTTTTTACAATTGTTATTTTTTTTTTTTTTAATTCTTTATAACCAATTTCATGAGATTCAAGAATGTATTTAAGATATTAAAGTAGAAATAATGATAAATTTAATATAGTTCCCCTAAAGTATGCAACACTTTATATCGAAACAATTGTTATTAACAAAAACATGGCTATTGTCCTATACCTATAATTATCTGTTGGTCTATGAGGGTTGAATAGATGAGTCCCTTCGGAAACGAAATTTCCGTTTGTATAGAAAATTAAGCCATTTACATTGTTAATTGCATGCACGTTCTAGAAAATTAAATAAAATTTCATGTTAGACATTTTCGAAAATGCAAACACTTGCCTATCTTCATTTCAATTTATAGAAGGACAATGTTTATTGATTAATTTGTGATTATAAACAAAATTATACCGAATATGTGAAACGAGAACTAGTGTATATTTGGATACGGAAAATTCAATTGGAAATCGAAATTTGTCATTGAGAACATTTTCACTAGTGAGATTGACGATATTTGTATGAATTTATGAATGATTTGGAAGTAAAACATGTTAAAAACTATGAAAACATTTAACAAATGGTGTAACATTAAGCTGTGGGAAAATGTTCCCAAACTTAGAAAAATGGTGCATACACACAAAAAAATTTCACGAAAATTTTTCCAATTAAAATTTTAATTGAGTTTTAACAAATATTCAATTAAAAATTTAATTGATTCAACAATTTTTTTAATTGAAACAAAAATCAATAACAAAAATAATAGTAACAATTAATTTTTTAATTGGATCAATTTACTTTTTAATTGACCTTCAATTAATTTTTTAATTGATACTATCATTTCTGTGATTGAACACATTTCAATTAAAAATTAATTGGAGCAATTAATTTTGTGATTGAATCAGAACAATTTTTTTTGTGTATATATAGGCAGCCTTAAAATATTTATTTTATGGTCAATAGATTGTTCAAAATATAATACTAAATATAACTGTTGTCCTTATTTGTGTAAATAATATAGCATGATGTATGCTATATTATTTACGATATAATCCAGTTTGCACATATTCATACTAATATAAAGCATATTTCTTACAAATCGATACCGATCTATTTAAATCCGTTTTTATATAGGAAGGAATGTGCTGTGAACCTCTCAAAGTGGTATCACATAATGCCTCAAATTGATGCTAACTATCTGATTATTAAAATTTAGCTTACAAAATAATGCATACTTTTAGGTACATTTTGAAAATGGACATTTTATCAAGAGTGTTCCCAAAATAGGTAAGTAAGTTAATGTCAAACAATGAAATAGTTAATATTCTATATTTTTTTGTTTAATAAAATCCATAATTCTATGCAGTTTCCATAGATGGTTCAAATATTTGATTTCAAAGAAAAATCTATGAAACATTATTCCGAAACACAGGGCGCTGTATTAAATCAGTCATACCAATTATTATTCATTCAATTCAATTCAATTATTAATTCAATTATGAATGACTGATGTATGACAATGACACAGTACTTAGATTGAGTCTATTAATTAGGACTTAAGATGTATGGAAAGAGTGATGCTTGTAAATCGGCGACATAATTTTATACGGCTATGTTACACACAAAAATAATTCACCAAAAAATTTGTTCAATTGAAATTTTAATTGAATTCTAAAACAATGTTGATTAAAAATTTAATTGGGTCAAACAATTTTTTAATTGAAACAAAAATCTGATCACGAAAATTAATGTGGACTTATATGGCCCCAGAAGTCAGAGTTTTACCCTAATTTACTTAAGATTTTGCACAAGAAGAACAATTAGTACTATAGTCAAGTGTGCCAAATTTTATTGAAATCGATTCAGATTTAGATATAGCTTCCATATATATCTTGCGCCCGATATGGACTAATACGGTCCCAGAAGCCAGAGTTTTAACCCAATTTAGTTGAAATTTTGCACTAGGAGTACAATTAGTAGTGTCAAATTTTATTGAAATCGGTTCAGATTTAGATATAGCTCCCATATATAGCTTTCGCCCGATTTACACTCATATGACCACAGTGGCCAATCTTTTACTCCGATTTAATTGAAATTTTGCACACGGAGTAGAATTAGCCTTGTAGCTATGCGTGCCAAATTTGGCTGAAATCGGTTCAGATTTAGATATATCTCCCATATATAGTTTTCGCCCGATTTACACTCATATGACCACAGAGGCCAATTTTTTACTCCGATTTAGTTGAAATTTTGCACAGGGAGTAGAATTAGCATTGTTGCTATGTGTGCCAAATTTGGTTGAAATCGGTTCAGATGTAGATATATCTCCCATATATAGCTTTCGCCCGATTTACACTCATATGACCACAGAGGCCAATTTTTTACTCCGATTTAGTTGAAATTTTGCACTAGGAGTACAATTAGTAGTGTAGTCAAGTGTGCCAAATTTGGTTGAAATCGGTTCAGATTTAGATATATCTCCCATATATAGCTTTCGCCCGATTTACACTCATATGACCACAGTGGCCAATCTTTTACTCCGATTTAATTGAAATTTTGCACAGGGAGTAGAATGAGCATTGTAGCTAAGCGTGCGAAATTTGGTTGAAATCGGTTCAGATGTAGATATAGCTCCCATATATAGTTTTCGCCCGATTTACACTCATATGACCACAGTGGCCAATCTTTTACTCCGATTTAATTGAAATTTTGCACACGGAGTAGAATTAGCCTTTTAGCTATGCGTGCCAAATTTGGGAAATTTAGCCGACTTAAATTTTGAGTCTATAGATTTTGTAGAAGTCTATCAAATTCTGTCCATATAGAGTGATATTTAAATGTATGTATTTGGGACAAACCTTTATATATAGCCCCCAACACATTTGACGGAGTGGTGCAGGGTATAATATAGTCGGCCCCGTCCGACTTTAGACTTTCCTTACTTGTTTTTAATTGACTTTGGTGAATAATACTAAAATTTCTGTGATTGAAGAAATTTCAATTAAAAATGAAGACAAAACATATTTTTGAAGACAAAACATATTTTTTTTGTCTGTGCATTTGGAACCAAAATATTGCATACTTTTAGGCAAGTTAAAACAAAAACGATATTGCAACTACTTTTATATAAAGATAACGGAAAAACGGTGTTACAAAATGGACTGTTCATGATAGTGGATAGGAGCCACCGTGGTGCAATGGTTAGCATGCCCGCCTTGCATACACAAGGTCGTGGGTTCGATTCCTGCATCGACCGAACACCAAACAATTTTTCAGTGGTGGATTATCCCACCTCAGTAATGATGGTAACATTTCTGAGGGTTTCAAAGCTTCTCTAAGTGGTTTCACTACAATGTGGAACGCCGTTCGGACTCGGCTATAAAAAGGAGGTCCCTTGTCATTGAGCTTAATATGGAATCGGGCAGCACTCAGTGATAAGAGAGAAGTTCACCAATGTGGTATCACAATGGACTGAATAGTCAAAGTGAGCCTGATACATCGGGCTGCCACCTAACCTAACCTATGATAGTGGATCGAATTAATAACACATGTGGCAAGTCATAATCTTAGAGAGTCATAGATGCGAAATTATAATCAACCAGTACAATTTTACTACGGATGACAAACAAGAACTGTGAGGAAACAAGAGTTCAACTGACTTCTTTGAAAAATTTCCCCATTTTAAGAACGCCCGTTCTTGATTTCATAAACATTCCTTTCCAATTATACAATGTAGTTTTATCAGTTAACACAGGAAATCCAAATTTTTCTTTTGGTTTAAAAATCTTAAATTCTCCCAAAATCATCCAAAAATTTTGTGACAAAATTCATTCAATTTATTTTCCATCCCTTTAAATTTATCCTCAGAATAAAATTCAAATTGTTTTACGAACATATTTTAATTGTTTGCCTAAGCTTAATCGCCCAGACATTCCTAAGGCTAAAAAACAAAACAACAAAAAATAGGCATTTACACCATAGACATGGCAATATAAGCTTGCAAAACTCAATATGCCACAGGGAGGACGTGTACATTAATGGCGGCTTAAGAGCCAAGCAAACTTTGAACAAAGTCATTTACATTTTTATATCCTTTTAAAACCTAGCCACCAACACAAATGCTACCAGCCATATCACCATCACCTCCACCCACCTCCATCACCAACCGAAAAATACCACCTCCTACTTTTGCTATAAACAAGGCGAATATAACACTTAATATCAATACGAAATTAATTGCGTAGAAAAAATAATTACCTCAAACTTTAACTATAAACTTTAAGGCATTTTACGACAAGAGAGCAATGATCGGGAAAATGACGATGACAAAGGATAAGAGGTGGTGTTTGGTCTTGCTATGGTATGAAGCTAGACGTAATGAACAGTAAAAATGCCTAATGTCTTTCAAAGGAAAAGGACCTGTTTCCTTTAGAGCTTGCTGGCTGGCTATAGCTATACAAAACAAACGGCCCTCAAAGGCTCTATTCGCAAATTTTTTGTTTCGCCTCATCTTTATGTGGCTCACCACAAGCAATGTGCAATCAGAATCTAGCCAATGTAGCTACACAGGAAAAAAATGTCATGTAAAAAATATTTCAAATTAAATCATTATAGATTATTGTCCCAGTGTTGCTTCTTAAATGAAGCGTCTAACGAAAGAGCATTTGTGCAATGAAATGGTTTATTTATTAACTTCCCAAAGCTAGATTCTATTGGTGACAAGAAAAAATATACATATCAGTCCATAGTGTTGTTCGGTCTTAATGGAGAAACTACAGTGCACAAAAAAAATAACAATTTTTCCAATTAAAGTCTTAATTGAGTCTTTAAAAATATTCAATTAAAAATTTAATGGATTCAACAAATTTTTTAATTGCAACAAAAATCAATCACAAAATTATTATAGTATCATAGTATCAATTAATTTTTTAATTGGATTAATTAATTTTTTAATTGACTTTCAACAAATTTTTTGATTGCAACAAAAATCAATCACAAAATTATTATAGTATCATATTATCATAGTATCAATTAATTTTTTAATTGGATTAATTAGTTTTTTAATTGACTTTCAATTAATTTTTTAATAAACTTTCAATTAATTTTTTAATTGATACTATCTAGCTAGCTATGTCAACTTCGTGGACTGCTGTTTTATAATCGAACCAAATCAGTGCATATAAAAGGTTTCGTGCCCAAAATATTGTTTACTAAAATAAAAAATGCCAAAATTTTATTTCAGAATGTGATTAATACATAAATAATAAGAAATCATTTTTAACAATTTTTAAATTTTTTTAGTTCTACGAAAATGTTCATTATAGTATACTACAACTTTTCTTTTACCAGTTACTCAAATTATTAAGTATTTTTTTAAAATTAAATTCTTAATTTTTTTCAGTGTAAACTTCGTGTTTTAACGCCTTTAAAAATATACGTTTAATATTAAGAGCTCTCTTTGGTTACAGCCATTTTTTCTAGGCGAATTTGTACATTTGCTTTTACTTTCCTTCATTGTTCCTTGGCAAAGTGTTTCACCCAAAATGTAAAAACGCTAAATTATGTGCAGAAAGACATTTATCAGAGTGTCAAGAGCATAGAAAGGCTGGTCGAAAAAATGGAAAGAACAATAATGTACACATATACTGAGGCCAGCACTAACACACGTTAAAAGGGCGAATAACAGCAAAAATATTTATATATGGAAGAAAGACACCAAACGGACAGATGAAGCAAGATAGATAGCGGCCATACTCCAAAAGACGAGACAAACAGAACGGAAAACTGTGATAAGAATAAAAGACCACCAATGAAAACCACTAAAGGAAGTTTATGGTGGGTGTACACACACACACACATAGAGGGACTAACAGACGGACAAGCAAGCATGCAAACAGACAACCGGAAAACAGACAACAAATATCGGCAAATGGATCATAGAGAACGAATGACTACAACATTGTTGTTAAGTTAAATGTAATTAATTACAGTAGGAAGTAAGCAAGAGGAAAAAAACTGTTCGTAAATGTGTTTGTAAAGCCATCAAGGAAATATTGGAGGGGGGGAGGGGGGGGGGTCGAAAAAGAAAATTGTCAAAGGAGAATTTAAATTTTGTGAATTTTGTTTTTTTTTCTCGAAATTTCTTATGAGCTCAAGTGATAAGGATGGTGTTGGGATTTATTGCTTTTCAGGCTTTATTTTAAATTGCAGCCTAAAAATAGGCAACGTTTTTAAGAGTAAGAGATATTAAACTTCTCTGTCAATTGGCAATGTAATTTAATTGAATTAAAATTAATTAATATTAAATAGTGTATAACATAATTTAATTATTTTAATTTAAATTTCTTTTGATATACACGGGGGTGGGGGGAAATGAAAATTTGCAAAAGAGTATTTACAATTTAATTACAATTAATACTAAATAGTGTATAACATAATTTAATTATTTTAATTTAAATTTCTTTTGATATACACGGGGGTGGGAGGATATGAAAATTTGCAAAAGAGTATTTAAATTTTGTGAATTTTATTTTTCGAAATTTCTTATGAGCTTAAGTGATAAGTATGGTATTGGGATTTATTGCTTTACAGGCTTTATTTTAAATGAAAGCCTGAAAATAGGCAATGGGAGAGATAGTAAACTCATCTAGCCCATTGGCAATTAATTAAAATTAAATAATATAAAATAAATTAATTATTTTTATTAAATTTTCTTTTTTATTTGCATTGATTTTTGTTTAAACGAAAATTTTATTAACAAGTTTAGTTGAATTTAAATTCTGCAAGATATTTGGTAACAGGTTAGGTATATTGTGAAAATTATAAATGTATATATCATAAAATTCAAATTTGCCCAAAAGTATGCTACTTGATTATTGAATTTGTAATTACGTTTATTGAGTAGTTTTCTTCGAAAATTATACAATCAAATTTTAACAAGAAATTCTTAAGAATATAATGCATTGTCCTAATTTTAATTTTCTATGGAAATAAAATTTGCAAAAATTTTCTATAGAAATAAAATTTTGACAAAATTTTCTATAGAAATAAAATTTTGACAAAATTTGTTATAGAAATAAAATTTTGACAAAATTTTCTATAGTAATAAAATTTGTTTTGTTTTGTTATTGTTGGTTTTGTTCTTTAAGCATTGTTGTCGTTTTTTTATTTCAGCTTAAAACCATACATTGACTAAACTACAAGAGTAGCTTAACCAACAGAGGAAAATTTTGACAAAAATTTCTATAGAAATAAAGTTTTGAAAAAATTTCTATAGAAATAAAATTTTGACAAACATTTTTCTTTAGAAATAAAGTTTTGACAAAATTTTGTATAGAAATAAAATTTTGACAAAAATTTTCTATAGAAATAAAATTTTGGCAAAATTTTATATAAAAATAAAATTTTTACAAAATTTCCTATAGAAACAAAATTATGCCAAAATTTATATAGAAATAAAATATTGACAAAATTTTCTATAGAAATAAAATTTTGACAAAATTTGTTATAGAAATAAAATTTTGACAAAAATTTCTATAGAAATAAAGTTTTGAAAAAAATTTCTATAGAAATAAAATTTTGACAAAAAATGTCTTTAGAAATAAAATTTTGACAAAATTTTCTATAGCCATAAAATTTTGACAATATTTTTTATAGAAATAAAATTTTGCAAAAATTTCTATAGACATACAATTTTGTCAAAATTTTCTATAGACATAAAATTTTGACAAAATTTTCTATAGAAATAAAGTTTTGAAAAAAATTTCTATAGAAATAAAATTTTGACAAAAAATTTCTTTAGAAATAAAATTTTGACAAAATTTTCTATAGAAATAAAATTTTGACAAAAATTTTCTATAGAAATAAAATTTTGACAAAATTTTCTATAGACATAAAATTTTGACAACATTTTCTATAGAAATAAAATTTTGACAAAACTTTCTATAGAAATAAAATTTTTTAACAAAATTTTCTATAGAAATATAATTTTTTAACAAAATTTTCTATCGAAATAAAATTTTGACAAAATTTTCTATAGAAATAAAATATTGACAAAATTTCTATAGAAATAAAATTTTGACAAAATTTTTTATAGAAATAAAATTTTGACAAAATTTCCATAGAAATAAAATTTTCAACAAATTTTCTATAGATATAAAATTTTGACAAACATTTTCTATAGAAATAAAATTGTGACAAAATTTTCTATAGAAATAAAATTTTGACAAAATTTTCTATAGAAATAAAATTTTGACAAAATTTTCTATAAAAATAAAATGTTTTAACAAAATTTTCTATAGAAATATAATTTTTAACAAAATTTTCTATAGAAATAAAATTTCTTAATAAAATTTTCTATAGAAATAAAATTTTGACAAAAATTTCCTATAGAAATAAAATTATGACAAAATTTCTATAGAAATAAAATATTGACAAAATTTCTATAGAAATAAAATTTTGACAAAATTTTCTACAGAAATAAAATTTTGACAAAATTTTCTATAGAAATAAAATTTTTTAACAAAATTTTCTATAGAAATATAATTTTTTAACAAAATTTTCTATAGAAATAAGATTTTTTAACAAAATTTTCTATAGAAATATAATTTTTTAACAAAGTTTTCTATAGAAATAAAATTTTGAAAAAAAATTTCTATAGAAATAAAATTTTGACACAATTTTTTATAGAGATAAAATTTTTTATCTTTTTTTCTGTGGAATAAAATTTTGACAAAATTTTCTATAGAAATAAAATTTTGCAAAATAATACCTTAAAAGAACTAAAAAAATGTATACTTTCACAATAGTTGATTTTGTATAATCTTAGCACCTTTTGGCTTCGAAAAGTACATTTTTAATACATTTTTAGTACTTTTTCGTCAACATCACTTATCATCCCTGTTATATATTATAAAATTCAAATTTGCCCAAAAGTATGCTACTTGATTGTTGAAATTGTAATTAAGTTTATTGAGTAGTTTTCTTCACAAATTATACAATCAAATTTTAACAAGAAATTCTTTGTCATTGTCTCATTGTATATCCTAAAATTTATATATTATAAATTTCGAATTTGCCCAAAAGTATGCTTCTCGACTATAGAAAATTATTTGTTAATACTGTTAAGAGTGGTAAGTGATTTTCAATAACAAATTTAATAAATTTTTTTTCCAGATATATTTACCACAAAATATCTGGAAAAAATTGCTATTAATTCAAAGCCACAAAAAATTTAATTTGCATTACTTTCCTCAGTTTACTGTGATTGATATGCGTGTCAGACACCCATTTCCGTTACTATCGTATTTATATAAACTATCAATAAAAAGCATTTGGTTTTATTTTTCAAACACCACAAAAACCCAAAATGCATTCATAAATTCATAAGTGGAATAGATTCATTCATATTCAAACATACAAATCACCAAGACATTAATATGACACCCATTGTTAAGCTTGACCGATTTCACAGGAAAACACATTCTGTGGCACAGCTGGAATGGCACAGAAAAATATTTTTCCTTTTTTTCATAGCTATAAAATAGACTATTAACTAATTTATTGGTTTGAAAATTGTACCAAAAACCAAAGTTTGACAGCCATAAAATATGCAGCAATATAAACTATAAAAACAAAGTAAACCACATGAATAGATAGAAAATGAAGGCATTTATTTAAATGCCAGAAGTTTGATAATGAATGTGTTGTCACCAAAAGGTGTTGAATAGTAAACCGCAGGTATGGCAGACATTTGTTATGCAAACACTCCCGGTTATGAGTAATAACATCTCCATGGCCTATAGTTACGGCTTTCAAGGCTTCTTCTGTCTTGAAATCCATTAGAATAATGATTTTGTTCATTTTTGAGGTTTAACTTTGATGAAAGACTACCACCACTATTATTCTTGGAAAACCAATAAAAAGGGGCCGGCAGATTTGGACTAAAGTAATTTGTTATAAAGTATTATTTATTCAAATGCTTGGGCAATTAGGCATGTGTTGATAATAACACTCCCTTGAGGCTAACTTTCAACCACCAACTTCATCGTATATCTAGTCGGGGTTATTCTATTTTATATTGTTAATCAAGCGTGACAAAAAGCAGAAGCAAACGCGCAAAGTAAAACATCCTTAACCAAGGAAAAAAAAAAAAAAAAAAACAAAAGAATCTAACCAAAAAAAGCTATATAATTGATAATTTATGCGATTAAAGCCGATGGCAAAACCACATTAAATGGGAATAATAGAAAAGAAATTTCCTTCGAAATAAAGTGTCCAAAAAACATTTCAACAAAAAAACAAATTTAAGGTACTAAGGCCTGAGTGAGAGTATCCATTTATTTTTGTTTACTTCTACACGCTAAAAGCCATCAATTTTAGTTTATATTTCTATTTGAAAATAAAATGTGGCAAAGCATTCCCCTATACCAAGCACTTTCCCTTAATATCGTTGTAGAATATCAACTAAATAAAATTAGCAAAATTAATTTAATTACTTCCTAAAAGTATGCAATAAAATAAAACTTCTTTGAATGGAAAACACGAAGCTCCAATTAGGATTTAAGTAATGGTGAAATGGGTATTTGATTTAAGTTAATTGTAAAAAATGCTAAAATTTAATTAGCTAGGAGAATTTAGAGGCATTAACTTTTTTGCTACTGAGGAATGGGCGTGGGGATGGAGTATTTGACTTTTAAGGTCTAAAAATTCTCCTATCATTTTTTTCTGATTAGGTATTAAAATTTTAAAAAATTAGATTTTTTAAAAATTTTATTTCTATAGAAAATTTTGTCAAAATTTTATTTCTATAGAAAATTTTGTCAACATTTTATATCTATAGAAAAATTTGTCAGAATTTTATTTCTATAGAAAATTTTGTCAAATTTCATTCCTATAGAAATTTTTGTCAAAATTTTATTTCTATAGAAAATTTGGTCAACATTTAATTTCTATAGAAAATTTTGCCAAAACTTTATTTTTATATAAAAATTTTGTCAAAATTTTATTTCTATAGAAAAATTTTGCCAACATTTTATTTCTATAGGAAATTTTGTCAAAATATCATTTCTATAGAAAATTTTGTCCAAATTTTATTTCTATAGAAATTTTTGTCAAAATTTTATTTTTATAGAAAATTTTGTCTGAATTTTATTTCTATAGAAAATTTTGTCAAAATTATATTTCTATACAAAATTTTGTCAAACATTTATTTCGGTAGACAATTTTGTCAAAATTTTATACCTATAGAAATTTTTTTTCAAAATTTTATTTCTATAGAGCATTTTGTCAAAATTTTATTTCTATAGAAAATTTTGGCAAAATGTTATTCTATAGAAATATTTGCCAAAATTTTATTCTATAGAAAATTTTGTCAAAATTTTATTACTTTAAAAAATTTTATCAAAATTTCATTTTTATGGAAAATTTTGTTAAAATTTTATTTCTATAAAAAATTTTGTCAAAATTTTATTTCTATAGAAAATTTTGTCAAAACTTTATTTCTATAGAAAATTTTGTCAAAATTTTATTTCTATAGAAAATTTTATTGCTATAGAAAATTTTGCCAAAATTTTATTTCGATAGGAAATTTTTTCAAAATTTTATTTCTATAGAAAAATTTTGTCAAAATTTTATTTCTATAGAAAATTTTGCTAAAATTTTATTTCTATAGAAAATTTTGTCAAAAATTTATTTCTATAGAAAATTTTGTCAAAATTTTATTTCTATAGGAACTTTTTATCAAAATTTTATTTCTATAGGAAATTTTGTCAAAATTTTATTTCTATAAGAAATTTTGTCAAAAATTTATTTCTATAGGAAATTTTGTCAAAATTTTATTTCTATAGGAAATTTTGTGAAAATTTTATTTCTATAGAAAATTTTGTCAAAAATTTATTTCTATAGAAAATTTTGTCAAAATTTTATTTCTATAGAGAATTTTGTCAAAATTTTATTTCTATAAAGAATTTTGTCAAAATTTAATTTCTATAGGAAATTTTGTCAAAATTTTATTTCTATAGGAAATTTTGTCAAAATTTTATTTCTATAGGAAATTTTGTCAAAATTTTATTTCTATAGAAAATTTTGTCAAAATTTTATTTCTATAGAAAATTTTGTCAAAATTTAATTTCTATAGGAAATTTTGTGAAAATTTTATTTCTATAGAAAATTTTGTCAAAAATTTATTTCTATAGAAAATTTTGTCAAAATTTTATTTCTATAGAGAATTTTGTCAAAATTTTATTTCTATAAAGAATTTTGTCAATATTTTATTTCTATAGAAAGTTTTGTCAAAATTTTATTTCTATAGAGAATTTTGTCAAAATTTAATTTCTCTAGGAAATTTTGTCAAAATTTTATTTCCATAGAAAATTTTGTCAAAATTTTATTTCTATAGAAAATTTTGTCAAAATTTTATTTCTATAGAAAATTTTGTAAAATTTTTATTTCTATAGAAAATTTTGGCAAAATTTTATTTCTATAGAAAATTTTGCCAAAATTTTATTTTTGTCAAAATTTTATTTTTATAGAAAATTTTGTCTGAATTTTATTTCTATAGAAAATTTTGTCAAAATTATATTTCTATACAAAATTTTGTCAAACATTTATTTCGGTAGACAATTTTGTCAAAATTTTATACCTATAGAAATTTTTTTTCAAAATTTTATTTCTATAGAGCATTTTGTCAAAATTTTATTTCTATAGAAAATTTTGGCAAAATGTTATTCTATAGAAATATTTGCCAAAATTTTATTCTATAGAAAATTTTGTCAAAATTTTATTACTTTAAAAAATTTTATCAAAATTTCATTTTTATGGAAAATTTTGTTAAAATTTTATTTCTATAAAAAATTTTGTCAAAATTTTATTTCTATAGAAAATTTTGTCAAAACTTTATTTCTATAGAAAATTTTGTCAAAATTTTATTTCTATAGAAAATTTTATTGCTATAGAAAATTTTGCCAAAATTTTATTTCGATAGGAAATTTTTTCAAAATTTTATTTCTATAGAAAAATTTTGTCAAAATTTTATTTCTATAGAAAATTTTGCTAAAATTTTATTTCTATAGAAAATTTTGTCAAAAATTTATTTCTATAGAAAATTTTGTCAAAATTTTATTTCTATAGGAACTTTTTATCAAAATTTTATTTCTATAGGAAATTTTGTCAAAATTTTATTTCTATAAGAAATTTTGTCAAAAATTTATTTCTATAGGAAATTTTGTCAAAATTTTATTTCTATAGGAAATTTTGTGAAAATTTTATTTCTATAGAAAATTTTGTCAAAAATTTATTTCTATAGAAAATTTTGTCAAAATTTTATTTCTATAGAGAATTTTGTCAAAATTTTATTTCTATAAAGAATTTTGTCAAAATTTAATTTCTATAGGAAATTTTGTCAAAATTTTATTTCTATAGGAAATTTTGTCAAAATTTTATTTCTATAGGAAATTTTGTCAAAATTTTATTTCTATAGAAAATTTTGTCAAAATTTTATTTCTATAGAAAATTTTGTCAAAATTTAATTTCTATAGGAAATTTTGTGAAAATTTTATTTCTATAGAAAATTTTGTCAAAAATTTATTTCTATAGAAAATTTTGTCAAAGAAAATTTTGTCAAAATTTTATTTCTATAGAGAATTTTGTCAAAATTTTATTTCTATAAAGAATTTTGTCAATATTTTATTTCTATAGAAAGTTTTGTCAAAATTTTATTTCTATAGAGAATTTTGTCAAAATTTAATTTCTCTAGGAAATTTTGTCAAAATTTTATTTCCATAGAAAATTTTGTCAAAATTTTATTTCTATAGAAAATTTTGTCAAAATTTTATTTCTATAGAAAATTTTGTAAAATTTTTATTTCTATAGAAAATTTTGGCAAAATTTTATTTCTATAGAAAATTTTGCCAAAATTTTATTTCTATATAAAGTTTTGTCAACATTTTATTTCTATAGATTTTTTTTTTAATTTTATTTCTATAGACAATTTTGTAAAAATTTTATTTCTATAGCAAATTTTGTCAAAATTTTATTTCTATAGAAAATGTCAAAATTTTATTTCAATTGTTTTTTTTTTAATTTTTTCATCAATTGATTTAGGTGTATAAAAAATTGTGTTCACATTTTAATTCTGTCCAAATTTTATTTCCTTTTTTTTGTTCCCAGTTTTTGTATCCAGACCCTAAAAGTAGGCAATATATTTTTAATCTCTTTTTTAAACTTTATACCTCACAGATAGATAATTAATTTTTGTTTGTAATTAGCTAAGTTTGCTAGTACCAGTTAAAACTTAGGAACTTTAACCAAAACTTCAAAAAAATAATTAAACACGAATTATAAACCAAAATTAAGGTTTGTAATATAATTTAGCCTGAATAGTCCAAAAAATAATATAAAGTTATGCAAACTTTTTCATTCAATGCTTTTACAAAATGTCCCTTATTAAACTGTATTTCCCGGTATGTAGGTTTTATTTTTTATTTTTTCAGGAAAACCCCGATACTTCAACAAAACTGAGGAATAGATGTAAGTAAACTCTCCAAGCGAAAAAAAAAAACCTAATTGGGGGTTTCTTGTTTCATTTTATTTGCTTCTATACGTACATGAGGTTAAAAAAATGATATTGAAACTTTTTTTGTTCAAACTGCAAAGTTTTCGTTATCCATTTTCTAGATTTTTTTCCAGTTATTTTTCACAAATTTTGAGAAACCAGAAATTCCATCCTAAAAGTATGCACTTCTCGAATATAAGGAAGGCGTGGAAAAACACAAGTAAAAGTATGAAAACAAGGGGAAAGAAAGGATGTAAAAGAATGTAAAATGAATGACTAGAGATCAACGAAAGAAACATTTAAGAGTGGGTATATGTGCCTTCATTGGTTAGCTTCTTGTAATTGTAATGGTTTGGAAAGTCATAAAATGTACTTGTTGTGTTAGTTCCACTTGATATTCACTGACTGTGTGAGTGAATAGAGTGAGTGACTGAATGAATGAGATGCAGTTGAGTTGCAAGTGCCAATGGTGGTCTTCTGTTTTACAAGTTCACAAGTAATGGAAGACTACAACAAACACGCAAATAACCTATCCCTCTTTTTCTACACTCATAAAAAAACTATCTTCTCCTACTTATTTTTAGACCTTACCCAAAAAGTATGCTACATATATATATTCCTATAGTAAAACAAAGCAAAACAAAATAAAAATATACTTAAAAATTCTTAAACTTATTTGTGTTAAAAGGAATATGAAAAAAAAAATATGAAAAAAATTGCAGTGTAGTGTAGTCTTAGAGGAATATGTATGTATATGTTCTCTACACAATACATAAACAAAAAATGAAAGACACCAGAAATGGATTTGAATTCTATAGGATATTTTTAGGAGGGTATAGCATTGGCATTTCTTAAGTACATACTTTTGAGCTTTTAATTTGAAGTCGAGGAAGAATCTTGAGTTTAGCATTTTTATTATTATTGTTATTATGTGTACCGTATACTAAGACTTTTGGAATAATTTCACTTTCGTATTGTTGTTGTTGTTTTTATAGAAGAAGTAGTAGTAGAAGTACGAGAACGATAAGCCCAACATTTTTGAGGTTTAAATATTTTGCATTTAGCTAAATTGAATTGAATAAAGCCAGAAGGCATAACATTTTTCCTAAAGAAAATTGTTTGAATAATTTATTTGGTAAATACTTTATAAAAGCAATGAACAATGACGGGTAAATAATAAGAAATGATTATAAATATGGGTAATTCTATAGATATTTAAAGAAAACTTTGGATAATCCATAAGATGGAAAGCCAAAAGAGTTTATAAGGCCTTAAAAAGAAAAGCAAAAAAAAAATTAACGGGTACCACTATTGCTCAGTGTGATCATCAGTTGGTCAACATTTCTCCTTTCAATGAATGCTTCTCGATCACAGACAAAAAAATATACGGTCACAGTTCGGACCTGAAAATAATGCTAAATGTGCCTAACATAGTGGATTACACTCTGGCGAAACCACTTTTCGACAAAAAGTGTGAAACTCTAATTCACAACAGTGGGGCGTGGTGTACACAGACCCCGGGGAATAAACGATATATAAATTTCTACACTGATCGTTCCAAAGTGCATGGACAAGTGGTTTTCGGAGTATCTTCTAAAGATCTGAAGATTCGAATAGCAAAAAGATTACCTAATGAATGTAGTGTTTTTCAGGCAGAAATATTAGCAATAAGAGAGGTGGTGAATTTTCTGAGAAGTAATGTTCCAAAAAATGTTGTCATTAATATATACTCAGACAGTCAACCTGCAATAAAATCCTATGACTCTGTGTTCCTTAACTCGAAAACGGCCATCGACTGCCGCCAATATCTCATCGAGATGGCTGAGCAGTACAATATTCACCTAATATGGCTGCCTGACCATAGGATCATACCGGGGAACTGCGAAGCAGATGAGTTAGCAAGGCTAGGAACTACCTTACATATTCCAGGGGAACTAGAATCTGTTTTTATGTCTCTGGCTACCTGCAAGCTCGTTCTGCGTGAGAAGGCTGTTATGATGGCCAATGTTCGATGGGAGAATTGCAAGGGTTGTAACGACACCAAGCAAATATGGCCCCACACAGAAAAAAAATTCACGAAAATTTTTCCAGTTAAAATCTTAATTGAGTTTTAAAAAATATTCAATTAAAAATTTAATTGATTTAACAAATTTTTTAATTGAAATAAAAATCAATCACACAAATTAATAGTACCAATTAAATATTTAATTGGATCAATTAATTTTTTAATTGACTGTCAATTAATTTTTTAATTGATACAATCATTTCTGTGATTGAAGACATTTCAATTAAAAAATTAATTGGATCGATTAATTTCGTGATTGAATCAGAAAAAACTTTTTTTGTGTGCATTTAAACTTAAACCGCACACTAGATATTCTAGTGTTCTCAAGACGTCAGATATCACTGCTGCTATCTGCTATAACGGGTCGCTGCCTGATAGGCGATTTTGCAAAAACTATTGACGCGAAGTATAATGACTATTGTATGAGCTGACATGATGCGGAGGAAAAGGAATCAATTAAACACCTCTTGTGTGAGGGTCCTGCATTTCGTGTAAGGCGTAAGCGAATTTTAGGGGCATATAGCTTTCGATTACTGGCGGACCTGGAAAACGTTAGCTTAAGCAGTCTGTTAATGTTTTTGGAACAATCTGGTTGGTTAAAAAGAAGGAAATAATCGAGAAGGTTCAGTGGATAAAACTAGAAGTACCCATATGTAATAGGTAATTTTAGTTAAATGTGGTATCACAATGGACTAATAGTCTAAGTGAGTCTGAAACTTAATCGGGCTTTCACTTTAACCTAACCCGACATAACCTAACCTAATATAATGTAAATTTGGTTTAGCTTAATTTTAATTATTTTACTTTAGCTATTTGTTATTCAGCATAATAAATTTAATTGAATTTAATTTTTATTATGATACTTAATTTTTATTATGATTTAGACGGACGGACGGACATGATCCGTTAAATTTACGAAGTGATGAATAGAATTTCATTCAACTATACGTAGGTACTTTGTATACTATTTATGTTTGCTATATTTTGTCAATTTAGCACACTCTGTTTTTGTAGAAGTCTATAGATATTTGTGCATTTTTGTACAAATTTACGTTACCCATTATTCAAGCATATAAATCAGTCATCAACTTACCTGAAAGTAAAAAAAAAAATAGAACAATGTTAAAAATACGATATTGAAAGTGAAAAATTTAAATTGCAATTAAATTTTCATAATATATACTACAAATAAGAAAGGTAATAAGAATAATAATTTAATATTATAATAAATTATATTAAACAAAGAAACGGGATAGTACAAAGTGGCGATCACAAAATGAAGGACAGTATTTACTATGTAAGACATTAAATAGCTAATACTTTTAAAACGTTTAAAACGCAAGCCCCCACTAATAATCTGAAAATTTTAGCGCTTTTTAGTTTGCTATGTTGGCTTCACTGCTTTATCATAATATAAAATATTTCTTGTTGAAAATATCTAAGCTTTTAGATTTAAACTAACAATTTTCACCTCTATTCTCTCATCACAACATTGAAATGCACTTGAACACACCTAGTCTAGTTTCTTTCGTTGTATATGTTAGCGAAATAGGATCCATTCATTTACACGCATACTCACATCACATCATCTCACCTCTATACACAAAGATATGTTGGTTATTTGATCGAAAGGTAAATGTAATTAACATGCAAGTGTACTTTACATACTGTAACCAGAACACCAAACAAACGAGTGGCAAGAAACAAGAAGAGAGATAGAGTAGAAAAAAGATGATATCGCTGACATAAAAGGACACAGAAACATAGAGGATTTTTTGTGCTTTATATGCTACTCATGGTATGCATTATTCTTGAAAGGTAACAAAGGAAGGCGACGCCTATAGAAGAAATTTATTGATTTTCTGTTTAAATTATACTAGCTTTCATATAGACTTTCGATACTTCTCATACTGGTGAGGAAAAATTCAAAAGCAGATACGGGTTTGCACAGAAATATTGTAAAGAAATTTATTTATTATTATATTTTTATTTATTATTATTCTTTATAAATTGAAAGATTAATCGAATTAAATTAAATTAAATTAAATTAAATTAAATTAAATCAAATTAAATCAAATCAAATTAAATCAAATCAAATCAAATCAAATTAAATTAAATTAAATTAAATTAAATTAAATTAAATTAAATTAAATTAAATTAAATTAAATTAAATTAAATTAAATTAAATTAAATTAAATTAAATTAAATTAAATTAAATTAAATTAAATTAAATTAAATTAAATTAAATTAAATTAAATTAAATTAAATTAAATTAAATTAAATTAAATTAAATTAAATTAAATTAAATTAAATTAAATTAAATTAAATTAAATTAAATTAAATTAAATTAAATTAAATTAAATTAAATTAAATTAAATTAAATTAAATTAAATTAAATTAAATTAAATTAAATTAAATTAAATTAAATTAAATTAAATTAAATTAAATTAAATTAAATTAAATTAAATTAAATTAAATTAAATTAAATTAAATTAAATTAAATTAAATTAAATTAAATTAAATTAAATTAAATTAAATTAAATTAAATTAAATTAAATTAAATTAAATTAAATTAAATTAAATTAAATTAAATTAAATTAAATTAAATTAAATTAAATTAAATTAAATTAAATTAAATTAAATTAAATTAAATTAAATTAAATTAAATTAAATTAAATTAAATTAAATTAAATTAAATTAAATTAAATTAAATTAAATTAAATTAAATTAAATTAAATTAAATTAAATTAAATTAAATTAAATTAAATTAAATTAAATTAAATTAAATTAAATTAAATTAAATTAAATTAAATTAAATTAAATTAAATTAAATTAAATTAAATTAAATTAAATTAAATTAAATTAAATTAAATTAAATTAAATTAAATTAAATTAAATTAAATTAAATTAAATTAAATTAAATTAAATTAAATTAAATTAAATTAAATTAAATTAAATTAAATTAAATTAAATTAAATTAAATTAAATTAAATTAAATTAAATTAAATTAAATTAAATTAAATTAAATTAAATTAAATTAAATTAAATTAAATTAAATTAAATTAAATTAAATTAAATTAAATTAAATTAAATTAAATTAAATTAAATTAAATTAAATTAAATTAAATTAAATTAAATTAAATTAAATTAAATTAAATTAAATTAAATTAAATTAAATTAAATTAAAATTGATTAAAATTGATTAAATTACTTTGGACTAACATAAATTAGAATAATGTTAAGCTAAAAAATTTAAATATTATCCCATAAATTGTCTACAATTGATTTAACATATGCACAGTGTATTATAGCATTTGCATAGTGGTCCTTTATTTATGACACACTTCGTGTCATATGAATGGATACAATTTTAACATACTCGCTTGCTTGCTTTTATATAGTAGTAATGTTGACTGGCACTCTAATAAATGTCATGTTTTGTCATTTAGTTGGTAAAAGCCATAATTTAGTTAGAAAATGCACTTAGCCACGCAAACATGAAATCAAATTATAAATATTTCTAAATAGATGAAAAAAAAAACTAAAAGCTCTGGACACAAATAAATTGTGGAAACCTATATCAAGTAAAATAGATCATACTCCTTAGTGGTATGAGAAAACTCTCTATGCTACTCAAAAGGATGACTCAAAAGTTATAACCTTGTTCGGGCTTTTTAAAAGACAAACAAACTAGAACGACACACCAAAAAAACACTATAAAACTTTTAGCAACTTTTTTTTGTGTCTAAAGAAATTAAAGTGCACAAAGCCTTCGTAGCATATAGCACTTATATATTAATTAAATTATAACAATAGTTTTTGCTTGTTTTTGTATCCTATACACAATAATTGTATTGGCCCTAGACCAGATGCCAGACTTTTAAGTGTAAAGAGAAATCATAAAATTGTGTTTTTATTAAAAGCAATTTTCATAATTACCTAGGAAGCCAACACAAAACTATACGAATAAAAGAGCAAACCAATTACAAAAAAAACAAAATTGTCATTTTATACAATTTGTCCTTAAATTTGGTGGGGAGGCTTTTGTTCTCTTTGCCTCTGTTTTATTTACATTTGTTTGTTTGTTTGTTTTTTTTTTTGTTTTGTATGACGATATTTAAAAGCATACTTTATGTTATATCAAAAAGTCAAGGTCTACTTTTAGGCGGTATTTCCATTTTGTTGTATAATTTATTTTTAATTTATATTAAAGAACTTTTGAAACACAAAACGCTTGTTTGTATGTAAAATATTTATTTTGATAGTGAAGATGAAATAGTGAAATAAAATTATACTATGACAACTTCCTAAGGAGGTTGGTCAGATAATTTGGTGTAAAATTGGTAGAAAATCTAAATGAGAGGACCTCTTATGTAGAGACTGTCCATAATGAAAGAGTAATAAAATTACCTAAGAGATGCCATGAGGGTCTCATGGTCCACAATGCAATTTCCTTGAGTAATACACCAAATGTTATTACTCTTTCATTATGGACAGTCTCTATACTTGTAGGAGGTTAATATAAAACATATAGCATACTTTTAGGAGTATAAAAATATTTTCAAATAAATTTTTTTAACTGGTAGCATTACCGGACCTGATACATCTTTTAAGCTCCTAAAAGTATATTTCATATAACAATGCTTAAATTGATAAATAATGATTTGATTTCAAAATAACTTTAATTACTCCATTAACTTTAATTCATCCATTAAATTCCTTGCATATGTTTTGGAGAGAGAGAGAGAGTGCAAAAGAAAAAGTTGCTATTCCCAGCATATTACACCACCCACTGCCAAACAAATGTTATAGAAATTTATTTTTGTATGACATATAACTAACAGCGAACTACAGGCCTCAAACAACAACAAAAACAAAAAAAGTTGGTGACATCAAGGCGCCTCTGGGCAACAACAGACGTACTGACACATCGTCTCTACCACCATTACCAAAGTTTAGTATTATGAAAATGAAAACGAAAACAATAAAGTATTTTGCACTTTTCGAGGTGTATTTTCAACACTTGGCATATACACCAGCAACAATAAGTTATTCACCAAAGCAAACCGAGAACTAGTTGGGAAAAGTTGGCAAGGCTTTAAAGGTATTAAAAACTGAAGGCACGCAAAGCCTTTAACTCGCATGAAAGTATTGAGCAATACTAGAGGATATGAGATACCACGAATGAAAAAGAAAAAAATAAATAACAAAAATTTATAGGCGGGGTTTTACTTTGAGAAACAAAAAAAATGGGATAGGATAAAATTAAAAAGGATAAAATATTTCTAGGATGAAGAGACCATGAACTTTGAAATGAATATTATTTTATTATATTAAGAACTGTAAACTTTTACATAATAGGCTAAAGAGAAAACAAAAAAAAAATTAATTTTTATATTTTAATATTGCTACATACTTTTAGGAGTCTACGTAATATCTGAAATATTTTTGAGAATAAAAATCACCCAAATTAAAAATTTCTGTGTTAGACAGGAAATAAATGGCTAGAGCAGATATATAAAATGGAAAATTTTACATTGCCAACAGAGTCTTAAATGACTTTCAGAAAATATTTCATAATTTACCAAAAGTTTATTCAATAAAGAACCATGCTGGGATGTGAAATTTTCTACTCAAATAATTTTGAAAAAATGTGGCGTTTAAAACCTCCTAAAGGTATGCTATTTGGCAAAAACTAGGTCGGTTAAAAACTATTCAAATATGTTTCCAAGTGAAGGAAGCACGACTGCTTCTATGTTCAAGACATAGTCACTCATAAACCGGGGTTTGTTCAATTTTTAAATTTTTGATGATGAGGCCGATATTCAGGAGCAATATCATCGACAGCCAGACAGGCCTTAGGAAACCCGAACATAACGTCGAAGGTAGTCAGCCGCTGTCGTAGAGAGCTTAAAGTTCTCACTGAACAGCATAATATCACTCTGTGCTGGGTACCAGGACATCATGGAATAAGGAGAAATGAGGTGGCGGATGTGTGGGCTAATAAAGAAGGCGCATGTGGGACGAACGACATCGTTACAGATGTCTTCCCCCGCTATCCTTATATACTTACAGGATCAATAAAAGATATGAGGATGTATTGAAGGAACGCTGGGCTTCATCTGCGACCTGTGAGCAAACCAAGTTGATTTGTGACGACAAGAGCCGCAGGAACTCTGATTTCCTGATGGCGACCCGTAGAGATGATCTGAGAGCACTTATCAGGGCATCATGACAGGACACAACACCCTTGGAAAATACATGGTAAGGATTGGCTTAATGACTGATGATATTTGCAGATGTTGTCTGGACCCAGAGGCAACAGAAGACTCCTACCATTTTCTGTGTCAGTGTCCAGCATTATCCTTTAGAAGAAACAAGATACTGGGCTCTTTTTTCTTTCAGGATATAACGGACGTACACACAAACAATTTTTTTTTCTGATTCAATCACGAAATTAATTGATCCAATTAATTTTTAATTGAAATGTCTTCAATCACAGAAATGATAGTATCAATTAAACAATTAATTGAAGGTCAATTAAAAAGTTAATTGATCCAATTAAAAAATTATTTGATACTATTATTTTTGTGATTGATTTTTGTTTCAATTAAAAAAATTATTGAGTCAATTAAATTTTTTATTGAATCTGTTTTAAAACTCAATTAAAATTTTAATTGGAAAAATTTTCGTGAATTTTTTTCGTGTGTACGCAACTGCAACATGAAGGATATATTTGCCTTCATAAAGGCCTCGGGATGAGAAACCTAGGAAAACTTTCTCTGGAACTCGCCTGCAAACTCAAATGATTGAGGAGGAAGAAGAAGAACAACAATGAGGAAACACAATGGATCAACATGGTCTAAGTGGGAGATCAGCCCTTCAGGTACGGGCTGGTCTCATCCTCCATAACCTAACCTAACCGGGGTTTGACATCAATTTTGACTTTAGATTTCGCTTTGCCGACTATTACTCCCCCAAGTCCCTGCACACAAAAAAAAATTCACTAAAATTTTTCCAATTAAAATTTTAATTGAGTTTTAAAAAATATTCAATTAAAAATTTAATTGATTCAACAAATTTTTTAATTGAAACAAAAATCAATCACAAAAATAATAGTAACAAATAATTTTTTAATTGGATCAATTAACTTTTTAATTAACCTTTAATTTTTTTTTTTAATTGATATCATTTCTGTGATTGAAGACATTTCAATTAAAAATTAATTGGATCAATTATTTTCGTGATTGAATCAGAAAAAAAAATTTTGTGTGTGTAGAGTTACATCAGTTTTTAGTTTTGGAAGTTGCAGAATGTCTACGGCTTCCTCACTGATTAATGAGGTTAACGCTCTTAAAGTTATGAATTCATTTTGATTGGATTTTACACGCATCTATGTTGTACACACAAAAAAAAATTTTTTCTGATTCAATCACGAAATTAATTGATCCAATTAATTTTTAATTGAAATGTCTTCAATCACAGAAATGATAGTATCAATTAAAAAATTGATTGAAGGTCAATTAAAAAGTTAATTGATCCAATTAAAAAATTAATTGATACTATTATTTTTGTTTCAATTAAAAAATTTGTTGAATCAATTAAATTTGTAATTGAATATTTTTTAAAACTCAATTGAAATTTTAATTGGAAAAATTTTCGTGAAATTTTTTTGTGTGTAGCAACTAATACTTGATGAGGTTCAGTCATTGTTGCAAAAGCCGTTTCGCTGCTATTTCTGGTACTTTGGGTTTTATTCATATGTAGACTAGTGTGGTGTCGCCCATTGCAAGAATAGCAATTTATTTTGCTTCTATGTTACACCTTGTTGAGACTTTGTGAGTTAAGCAATTACTGCATAACTCGTTCTTTCTGATCCATTCTCTTTTTTTTTAACCGTTAAAGTGGTAAATCCCCTGCATGACGATTTAGGTTTTAGTTTATTTTCAAACCTCCCAAAAGTATGCAATATTGAAAATTATAGTCTGTACCACAAAAAAAAAAAAAAAAACTACTAAAAAAATATACAACGACTTTCCGCTCACTGTAAAGTAAAAGTGATTAAAAAAACACAAATAATGTTAACGTCATATCACACCTACTCAGAATGACGTAGTGGTGGTTAAAATTGTAAAATACTTTTTGGGATTAAACCCACCGAAAACAACATAAGCCAAAAATATAGTTCAGTTATGCAAGCTTATACTTCTCTTACAAGGTTTCCATAATTCCCGTGGCTAATAAAAGGTATACGCTTTATGGTTAAATATGAAAATCTAAGTAAAAACCAAAAATAATCCTTAAGGAAATCGAAACATAACTGTGGTAGTGCTACTATTACTTTTGCGTTTTCAATCTAACTGGAAAAGCTTTTCCTGTTTCTAAGAATTGTGCGAGTGGGTGCAAATGTTATGGGAGGAAATTACGTGATTTCTGTAACAAATGTACTTTTAACCAAATTCTAATGCATAAAATTTGTTACTTTTCGCTTTGCCTTTTATATTCAGAAAACACGCACCCCGATGAAGCCGACAATGGTACTTTCGCGCCAAGTATCCCGAACTAAGAGCAATTGGAATTCATTTCACCAACACATCAACTACCAGCCCCACCTGCCCTATACCTTAGGCTACGTTAATTTAACTAAAATCTAAAGAAACATTCTACCCTAGTAGAGGCCGGCCGGCCTTGGTTGTTAATTTCTCCATAAAAGCGGAAAATGAACATGAATTTTAATAAAGCTGTAACCAAGAACAATACACACAACAACTGTGACCAGTCACAAACTACTATGGCTTGAAATGAATGCCATCTTCCGTCTGTTGCCTCTTTTGAAAATATAGTACTCCTGCACACTTCCATTCTTTAATAAGTCAAAGCCAAGTATTTAATTATGACTCAAAAAAAAAGAGCAATATTTAACATTAAGTCGCCAAAAGCTACAACAATATGAACAATGAGTGTGTGTGTGTGTGTGGGGAAGACCATGAGGGTCTCCGAAAAGTATGCTATAAATTATAATATTTAATAACCACCCCTCTCTTGAAATTATGCTTAAATTATGAATACATTTGAAGTGGATACACTCAAACGGCAGTGGAGAGAAAAAAAGGTCAATTAATTTAGTAATTTATAATATACATAAACTTATTGTGATTGGTGGTCGACGTAGTGACCAAAAGAAAAGTTCTTTATAGATAAGAAGTCTACAAAAGAAGGACATTAAGGAAGTGTATAATTCATTAAATTTGGTGTTCTCAAGGAGTTTCGTATGGGATGAAGGCCCGTTTTGTGTGCAGATGACAATATTTAGAACATCCTAAAAGTGGGCTATAATTTTGAATATTTTATGCTTTCCTAAATCTATGTGCTGCAGTTGTGTCATAAATACTAAATATCATCCTAAGCGTTTGCTGTAGTTTTTAATAATTAATATATATACACAATATTATTGTAACTTGCTCGAAAATTTTTGCTAAAAATTTACTCGTTCATAAAAATTGTGATGTTTATTAAAATTTTAAATCTTGATTTAGAATCCTTTAGAGGACAGATTGTGAGAAATTATTAAATATGCAATATAGCAAATATTTTTGGGTTTGTGTAACATCCCAGCAAAAAACATAGCCAAAAAGGCAAAAATTATGTCGCCTCGAGTGCAAACTAAGCTCATCTCTAGACGAGCAGTTTTAAATGTTCATTAACACACGAAAAAAAAAATGTTCTGATTCAATCACGAAATTAATTGATCCAATTAATTTTTTAATTGAAATGTCTTTAGTCACAGAAATGATAGTATCAATTAAAAAAAAATAATTGAAGGTTAATAACAAAATTAATTGATCCAATTAAAAAATTATTTGATACTATTAATTTTTGTGATTGATTTTTGTTTCAATTAAAACATTTGTTGATTCAATTAAAATTTTCTGATGCAATCACGAAATTAATTGATCCAATTAATTTTTTTATTGAAATTTCTTCAATCACAGAAACGATAGTATCAATTAAAAAAAATAATTGAAGGTTAATAAGAAAATTAATTGATCCAATTAAAAAATTATTTGATACTATTAATTTTTGTGATTGATTTTTGTTTCAATTAAAACATTTGTTGATTCAATTAAATTTTTAATTGAATATTTTTTAAAACTCAATTAAAATTTTAATCGGAAAAATTTTCGTGAATCTTTCTTTCTGTGAAACGTAATGACTTAAGAAGAACATTCAAAATTTTTTTTACTGGGATGATTTTATTATGAATGAGCCTTTTTGGGAAACATTCCAAAAGTATGCAAGAAAAATCTAAATATGTGGTTTTGACAGACTCCGAGGTCTAATTTTTCCGAATACGGTATTTTTATACCCACCACCATAGAATGGTGACGGGGGTATAATAACTTTGTCATTCCGTTTGTAACACATCGAAATATCGATGTCCGACTATATAAAATATATATATATTCTTGATCAGGGAGAAATTCTACGACGATATAACCATGTCCGTCCGTCTGTCTGTCTGTCTGTTGTAATCACGCTAAAATCTTCAATAATGAGGCAATCGTGCTGAAATTTTGCACAAATTTGTCTTTTGTCTGCAGGCAGGTCAAGTTCGAAGATGGGCTATATCGGCCCAGGTTTTGATATAGTCCCCCTATAAACGGACCTCCCGATTTGGGGTCTTGGGCTTATAGAAATTGTAGTTTTTATCTAATTTGCCCGAAATTGGAAATCTAGAGGTATTTTCGGACCATAAAGAGGTATGCCAAATATTTTGAGTATCGGCCCATGTTTTGGTATAGCACCCATATAGACCGATCTCCCGATTTTATTTCTTGGGTTTCCAGAATCCGCAGTTTTTATTCAATATGCCTGAAATTAGAAATCTAGAGGTATTTTCGGGCCAGAAAGAGGTGTGCCGAAAACGGTGAGTATTGGTCCATATTTTAGAATAGCCCCCATAAGAACGATTTAACGCCTTGGGTTTCTATAAACCGTAGTTTTTATCCGATTTGCCTGAAATTGTAAATATTGTGGTATTTTAGGCTCACAAAAACGTGTATCGGATTAAGTTTTTATCGGTCCATTTGGTAATGCCTCCATATAGACCGATTTCACTTCTCGAAGGTATAGAAGGCGCACTGATCATGAAAATTGCTTCAAACTAAATGTAAAATTTCCAGTCTTTACTTCTCGGGTGAAAATCTACAGATTTAAGATTTCAAATCAAGACGTTATTTTATAAATTTCTTGCACACTTACAAGATATGTTAATGATTCCTCTAAAACTCAAACAAAAATGGTTCTTATAAATCCAGAATCTGATATAGTCTCCATAGATACAATTTTTAAATTTATCTTCGGGAAGTGTACTGGTTGAACTGATCTGCTTGATCTGTCCTCAAACCCCACTGAAATTTTAAATGGAAACTACAATGGGGGTGGGTATTTAAGATTCGGCCCGGCCGAACTTACTGCTTCATATACTTGTTAATTATCAATTAAGTATCAATGCTGGATAGAATATTTTACAGCTCGTATATTAAATATTTTTTGGGGCATAAGACATATAAGTATAAGTTTTTTATATGTCTAATGACAATATTTATCATTCTTCAAATATAGGACAAGATTTTTATTACATCCCTAAATTATGCTTTAATTTTCAAAGATTAGGATCCCTCCGGAAAATAATCCAGGAAGTATGCGGGCTATAAAATATTTCGTTCTTGTCATATTTCAACAATGAAATTATTCTTGTCTAGCAAATGCCAACTCATTATAAGGCTTTATCATTTCAATGGCCAATTGTTATTGACATTGTTATATTGAATTGAATTAATGCAATTGAAAGCATTTACCAATTTAGGGATTAAATGGAAAATATATGCTTTACTTCCTGTTCAACAGTTTTGTATGGGAATTAAAATCCTATGATAAGTGCCATTTTATTCCATTCGAAATCCTTTTACTTACAAATATTACTGCATTTGCTTTGGACTATCGAAAAATAAATGTAAATGGAATTTCAATTGAAATATTTTGTAAAATAATAAATAATTCAGCTTTAAACCACACATACACACACTTATGCCCACATACATTTATATGATTATCCAATCAATGAATACCACTTCAACACCATACTACCAGGAAATCTCATTAGTTTGTATCAATATTCAAATTAAGTTTTGTGATCTGTGCAAAAAAAAAATATTTACATTCCAATCATAGGTATATGGACAATATGGTGGTGAAAAATGCAATGTGTTGTCACATTGCATGTGTGAGAAAATCTATAATAATGAATAATTAAATAATACAATAATACCTAAAGCAAATCCAAAATATAAACAAATTGTTAAGCTATAAAGGATATGTGTTAGAAGTACACACATGAAATTTAGTAATGAAATGGGAAAAAAGAGAGGAATACTTAGCATTAAAATTTAACAAAATGACAAATTGGCATTTTAAAAATTCATGTGAAAATATTTTGAGAATGTAATTTAATAGTAAATGGGATTATGTATAAACTAGTTAAATGAAATAAACATATATTAAGGAATCTTATTTTTTCTTAATGTTCAAAACCATTGCATAATTTTTGGCTTACTTGTAGTTGAAAGTTGGCCTATATAAAATTCTCATAATTTCTATTTAGTCTCGGTTTTTTTTGGCACAAATTTGTAAATTATAGCCAATTATTTGTATATAATAATTTTAGACCTATAATAATACAAGAAACTATAGCCTACATTATGGCTGATAACTTCGATTTAATTGCATAGTCCATAGGGATGGAAGCAAATTTTCTTTTGGGAATAAAGCCAAACATATTTTTTATCTTGATTTTTTTTAATATGCGCATTTACTTGGCGTAATGAAAATGACCTAAAAACCATGAGAATTATTTAAATAATTCTAGCCAACAAGGAAAATCGAGCTATATAAGCTAAATAAGCGGTTTGCTGTATTTTTGCAATCTTCTTTTTGTTTATCTAAAGTTCTGTATGGTCGCAATTAAATCGACAAACTATATTTATCATTCTTATTTTCATAATTAATAGCATACCTTCAGGCTATTATCTCAAAATAGGTAATAATGCATAATTAATGCAATATAACTTCTATTTTGTTTTATAGTAAAAATAAACATTATTAACAATAGCATAAACAAAAAAGTTTCAAAGAAAAATTGGAATGGATTCAATCATTCCACCAATGTCGTTGTTTTTGTTTCTTTTTGTATACTTCTTGAAATTGGAAAATAAGCTGCTTAACTACGATGGCCAGGGAAATTCAAGAAGAAAGTACATCAAGTTTTTTCTTTTACTTATTTTTTGAAATATTCTAAGAAGTACTTTTCTCTTTGTTTGAATTAAGTTGAAATCTATTTAGAGAAGGTCTTTACTGAACTGTCCATATAGTTGTCAAAGATATATGAATGAAAGAAAGAAATATTGATTGAGCTACTCTATGGTCAACCTACTGTATGTTTTAACAGCTGGATTTCATTTCTTTTATTATTTGGGAGCAATTTCGATGGCAGCCAGAACTGTTGGTTAGTCGCCATTTAATTTCACCATAGGCTATTATTCTATTTTGGAGTCGACAATTGTGAAATGCGTGACGCATGTCATGGCTACTCTAAGCTCATTCACATGATTCCTGACTCGTTTATAAACAGCTCGTGGTCTTTCTCTCTCTCTCTATCATATTTCATTAAAGATGTTGTTGAATTTATGTCCACTCCCAGCGGATGAAGGTCATTTGCTACAAGTTTATGAATCTTCGAAAGGAACTTTGTTATTTCGTTGAATATTCCTTGTTTCGTTGGCTTCATAATAATATTTTTGTTTTTACACCATCAAATTGAAGTCTTAAATATTGGTCTAAGTGTCCTCCGTCATATTTAAATCTTCTATTTAAATGGTGGCATTAAATATTATTTACGTACTCTGTACTCTTAAGCGGATTTTGTTGAATCAATGAAATGGAAATAAGTACGCATACTTATAGGATTTCCCAACAATGTTAGGTGGAGTGCGACAAAACAGAAGCCTACTTTAAGGATTACAGTTAAAAAATGTCTAAAATGTTTATATTAGGGAATGTTGACCATATGCGAGAGGCAAAATAAAGAGAACTTAATAAACCTGGTGAAATTTTATATAAAAAATGAAGAATTTTTTGAGATAGGGTAAACCAAAAATTGGCAATATTGCGGTAATTTTGAAATTTTCTATAAAAAGTTTAAATTATTTTGAGATAGGGTAGAATACTATTTGCAATTTTGTGGTGATTTTTTTTATAAAATTGAATCCTAAAACCATGCAACTTTTCGTTTAATTTTAATCCGCACATATTACAAATGATATATATTAATGCATATAAACCACTACATGTAAATAAAAAAAGGTGCCTACTTTATGGCTGATATAATTAGAAGATGCCTATATTAAATCATTACGTTACACTAACTTTGAAAAAGTTTTTGTATCCCTCCGCGCCTTGAATCTTATTCACCCATTACAATTTATGCTAAAACTTTTCATGTAATTTGTGATTTTTCCAATATATAAAAACTTCTATGACCCATTAAGCACCTAAACTTATGCTTTGAAAAATTAAAATGAAAGGAAGTAAACTTAACTAAAAAGAAATATTTCAATGAACTATCCATAATTACCAGAAATTATGCGCAAACATTTATTTACCGTCATGTCCTCATATAATTAAAAGTTTCCTTTATTTTTCACAAAACGAAATCCTCTCATAAATCATCAGATATACAAAATTCCGTATTTACAAGTTTTCATTTATTTTGTCCGAATAAGAGAGCTACGGGCAGCAGCAGGCTACAAGTTCAACAAATTTATATTTGGCATTTTTGGCTTTTGTTTTTGCTTTTGACCGAATACTTGCGAACGCTTTGAACAATTGTTTATAATGCGTCAAATTATGAATATAAATTACTGTGGCACACAAAACAGGCTATTCATCAACTGAACAATAATAAAATGACCAATTTATTATTGCGGAGGGGGGACAATGAGAAAATTATTAGACTTGAGGTAGTTCAAAAGTAAATAAATATAAGTATATTTATCACTTGGCCAAAGCACCTGGGACACAACCCAGTGTTAAGGCTTATTTTTGTTACGGATATGTAAATGACAAAGAATTTATTCGGGAAGAATATATGAAGTTTTTAACTGGAAGCAAGACATTATTTGAAAATCATTGATTTTTGACAAATCCATTAAAACTAAATTTTATTTTAGATAATTATTGCAGCTTTTACGAAATTTAGGGTTTTATAAAACATTAATAATAACAACATTAATACAAAAAAAAAAAAACAAAAATCATTAATAATAATGTTATAAAAAAAGTAAAGAATATTAACAAGAGCTTCTTTTACAAATTTTATCTAAAATAATTTTAAAAATAAAAGCTATTTAGCATTATTTAAATCATAGTCAAGGCCGGGAAATGAGCAAACGAATCTATTAGTGCAATCAGAACATACTAACCATACATGATAATTTATGAAATAAAAATTTAAATAAAATCAATTTAATTTAAAATAATTTACGATAATATTAAATAAAAATACAAAAGCTCAATAAAATTAAATTATACTTTCATTTAAATTAAAGTGCATTACATTACATTAAATTGGATTACACCATTAACTGCCCACTAATTATATTAATTTTTTTACACTAGCCAACCGCCATTTTGTGAATTGTTTCTAGCATATTTTTTCTTATTGATTATGACCTACTAAACACGAAAATGATTTTTAAAAAATTTTCTGTCGATTGGTTTTCGAAATTATTGTGTTTTCGAAATTAAAGTGTACCTCCAAAAATTAAAAAAAAAAATGTGTCTCGAAAACCAATCGACAGAAAATTTTTTAAAAATCATTTTCGTGTTTAGTAGGTCATAATCAATAAGAAAAAATATGCTAGAAACAATTCACAGAGAAAAGTTTGTTATTTGTTGCCTAGTGTTATTTATTATTTTTTTATTTTATTTTATTTCAATTCATGTTTCTTTATTTTATTTTGTTTCATAAAATTAAATTATAATATTAATTAAATTAAACCATTAACTGTCAAATAATTTAATTTAATTTTTTTTATTTTATTTTATTTAATTTAATTTATATCCCAGCAAAAAAAGATCTTCCAAAAAAGTAGTTTGGATCCCCAATCTGTGATGCGGAAGTAGTGAAAACTTAGATCATCTCCAATGAATTTTACATGGGCTTGTCATAAGACGGAAGTACTCCCTTTTTGGATCCTTTGCATTGCTTTAGAAGTTGTGCCCTGCAAGTTAATTTGAATGAAGAAATTTAAAAAGCGAAAAAAAAAATTTTCAACCAATTTCACTTTTTTTTTTTCATCCATATGTTTTATTACACTATTATTTTTATACCCACCACCATAGAATGGTGACGGGGGTATAATAAGTTTGTCATTCCGTTTGTAACGCATCGAAATATCGATTTCCGACTATATAAAGTATATATATTCTTGATCAGGGAGAAATTCTAAGACGATATAACGATGTCCGTCTGTCCGTCTGTCTGTCTGTCTGTCTGTCTGTCTGTTGTAATCACGCTACAGTCTTCAATAATGAAGCAATCGTGCTGAAATTTTGCACAAACTCGTCTTTTGTCTGCAGGCAGGTCAAGTTCGAAGATGGGCTATATCGGTCCAGGTTTTGATATAGTCCCCATATAAACCGACCTCCCGATTTAGGGTCTTGGGCTTATAGAAATCGTAGTTTTTATCCAATTTGCCTGAAATTTGAAATCTAGCGGTATTTTATGACCATAAAGAGGTGTGCCAACAATGGTGAGTATCAGTCCATGTTTTGGCATAGCCCCCATATAGACCAATCTCCCGATTTTACTTCTTGGGCTTATAGAAACCGCAGTTTTTATTCAATTTACCTGAAATTGGAAATCTAGAGGTATTGTAGGACCACAAATACGTGTGCCAAAAATTGTGAGTATCGGTCCATATTTTGGTATAGCCCCCATATAGACCGATCTCCCGATTTTACTTCTTGGCCTTATAGAAACCGCAGTTTTTATTCAATTTACCTAAAATTGGAAATCGAGAGGTATTGTAGGACCACAAATACGTGTGCCAAAAATTGTGAGTATCGGTCCATGTTTTGGTATGGTCCCCATATAAAACGACCTCCCGATTTGGGGTCTTGGGCTTATAGAAACCGTAGTTTTTATCCAATTTGTCTGAAATTGGAAATCTAGAGGTATTTTAGGACCATAAAGAGGTGTGCCGAAAATGGTGAGTATCGGTCCATATTTTGGTATAGCCCCCATATAGACCGATTTCCCGATTTTACTTCGTGGGCTTCTAGAATCCGAAGTTTTTATCCTATTTGCCTGAAATTGGAAATCTAGAGGTATTTTCGGGTCATAAAGAGATGTGCCGAAAACGGTGAGTATCGGTCCATATTTTAGTATAGCCCCCATAAGAACGATCTCCCGATTTAACTCCTTGGATTTCTAGAAACCGTAGTTTTTATCTGATTTGCCTGAAATTGTAAATATTCTGGTATTTTAGGCTCACAAAAACGTGTCTCGGATTAAGTTTTTATCGGTCCATTTGGTAATGCCTCCATATAGACCGACTTCACTTCTTGAGGGTGTAGAAGGCGCACTGATCATGAAAATTGCACGCACAGAAAAAACATGTTTGGACATGGTTGCCGCATCCATTTAATGCTTATTTAGAGTATGTAATTGTCGCGAAAACCATGTATTTTGTCTTTGTAAAAATAATTTTCGAGCGGAGAAAAATATATGTTGGCAATAAGCATTTAAATGGTTCTCAAATGCCGCAAACATGTTCTATTATTTAAATGATAGAATTTGAGACCATTATATGGTCAGGAAAATCATGTATCTGACCATTCAATTTTTTGACTTTTTTGCAGAGAAAAAAATATTTTTATAGTTTGCGTATAGACATGTCTACAACCATTACATGGCCATAAAGACCATGTACATTGTTTTCGTGACCATTTAATTTTTTAATTTTTTTGCAGCGACAAGAATTTTATAAAAACATTGAGCAGGTACACACGATTTTCATTTTGCGCGTCAGTCGTGTGTTGATTGTTTCTTGGAATGGACGGAGAATACGGAATTATTGTGTTTTGTGTTAATTTATTTATTCAGAAATGGCACGTGGTTTTATGTGAATACAAAAAAGGAAAGTGTAATTGAAAAAAATATACCTGGTTTTTGTTCTGCATTTTCATATATGGTATAATTTATTTTTATTTGCAGTTACATGATGTCTGCGTTTGTACATTTGATGGGCACGAAGTAAATATGGAATGATTACTTATTGTTGAAATTGAACCAAACCAGAGTGTGTAAAAATATGTGAAGTTTGCTTGCACGACATTATAAATACAAATAAACAATGAATTAGTTTATAAATAAATAAAAACAAATAAATAAAGTTGATTTTGTGTTTTCTTTTCTCAAGTGGCGTCCTTTTTTCGACGACGAAAAAAGTTTTTTCATAAAAATCAAAACATTTTAGGTTGTGACCATGTTCTTTTAACTAGAAGAAAAACATTTTTGACGAATAACATAACATTTTAGATCGTGACCATTGTCTTTTAATGGAAACAAAATTCTTTTTATCAATATAATAACATTTTAGATGAGGACAATTGTATTTTTCTTAGAACCATGTTCACTGAGCCAACATGGTTGCAGGTTAAAATGTTACATGGTCGCCGCAAAAATAGCTGCTATCATATTATTTTGCTCTTCGAATATGATTGTGGCAATCATGTTTCTTCTCTGCGTGTGCTTGAAACTCAATGTAAAATTTCCAGATTTTACTTCTACAGATTTAAGATTTCAAATCAAGACGTTATTTTATAATTTTCTTGCACACTTACAAGAGATGTTAATGATTCCTCTAAAACTCAAACAAAAATGGTTCTTATAAATCCAGAATTGATATAGTCCTCATAGGTGAAATCTTTAAATTTATCTTCGGGAAGTGTCCTCAAGTCCTCAAGCCCTCCGGTTTGAAAGGAAACCTAATGTTTGGTTCATGGTGGTGGGTATTTAAGATTCGGCCCGGCCGAACTTACTGCTGTATATACTTGTTCCTATTATCGAATTTTTACAATTTGAAAAACTTTTTCGCTCCGACCAGGGATTGAACCTGGGTTTGTTGGCACCATAACAGAATGCCTTAGCACACTCAGCCACAAACGACATTGAACATAAAGCGTCGAAAGGTCAATTCAAATGTTTGTGATATGATCGTAATACGACACCAAGGAAAAACATTCTAATTGCTTCTCGAGATGTTCTTTATTAGTATGAACGAAAAAATAAGAAACGCAGGTTCAAATCTCACCAGCGGCATTTTTTTTATTAAATATCTTTCTAAAAAAATATTTTTTTTATGGTAAGCATCGTTTTTTATTTTCGGCATATATTTTCGTATAAATATATTGTTTTCCATTAAAAATCAAATTCTCGTAATTTGCAAAACCTTCTCAAAAGAACTTCCATGGAAGCGAAAAAGTCAAACGGCACAGGTTCAAATCCCAGCGGATATGAAATTTATTTTTTTATTGTTATTTTTTTTTTCTTTTTTATTAATTTTCTATTTTTTTTATTTTTTATTAGTTTTCTATTATTTTGTAAAATTTAATGGTCCAAAATTTGCACTTAATATAGCCTGATTGCGTTCTTTCTAATATTTGTCCACAAGGACTGCATCGGAAGTAGAAAAAAATCATTGGGGGATCCCAAGATGCGTTTTAGAAGAAATCTTTTTGTACTTGTCGAAAAGGACTGCATCGGAAGTGGAAAAAAATCATTGGGGGATCCCACGATGCTTTTTAGAAGAAATGTTTGTGGACTTGTCCAAAAGGACTGCATTGGAAGTTGGAAAAACTCGATTATTTTATTATGTTTTATTTTATTATATTTTATTTTATTTTATTTTATTATATTTCATTTCACTTCACTTCACTTCACTTCACTTCACTTTACATCACATCACATCACTTCACTTCACTTCACTTCACTTCACTTCACTTCACATCACATCACATCACATCACTTCACTTCACTTCACTTCACTTCACTTCACTTCACTTCATTTCATTTCATTTTAATTTAATTTAATTTATTTTAATTTAATTTAATTTAATTTAATTTAATTTAATTTAATTTAATTTAATTTAATTTAATTTAATTTAATTTAATTTAATTTAATTTAATTTAATTTAATTTAATTTAATTTAATTTAATTTAATTTAATTTAATTTAATTTAATTTAATTTAATTTAATTTAATTTAATTTAATTTAATTTAATTTAATTTAATTTAATTTAATTTAATTTAATTTAATTTAATTTAATTTAATTTAATTTAATTTAATTTAATTTAATTTAATTTAATTTAATTTAATTTAATTTAATTTAATTTAATTTAATTTAATTTAATTTAATTTAATTTAATTTAATTTAATTTAATTTAATTTAATTTAATTTAATTTAATTTAATTTAATTTAATTTAATTTAATTTAATTTAATTTAATTTAATTTAATTTAATTTAATTTAATTTAATTTAATTTAATTTAATTTAATTTAATTTAATTTAATTTAATTTAATTTAATTTAATTTAATTTAATTTAATTTAATTTGATTTAATTTAATTTAATTTAATTTAATTTAATTTAATTTAATTTAATTTAATTTAATTTAATTTAATTTAATTTAATTTAATTTAATTTAATTTAATTTAATTTAATTAAATTAAAATTTAATTTAATTTAATTTAATTTCATTTAACTTAATTTAATTTAAGTTAATTTAATGTAATTTAATTTAATTTGATTGAATTGAATTGAATTGAATTGAATTTAATTTAATTTAATTTAATTTAATTTAATTTAATTTAATTTAATTTAATTTAATTTAATTTATTTTTTTTCATTTTATTTAATTTATATATTATATGCTATATGATTCAATTTATTAAGTTCAATTTACGTTGAAATTTAGTTTTTTTTTATTAATTTAATTTATTACAATAATAAAATACATTTTCTCAATCTTTATGTCCATTTACCGAAACAGTTAATTACGCAAAAAAAATGTCCCTACTTTAATTAGTTTGTAAAACTTTAAAATGTTTGCCCTATTCTCCCAATGCATTAAGCGAAGTGCCTCTGATCCTCATAGGTTTTTCTAAGGACATCTTGAAGACAATAGGTTTCGAAGGAAATTGCATTAGTAGTTGTTCAAGGCATGTATTACACATACATCAGGCGTAGTGTGGTCTTGATATTTTACATTCTCACTAAACCCTGTGTTATTTGAAAAGGACGAATGACGACAATATGTTCTCGTAAATACCTTGTTGACCTACTTTACTTACTTACCAATGTGAAAGGTAATATGACACTTGGTTTCTGTCTGTGTGTGTGAATGCATGTGGTTTGTGCCTTCTTGTTAGAACATGCTATAATGGAATTAGGATGGATGTCAGTGTATTTCTTTGATGTGTGTGAACGGACGTTAGGGTCCTTGTATTTTAAGATTTAATCCCTTAAAAGAATATAAATATTTGTTTTTTTTAGCACACTTCTAATGGAAGCTCTATTAAAGAGGGAGTGAATGGGGGAGTGGGTATTTCCAATCACATCGTTTAAGTGATCAATAATAAAAGGTACAAAAACTTCTCGCTAACAAAAGTTAGTTTAATTTATAAAACGATTTACCCATTTTAAAGACATTTGTGTTATTTATAATTACAATAGAGTATTTCAATAAAATATTAACATTTTTGATCATTTTACTTAGGGAATGAATCATATAAACCGAATATCTGTTCACCTTAAAAATAAAACTGCACCTTTGCACTAATTGTTCTAATATCCATGGTATGGTATGTGGATATTAATTCTCTATTTTCCCTTGCAATTCCTAATTCATTTATCAGGATATCCAAAGGAATGAGACTATAATCTAAAAATGAAAAACAATTCCTTACATTAATATAATGAAAAGTTGAAGAAGAAATGTGTGAAAAAGACAGAAGATGATATATGGCAGTATACAATGACGATATGGAAATATTTGCCGATATTGTATTGTCGTCTCATATTTCTGGCACGGACGGTATAGACGAATTGTATTTTACATCGTTTAATGAGGAAACATTTTATTATGCTTTAGGCTCAAGAAACTTAGATAATGGAGGATTTTGCGTTTATTAATTTCTTCAATATATATAGCCGTACCAATTATAGTTAATAGGACTTTTATGGAATTTAAATGAGGAAATCATAAAATAGGGAAGCGATTTCGATATACGATACAAAAATAAGTTAACAATAATTTAATAAATGTAATTTAGACTGATTCAATTCAATTAAACTAAATTAATCTCATTAGGATATAGATCACATTTATCTAAATTTAAGTCTCATTTATCTGATTTCATTCTCCAATTTTCTTTCTTTTAACAAAAAAAAAAAAAAATGCAAATTATTACATTTAAGAAATAGCCACAACCATAGAATGGTGACGGGGGTGTAATAAGTTTGTCATTCCGTTTGTAACACATCGGAATATCGATTTCCGACTATATAAAGTATATAGATTATTGATCAGCGAGAAATTCTAAGACGATATAAGCATGTCCGTCTGTCCATCTGGCCGTCTGTCTGTCTGTTGTAATCACGCTACAGTCTACAATAATGGAGCTATCGTCTTGAAATTTTGCACAGAATCGTCTTTTGTCTGCATGCAGACCAAGTTCGAAGATCGGATATAGCGGTTCAAGTTTTGATATAGCCCCCATATAGACCGATCTCCCGATTTTACTTCTTGGGCTTCTAGAATCCGTAGTTTTTATCCAATTTGCCTGAAATTGGAAATCTAGAGGTATTCTAGGAAAATAAAGAGGTATGCCGAAAATGGTGATTTTGGGACCATGTTTTGATATAGCCCCCCCATATAAACCGATCTCCCGATTTTACTTCTTGGGCATCTAGAATCCGTAGTTTTTATCCAATTTGCCTGAAATTGGAAATCTAGAAGTATTCTAGAACCGTAAACAGGTATGCCGAAAATGGTGATTATCGGACCATGTTTTGATATAACCCCCATAAAGACCGATCTCCCTATTTTACTTCTTGGGCTTCTAGAATCCGTAGTTTTTATCCAATTTGCCTGAAATTGGAAATCTAGAGGTATTCTAGGGCCATAAAGAGATGTTGATTATCGGACCTTGTTTAGATATGGCCCCCATATAGACCGATCTACTGATTTTACATCTTGGACATCTAGAATCCGTAGCTTTAATCCAGTTTGCCTGAAATTGGAAATCTAGAGGTATTCTAGGAGCGTAAAGAGGTATGCCGAAAATGGTGATTATCGGAACATGTTTTGATATAATAGCCCCCATATAGACCGATCTCCCGATTTTACTTTTTGGGCATCTAGAACCCGTAGTTTTTATCCAATTTGCCTGAAATTGGATATCTGGAGGTATTCTTGGACCATAAAAGGTCAGCCGAAAGTGGTGATTATCGGACCATGTTTTGATATAACCCCCATAAAGACCGATCTCCCGATTTTACTTCTTGGGCTTCTAGAATTCGTAGTTTTTATCCAATTTGCCTGAAATTGGAAACTTAGAGGTATTCTAGGGCCATAAAGAAGTGTGCCGAATAAATTGTGTATCAGTTTTTGATATAGTCCCCTTATAAACCGACCCTCCGATTTGGGGTCTAGATTCTAGAACTACAATTAGATGTGTTGAATATTGTGTGTATCCCTCCATGTTTTTGGCATAGCCCCCATTAGACCGATATTTCGTAAAATGTCGATTTTGGATCCTATCTAAAGTCGTTTATGGTCACTATTCACAAATCAAAAGTCGACTTTGACTGACTCACATGGAAATTGGAAAAAATTGTATTTCTTTTTTTTTTTTTGAAAGAATGATGCGCATAAAAAACCAAATATGTTTCTTGTTTACTTGCGCAAATTTACATTTTAATTTGGTTTTATCTCTACTTCTCTTCTCGGCAAGGTAACATGAAACATATTTTTGCGGTATTGTGTCTCACATAGAGTTGAAATATCCATATCTCATGTAAGCAAGTTGTTGTCTATTTCTCACTGTGGCAAAATGCATTTGTGTGGTAACTTTGTTTGATTCTGTTAGGAAAGGACCATAGCATACAAATCAACCCTATGTCAAGGTGGTATATGAGAACCAAAGAATTGCCCAGAATGTCTGATGTTTGAATAGTCTGGACCCTCGACTGGAATGTTTATCCTAGAAAGTAAACTCAAATATGTACGTTCTATTCTTTTTCTCCTTCACTTCTGAGAAAGGATGAGTTAAGGAAATAAAACACACAGGACACGCAGTCGGAAAAAAAAAATTGCAAAGCTTAGTATATAGTTAGGTGTTTTTGTTTACATTATTGGCATTGTGTGTGTTTCTTTATGTCAACTGTTATACGGCAGTTACAAGTAGCAACGTGATATGGTATGTTAAATGTTTATTACACTTTTAAAGGGTATCTCCGATGTACCAGGCTCACTTAGACTATTCAGTCCATTGTGATACCACATTGGTGAACTTCTCTCTTATAACTGAGTGCTGCCCGATGCCATGTTAAGCTCAATGACAAGAGACCTCCTTTTTATAGCCGAGTCCGAAAGGCGTTGCAGTGCAACCACTAGAGATGCTTTGAAAACCTCAGAAATGTCACCAGCATTACTGAGGTGGGATAATCCACCGCTGAAAAACTTTTTGGTGTTCGGTCGAAGCAGGAATCGAACACACGACCTTGTGTATGCAAGTCGGGCATGCTAACCATTGCCCTCAAAAAATTTCATTAACTTAAATAAGATTGAAGATAGGTAAAATTAATTTAATTTTATTTTATTTAAAAAATTAATTTAACATAATTAGAAGTAAACTAATTTTAATTAAAATACATCTAATTCTATTTAAGTTAATTTCATCTTAATTAGGTATATTTAATTTTATTTCCTATCGTTTAATTAAATTATTTTAGATTCGGTAATCGATTTAGTTATTTTATATTAATTTACTAAAATTTACTAATGTTTTTAAATTAATTTACTTTTTTTTAAATAAAAAAAATAGAAATTAGTCTAAAATTTATTTTAAATGCATTAATATCCACAACAATTAAAATATTTTCCCCCAAATTGGGGATATTTTTTCGTGAATAGAGACGAAATTTTGGAGATAAGGACCTGGGTATTTGGTGGGGAATTTCCATAAATCTGGGGATTTTTGAGTGGATTTTTTTTTGAGAAATCTTTTTAACAAAATTTTATTTCTAAAGGTAATTTTGCCAAATTTCTATTTCTATAGACATTTTTGTAAAAATTTTATTTCGATAGAAACTTTTGTCAAAATTTTATTTTTATAGAAAATTTTGTCAAAATTTTATTTCTATACAGAAAATTTTGTCAAATTTTTCTTCTATTTTTCTATATAGAAAATTTTGTCAAAATTTTATTTCTACACAGAAAATTTTGTCAAATTTTATTTCTATATAGAAAATTTCGTCAAAATTTTATTTCTATAGAAAATTTTGTCACAACTTTATTTCTTTAGAATATTTTGTCAAAATTTTATTTTTATAGAAAATTTTGTCAAAATGTTATTTCTATAGAAAATTTCGTCAAAATTTTATTTCTATAGAAAATTTTGTCACAACTTTATTTCTTTAGAATATTTTGTCAAAATTTTATTTTTATAGAAAATTTTGTCAAAATTTTATTTCTATAGAAAATTTTGTCAAAATTTTATTTCTACACAGAAAATTTTTTCAAATTTTATTTCTATATAGAAAATTTCGTCAAAATTTTATTTCTATAGAAAATTTTGTCAAAACTTTATTTCTATAGAATATTTTGCCAAAATTTTATTTTTATAGAAAATTTTGTCAAAATTTTAATTTTTATAGGAAATTATGTAAAAATTTCACGTCTATAGAAAATTTTGTCAACATTTTATTTCTATAGAAATATTTGTATTTTTCTATATTTCTATATTTGTCAAAATTTTATTTTTATAAAAAATTATGTCAAAATTTAATTTTTATACAAAATTTTGTCAAAATTTTATTTCTATAGAAAATTTTGTAAAAAATTTCACGTCTATAGAAAATTTTGTCTAAATTTTATTTCTATAGAAAATTTTGTCAAAATTTTATTTCTATAGAAAACTCTGTCAAAATTTTATTTCTATAGAAAATTTTGTCAAAAATTTATTTCTATAAAAATTTTTGTCAAATTTCATTTCTATAGAAAATTTTGTCAAAATTTTATTTCTATAGAAAATTTTGTCAAAATTTTATTTCTATAGAAAATTTTGTCAAAATTTTATTTCTATAGAAAATTTTGTCAAAATTTTATTTCTATAGAAAATTTTGTCAAAATTTTATTTCTATAGAAAATTTTGTAATTTTTTTCTATAGAAAATTTTGTCAAATTTTATTTCTATATAAAAATTTTGTCAAAATTTTATGTCTATGTAGAAAATTTTATCAAAATTTTATTTCTATATAGAAAATTTTGTCAAAATTTTATTTCTATTGAAAATTTTGTCAAAATTTTATTTCTATAGAAAATTTTGTCGTAATATTATTTCGTTATTGTTGTGTTTGATCTCAGCTTAAAGCCATGCATTGACTAAACTACAAGTGTAGCTTAACCAACAGAGGAAAGTAGAGAATGCTGATGAGGAATGTGGTAATTCCGAAACAGCTGTACATCCAACCATCTTGCAGTCTATAGGGCTTTGCCCAAATAAATTTGACAAGCATACTTTTCCTCTGTTGGTTAAGCTACACTTGTAGTTTAGTCAATGGATAGATTTAAGCTGAGATCAAAAACAACAATAACGATTGAAGAGAAGCCAACAATAACAAACAAAACGAATTTTATTTCTATAGAATATTTTGTCAACATTTTATTTCTATAGAAAATTTTGTTAAAATTTCATTTCTATAGAAAATTTTGTTAAAATTTTATTTCTATAGAAAATTTGGTCAAAATTTTATTTCTATAGAAAATTTTGTCAAAATTTTATTTCTATAGAAAATTTTGTCAAAATTTTATTTCTATAGAAAATTTTGTCAAAAGTGTATTTCTATAGAAAATTTTGTCAAAATTTTATTTCTATAGAAAATTTTTTTCTATAGAAAATTTTGTCAAAATTTTATTTCTATAGAAAATTTTGTGAAAATTTTATTTCTATAGAAAAATTTGTCAAAATTTTATTTCTATAGAAAATTTTGTCAAAATTTTATTTTTATAGAAATTTTTGTCAAAATTTTATTTCTATAGAAAATTTTGTTAAAATTTCATTTCTATAGAAAATTTTGTTAAAATTTTATTTCTATAGAAAATTTGGTCAAAATTTTTTTTCTATAGAAAATTTTGTACAAATTTTATTTGTATATAAAAAATTTCTATATTCATCTATATTTTGATGATAAATTTGTTTGAAAAAATTTAATTTCTCCTTATACAAAAATATGTCATCGTTTTGGAAACAGGGATTTGCACTGAAACATAATGCAATTATCATTTATCACGAAGCTTTGGCTTGATGATGATGATGATAACGTCAACAACAACGATAATGTTGCACATAATTACTATAATCAAACAACATCTATGACAGTATCACTAGGTCTCTGTGGTAACCATTTGCATATGCTGGGGAAAAGGACCAAGAAGACTAGGCATAACATTTAAGTTTCACCATGACATCGAGAAGGGCTTTATGGTTACATTTTCACAATACTAGGGAAAATAAACATCCATTATGCTTCAAACATAAAACACATGGGATAAACAGTTTCATTTCCTCAACTCATCGTCAATTTGTCTCTCCCTCTTTTTTTTTGTGTTGTTGCAACAACCCTTCTCAAGTGGTCTAAAGAGGATGCTCTTATTACGTTGCAAAATTAGCCTGAAATTGCCTGTTGACACTTGTTTCATAAGCATTTCTTTGTAAGTGAAAGAGGGCGAAGAAAAAAACCGAAGAAGAGAAGATGAAATGAATGGTGCACATAAACTCACACAAATGTACAAAGAAAACAACAATCTCAATTTCTTTTGCTGTTGTTGACTCCCTATTGCGTTGCAATTTCCTTTGCCATTTGTGATCCCTAAAGTATGCAATAAATTTTGTTGATTGCAAAAGCCCAGAATGTATGCAATATGGTTTTATGCAAGTATGACAAATGAAAAATGTTGGTAATTTTTTGTGAATTTGTTGCTGTTCCTTTGATGATAAATTATACCATTTGAAAAGTTAGGATCTAGCCAAGATCGTGAAGAAAATAATTAAATGAGGATAAGTGAGAAAAAACACTAAAATTTCAACACAAACCGTAGAAATGATCCTCAATGATTTATAGTGTTTGCAATAAATTTCGGTAATAATTGACATATTCACAAAAACACAATGAAAAAAAAACACAGTGAACCCACCACGAAAGAAAATTTTATTTTTGGATTCTTTTAGATTAATTCTAAATCGGGCTTTTAAGGTCTCTAAATATGCAAATAAAAAGACTTTACTTCATATTTTTGTAATTTGCAACTTCTTCTGGGATGAATTTTATTGAAATATTTAGACTTTTTCATATTTTCGATATCATTGTTAAAAGGTAAAAAGTGACGGCACATGAACACCATAACATGAAATACAAATTTAAAATATTTTCAAAAATAAATAAATAAAATCTAAATTAAAATATCACAGAGCTTTTTTCTTATGGCTACGATCATTTTTGAAAAAAAAAAAAATAATAAATTAATTTTAGAAAATTTGTATTGTATTACAAACGATGATGTCATGCCGATTTCATACAAATAAGTAAATAATTTTCGACAATTTTCTATAGAAAATTGTGTTAAAATTTTATTTTTATAGAAAATTTTGTCAAAATTTTATGTCTATGTAGAAAATTGTATCAAAATTTTATTTCTATATATAAAATTTTGTCAAAATTTTATTTCTATATATAAAATTTTGTCAAAATTTTATTTCTATAAAAAATTGTGTCAAAATTTTATTTCTGTAGAAAATTTTGTCGACAAATTCAAGAAAATTTATTCAACATAATTAATTTTTTTTCACTTGTTAAAGAAAATGTCCACATTTGAAGGACAAAATTGGAGTCCAAAATTGCAAAAATATCTTTAGTGCCATACGAAGTTCATGATGGGCTCATTGTTGGTAAAATTTACAAATTTTAAGAAATTCTGATTTATTTTGGGGGAGACACGAATTTAGTTAATCTTTATGCTTCATTTGTGTATAATTTTTTCTTCAGTTTTAGTTAATTTAACTAACGTACGCAAAACATTATTAAAGTCATGAAAAATTACTTAAATCGTAATAATTCCATGAACTAAAATAGAATTAAATCGGCTTTAGTGAAATATAGGGTTCACTTTTTTTTTTTGAGTACACAATAAAATAGACATGATATGATATTTTACCAATATTTACCAACGAATTGTTAAATATATGTTTGAAGTTTGATAATGCCTAAAAGTATGCAATTGATTTTTGAGTTTCATCTACTTCAAGTTTGTATAGAGATTAATACGAAGAATTAATTTGAATAATGGTCAAGCTACTGAAAATAAAACTAAAACTTTAACAATAGGAAGCAACTTTGATAAAACATTTTTTGGTTTTATCGATTTTTGGTTATTCTAGCACCTATAAATATGCAACTAATTTTGAAAATAATTCTCATATTCTCCATAAAGACAAAAAAGTGATATTTTAAAAATGTTAACGTGATATTTATTAAATCTTTTTGAGGCCATTTTTTAAATCCCTAAAAGTATGCACTAATTTTGATAAATTGAAATGTATCCGTTCTTTATTAAAACCGCTGACGCTTTCATTTGATTTTTCCATATTGCTTAATTTCTCTTGAGCAAATGTGATAACATACATAAATACAATTAAATGTACACACAAAAAAATTTTTTTTCTGATTCAATCACGAAATTAATTGATCCAATTAATTTTTAATTTAAATGTCTTCAATCACAGAAATGATAGTATCAATTAAAAAATTAATTGAAGGTCAATTAAAAAGTTAATTGATCCAATTAAAAAATTAATTGATACTATTATTTTTGTGATTGATTTTTGTTTCAATTTTGAAAATTTGTTGAATCAATTAAATTTTTAATTGAATTAAATTTAAAACTCAATTAAAATTTTAATTGGAAAAATTTTCGTGATTTTTTTTTGTGTGTAGATATTTGTAAAATGATATAATTTTTTCCTACCATTACATGCCAATCAAAATTATTCACTTGAACCTTTATTTTCATTTAACTTTTGATGACCAATACTCTGAATAATAACAGGGATGAATGGAAGTATTTCAAGTACATCTGCTAATGTCATATATCACGAGTTACATCATGATGATAATCCAAACGTAATGCTTAAATTTAATGGTTGAATGACCTTTCATGTATTCGAAGTGAGGTAATGGAAAAGGAAATAATCAAATCAATAGCTAATTAAGCATATCAAAACTTTACACATTTGCATAATAAAGGGTAATCTATAGAGGAGAGAGTACGATTACCATCAACAGAAGCATTGTCGATTTCGATTTACCAATCATTGTGAAGTAATTACATCCTCCCGCCATTTGTTTTTCCCCAATTCGAAAATGTATGGGAATACCAATAAATTTCAAATATCAGAAAAACAAATTTCGACCACATCAATACCAAAGGTTTCTGGGCAAAAATCAGGAACAAAACCAAATAATATTGGCAAATAGTCTTTTCCACATAGCCTCTATTACTATACCATCAAATAGAGGGCTTCAAATTTTATTCCATGTGCTGCAAATATGCATACATGCGCAAGCAATTTTCAATGTATATGCAAATTTTGCTCCCCAAGCTCTCAACAAAAAATTTCCCTATTATCTAAAGCTGTTTTTGGGGGTAGTAGTACTCCTATGTTGCCCACCATCGAATGTCCGTGTAGTAGTAGACTTGCCTTTATTACATTGCACCAAAATATTTTTTCCTTTGCTGGATGATGGACATTTGCTGAACATAGTAAATTTTTGTGTGTTATGCCATATCTCCTCCACTGAGTCCTGTGCATTTTGAGTTGATTTAATATCGATGCTAATGTGGTTGCTGTTGACATCCCCTAGTGGAGTATGCACACAAACCTATATGAATTTGTATCTATATGTGTGTGTGTATGTGTAAATTGGCGTCTATGTTGATTTTTAGCTGAACTCATTTGTTGTATTATCACATCTAATCAGTGAGTCATAAACAAACAATATCCTCTTGCAATGCCCTTTAACTCCAAATTTGTTGTTGAGAGAAAAAAGCTGGGAATTTGTATTCCATGTTACCAAAATGTATTACAGTTCGACCTTGATATGAAGGCAATACAAGAAATATAAAAAAAAACTAATATATAATTTGTTCATGGAAAATCAAAATATTTCCTGAACTGTTGAGAAAACTGTAATTTTAGAATTTCTTTTTTATATATGTGCGATGAAGGTTTTTTTATTTTATTGAGGACCTACTGTGGATGCGGTTAGTCAAAAATTTTATTCATTCATGTGCGTTATTCATGTGCGTTGAAGGTTTTTTATTTTATTGAGGACCTACTGTGGATGCGGTTAGTCAAAAATTTTATTTGCTTAAATTGTACATGTACGTGATTTTCAAATCATTAAAAGGATTGCATGATTTATCAGTTTTTATTTAAATAAATCCCAACTAAATGTTTGCAAAAAATATCAGGTATGATAATGAAATTGCATGCTACATTTTTTCTAAATACTTTAAATGTATAAAATTAAATAAAGTCATAAAATCTAGGAAATGTAAAAATACATATTATCATAATGTTATACACACAAAATTTTTTTTCTGATTCAATCATGAAATTAATTTATTCAATTAATTTTTTATGTCTTCAATCACCGAAATTATAGTATCAATTAAAAAATTAATTGAAGGTCAATTAAACAATTAGTTGATCCAATTAAAAACAAAATAATTGACACTATTAATTTTTGTGATTGATTTTTATTTCAATTAAAAAATTTGTTGAATCAATTAAATTTTTAATTGAATATTTTTTAAAATTCAATTAAAAAAAATTTCGTGAAATTTTTGTTTCCGTGTAAACTATTCTCCTATGACAAGACGTCAATACCAGAACTTTAAATAGCAATTTTCCAATTATGTGGAGTACACTGTGTAAATTGTTTCCTAACGATAAGTAAAATAATCTCATTTTGTTAATAAAACATTTTTATTTAAATGGTTCCTTTAAAGTATAACAGCTATTTTAACTGTTATAATAACAAAAATAAGTAAAATAAGCGCATTTTGTTAATAAAAACATTTTTGTTTAAATGGCATATCATAGCCATTTTAATTGAATAGTTATTTGCTTTAAAGTATAACAGTTATTTTAACTGTTATAATAATAATTTTATTTGTAAAACATATATATTTTGATGTATACATCAAAATTAAAGGTTTCTGTTGTACAAACTATCAAAAATAATAATGGAAACTAAAATCTGCATATATTATCTCTAAAATTATTACTAACAAAGAGTAATTCATAGATAAATAAGCTTTTTCATTTCATTGAATGCTTTTATTTTATGGCGTTATGAAATTAAATAATTATAAATCTTTAATTTCTGTTCTATGTTATGAATATATAAAAAAGTATATACATACTTTTCATATTAATAATATTGTCTCCGAACTACTAAAAATCATTGAAAGTAAAAAAAAATTCATTGACAGGCACACACCAAAATATTTTTTTCTGATTCATTCACGAAATTAATTGATCCAATTAATTTTTTAATTGAAATGTCTTCCATCACAGAAATGATAGTATCAATTAAAAAGTTAATTGATCCAATTAAAAAATTAATTGATACTATTATTTTTGTGATTGATTTTTGTTTCAAAAATATGTTGAATCAATTAAATTTTTAATTAAATATTTTTTAAAACTCAATTAAAATTTTAATCGGAAAAATTTTCGTGAATTTTTTTTTGTGTGTATTTGAAACAATAAAATTTAAAATTTCCCATTAAAAAAACAGATAGGTTAAAAACAGATTAAGAATTACAAAAAATAGGGCAAATTATTTAAATTTTGCTAAAAAAAGAAAAATTGCGAATTTTTGAAAATCTTTGTCTTGTCTGGAACGTTTGACATCGTTCCAGAAATGTGTTATAATCCATTAAAAAATCATAAAAAATTAAAAAAAAAAATTATTCGTCAAATTATTACAAAATTTCTTAAATCACATGCAAAACACTGGATTCGCATCACACCTTAAGAAGTGATGCAAATTCAGTGCAACAGCTGTTGAAATGGTGGACATCCGTCCTATGACAAGCCCATGTTAAGTTCATCGCTTCTGCGTCAATTTTGCACCAACTTCCGGATCCAAAAAGAACATTTTCACTACTTTTTTGGCGACGCATTTTTTGAAAATTAAATAGTTTTATTTTTATAGTACATGTAGTATACTATAGCTGTTTTGACTGTTATAATGATTAATGAGTAGCAATTCATTTAAGGTATAACAGTTGTTTAAACAGTTATAATTACAATTTAATTTGTAATATATACAAATTTCGAAAATTTAAAACGCTTCCATAACAGTTCACTGTTGCCAAAACTTTTGCAAGATAGTCCTTATAAGCACTACCAAATTATTAATTCATGTAAAAAGTTACTTCAGACTTTGAGATAATAGTAGAACTTTTAACTGTAATATAATTATTTTGGGGACATATTTAGGTCTAACAAAATATTCTCTATAAAAGGGAAATCTAAATTAAATAAAATTACAAACAAAAAAGAGCAGCAGGAAAGTATTATTTTTAAGTAGTATTTTTTGTTTTATGGAAACGTCAACCAATATTAAAACGAGCCACAAGAAACATTAATGGTTATAACAGTTTGTATGCCAAAAAAGTCAAAATTTGTCAAACAGTTTTATAAGACTGATAACACTTGAAGAGTATTTCTTGCACGACTATTTTCGAGAAAGTCGTATAAAATGATTTTATGAGACAAAGATAAAATTTATATTAAACATTTAAATCAATTTCAAGACTAGTAACTGTTATAACTATGAGTAAAATTGGCGTTTATTTTACTCATAGTTATAACAGTTATTAAATTTAATACAATCGCTAGGATTTAAAAATAAATAAGAAAAAAAAAAATAAAATGCTTACATTGTTCTGATTCAGGGCATTTGTCAGCACGTCGTTAACGCCACTTACCTAAAATAAAAAAAAAATAAAAATCACATTATTAAAAGAATTCATAGAATAGAAAATACAAGCAAAAAATCCGATAATAAAGTGCAACATGATAGTATTAATTAAGAGCACACCAACTAAGAAACCAATCCCCACCTCATATTGATACTTAAATCTTGACCTTATTTCAATTATTTGATAAAAAGAACTCAACTAAGAAACCAATCCCCACCTCGTATTGATACTTAAATCTTGACCTTGTTTCAATTATTTGATAAAAAGACCCAACTAATTAAAATAACATCAATTATTTGTTGTCTATTAAATGATAATTATGTTTAAAACAATATTCCTAGCTCATACTAAAATCATATTTTTAATTTGCTTTACCTTCGTAAACACAAAAGAAAATAATGATGCTTTTATGAAAAGATGTTTAGGTATAGAACAAACAGAAAATGTCAAAAAGAAAGACAGAGGTTGAGTTTTGTGTGATAGATGAGTATATGAATGCTTGATGAGGTTTTTTTCTATAAAAAAAAGTAATTATGTTAAATAGTTCTAAGATATAAAGGCCAGGGGAACTCCAAACATATAGTCAAATAAATGAAATGGACATGACAATCAAGGAATAATAAAAGGGTATTCAGTTTTGGAATTTTATGAAACAGTTTATCTTTTGTACGAAAATACCTAAAAGTATGCAACTAATGCAAATTCAATATTCTTTTTAAATGAAAAGTAAAATTTAAAAAAAAAAAATGCTACAAATTGGAACCCACTAATTCTAAAAGCCCACATATATTTTTTCAGCTTATTTAGTTTTTAAAATGGATGCTCAAAATAAGTAAGGTATATTATATACACACAAATGCCCCAAAAGTATGCTACAAAAATTGATAGAACCTTTTTACCTTTCATTAAAATCCTTTAAAAATTTTTCAAACAATAATTGTCTGTAATTACTTATAATAGTGAAATTTTTATGGAGTCCACAGAAAAATTCCACAATTTAAGGATTTATGAAATTTTCCTAAAGTAAAACTACGAGCAATAAAGAGTGATTTCATCGAATCTGCTGTGTAAAACTTGACTGAATAGGTACTAATTAGATATAGCCTCCTTTTGCTATATATAATTTTTTCTCTAAAATATAATTAATTGTAAATTTATTTTGTTTAAAAACATCCCTAAAAGTATACTACGATTTTTATAAGGTTTTAAGGTATGTTATTCCATACCGACAAAATAGTTTATTACAATAGAGAATATTGGACCAATTTACAAAATTTCTTTTTGCTATATATAATTTTATCTCTAATGCTTAGTACTAAGTTCGTTTCTACGAAAAACGAATATCTTCATCTATCTCCGTAAATAGGTTCTCAAACCCAAGGATGTTACCTTATTCATGCGAAATAATATGCCTGCCCAGTTTTTCGTGCGAAAAATCCAGGGTTATATAAATATGAGTTTTAAAATGCTCAAATCAAAGATTTCGCATTTATTCCGCGCTAACGCTTTTTATGTGGGGTATAACAGGTTTTCGTGCGAAAACGTGATCTTAGTACTACACACAAAAAAATTTCACGAAAATTTTACCAATTAAAATTTTAATTGAGTTTTAAAAAATATTCAATTAAAAATTTTATTGATTCAACATATTTTTTAATTGAAACAAAAATCAATCACAAAAATAATAGTATCAACTAATTTTTTAATTGGATCAATTAACTTTTTAATTGACCTTCAATTAATTTTTTAATTGATACTATCATTTCTGTGATTGAAGACATTTCAATTAAAAATTAATTGGATCAATTAATTTCGTGATTGAATCAGAAAAAAAAACTTTTTTGTGTGTAGGCTTAAACTAAAATTAATAATAAATTTATTTTGTTTAAAAACATGCCTAAAAGTATACTACGATTTGTATAAGTTTTTAAGGTATGTTATTCCAAAAAATAGTTTATTAAAATAGAGAATCAAATTTGCACCAATTTACAAACTTAAAACAAGAAATGAATGAATAGAAAATGGGTCAATACAAATTTTTAAAAACATTCAATATTATCCGATCTTCTCAGGAACAAATATATTAAGAGGTCCTCTCACTCTTTAATCTTTAAAATTTGATTTACTAAAATTTTTTAACAAAGATATGTTGATGGATTGAATACTAAGTCTTCGAAATCTACAGGCCTTTAAGGCCTAGATACAAATGTCGCATATACCTTAATATATACTACAATATGCTATACAATTTATTCACTCCTAAAGTAGGCAACAGAAAGTGACAAAATATTATTTCCCAGCAAAATAAGAGCTTCCAAAAAAGTAGTTTGGATACCCAATCTGTGATCCGGAAGTAGTGCAAACTTGGATCATCTCCAATGAATTTGTCATAGGACGGAAGTACTCCATTTTTGGATCCTTGGCATTGCTTTAGAAGTTGTGCCCTGGAAGTTAATTTGAACGAAGAAATTTAAAACACGAAAAAAAATTTTTACCAATTTCATTTTTTTAACCATATTTTTTATTACACTATTATTTTCCTATTATCTAACTTTTTACAATTTGAAAAACTTTTTCGCTCCGACCAAGGGTTGAACCTGGGTTTGATGGCACCATAACAGAACGCCTTAGCAGACTCAGCCACAAACGTCATTGAACATAAAGCGTCGAAAGGTCAATTCAATTGTTTGTGATATGGTAATACGACACCAAAGAATAACATTATAATTGCTTCTCGAGATGTTCTTTATTAGTATGAACGAAAAAAAATAAGAAACGCAGGTTCAAATCTCACCAGGGGCAATTTTTTTATCATATATATTTATATTTTTCTAAAAAAATATTTTTTATGTTTTGCATAGTTTTTATTTTTTATTTTCGGCATATATTTTCGTATAAACATATCAACAAAAAACTTAAAAATCCTCGTAGTTTACAAACCCTTCTCAAAAGAACTTCCACGGAAGCGAAAAAGTCAAACGGCACAGGTTCAAATCCCAGCGGGGATGCAATTTATTTTTTATTATTATTTTTTATTTTTTTTATTAATTTTCTATTTTTTTTTTTGTGAAATTTAATTGTCCAAAATTTGCAATTAAAATAGCCTGATTGCGTATTTTCTAATACTGCACAAGAACTGCATCGGAAGTAGAAAAAAATCATTGGGGGATTTAAAAAAATCAATGTGGGATTCTGGAGTGGGCTTTAAAAGAAATGTTTGTTGAACAACTTCCAATTTTTTTGCTGGGTTTTTTTAACACACACAACTATGCCTTATTCCTTCCATCACTCCAATATTTAACCTTTAACATCAATTTTCAACATGTGTCCATTAAAAATATAACAAGATAGCATCTTGTCACTTTTGTAGCAACAACACAACCCCGACTCTCTATATCCTTTCATCATTTCCGGTAAAAAAAAACGAGATGACAATATCTATCAAAAAGAAATTTACATTTTTATAAGCAAGCAAATAAGAATTTTTTTTATAATGATACCAACAAAATATATCCTTTGCTTTCGTTTTAGAAGAAAAAAAAAATAGATGAATTGATGCTTGGTTGGTTGATAAAAAGGTAAGCAAAGTGGCAAAACAAAGCTCAAATATGAATAGGAAAAAAAAAAATACTAAATAAATACAAATATAGAAAGATGGTCCCAAGACAATTATTTCGTTTTTTTATTCAAACATTTTAAGAAAATTGCTATCCTTCAGAAAATAAAGATGAGCCAAAAGGAAATGAAGACAAAAAAAAAACCGAAAAGCAAACAGAACTACCACATTTCATCCAGGCAACCCTTGCAAATGTCTCCGATGAATGTAGAGTGAGAGTAGAATAGTAGCAAAGTTATAGGACGGTTGCTCCCCAATGAAAATATATCCACGAGCAGTTAAGTAAACACAAATACGGAGGTAGATAAAAAAAATACTAACATACAAGCGACGACAAAATATCCTTTTTTACTAAAATCAACTCAGGGGACACATCTGGGAGTGCTCATATTTTATTTAGGTCTGTTTTGCGATTTGTTGTTATCACTCCAAGACAAAATACAATATTCTGAACATTGTTGTCATTGAGTGAAAGCCAGCAAAGGAGTTTAAATAAAAACTGATAAAAAAATAAACGAGTATATAAAATAGAAAGTAAATATAGGTAATTTTTTATTGATCACAGGATTATCCTTGCACCTCAAAAAAACACACACAGAAAATTTACCAAAAGCCCTAAAGATAAAATAATGAAGGTAGGGGATTTCAAAAAGCCAGTGTTTAATAAAAAACAAGTTTGTTAAAAAAATCTGTTCTTTTTTTTTCTAAGGCAAAACCCCTTTTGTTTTTATCATACTCTATGGCTTAAAGCAATCAGAAAACAATGACCACCAAAGGGGTCTAAAATAGAGATATTTGAAGGGGTCATATATAAAAGGGTTACAACTATTTATTTTATTGTGGTAATTTTGGGGTTCATTTCACTTGAACGCCATTGGGGGATTTACCATATAAATCCCCCTTCATTTTGAAATGGGTTATATATTGATATCGTGTTGTAGACAACAAGTAGGCAATGAAAGAAAAACACATTTTTATTTTTATGGGAGGCTAAGTGTATAAGAAAATCACCAATAAAATAAGAATTTTAAAAATAAAGTTTTCTTAGAAATTTGGTTGTTAGAACTCAAAGGATATTGTTTTGAAAAATATGTTGACTAGATTACGAAAAATTATGCAATGAAAGTGACATCTCTAAAGTATGCAACACAAATTAAATCATCCTTAGAATATGCAATGAAAGCGATATAAGAATTATTTAAAATAAATTATAATGCAATAATTTACTATACTATAATGAGTTCAAACGAAAAATAAATATAAAAATAATTGCATGGCTTTTCCGTCATTCTGAAAAAAATTATATCATCCTTAGGATATGCTAACAGGTTGGCTGATAAGTCCCCGGTCTGACACATAGATGGCGTCGCTAGTATTAAATGCATATTGTTTTTATATAGTACCAACCTTCAAATGATTCGTGTCAAAATTTGACGTCTGTAAGTCAATTAGTTTGTGAGATAGAGCGTCTTTTGTGAAAAAAATGGAAAAAAAAGAAATTCGTGTTTTGATAAAATACTGTTTTCTGAAGGAAAAAAATACGGTGGAAGCAAAAACTTGCCTTGATAATGAGTTTCCGGATTCTGCCCTAGGGAAATCAACAATAATTGATTGGTATGCAAAATTCAAGCGTGGTGAAATGAGCACGGATGACGGTGAACGCAGTGGACGCCCGACGAAAACATCAAAAAAAATCCACAAAATGATTTTGAATGACCGTAAAATGAAGTTGATCGAGATAGCAGAGGCCTTAAAGATATCAAAGGAACGTGTTGGTAATATCATTCATCAATATTTGCATATGCGGAAGCTCTGTGCAAAATGGGTACCGCGCGAGCTCACATTTGACCAGAAAAAAAAACAACGTGTTGATGATTCTGAGCGGTGTTTGCAGCTGTTAACTCGTAATACACCCCAAGTTTTTCCGTCGATATGTGACAATGGATGAAACATGGCTCCATCACTACACTCCTGAGTCCAATCGATAGTCGGCTGAGTGGACAGCGACCGGTGAACCGTCTCCGCAGCGTGGAAAGACTAAAAAGTCCGCTGGCAAAGTAATGACCTCTGTTTTTTGGGATGCGCATGGAATAATTTTTATCGATTATATTGAGAAGGGAAAAACCATCAACAGTGACTATTATATGGCGTTATTGGAGCGTTTGAAGGTCGAAATCGCAGCCCCATATGGAGAAGAAAAAAAGTGTTGTTCCACCAAGGCAACGCACCGTGCCACAAGTCATTGAGAGCGACGGCAAAAATTCATGAATTGGGCTTCGAATTGCTTCCCCACCCACCGTATTCTCCAGATCTGGCCCCCAGCGATTTTTTTTTTTAGACCTCAAAAGGATGCTCGTAGGGAAAAAAATTTGGCTGCAATGAAGAGGCGATCGCCGAAACTGAGGCCTATTTTGAGGCAAAACCGAAGGAGTACTACCAAAATGGTATCAAAAAATTGGAAGATCATTATAATCGTTGTATCGCTCTTGTAGGAACTATGTTGAATAATAAAAACGAATTTTGACAAAAAAAATGTGTTTTTATTTGTTAGACCGGGGACTTATCAGCCAACCTGTTATGAGAACGACGTACAAATTATTAAAAAAAAAATTAATTTAATAACTAAATAAATAAATTTAAATAAAAATCACAATTAGATAAATGCATGGTACTTTTTCCATTCTGATTACTTTATAAAAATGATTGTTTATGATATACTCGAAGTTTCCACAAAAATTTTCTATAGAAATAAAATTTCTACAAAATTTTCTATAGAAATAAAATTTCTACAAAATTCCCTATAGAAATAAAATTACTATAAAATTTTCTATAGAAATAAAATCTTTACAAAATTTTCTATAGAAATAAAATTTCTACAAAATTTTCTATAGAAATAAAATTTTGACAAAATTTTCTATAGAAGTAAAATTTCTACAAAATTTTATATAGAAATAAAATTTCTACAAAATTTTCTATAGAAATAAAATTTTTATAAAATTTTCTCTAGAAATAAAATTTCTACAAAATTTTCTATAGAAATAAAATTTCTACAAAATTTTCTATAGAAATAAAATTTTGACAAAATTTTCTATAGAAATAAAATTTCTACCAAATTTTCTATAGAAATAAAATTTCTACAAAATTTTCTATAGAAATAAAATTTCTACAAAATTTTCTACAAAAATTTCTCTAAAAATAAAATTTTGACAAAATTTCCTATAGAAATAAAATGTTGACACAATTTCCTATAGAATATTTCGGTTTATAAGTTCCAAGAATTTTCAAATATTTTTTTTGTATTTTCTTCCATCAAACATAGAACCGGAAAATGCACGTATTCAAATTTTACATATCTTTTTTAAATTGAAAAGAAAACATTGCCTACATTAAGGCTTGAAAATAAATTGTTACGAAAGAAAGGGAAATCAGAACAAAATTAATGTGGTGTGAAATATTCTTTTGGTTTGGTTTTTGTTACATTCGTACGACCACTTTCAATTCACATTTCAATTTACATTCTCCCCATTACAGAACAGAAAAAGAAGAAACTCAATCCCTTTTCTATGTAAACCAAACCCTATGTGAAAGCGTGGAGAACAAGGAAAAATCTTTGTATAATCACAATTTTTATATTCTCCCTATGTTCTTGTCATTTTCTATGTATATTTAAGATGAAAAAAAAATGAAAAAATCATGTACTTATATAAGCAAGCACATCTATCGCACATATAAAAAAAATGAAATCCAACAAAAGCGAAACCCAAAGAACCTTCAAAATCCTCCAGGCAATTCTTGTAAATAAAAAAGCCACGATAGAAAATTATATTTCATAGCCTTAAGGCTTGAAATAAAATGAACGCGTCAATTCTTTAGAGCAATGGTTTGGACATATTAACTGATTTTTTTTTTACAAAGGCCTTGTAGTTGATTTGATGCGTGCAAGGAATCTTAGATTTATAAAAAATATGAAGGCTGGCTATTTTAGGAATTTCATAGAAATATTTTAAAGAAGCAGAAATATTTTAAAGGTATAAGAAAAAAAGAAAACAAAATGTTATACAAATTTTTTTTTACTTGCATTTAGCCAAATAATCCCCACACTGTTATTTTTCCATTTCTAAATGTGAAATATTCTCTTTGGCTTAGTTGTATATAAAAATTAGTTAACTAATTTCTTCTTCTAGATATTTATTCTTGGGATTTATTTGATTTTTTGCATTAGCTTGTCGTCAAAAACTGCCTAAAAATATGCTATGTTTTATCTCCACTATTCTTGTAACTCAAAACATAACCACCAAATTCATATCCCCTATTTGTACAAAATATACCCCCCATGTTGCTTTCTTTTTCATTGGTTGGGAGTGGCTAAAGTGTCTTGTTGGCATCTCCAAGAAAATGGAAAATTATGTTGTCGAAAACATAAACTAATTTGCAATGCGGTTTTGGCGGTTTTCAACATGTGTCCTTCGTTTCAGCCACCGCCTTGGTTTTGTATATTGTAAACTAAGGGTGGGAATACATTTTTGGCTAAAAGGATCGGATTTTTTGTTTTTCTCTAGCCATCCATTTGAAGTTGAAAAAAAATGTGTGATTAGGGTTCTCAAATCCTGAGTACTGGAAGCTGGTACGGAAAAGGACATAAACTAAATCTTGAAAATGTTGGTGCTGATGAGGAGCTAAATTTATGGGGGAGAAAAATAAATTTTGAAAAAAGCTTACTTTCCTTATTAATTAAAAAAAAATGTATATAATCGATTCTCAATATATTGTTCCATAAAATATAGTATACTTCTAGGAGAAAACTTGCCATAAAAAAAAAAAAAAAAAACAATTCAGACAAAAGTTTTGAAAATTAGTTACAGCAATATTTTAGAAATAAAATATTTTACAATAAAATATTTTTGTATTTTAAAACTACGGAGTTAAGGATAAGGGGAGAATTTTTTTGAAAAATGTGGTATATTATCAGGAGAAAACTTTCCATAAAAACAGTTCAGACAAAATTTTCTATAACCATAAAAATTCAATAATTTCCACAAAATTTTAGAAAAAAAAATTAACGAAATATTTTTTTATACAATAATATATTATACTTTGAAAAAGCTTTCTTTCCTTATTAATTAAAAAAATTTTATATAATCGATTCTCAATATATTATTCCATAAAAAATAGTATACTTTTAGGAGAAAACTCTCCATAAAAAAAAACAATTCAGACAAAAATTTTGAAAATTAATTACGACAATTTATTAGAAATAAAATATTTTAGAATAAAATATTTTTGTATTTTAAAACTACGGAGTTAAGGATAAGGAGAAAAATTTTTTGAAAAATGTGGTATATTATCAGGAGAAAACTTTCCATAAAAAACAGTTCAGACAAAATGTTCCATAACAATAAAAATTCAATAATTTCCACAAAAATTTAGAAAAAAAATGAACGAAATATTTTTTTATACAATAATATATTATACTTTGAAAAAGCTTTCTTTCCTTAGTAATAAAAAAAAATTATATAATCGATTCTCAATATATTGTTCCATAAAATATAGTATACTTTTAGGAGAAAACTTGCCATAAAAAAAAACAATTAAGACAAAAGTTTTGAAAATTAATAACGACAATTTATTAGAACTAAAATATTTTAGAATAAACTATTTTCGTATTTTAAAACGACGGAGTTAAGTATAAGGGGAGATTTTTTTTTGAAAAATGTGGTATATTATCAGGAGAAAACTTTCCAAAATTTCCATAACAATAAAAATTCAATAATGTCCACAAAATTTTAGAAAAAAATTAACAAAATATTTTTTTATACAATAATATATTATACGATATTATTATTTAATTATACAAAAAGTAACCTGTTGAAAAGCTTGCATATTTTCAGGAAGAAAAATTGGAGATGAGTAGTCATTTCCCATTTTATCATATAGTAGTACAAACAATGAATTCTCGCAGGCAATAAAAGTCGACATTCGACGTTGGTTAGCTTAGGTTAGGTGGCAGCCCGATATATCAGGCTCACTTAGACTATTCAGTTCATTGTGATACCACATTGGTGAACTTCCCTCTTATCACTGAGTGCTGCCCGATTCCATGTTAAGCTCAATGACAATGAAACCCTCAGAAATTTAACCAGCATTACTGAGGTGGGATAATCCACCGCTGAAAAACTTTTTGGTTTCGGTCGAAGCAGGAATCGAACCCACGATCTTGCGTATGCAAGGCGGGCATGCTAATCATTGCACCAAGGTGCCCAAAAAAAACTATGATATTTCTCAATTCAATAGCCATTGAATAGCCATATACCGTTGCATATTTTCAGGATGAAAATTCCGGAGATGAATGGTCATTTCCCATTCTATGTTAACATATAATGGAATATAAAAAAGCGAATTGCTTTAGCTTCAATGACCATTACCAATATTCCAAACATGATAAAAACAATATTTTGCCCCTAGCTATATATCTGGATGATAAAAAATTGCATCATATTCGAGAAGATTTTCCGAGGATGTGCATTTAATTACCCATATATGGCAAAAATATGTACATAAGTGAATAATAATATTGCATACTTTAGGGCATTCAAGAAAATGAATATTTCCATATTTTTCTCCATATTCACAGGTTCAATCAAATGGGCCAGAAGAATTTCCATAGCAATTGTTTTGTCAGTTTCTTTTACTCTTTAATTCTTGATTATTATGCACCATCTTGACAATTGCTACAGTTTTCTGCTGTCTTTTGATATGCTTGGCTCTTAGCTTCAATTTTAACAGTTCATTTACTTTATGCCAGTGATACTTAAATAAAGCGACGTATAGGGGGAGGAAACATCCAGAAAAAAAAACAATAAGACATCACAACAGCATTGACGACTATGATGATTAAATGGAGAAAGATGATGATGACGACAATGATGATATGCAGTCAAGATGCACAAAAAGATGAGGAGAAAAATGTGCTTGGGCTCAGCAAGATATATTTAAATGACAATCATAAGATCCTTACAAACTCTAAGATACACTGAAAAATTATTATGGGACTACAATTAAGAAAAATTAAGAAAAACTAAGCAGAACTTTAAATATGCAAAATAACGAAAATCAAGAAAGTTAGGGTTTTAAAAATATTTAAAATTTATTTATTTTAATTATAAATTTTTGTTAGTGTATTTGTGTTAAGAATGCCCAAGAAGAAAGAGATTTGTTTTATTTTTTATCTACATTCATATAATAATCTATTATTCAAAAGATTACTTGCATTTATGGAACATTTGCATGCTGCTTCATGCATGCATAGGAAAAATATATTGAGCATAAGAAAAGCAGTTAAGAACAATAAGCAAAAAAAAAAAAAAGATGGAAGAGATATACCATTGAGGTCGCAAAGAAAGGACATTTCAGCCGCCACCAAACCATAAATTTGAGACAATATTTAAAAAGCTGCCAACAACATAAATCAAGAACCAGCATATTTCAACAAATGGGTTGTCATCAAGCAAATTCCCCTCCATACCTCAACATGCATCTTCATTTGGCAACAAAACTTTTGGGGAATAGCCATGGAAGCTTAAATGTGGGAGACGGGTTTTAATAAGTTTCCTTGTTTTTCGAAAAAATGAAAATCTCACAAATATAAGAGAAAGAAAACATGAAAGATATCATCAAATTCTTGGCTCTATTGTATAAGAATTATTTATACTTGAGAAAAATATATAATTTATCTAGTTTGATTGCAAGAGAAAAAAAAAATAATATTATTAATAAAAAATAAGGAATTTATAAGGAATTTACAGAAAAGAAAATAATTTGCTGCATACTTTTAGGTTATGTTGGCTCTATAGTATAAGAATTATTTACACTTGAGAAAAATATATAATTTATCTAGTTTGATTGTAAGCGAAAAAAATTTAATATTATTAATAAAAAATAAGGAATTTACAGAAAAGAAAATAATTTGCTGCATACTTTTAGGTTATGTTAGAAATCGTAATAAAAATATTAAATAAATGTATGATAAGATGAGAATAACTAGAAATTAAAAATTAGATTCTTCTTTTTAATCATTTGAGGTATGACCTCAAATAATAAAAAAATTAAAATAATCCATACATAAAAAATTCTTAAAATAGAAAATAATTCATTGCATACTTTTACGATACTTTCTAAAAAAAAAACAAAAGCAGCATTTATTGATTTTAAAATAATAATTTGCTGCATACTTTTAGGATATATTAGTAAAAGTAAATACTCACTTTTATCGAAATAAATATTTGATCAGATGAAAATAACTAGAAATTAAAAATCAGATCTTTTGATGTATAAAATTATATCTCAAAGACAAAGAAGAGTATAATGTTATTGTAAAACTAATCCATATGCACAGAAAAAAATTTCACGAAAATTTTTCCAATTAAAATCTTAATTGAGTTTTAAAAAATAGTAAATTAAAAAAATTCAGATTCAATCACGAAATTAATTGATCCAATTAATTTTTTAATTGAAATAAAAATCAATCACACAAATTAATAGTATCAATTAATTTTTTAATTGATACTATCATTTATGTGATTGAAGACATTTCAATTAAAAAATTAATTGGATCAATTAATTTCGTGATTGAATCAGAAAAAAATTTTTTTGTGTGTATAAGGAATTAATAAAATAGAAAATAAATCATAGCATACTTTTATGGCATTGTCTAAAAAGAAGCAACTGCAGAATTACTCAATATGCGATACTAAAAAACTGCAAAATAATTAGAAGTAAAAATTTTTGATGCTATAGCTAAAAAAAAAAGATTGCTTGCTTTTAGGTTATTATATCTTCTTTCGAAGATTGTGATATTATACATTAAAAAAATTAAGGATATTAAACTATAACATACTTCTAGGCTATATATTGTAAATTAGCCATCACATAAAAATATTTCTATATAATCTTTTGAGTATATTTGAGTGTTTTTGGACATCATATAAAATCTCCCACAACCAACTTACAAACAATGGAGGCATGTCGTCATATACTTAATGTCCTCACAAAAAGAAATGGACATGGTGGTGAAGGTGATATTGTTGTTGGGAGGGGGAGGGCTAATAGGAAGCAATATAACCACAATAAGATACATACAATGAAACTTATTAAGAATCTAATACCTGTGTTTGACATGAGCATTTCCTTTGTATGTGGTGGTATTGTTTCCAGAATAACTTTTCTCATTTATTCTCCACCCATAACTACCTACCTACTGTGTTTCCTGACTTATGATTACAAAGAGTTTTCAATGATTTGTTTTATGAAAGGAATAGGCAGAGATAACACCAGGGGAGTTTTAACCATGAGAAGAGAAAAAAAAAACGAAACATAGAAAAAGGACAAATAACAATAAGCAAAAAGATAAATATAAATATATAATAATATATACATATTATGATGCCCTTTTATAAAAAGACAAATGATTTTGAATACATCACAAAGGCAAATATGTCATTTGCAGACACGTATATAAATAAATGTGTGATGATTTTACTTTTATAACTTCCATCTGGGGGTTGTTTTGTTTAATTAGATATCTAAAGTTAAGGAAATAATTGTAAAATTCTTTAAGACAAACTGGTTTAATATTTATACTGCAGCTTAAAACTATAGTATTACTATTTAAAGGCTAAATTGTAAATTTTCCTAAAAGTATGCATTAAACAGTTATTTAATATTAACGCCAAAGAGGAATTTACTGCAAAATAGAGAAAACATAATATTTATTTGTATTATTTAGGAAAGAAAATCTAAGAAACATGTAGAGATAGGCATGTGTAGATTGATATTTGGCATATACCTTTTAATAACATAATAATATCAATTGCTTTATATTAAATGGAATAAATTCAATAATACCATTTTTTTTCATATTTGTTTTTTATATACTTTTTTGTAGATTTTTTAAAAGTATTTATGCTTTATAGCTTTAAAATTCAATTTATTTTACAAAAAATAATTATAGCATGTTATAGCAAATTAAAAAAAAAAAACTGCGTTGCATACTTTTAGGAGTAATATTTTATAATAACAAAAATATAAAAAAAGACAAAAAACATATTTATATTGTCTCAATAAACTACATTCCCAGAGATATTCCCTTTGGTTCCCAAATGTGAATGATATATGCTACAGAAATATTTATGCTCTAAGAGACTTATTCGTTATCCTTCATTTTATTAATGAGAGCTCACCGATTCCATTTTTATCTCGAAGATGGAGATGGTTTACACTAAGTGGGAAACCACATGCAGATGTAGTGATGTACCACCGTTTCTGATGGTATTCTTTTAAAATACATTGCAATGATTTTTTGTCTCACTGGGTAAAAAATGAAGTAAGGTGGATGCAAATGGTTTTCTATATAATCACTTTAGTAGTAAAACAAACCAAATTATTAAAATGTATATCAAATATTCTATACTCTTTGTATTTTAATATCATAGATCCATAGAAATTGACCAAATTCCTGCAAAAGTAAAAAGTCCCCAAAAGCAGGCAATGATTTGTTTCTCAAGGGGTTAAAAGAAGTAAGGTGGATATAAATGGTTTTATATATAATCACTTTAGTAGCCCATTGTAATTTATATAAATCTACCACTAGAAATTGAACAAAATGCAAAAAAAAAATCTCAAAATTAGGCAATGCTTTTTCCTCACGGGGAAAAAGAAGTAAAGTGGATGCAAATGGTTTTATATATGTAAGCATTTTAATAGCAAACAAAACAAATTAATAAAATTTATATCAAAGAATTATTTACACTTGAGAAAAATATATAATTTATCTAGTTTGATTGTAAGAGAAAATACTTTAATATTATTAATAAAAAATAAGGAGTTTACAGAAAAGAAAATAATTTGCTGCATACTTTTAGGTTATGTTAGAAATCGTAATAAAAATAGTAAATAAATGTATGATAAGTTGAGAATAACTAGAAATTAAAAATTAGATTCTTCTTTTTAATAATTTGAGGTACGACCTCAAATAATAAAGAAATTTAAATTATCCATATATAAAAAATTCTTAAAATAGAAAATAATTCATTGCATACTTTTACGATACTTTCTAAAAAAAAACAAAAGCAGCATTTACTGATTTTAAAATAATAATTTGCTGCATACTTTTAGGATATATTAGTAAAAGTAAATACTCACTTTTATCGAAAAAAAAATTTGATCAGATGAAAATAACTAGAAATTAAAAATGAGATCTTTTGATGTATAAAATTATATCTCAAAGGCAAAGAAGATCATAATGTTATTGTAAAACTAATGGTTTTATATATAATCATTTTAATAGCAAACAAAACAAATTAATAAAATTTATGTCAAATACTCCATACACTTTTTATTTTAATATTGTAGATCCATAGAAATTGAACAAAATGCTGCAAAAATAAAAAATGCCCCCAAAAGTAGGCAATGATTTTTTTCTCTTGGGGTTAAAAGAAGTAAGGTGGATATAAATGGTTATATATACTCATTTTAGTAGCCCATTGTAATTTATATAAATCTACCACTAGAAATTGAACAAAATGCAAATATAAGAAAAGTCCCAAAAGTAGGCAATGATTTTTTTTTTCTCACGTGGTAAAAGGAATTATGGTGAATATAAATGGTTTTATATATAATCAGGCGGCTTTAAATTACAAATAAAAAGCAACTGATCTGACATAGGTATTTATCCCAAATAAAAAACCAAGTCCTTGAAGTAGGCATTAAAATGTTTGCAAAGGATGTTAAGTTTGTCGTTGTATATGTAATCAATTTTTTAATATAATAAATACCTAAAAATGAACAGGAATTTTAAACTAAAAGTTTAATATTATTATTGAAACTTAGAAATAATTCTAAGTGTAAAAAAAAAACAATAAAAACCCTAAAAGTAGACATTATATTCGTAGATATGGCAATGGTAGTAAGATTGATACAAACATTTTAAAACCGACTTTCTCAAAGATAATTTTATTTTTTTTTCTACTATTATCACATATCTAAGTGAAAAGGGATCCTAATAGCTAATATCACAATGCACAAATACACAAAATTTCGACGGAAAAATAATAACTCCTAGAAGTAGACTTTGTCTTATGTACATTTAAGATCAGATAAAAAGGCCAATTAATCCCCAAAAATTATTGAAGAATGAAAGTTTATTTTAACTTTTCTCTTGCTGTGGCCAAAAATATATTTTCGAAATTGCGTGACATTTTTGTATCTATCTCAATACGTTATTGATTTATTAAATAATTGAATAGCTACACTCCTACGCCTATGTGCGTGTTTACATGTGACTCAATAAGGAAGGCGTTAGAGATTTTGTCACACAAATATAACAAAATAAATAAAAATCCATAATTTCAAATTAATCTTTTACAAATAATGCCAGTAGGCAGTCTAAGATACACTTAGGACATATGACAGCAACTATGGTCAATCAATGACAGACTCTCAACATTTCACATAATAACTTTGTGTGTAGACTTGTGATTGAATGCGTGCCTTTATATTGGAATTAAGGTTGAGGAGAGGTCAATGATTAAGGATTATATTTGATGTCATGATTTTCGTATTTCCTTCTAACACAAAACATTTATCTTCGATTAGAAGGAGGCAAGCTATTTGGGGGAGTTATGAAGGTAGATCCAAAAACTCCCTTTCTTTTTTTCCCCCGAATAAGGATGATAATTGTCTTTTATCAAAGAAATCAAAAAGAAATATATATATGGGATGAAGACATTGCCACAACGAGTTCATTTGTCTGGCCTGTGGCCTCTCAACCTCCAACAATTATTACAGGATTATTTTATGTCTGTTTGGGCATGTGTGTTGTTGACAAAAGGCATGTGGTTTGATGAAACATGACAAAATTAATAAAGCCTTGGATTTATATATGAGTATGTATTTGTTAGGTATATATATATATATATATGAACATTGTCTATTTGTCCATAATGTCTGTTGTTAGCTGTCATTATTTCTATCTCTCTATAGAATGATTTAGATTTCCATCTAGAATTCTAGGTTGATGTGTGTTTACAAAGCCATTTTGTTTTCAAGATTTGGGTCTGTGATAATTTGCCCTGTTATTGTCGTTGGCATGATTTTCGAAAGAAGGAAAGAGAAATGATGGTGATTTTTTAAAGGGCAAAATTGTCTTTTGTTTTGGTAAACATAAAATAAAGACAGAATAGTTCTATTAATATGAACTCCTAATATTAGGCAATATATTATTGATACCAACATTTCAAGACTACTTTACGAAAAACCTTTAACCTTTTCTACAATTTGAGGATATCAATCATATATAAATCCCTAATTTATCATTACCAGGGATGGAAAATAAAATTTCTAAGAAAGTACTAAACAAGTTTTTTTGAGCGAAAAAGAATTTTTTACTTAATTTCAATAAAAATTCCACTGGAAGATTATTATCCAGAGCTCCTTTAGACTGAATTTTAAAGAAAATAAAATTTTGTTTAACAACTCCTCAATTTTAATTATTTTTTTTTAGTTTTATATCCGCTTACAAAGACTACCGTAGTATTGTAATCGCGGTTGCCACTGTTGTACTTCATAAATTTTCTATAAAATAAAATTTTAACAAATTTTTCTATAGAAATAAAATTTTGTGAAAATTTTCTATAGAAAGTAAATTTTGACAACAATTTTTATAGAAATAAAATTTTAACAAAATTTTCCATAAAAATGAAATTTTGATAAAATTTTCTATAGAAATAAAATTTTGACTAAATTTTCTATAGAATAAAATTTTGACAAAATTTTCTATAGAATTAAAATTTTAACAAAATTTACTATAGAAATAAAATTTTGACAAAATTTTTAAAGAAATAAAATTTTGACAAAATTTCCTATAGAAATAAAATTTTGCCAAAATCTTCCAAAAAAATAAAATTTTGATACAATTTTCTATAGAAATAAAATTTTGAAAAAATTTTCAATAGATATAAAGTTTTGCCAAAATAGAAATAAAATTTTGACAAAATTTTTTATAGAAATAAAATTTTGACAAAATTTTCTATAGAAATAAAATTTTGACATTTTCTATAGAAAAAAAATTTTGACAAAATTTTCTATAGATATAAAATTTTGACAAAATTTTCTATAGAAATAAAATTTTTTCGTTTTGTTTGTTATTGTTGGCTTCTCTTCAATCGTTATTTTTGTTTTTGATCTCAGCTTAAAGCCATGCATTGACTAAACTACAAGTGTAGCTTAACCAAAATTTTAACAAAATTTTTTATAGAAATAAAATTTTGACAAAATTTTTTATAGAATTAAAATTCTGACAAAATTTTTTATAGAAATAAAATTTTGAAAAAATTTTCTATAGAATAAAATGTTGACAAAATTTTCTATAGAAATAAAATTTTGACAAAATTTTCTATAGAATCAAATTTTGACAAAATTTTCTATAGAATCAAATTTTGACAAAATTTTCTATAGAATCAAATTTTGACAAAATTTTCTATAGAATAAAATTTTGAAAAAATTTTCTATAGAATAAAACGTTGACAACATTTTCTATAGAAATAAAATTTTGACAAAATTATCTATAAAAATAAAATTTTGACAAAATTTTCTATAGAAATAAAATTTTGACAAAATTTTCTATAGAAATAAAATTATGAAAAAATTTTTTATAGATATAAAATTTTGACAACATTTTTAGAGAATAAAATTTTGCCAAAATTTTCTGTAGAAATAAAATGTTGACAAAATTTTCGATAGAAATAAAATTTTGACAAAATTTTCTACCAAAATAAAATTTTGACAAAATTTTCTATAAAAATAAAATTTTGACAAAATTTTCTATAGAAATAAAATTTTGACAAAATTTTCTATAGAAATAAAATTTTGACAAAATTTTCTATAGAAATAAAATTTTGACAAAATTTTCTATAAAAATAAAATTTTGACAAAATTTTGTATAGAAATATAATTTTGACAAAATTTTCTATAGAAATAAAATTTTGACAAAATTTTCTATAGAAATAAAATTTTGACAAAATTTTCTATAGAATAAAATTTTGCCAAAATTTTCTATAGAAATAAAATTTTGACAAAATTTTCTATAGAAATAAAATTTTGACAAAATTTTCTATGGATATAAAATGTTGACAAAATCGTCTACCAAAATAAATGTTTGACAAAATATTATATGGAAATAAAATTTTCTATAGAAATAAATGTTTGGCAAAATATTCTATAGAAATAAAATTTTGACAAAATTTTCTATAGAAATAAAATTTTGACAAAATTTTCTATAGAATAAAAATTTTGACAAAATTTTCTATAGAATAAAAATTTTGACAAAATTTTCTATAGAATAAAAATTTTGACAAAATTTTCTATAGAATAAAAATTTTGACAAAATTTTCTATAGAAATAAAATATTGACAAAATTTTCTATAAAATAAAATTTTGACAAAATTTTCTATAGAATAAAATTTTGCCAAAATTGTTTATAGAAATAAAATTTTGACAAAATTTTTTATAGAAATAAAGTTTTGAAAAAAATTTCTACAGAAATAAAATTTTCCATAGAACTAAAATTTTGACAAAATCTTCTACCGAAATAAAATTTTGACAAAATTTTCTACCGAAATAAAATTTTGACAAAATTTTGTATAAAAATAAAATTTTTAACAATTTTCTATAGAAATAAAATTTTGACAAAATTGTCTACTGAAATAAAATTTTGACAACATTTTCTATTAAAATAAAATTTTGATAAAATTTTCTATAGAAATAAAATGTTGACAAAAAATAAAATAAAATTTTCCAAAAGAAAAAAAATTTTGAGAAAATTTTCTGTAGAAATAAAATTTTGACAAAACTTTCTGAAGAAATAAATTTTTGCAAAAATAATATTTTTTTGGTAGTTTTTGGTTCGCATTATTTTAGTAAGCGATCGATAACTTCTCATCTAGAAAATGTTCCTGTGGAAACGTAATATAGAAACGCGTGCTTTTTCGTGACTAAATAAAAATATTGACAAAATTTTCTATAAAATAAAATTTTGACAAAATTTTCTATAGAATAAAATTTTGCCAAAATTGTTTATAGAAATAAAATTTTGACAAAATTTTTTATAGAAATAAAGTTTTGAAAAAAATTTTCTACAGAAATAAAATTTTCTATAGAAATAAAATTTTGACAAAATCTTCTACCGAAATAAAATTTTGACAAAATTTTCTACCGAAATAAAATTTTGACAAAATTTTGTATAAAAATAAAATTTTTAACAATTTTCTATAGAAATAAAATTTTGACAAAATTGTCTACCGAAATAAAATTTTGACAACATTTTCTATTAAAATAAAATTTTGATAAAATTTTCTATAGAAATAAAATGTTGACAAAAAATAAAATAAAATTTTCCAAAGAAAAAAAAATTTTGAGAAAATTTTCTGTACAAATAAAATTTTGACAAAACTTTCTGAAGAAATAAATTTTTGCAAAAATAATATTTTTTTTGGTAGTTTTTGGTTCGCATTATTTTAGTAAGCGATCGATAACTTCTCATCTAGAAAAAGTTCCTGTGGAAACGTAATATAGAAACGCGTGCTTTTTCGTGACTAAAATATTCTTGAAATCAATAAAATCGTGTTTTTGACTATGGCTGTTACAAAACCGAGATTTTCATCCCGCATGAACTTGTCTGTTTTACCAAATTTGTTAAAGAAAATTATTTCAGTGGTTCTATAGCTCATAGCCAAAGAATATGCTCCTATTTTTTTGTTTTATATAAATTTAATTGTAAGTAGGTAATTAAAAGTAGGTAACTAAAATGAAGTTTTCATCACCCTAAAAGTATGCTAAACGTTTGTTTCTTTAAAGAAAGAATTCAATTATTTGTGAAAATGTCCCTCCGAAAGGTTTTTGATAAAATCTACAATATTCCAGGGGTTCTATTGCTCCTAGCCAAAGAGTATGCTCCCTATTTTCTTTATATACATTTAATTATAAATAGGTAATTAAAAATAGGTAACTAAAATGTTATTTTCATTACCCTAAAAGTATGCTATACGCGTCTTTCTTTAATTTAAAATTTTTTATTTAAATTCCCCCATTTATTTTCTATAGAAATTAATATTGCTAAAGATTTCGTTCTTTTTCTTTTCTATATAAGTTAATGCGATTTGAGAATAATTATAGGCTCGTATCTTCAAAGATGACCTTCCTCCCATCCTACGCAAATGAAAGAATTTATGAAACTAAAACTTATTGCAGTAATATTTATATAATCTTTTGTTTAAAGTCTTTGAATCGTTGGGCATAAAATAATGCACAAAAAAGAACATGCTTATACGTCCATATATATAAAGGATGTAATCATCCGTTCACCCACTCATGATATGCACATTTGTTGTAATAACATCCCATCAGCATTCCTCTCTTGACCAGAAATCCATATGGAAAGCCTTTGACCAAACAGTTTGGAACATAACAAGACGACCTACATACTTCTCTACCCACGCACGCACGCACACACCCACCCATATATAGATTTTCGATATGTCGAGATTTTATACCAAGGACACTCTCACTCATGCACATACTTTGACAGGATGTGGTATTGCATGGGTACAGAGTGTTTTATGGCATCATGGGTCATCATTATTAGGGATGCCATTGATAGGAATTGATGGCTATGGATTTAAAATCATAGGATTTAATAAAATTTATATAGTATTTGCTTGGAATATATGATGAAAAATTCTAATGAAAAATTTCCTAAATATAATGACAATTTTTTAGTTTTAATGAAGAAATTTTTAATTTTCATGGTTTCTCCGTAACGGAGACCTTATATGAAAAAAGCTATCGAATTAGGAAAAATATTTTTAAAACATAAAACTGAGATAAAATAAAGTGTCCAAAAAGTATGCTACATATTTTATTTTCCTAAATATAGACAATATTCAATCCTTCATTTTATATGTGTAAACATATAAAAATTATCGAAAATGAATTTTCTGAACATTTTTAATGATTTTTCTGACCACTAATATAATATCTTTGTGATTCTCATTACATTCTCCAAATATGGGTATTTTGTTTGGCCTTTTGCTCTATGGCTGAAATTGTATCCCTTAAGAAATATAACCCATTTGACTGTTTTCCTTCTCGTGTGCTCTTTCTCCTTCATTCTCTCTCTTCCCACTTGCATACCATACCATCACAATTTAAATTCATTTCTCTCGTTGCATTCTCGTTCAACTGTGACCGCAATGAATGTAACCGGAAGTTGTGCTTAATGGAATGCATTCGGAAATCATCATCAACTCGAATGTGTGGTAGAGAAGACAATAAATGTGCATGCAAGGGAGAAGGAGAAAGCAGCAGAAGGAAAGTGGGCGGCATCAGAATGCAAAAAAAAAAAAAAAACAGGCAACCCAGTGGGCACCCAAAGTCACATATATCACACAGTGTGTCGTTTGTTTGTTAAAAAAAAAGAAATCGACCCAAACCAAGAGATTCAAAGAATTATCTCTTACATAGCTTCCATGATTTTTCCCTTTTACACATATGCCTGTAGCATTTTAAAAGTCTGTATGCAACTGCAAATGTGAAAATCATGGCGGTGTTCTTGGGCATTGCAATGTCACAGAGAATTTTTGCAGCTGCAGTGTATAACGTTAAAAAGATAATTCATGCTAGGGTATAGGGTGAGCTATCTGAGGTATGTAATAAAAAATTTAAGATCATAGGAATAAGGAACGCATATGTAGATGATAAGGGCAATAAAATATATTTTTTAATATCCAAATAAACAACCTCTACTCTTGGTAATTTAGAATCGATATGGCTATTCAATATCGTATTTATGTGGAACATACTTTTGGGCGCATATAATATAGAGAGTGGAACATACTTTCGGGCGCATATAATATAGAAAGTGGCGATTTTGTATGAAACATTACCAATTACAAGAATTTATTAACTCCTAAAAATATTTATTTTTATTTTCTTAACACCCAAAAGTATGCAATATTTTTTTTAAACAATTAATCATTCTTTGATTTTTTAACTGGCATATTTTTAACAATGTGATTTTTGGTATAAATGTAATGACAAAGTACTACTTGGAAAGGACGGTACTATAATTTATAAGAAGATTCTGTAACATTGTCTTTTAAATGTTTAAATTTTCCCTTGAATGTTAATTGATGCAATTGATTTGTAAATTAATCATAATTTTTTGTTAAATCCCAAACCAATCCTATTCAAGTGATCATCTATCCGACGGTAGCATATTATCACATCCGACATCTTGCCCCTTTTCAATAATAACAAGGACAACAATAGAATAACTACGTTTTGTTGTTTTTGCTTTTGCAAAACCATAAATTTTGCCAACATCCGCTCTATCATCATGACCTTCAATATACTAAACGCTTCTATACATTTTAGTTCCTGCCACAAACTGCAAACATCCGAGTGATAACAAAACAACAACAACAATAACTAGCAAAAAAATAAACAACAACAACGAACTGAAATCAGTAGAACTAAATGGAGAAAGTAGCTCAACAAAAACTAACATCAGCTGCTGCATTGCTAGAGTAGTATCGGATGTTGCCGTAAAATGCATTTTCATTTATTTGCTTGCAACATTCGAGAATAAAAGCATTGGGTCTAGAGCAAAGAGAAGAGCAACAAGAGTGACTCAACAAAACACAGACATGTTTTCCAAAAAAAAGATAGTTTATGTTTTTCCTATGCCATTCCTTTGTAAGGACAAGTAATTGGCACAAAACCCCAACTACCACCTACTCACATATGATCTCTCCTATACATATTGTAGATGTGGTAAATACACAATGGCAATGTAACCTTTCCTCTCCCCAAAATGCTCTTTTTCAATCACTTACACTTAACTGCACACACATTTAAACAATACAAACGGATATTCATTGTTAGAGACACACACACACACACTGGGCACCCTCTCTCTCAAATATTCAGATGAAAGCTCTTAGTTTCCATATGTGTACACATACATACATACATATGAACACAGTGTTCACTTGCAATGCAATTTGATCATGTATCCATGTATTTTACATCCCACATCCGTATCCACATTACATGATACCTTGATGATAGTATCAGCATCTAAGTGTTAACGTTTATTCATTGTGGTGGTATATGCGTGTGTGTGTATGACTGTGTGAGATTGCATGACTGTGCCTGATGAATTTGAAATACACAAATTCCTTGGCCACAAATGCAGAGATTCAGAAATGTTATTAAAAAGGTTATAAAAATGGCTATTGAGAACACTTTCACAAAAATACAATATTTAAAAAAAAAAAATAGAGCAGTGAAAAATTTCTCTGTAGAAAGTATTTGGCAATATTTTTTATAGCCAGAAAATTTTCAGAAAATTGTTTCAGGGCATCCGGAGCGGAGCGTGGAGCGGAGCGGAGCAAGCCCTTTTTTTGCCGGAGCGGGAGCGGCATTTCTAAAATCCGGAGCGGAGCGGGAGCGGAGCGGTTTCCAAATGAAAAACCGCTCCGCTCCGAATAAAATATTACTTGAATGAAATGTGTAACTTTGAAATTACACTGTGTAGGTAATTTCAAATTTAGCTAGTACTTAGCGTAGTGTGAGTAAACGTTTAAAATGTACGATATGTATTTTTGTACGTACGTACATTGGGGAAAACACAACGTGTTTTTTAGTAATTGTTTTCAAAAACGGCAAATGTCAAAATATATATCTAGTATGTGTTGTAAAAGTAACAACAGTACTTTCGATCAATTTCATCCCGTATTACTACAAATATGTTTGTAATGAACGTCAAACAAATGCAATTAAACGATCTTATTTATATTTACTTTTTTAGTTTTCTACACTGAAAAAAATATTGTCGTGAAGTCAAAGATTCCATGTCCTTAGAATAAGAATGCAAATTTGCTTAACATGGAAGACGCATTTCTCTAAAATAAAGTTTTTTTCTTGTCCAAAAGGCAATAAACTTTTGAATGAAGTTGTAATGTCCTTATAATTAAGTGATTTTACTTAAATATGTGTATCATAACATGAAAGATAAAATTTTTGAGGTAAGGTCAACGTGACTTTAATAATTAAGAAAAATTCTTTAAAATTAATAAAATTGTCTTTAAATTTGTTTCCTTTTTGCATCTTGCCTACAAAGCAAAAAATCGATAAAAAATAAGACATGTTTTTCAACACTTTATTTTAAAGACGCTTTTTACTTGAAACATAGCATAATTTCTACTGGAAGTCGAGTATTAATATGGAAAAAAATAACTCGTTAACTCGTTTTTAAAGGATTTTGATAACAACTGACGAAAAAAATCTAAAAAAATGAAAAATTAACATTTGCTTCCTAGAAGCAAGTACATAACCCCCGAATTTAAAAGAGAATTACGTCTGTAAAGTATCGTTACTTGTATTATCCGCTTCTTTGGCTCGGAAGTAATACCCAAACTGTTAAAGTAAAGACAAAATCTTTGGAACCGGGCATGCTTTTTTTCATTCACATTTGCTTTACTATTGTACTATATCCTAGCATTCTCTTATTTCTGATATTAGTTCTCGAAAATTTAATTAAAATTATGGATAGTTTCAATTTTGGTTGAAAAATGTGCGCATATACATTTATTATACAATAAAGGGGAAAAAGCGAAATTAGGTAACACTAGATCTGAGTAAGAATATTCGTAGGTATACCACGGACTGATGTCGATGGAGGTTGTTGCAAACATAAACATACACACACACATTACAAATATAACAAAACCTCTTCTCTACGTCTGTTGCAAAACAAAAAAAACTTTCGGAGAGTAGTTACTTCTACTCTGTGTATAGACTTTCAATTCCAATCAGCGTTGCCGTTTTGGTCCGATCGGACCAAAATTGGTCCAAAAGATTTCTAATTTTTAAATTTGGTCCGATGGTCAGACCAAACAGAATTTGGTCCATTTTGGTCCATTTTCATAAATTTGGTTTCTATCACATATTAAATAGTAGATGGTGCACCGCAAAGAATATTGGCGGGAGGCCAAATATTTCACATGCTTAAAATACGAATACGAATTTTGCTTAGAATAGAAGACGTATTTCTCTGAAAAAAAGTTTTTCCTTGTCTAAAAGTCTCTAAACTTTTCAATGAAGTCTGTTTGTCCTTATAGCTAAGTGATTCGACATAAAAATGTGTATCCTAACATGAATGCAAATTTCGTTTTAATGAAGTCAAAATGGATTTAATATTTCTGAAAAAATCTTCCAAAGTAATAAAATATTTCAACACATTGTTTTAAAATCATTATACCCTAAACCACATAGTGGTTAGGGTATAATAAGTTTGATCTGCCAAAAAATGTGCCTACAAGAAATATTGATTATGGACCCCATAAAATATATACCGATCGACTCAGAATCACCTCCTGAGTCGATCTAGCGCTTGGCGTCCGTCCGTCCATCCGTCCGTCTGTCCATGTATTTGTTGTTCACAGGATTTCGGTCGCAATTATTAACCGATTTTGATGAAATTTGGTACAGGGAGTTTTTTTGGGCACAAGGACGAACGTTATTGAATTTGGAAGAAATCGGATCAAATTTAGATATAGCTCCCATATATATGTATTGCCCGATTTCGACGAATGGGGTCACGTTGCACTTTTTTACTAACCGATCGTCGTCAAATTTAGCACAAAATAATCTTCTGTATCACCCTTTAAGTCTGAAAATTTCATCGAAATCGGTTCAGATTTAGATATAGGTCCCATATATATGTATCGCCCGATTTTGTCAAATTAGGTCATAAAACCCTTATTTATCAACCGATCTTACTCAAAGTTGGCGAAATGTAATCTTCTATAGCACTAACTATATGTGCAAAAAATCATCGAAATCGGTTCAGATTTAGCTATAGCTCCCATATATGTACCGCCCGATTTTTCTAAATAAAATAAAACTCAATTGAACAAATAATACAATGTTTGTACTATAATTTTCTCGAAGAGGAGCGGAGCGGAGCGATTTTTTTTCTCGGAGCGGAGCGAGGAGCGGAGCGTTTTTTTTTCTCCGGAGCGGGAGCGGAGCGAAAAAAATGGACCGCTCCGGATCTCTGAATTGTTTTTAGACAGAAAATTTGGTAAAATTATGTATAGACAGAATTTGTTAAAATTTTAAGGTAACAATTTTTTTAATACTCCGAAAATTTCCTATAGAGAAAATTTATAGAAAATTTTCTATAGAGAAAATTTATAGAAATTTTACCATAAACAAAAAAATTTTGAGTAATTTTCCTATAAACAGAAAATTTTAAGAAATTTATCTGTTTATAGATAATTTTCTCCAAATTTTCTGTCTATATACAATTTTCTGTCTATTGAGTATTTTTTCAAAATTTCCTTTTTTAAAAATTTTGTTCATTTTAACAAAATTGTCTATCGAAAATTTTCTATTTTGAGATAAATTGAGAAAATTTTGTATAGACAGAACATTTAGACAAAATTTTCTATAGACAAAAAGTTTTGAGAAAATTTCCTATAGACAGAAAAATTTTGGCAAAATTTTACAGAAACACAAAGTTTTAAGAAAATATCCTGTAGACAGAAAATTTTGATAAAATTTCCTACAGATAGAAATTTTTGACAAAATTTCCTATAGACAGAAATTTTTTGACAAAATTTCCTTAAGACAGAAAAGTTTGACAACATTTTCTATAGAGAGATAATTTTGACCAAATTTTCTATGGACAAAATTTCCTATAGATAGAAAATTTGACAACATTTTCTATAGAGAGATAATTTTGACGAAATTTTCTATAGAACGAAAATTTGGACAAAACTATATAATTTGACAAAATTTTCTATCGACAGAACATTTTGACAAAATTTCCTATTTACAAAAAGTTTTGAGAACAATTTCTATAGGCACGAATTGACGAAATTTCTATATTTCTATATTGACGAAATACCCTATAGACAGAAAATTTTGATAAAATTTCCTACAGATAGAAATTTTCGACAAAATTTCCTATAGACAAAAATTTTTTGACAAAATTTCCTTAAGACAGAAAAGTTTGACAACATTTTCTATAGAAAAATAATTTTGACTAAATTTTCTATGGATAAAAAATATGGACAACATTTCCTATAGACAGAAAATTTTGTCTAAATTTTCCTATATACAGAAAATTTTGTCTAAATTTTCCTATAGACGGAAAATTTCGACAAAATTTTCTATAGAAAGAAATTTGGACAAAATTTTCTATAGACAGAACATTTTGACGAAATTTTCTATAGACAAAAAGTTTTGAGAAAATTTTCTATTGGCAGAAAAATTTTGACAAAATTTCCTATACACAGCAAATTTTGACAAAATTTCCTATAGATAGAAAATTGTGACAAAATTCCCTAAAGGCAAACAATTTTGACAAAATTTCCCATAGAATGAAAATTTTAGCGAAATTTACTATAGACAGAAAATTTTGACAAAATTTCCTATACACTGAAATTTTTGACAAAATTTCCCATAGAATGAAAATTTTAGCGAAATTTACTATAGACAGACAATTTTGACAAAATTCTCTATGGACAGAAAATTTTGACAAAATTTTCTATAGAAAGAAAAATTCGACGAATTTTCTATACACTGAAAATTTTTGAAAAATTTCCTGTACACAGAAAATTTTTTGAAAAATTTCCTGTTCACAGAAAATTGTTACAAAATTTCCTATACACTGAAAATTTTGACTAAATTTCCTATACACAGAAAACTTTGACAAAATTGCCTATAGACATAAAATTTTGACAAAATTTCCTATACACTGTTAATTTTCATAAAATTTCCTATGCACTGAAAATTTCGACAAAATTTCTTATACACAGAAAATTTTAACAAAATTGCCTATAGACAGAAAATTTCGACGAATTTTCTATACACTGAAATTTTTGAAAAATTTCCTGTACACAGAAAATTTTGATAAAATTTCGTCGTATACACTAAACATTTTCATAAAATTTCCTTTACACAGAAAATTTTGAAAAATTTCCTGTACACAGAAAAATGTTACAAAATTTCCTATACACTGAAAATTTTGACACAATTTCCTATACACAGAAAATTTTGACAAAATTTCCTGTACACAGAAAATTTTGATAAAATTTCCTATGCACTGAAAATTTCGACAAAATTTCCTATACACAGAAAATTTTAACAAAATTGTCTATTGACAGAATATTTTTGACAAAATTTGCTATGGACAGAAAATTTTGACAAAATTTCCTATACACTGAAAATTTTGACAAAATTTCCTATACACATAAAATTTTGACAAAATTTCCTATACACAGAAAATTTTGACAAAATTCTATATGAACAGAAAATTTTGAGAACATTTTCTATAAACAGCAATTTAAAAAATATTTATAGAACTATCATTTAAAAAAATCTAAAAACAATTTTTTTTTAATATTCTATAATCAGTCATCAGATTTTTATGTCATATTGTAAACACCCTTTTACAGCAGCCCTACAATTTTACTATGCTAGAATACCACTAAGGACATAACTCACTTTACTATGGTTGCTTGGCGCTGTATATTTATCTCTGACCAGTAACCATATGTTTTATAACCAGTTAGGGTTGATGGTGATGATGCTGAAATTCGCTATATATGCATACATTTGTGTGCTATTTTATATAAAAAACAAAATCTGTTAACTAAATGAAAAATTTTCATGGGAATTCATAAGTTTTCATAACAAGCATACAATCATACACACACACACTCACATAAACAGGCAAAAAAACACATGTGCAAAGTAGTATTTGTATTTCCGGTATAAACGTTTCTGTTTATTTCATTCGCTCATTGTTGTTGAGTGTTTTTTTTTTGTTGTTTTCGCCTATATCATATATATGTATATATGGGCAAAAGAGCGAACTAAAGGCTGGTGATAAAATAGAGAGGATGGAGTAGTAGAAAAAGGTAAAGCGGAAATATTATTTAGTTATAACAATAAAATCCATAGGGAGTCATAAGACTAATATGATTTTATTGTTTCAAGTGGCTTGGTTTTGTGTTGGCATTTTTTGTTGATAAGCTTAATATGATTTAGCAACCGGATGGTAGTAGAGTAAATTTGGGATTTGTTGGTGGGTTTTTAGTGGTGGCAAGGTGGGACAGAAGGTTTAGTCCTTTGGGTATTTATTTTATTAAAAATTGCCTGTTAAATAAAATATTGTGGGAATATTAGTGCAAAACTGTTGTAATACAAGTGCAATATAAAATTCTGCAAAGTATTAAAAATTAAATGTAGGTAATCGTTTGTTTTGAAAATGTGCTAATTTTTAATGTTATATTGCTTTTAGAGGGTTTCTATTATTTGTGGAAACATTTTAGGCAATAGTCCATATTTTATTAGCAGGCCTGAAAGTATGCAATAAAATTGAATATGTCAACACATGTAAAGAGAGAAATATCGAATGTATAGGGGTAGGACATTATTGCTTATAAAATGTTTCATAATATATTTTTATTTATTATTATACTAAGAAACTTTTTCATTTTAATTTGAGGAAACGATTAACAATAAAACCTAAGGGGGAAAACTAATATTTTTATGTCTTTAAATTGATGAAATTTGCTTACATATAGCCATGAAAAGTTTAAAATCTTACAAAAATAATTTTACCTAGATTTTCGAAAAATATTTCACTAATTATAATCAAAGTTAGCTAAAATTTTTGCAGATCCTAAAAATATGCAACTATTTAATTTGTGTGCGGTAGAAAATTGTTTTTTTTTTATAGTGAATAAATATTATAATGTAATTTGCTTTAAAGAATTTTATTTTAATTATACAATTATTTTTCGAACTTTATGGACAGATATAGATTAAGGAACATGGTAAATAGAGCCATTGAAAAGAAAACGCCAGATACAAATCTATACACGCCTGGACTGTACATGTTTCGGTCCAAATTGAGTTATCTCTCTCAGCCAGATCTATACTAACCAGGCGTGTATAGATTTGTATCTGGCGTTTTCTTTTCAATGGCTCTATTAACCATGTTCCTTAATCTATATCTGTCCATAAAGTTCGAAAAATAATTGTATAATTAGATATAATGCATTTGGACGTCAATTGCCTGTTTAGGCATTTGGACGTCAATTGCCTGTTAGGCTAACAGGAAATTTTATTTTGGATTATTTAAAATCCTAAAAAAAATATTTTTTATTGATTTTTTAAACTTCTAAACTATTTAAAATAATTCAATTTATAATAAAATTAAATTTTCCGAGATCCTAAAAATATACAACTCTCATTTTGAATATTTTGTTTTTTTTTATCCTAAAAATATGCAATTATTGCAATCATATAAGTATAACAATAACTAAGGCTTATTTAACATTTGTGTAATCGCATTAAATAAAAGTATTTGTAATACGCCTAGTAGAAAAAAAATTTTAAGTCTTATGGCTTGTGTAACATTTAATATTTCCCAATTTTGTTATTTATTATGATACAAAGTTACTAAAAATTTTGAGGAAATTGAAATACAATCTCATGGTTTCAATGATTTCAAAGCTTAATTTCTATTACCATTTATACTAAATCAACCATATCAAATACAATCATAAATCTTTAGTTTACACCGGATATCCGCTTACTAGCAAATGATTTGTATTGTTTGGGGCTTTGTCTTATCTAGATTTGTTGTAACTGTGTAGATGTCACTGCAAATATTTACTAAGCGATATTTGCTACCTCACTCGCCAAGGATGAAAAACAATTGACAAAGAGCAAATGGCAAATGGTAGATATCAGTTGTTTTTTTTTCTGAGAAAATTTATGAAGTGGTTTTATGTTTTTTAGAATATCCTCCTTAGTTTTCCTTCTTATTCAGGTTTTATTTTACTTGCAACTCCAACACCACTTGATGTAATGTAATCCCTAAAGTATGCAAAAGATTTATGAGAAATTTTGTAATACGATGAGTTTTATTGTTTTCTGTTTGTTTTACGTCTTACTTGTAAAATAATTAGAAAAGATTTTCGGATTACATGACAACATATAATTTTAAAATTTGATGCTGATGATGACATTGTTATTTTCTTTTTTTGTTTTTTTGTTTGTCTTTCGAAAGAGGGGTTATCATGAAACAAACATGTATTAAAGTTTCAAGAAAAATGTATGGTACTTATATTACAATTCTTTGGTATTCATAGACACGAAATGGAGATTAAGAAATGTCTTAGGCCATATGCGTTGTACGTAAGTAAATGAAAGGAGCATGTTTACTATGGGGACAGCGATAACTCTTATATATACACTCTGTGGTACAAATAAAAAAAAAAATGTTGCATACTTCAGGGGTTCATTTAACAGTTTGAATAATATTAAAATATGGAATGTCCCATAGACAGACAACAAATGAATTTAATCTTGACTGTATATGACAAATTAAATTCAATTACAACAATTGTAAAAACTAATATCAATATTCGGCACTGAATCTCTTTATGATTTTTAGTAGGAAACTAAAAAAAGGTGTAGCCTACTTTCGGGAGCCTTCATTGTTTTCAAGAATGTCACAAATTATAAATCTATTTAGGAAAACCTTTACACAAATAACTACCTTTTACCAACTTTCCTTGTGTTTAATCATCCAGACAGTTAGATGTACTAGATAATTTCATTTCGTTTTTATTGTCAATACAAGGACTACTTTTGTTTCTTCATAACAATTTTTTCATAATTCTGTTTGCAAAACATGTTGCATACTTTTGGTAAACTTCATTTGAAGCAAGTATGCTAAACATTTTTCATTATGAAAATAAAATTCTCTGCCCCCCCCCCAAAAAAAAAAAAATCAGTAGCATACCTTTAAGGTAAATCCTTAAAACAATAATTTAACATTTATTTTATAAACCTAACCAAATTAAAACTTAAAAAGGTTAGACTATAACATATTTTTAACAAAATACTTCTGGTTCTTTAGAAAATAAAATTCAAATTTTAACAATAGAAGTTATTAAAGTTAAATATTTTTAGCATATTTTTAGGAGCTGTAAATGTATGACTACGAGCAAAAGGGGACTGCCAAGTGTGCGAATGTTTACAAAAAAAAAAAAAAAAACGAAATCCAATACAAACATATAGTTATAGTAAATATTGTTGAAAATACTTGCTGTGGTTTTTAGCTTTGAAAATTTCGAAACATTGTTTGCATCTTGTATCCTGAATAATTCTACAGAAACCAACCCTATACTATCTACTCTATGATAAAAATTAAAATGCTTAAGGGCTTAGCAAACAATGAAACAGTTAAGCTATGTAGTAATGGTATCATGGCAAAAATATGAGATGATAGAGTTTCGTATCAAGTTATGCCCGAGTTTGGTTAGAAGCATATTTGGAATATTGAGTTTTATGAAGAATATTATGGAAAACAAATTATTTTGGTTAAAACTTTGTTGACTAAATCCCAGTTACATATATTGGCAAAAGGAAAGTGCTTTCATATATACACTCAACAAAAAGTTTACTTGGATCCAAAAATGTTCACCTTCTGTTAAGGATTTTGGTATTGTTTCCGAGCCAAAGATGCGGCTTCTTTTAAAATAAAGAAATTTTTTAGCTACCTATCTGGCTTTAAATCTAGGACAAATAAAATTAAAATTAGGATACAGATCTCGTTTGTCAAATGTTCATTCTCTTTTCGAGGTTTATTAATAAAGGTACTCAGGTACAAACAAATGCCAGTTTAAAAATCCAAATTATAACGGCTACTTCAATGTACAAAATGTTTTCTTAATTCCAAAAAACACTTTAAACTAAAGACGCTAAATCCTCAAAATAAGTTTTAGCCTATATTTGAAGCGTTTTTATCTTAAATCTAAAGTTTCAATATTTCAAGTAATTTAAGGACAATTTCTTTAAATCAGAAATGTGTTTCTTTACTTTAAGGAAAATTAGCCTTAATTCAAAGACATGGGAACCGGAGGGACACGAGTATACAAAATTTGTGTCCTAAATTGGGACTTAATCGGGAGGACGCGAATTTACAAAATTTGTGTCCTAAATTTAATGAAAAAAAAATTTTGAAGCAAAGACTATAAACTTTATTTTAATTAAAATTTCATTATTTTAAAGAAATTTGTCCTTAATATTTCGTAAATTTCGCTCCCTACAATTTAATTTGCGTAATCTTTAAATATCACGAAAATATTTGTTTCAGTGTAAATATGAATGAAAATTGGAAAAATTTAAACGTTGATTTTGGAAATAAAGGGTGGTCAAATTGTAAGGGCCGATGTTGAATGTGAACCACACCTAAACGCCGAGTTTTTTTTTCCGAATTTTATTTGACATTTCTCTATTTCAGACTTACTGAATTTGAACCATGGAGAGATACACAATCCAACAACGTGTTAAAGTTATCCAGACTTATTATGAAAATGGGCGTTCATTTTCGAAGAAAATCATCTTCAGTGATGAGGCACATTTTCACCTCAGTGGATTCGTCAATAAACAGAATTGCCGCATTTGGGCGAATGAGAATCCAAGAGTGATTGTCGAAAAACCAATGCACCCACAAAGAGTAACTGTTTGGTGCGGTTTATGGGCTGGCGGCATCATCGGGCCGTATTTTTTCCAAAATGAGGCCTGTAAGGCAGTTACTGTGAATGGTGTTCATGAGATGATCGAACTTTTTATGGCCCGAATTGGAAGATATGGATGTGGAGGATATGTGGTTTCAGCAGGACGGTGCCACTTGCCACACAGCTAACGAAACAAGGGATCTTTTGCGCAACAAATTCAATGGCCGTGTTATCTCACGTAATGGCGATCTCAATTGGCCGCCAAGATCACGTGATTTGACACCGTTGGACTTTTTTCTTTGGGGTTATTTGAAAGAAAAGGTGTACGTCGATAAGCCAGCAACAATTCAAGAGCTAAAGGATGATATAATTCGGCACATTAACGGCATAGAACCTCCATTATGCCTCAGCGTCATCGAAAATTTGGACCATCGGATGGAGGTGTGCCACCGAGGTCGAGGCGCCCATTTGGCCGATATTTTGTTCCACACATAATTGAGTAATACCAATATATCACAATAAAATAAAATTACAATAATTTCCTAAATAGTTTGTGTTTTATTCAAAATCAACATCGGCCCTTGAAATTTTAACCACCCTTTAGTATTCATTTTTTTCTAATGAAGAAAATTTTGGTTTATTAAGAAGAAAGATATGATGATCTATTATTAAATTTTGAAATAATTTAAAATTAAGAACCATTATTTCAATCAAGTTCATAGTAGAAGTAGCACAAAGATTATTAAAATAATTTAGTAAAAATATTATTCATTAACAATGAAAGTACACGGTTTTTATGTAGCTTTATTATATTAAGTCTTGCTTCAAAAAGAAATGGATTAGAGCCATTTCTTTTTGAAGCAAGACTTAATATAATAAAGCTACATAAAGACCGTGCTAAATATTAAAAAAAAATGATTCCGAGAATATGTCATATTATTTTTAAAATTATCCCTCAAGAGGTTAGAGATTTGATCTTCTCATCACATTTTTTTAATACTTATAAAGTATGTATGATATAAAAATAAAGTTCACCTAAAAGTATGCATAATTTTTTTTTCTAACAATATGGGAAATTGGAACAAAAATATTTATTTCAAAATTTAGAATATTTATGATTTTAAATGTTTAGTGTTCTTTAAAATAATATTTAGGTCAAAAAACGTTGTTTTAATTTGTTTATATTTATTTTCATAATTTATTATGATTGTAAATCTTGTAATAAATAAATAAAAATAATATTTAAAGAATTTTCTATTTAATTAGCATTATTTACGAAAATCATTGCCTACTTATAGGAACATACATTGCATACTTAAGCGATTAAATGATATTTTCAAGAATTTACTGCGACTGAAATTGAAATCAAAATGGAAATCGAATCAAAATAGAAGAAACTTTCAACTTACACATCAAATACATTTTGTTTACATAAATCCACACCCTAAAGTATGCATTAGGGAATCATACATTGCTGTAGGGAATCATACTAGAGCTTTTCTTCTCTAGCTTTTCCATTGTTTAAATTGATATAAAAAACACAAAGCCTTTAAATGTTCATTCATCCTAAAAATAGGCAACTAAAAACAAGCCTATACTATATAATTTATAAATATTTTCTTCCTATAAACCAGCCACCATATATATGTTGAAAATTTTTTCAATCTTTTTATCTATCTTTTGCTTTCCATACACTTCTGAGATTTTTTTGTGTGTGTTTTTTTCCATTGAAAGCTATCAGCATATTGCAACTGTCATGTTAACTGTCATTTGCACATTTAACTACCATGTATACATTAAATAGTTGTATGTTTTTGTTTTTTTTTTTACAATGATATATTAGAGTAAGTATGTTTGTTGAATATAGCTAATATTCTGAGTGTCATATCAACAGCCAAAATTTAGACAAAACAAAATCCTGCCTAAATAAACAAAAATATTGTTATGTACAATGGATTCGTGTTAGGAACTTTTAATAAAAAAATAAATAATGATATTAACGAGTTCTACCACATCAATGAAGAGAGTTTTACAGTTTTATTTAGAATTTTTTGAAATTATGTCACTAAAAAAAAATGATCTATGGGGTAGTGTTGTGAGAATTAATTTTATTATCTTTTCCATTTCAATATATGTCTGCGTTTTCAAAAAAAAAAAAAAAAACAGTCAATTTTAATTGCTAGTTTTGATATGTTGAAAGACAATCACAGTCCAAACATTTATGTTGTACAAAAATACTGTAATAGATATTTTTTTTGAATTGAATCTTAATTAAGTAAACAGAAAAAGAGTACAAAAAGCCTAAATTCTTGAATTTGGTATCTATATTTGTCTAAAAGTGTTAGTGTTGAAATGTATGAAAGTAAGGGAATTCATTCTATTACGAAGCACCCCTAAAAGTAGGCAATACAATTTTAAGTTAGGTTACGTTAGGTTAGGTTAGGTGGCAGCCCGATGTATCAGGCTCACTTAGACCATTGTGATACCATATTGGTGAACTTCATTTTTATTGCTGAGTGATGCCCGAATCCATGTTAAGCTCATTGACAAGCGACCTCCTTTTTATTGCCTAATCCGAACGGTGTTCCACATTGCAGTGAAACCACTTAGAGACGCTTTGAAACCCTCAGAAATGTCACCAGCATTACTGAGGTGGGGTAATCCATCGCTGAAAAACTTTTTGGTGTTCGGTCGAAGCAGGAATCGAAACCACGACCTTGTGTATGCAAGGCGGGCATGCTAACCATTGCCCAACGGTGGCTTAAGTTAGGATAGGTAGCTGAATGTTGCTACAAGCAAACTCTCAAATCCATAGATTTCTGTGGTAATGTTGCTAAATTTTAGTTGCTAATTGGCCCTCCCCCTTTTCGCGGAATGATCCATTTGTGCAAATAAATGCCACAGTTAATAGATTTCTGCGTCGGCCCATTTTTATCACTTTTTAAAAAATATTTATTTATTTTGAAATGTTTTTACATTATAAGTGATGCCAAGTAAGTATGATTGTTATATATGGCTAATATTCAGAGTGGCTATTAAGTGCGAAAATTTAGACAAAAACCACTTTTTCTCAATAAACAAAACTATTGTTGTGTACAAAATATTTTTGTTAAGTTTTAATATAATAAAAAATGTAAAAAGAAAAATAAAATCGAAAATATTTTTATTAAATATATTAGTAATGAGAAATATAAAGATTTGTAAGATTGGAATCGAATATATTCTATTGGCAATCCTAAAAGAAGGCAATACTACTTTTAGTTAGGAAAACTAGCACACTGTGTTAATATATGACTTGCCATCCATTTCACGAAGTAAAGCATTTGTGCCATTAAATGTCACACATGTAGATTTTTGTGACACTTTTTCACCAATTTATGTTACTTTTTCAACCACATTTATTTTGTTATATATATTTTCAAAGTGTTATATAGAAAAACCAAGATGAATTATAATAAAAATTCATTTTAGGATGATGCATTTATCGACCCAAATTTAAAAAAAAAACTCATACCTCTAGGTTCCAAGTTCAATGGCATAAGGACACTCTAGCAAGAACAAATTTGAAATTATCTAAATTTGTACTAATTCCGCATCACAAGTGTGATATCGAAACCCCTTTTTTGGAAGTCGTTGTTTTTTACTGGGAATGCACATAACATCCCATAGAATTTTAATACTAAAAGAGTTCCCCCTTATGAGAATATTTACTCTCCTCTCAAATACCATAATATCTCTCCAATATTTCATCAACAAGTCATGCTACCACTTAGCCTTACTCTATTACGCAGTCTACTACTATAGTAGTGCAATTCTAATGAGTGTGACGACTTTCCCCCAAGAAGTACTACAATGTAAAGCATACTTTCAGGATTAACAAGAACATTTACCATATTTGATACATCAAGTTCGCTGTTTTATACAAGTTATCAAAATGCATGTTCTTCTTCATTTACATGATGACAAGATGGAATAGAGGCAACAAACTTTTTTCTTATTTTAACATTTTCATTATGATGTCAAAGATTATATGATGCAAAGGTCAGACGAGTAAGAATACGAAACTTTAAAGAGTAATATAAATATCTCAGAAAGAGAGTGAGAGGAGAGATGAATTGTTATTTAGTTTGCTGGCAGGCAGTTGGTTGCAGCATAACGAGATCCTTTCAACCATACCATCCTGGTTGATTTCATTAGATTTTTGTTTTGTTTATTTTGTGTAAATTTTTACTTAGAGTTCAGAGCCATGAAAGGGAAGAAGAACGAACATATACCAAACAAACAAGACTTGTGTTCACTAGTTTATACATGATGTATTATAAAGTTTTTTAATAACCATCAAGTTCAACATACTCACACATTTTTACGATGGTGTACCATAGAATATATATGGGGTGTTCCAAAATTTTGTGAACATTTTCTATAGAAATAAAATTTTGTGCAAATTTTCCATAGAAATAAAATTTTTACAAGATATTCTCTAGAAATAAAATTTTGACAAAATTTCCATTTAAAAAGATTTTGTGCAAATTTTCTATAGAAATAAAATTTTGTGAAAATTTTCTATAAAAAAAATGTGAAAATTTTCTATAGAAATAAAATTTTGTGAAAATTTTCCATACAAATAAAATTTTGTGAAAATTTTCTACAAAAATGAAATTTTGACAAAAATTTCTATAGAAATGAAATTTTGACAAAAAATTCTATAGATATAAATTTTGACATTTTCTATAGAAATGAAATTTTATGAAAATTTTGTATAGAAATAAAATTTTGACAAAATTTTCTATAGAAATAAAATTTTGACAAAATTTTCTATAGAAATAAAATTTTAACAAAATTTTCTATAGAAATAAAATGTTGACAAAATTTTCTATAAAAACAACATTTTGACAAAATTTTCTACACAACCAAAAATTTTGACAAAATTTTATATGTAACTAAAAATTTTGGCAAAATTTTCTATAGAAAAAATATTTGTGAGAATTTTCTACAGAAATAAAATTTTGTGAAAATTTGCTATAGAACTAAAATTCTGTGAAAAATTTCCATAGAAAAAAAAATTCTGTGAAAGTTTTCTATAGAAATAAAATTTTATGAAAACTTTCTATAGAAAAAAAAATTTATAAAATATTCTATAGAAATAAAATTTTTATAAAATATTCTATAGAAATAAAATTTTGTGAAAATTTTCTAGAGATATAAATTTTTGTGAAAATGTTCTACAGAAATAAAATTTTGACAAAATTTTCTATAGAATTAATCATTTTGGCAAAAGTTTCTATGGGACTAAAAACGTTGACCAAATTTTCTATAAAAAAATTGTGAAAATTTTCTATCGAAATAAAATTTGTGAAAATTTTGTATAGAAATAAAATTTTGTGAAAATTTTCTACACAACTAAAAATTTTGCCAAAATTTTATATGGAACTAATAATGTTGGCAAAATTTTCTATAGAAAAAATATATTTGTGAGAATTTTCTACAGAAATAAAATTTTGTGAAAATTTGCTATAGAACTAAGATTTTGTGAAAAATTTCCATAGAAACAAAATTCTGTGAATGTTTTCTATAGAAATAAAATTTTATGAAAATTTTCTATAGAAATAAAATATTATGAAAATTTCCTATAGGAAAAAAAATTATAAAATTTTCTATAGAAATGTTGTGAAAATTTTCTATAGAAATAAAAATTTGAACAAATTTTCTATAGGAATAAAATTTTGATAAAAATTTCTATAGAAAAAAATTGACAAAATTTTCTATGTAACTAAAAGTGTTGACAAAATTTTCTATAGAAATAAAATTTTGATAAAAATCTCTATAGAAATAAAATTTTGACAAAATTTTCTACAGAAACAACATTTTGACAAAATTTTCTATGGAACTAAACATTTTGGCAAAATTTTATATGGAACTAAAAATGTTGACAAAATTTTCTATAGCAATAAAATTTTGACAAAATTTTCTATAGAAAAAATATTTGTGAAAATTATCTATAGAAATAAAATTTTGTGAAAATTTGCTATAGAAATACAATTTTGTGAAAAATTTCCATAGAAATACAATTTTGTTAAAGTTTTTTTATAGAAATAAAATTGTATGAAAATCATTTATAGAAATAAAATTTTTATAAAATATTCTATGGAAATAAAATATTGTGAAAATTTTCTATAGAAATAAAATTTTGACAAAATTTTTTAAAGAAATAAAAATTTTATAAAATATTCTATAGAAATAAAATATAGTGAAAATTTTCTATAGAAATAAAATTTTGACAAAAATTTTTAAAGAAATAAAATTTTTATAAAATATTCTATAGAAATAAAATTTTGACAAAATTTTTTATAGAAATAAAATTTTCTACCGGACTAAAATTTTACTAAATTTTCCATAGAACTAAAAATATGAACAAAATTTTCAATGGAACTAAAAATGTTGATAAAAATTTCTATAGAAAAAAAATTGTGGAAATTTTCTATAGAAATGAAATTTTGAAATAAAATTTTTTGAAAATAAAATATTTGTGAAAATTTTCTATAGAAATAAAATTTTGTAAAAATTTACAATAGAAATAAAATTTTGTGAAAAATTTCCATATAAATACAATTTTGTTAAAGTTTTCTATAGAAATAAAATTTTATGAAAATTTTCTATGGAAATAAAATTTTGACAACAAATTTTAAAGGATTAAAATTTGTATAAAATATTCTATAGAAATAAAATAAGTGAAAATTTTCTATAGAAATAACATTTTGACAAACATTTTTAAAGAAATAAAATTTTTATAAAATATTCTATAGAAATAAAATTTTGACAAAATTTTTTATAGAAGTAAAATTTTCTACAGGACTAAAATTTGACAAAATTTTCCATAGAATTTTCTATGGAACTAAAAATGTTGACAAAAATTTCTATAGAAAAAAAATGTGTAAATTTTCTATAGAAATGAAATTTTGACAAAATTTCCTATAGAAATGAAATTTTTACAAAATTTCTTATAGAAATAAAATTTTGACAAAATTTTCTATAGAAATAAAATTTCGGCAAAATTTTCTACAAAAATAAAATTTAGACAAAATTTGCCATAGAAATAAAATTTTGACAACATATTCTATAGAGACAACATTTTGACAAAATTTTCTATAGAACCAAAAATTTTGACAGAACTTTCTATAGAACTATAAATTTTGACAAAATTTTCTATGGAATTAAAAACGTTGACAAAATTTTCTATAGAAGCAAATCTTTGTGAAAATTTTCTATAGAAATAAAACTGTAATAAAATTTTCTGTAGGAATAAAATTTTGACAAAATTTTCTATAGAAATAATATTATGAAAAATTGGGGGAAAACTTATTCTCGACAAATCCTATTTCCAAAGATCTTTCACTCAAAATTTGACCACATTTAAAAACTTTCAAATCTCAAACTGCAAATGCGATTCTATTTCACTTAATGCCAATGAGTAATTGTGGTAATGACTTTTCAGTTTTATTGAAACCCCTTAGGCTCCAGAAAGTATACACATGACTACATTTTCATGATAGCATACCATTAAAGCAAAAAACAAAAACAATTTGAGGAAGCTACATCATGGTATTAGACCTCAACAAACAAAACCAATGAAATTTCAACACAACATTTAGAACAACAAGCAGTACTATCTTGCATATGAAAGCGATGACGACGGCGTCGACAACAATAGGCAAAACCCCAAATGAAAATGTGATAAAAGTGTTGTAGGCAACTGTTGCAGACATCATCATGGATGGTCAACATAACATGGTTTAAAACTATCTAACAATTCCCCAGAGAGAAAGAAAGGATATCAACAACACTCTCACATACTATACCCCCAACCAGTCAGCGATCAAAGTAGCCATTGTATTAACCCAATAGGATTAGGTGAAGTTGCTCCAACCCCAAAATGTTGAGGCTAACAAGTATGGCCAAGCACGAATTGTAGGCTCATGTTGGTCAACATGGTTAGAAAAATCAAAAGGCAAAGTTTATTTTATTGCAGTTAATGATTTTAAGTTACCAACACTCCAACCCGGATGAGGTAGTAATAAGTATGAAAACACACATCATCGTCCATCATCATGATGATGATGATAGACCAAAAATTTAGGCTTGAGTACCTCTGAAAGTATAAAATTTCCAAATGGAAACTTCAAGAGCAGTAGCCATGAGAAAGTTTTGTGTGAAAAACCACAATATGTTGCTGTTGATGATGTTTAATGCCGCAATCCTGGCAGTCGGACGAGCAAGGATCCACTCCATGGATTGTATGCAAGAATTCGCCAGTGCTAAAACCACAAAAAGGCACAAGAGTCAATTCATAGGATTGTGGGGGGGGGGCCTATAGTGTTGTGGAGAAATGGAAAACGAAAGAATAGAAAAAATACCACCATATAGGCTTGTTCTAAAGTTGCCACAGTTTAAATTGGCCCACACAAGCGTCCAATGTGGAAGGATGTTTAGTTGATGGGGTGGGGGGAAAGCTACTTAGTATAGTCCCTAAATATTCCTAGCCACAAAAGCTACTTAACTGAGACTTGCAAAATACTCCAATTTTAATAGGTATTTTAGGATGGAGCGTGCTTGCTCCATCATACAGAAAGTTTGATACGATAAGAGACGGGCACACAAAGGAGATTAGGCTTGATTTAATCCAGTTTTTTTTTAACAACTATATAAATTCGGAGGATAACAGTAAACGCCAGTAAAAATGCAAAACTGTAAGGAATTTTAAATTACAAAAATAATTGCTCGCTTTTAGGGGAGCGAACTCAAATAGAAAAAGGCTAATTAATAAATTCTATTTTAAAATATTGATAAGATTTTCCATAGAAAACAAAAGTTTATATAAAATCTTAACGAAATTGTTCTTTAGGAAAAATTTAAAAGAAAAAAGAAATATTGATAAAATAATAATACTGAGCAATTTTTCAAAAATATTCTATAGTTTTATAATTTTTCTATAATTTTACACAAAAAGAGAATATTTTCTATAGACAGAGAATATTTTCTAAATACAGAGAAATATTGAGAAAATAATCGATAATGTGAGAAAGAATAATTTTTTCTATAGAAAATATTCTATCTACAGCAACGTATAAAATTTGAAAAAAATTGCAGTAGAAAGAACACATTTGTCAGATTTTTTAATAGACAGAAAATTTTTTTATATTTTCTATAGACATATAATTTTTGTTTTTTTTGCCAAATTATGTGTACAAAAGAAATTTTAGCAAAGCATACTATCCGGTAGATAGCAATTTTCCATAGGTAGACAGAAAAATAGATTTAGAGATAAATTTTCTGTAGGGCGAAATTTGTTTTTTTTTTTCTGAAACTTTTTACAGACCGAAAATATTGACAAAATTTTGAAACCTCTTTCAATAGGAAAATTTTTTTGAAAAAATTTAATATAAATAGAAAACGTAGGGATTTTTTTTATAGATGAAATTTTGAAAGTAAGCGAAATCTTTATACAGAACATTTTATATACATACAAAATTTTTTTTAGGATAAGGAATTTTTTCACAAAGTTTTTTGATACAAAAAAAATTATAAACGTGGATCAATTGCAAAATTCAGAAAAAAAAATCTTTAGAAAAAGATTTGAGAAAATTTTTTTCAGGAAAAAAATTTTAAGAAGAAAAAATTGTTTATAGCCAGCACATTTAAAAAAAAAAAAATTTATTATAGACAAAAAATAAAAAAAAAAAAAAAATTATAGAAAAAAACAACAAAAAATGAGAACATTTTTGATAGACAAAATATTTAGAGAAAATTTTCTAAAGATAGAATATTGTCTATAGGCAGTTTTTTTTGACAATTTTAAATAGAAACAAATTGAGAATAATTTCTACAGACTACAAATTGTGAGAAAATGTTCTAAACACAGAAAATGTGGCCAGTAAATGTTCCATAGTAAAAAAAAACAAACTTTTCTGTATAAACAAAAAATTTGTAGAAAAATTTCTATACAAGAAAATATTGACAGCACAGAAAATGTGGACAGCAAATTTTCCATAGTCAAACAACAAACATTTCTGTATAAACAAAAAATTTTTATAAAAATTTCTATACAAGAAAATATTGAGAAAATTGAGAACAAATTTTTGAGAACATTTTCTATAAAAAAATATTGTCATTTTGACATATTTGAGAATTTTTTTTTTCTGTATAAACAAAATATTTTTAGAAAATTTCTTACAAGAAAATATTGAGAAAATTGAGAACAAATTTTTGAGAACATTTTCTTTAAAAAAAATATTGGCACAATTATTTGAGAATTATTTTTTCTGTATAAACAACAAATTTTTAGAAAATTTCTATATGTTACAAGAAAATATTGAGAACAAATTTTTGAGAACATTTTCAATAAAAAAAAATTATTGGCAAAATTATTTGAGACTTTTTTTCTGTATAAACAAAAAATTTTTAGAAAATTTCTATACAAGAAAATATTGAGCAAATTGAGAACAAATTTTTGAGAACATTTTCATTTTCTATAAGAAAATTATTTGAGATTTTTTTTTTCTGTATAAACGCAAAAATTTTAGAAAATATCTATACAATAAAATATTGAGAACATTTTCTATAAAAAAAAATTATTGTCAAAATTATTTGAAAATCTTTTTTCTGTATAAACAAAAAATTTTTAGAAAATTTCTATACAAGAAAAAAAAATTATTAGCAAAATTATTTGAGAATTTTTTTCTGTATAAACAAAAAAAATTAGAAAATTTCTATACAAACAAATATTGAGAAAATTGAGAACAAATCTGTGAGAACATTTTCTATAAAAAAAATTATTGTCAAAATTATTTGAGATTTTTTTTTCTGTATAAACAAAAAATTTTTAGAAAATTTCTATACAAGAAAATATTGAGAAAATTGATAACAAATTTTTGAGAACATTTTCATTTTCTATTAGAAAAATTATTAGCAAAATTATTTGAGAATTTTTTTTTTCTGTATAAACACAAAAATTTTAGAAAATTTCTACCGATGAAAGATAATTTGGTTTATATAATGAAATATTGAGAACATTTTCTATAAAAAAATTGTTGGCAAAATTATTTGAGATTTTTTTTCTGTATAAACAAAAAAAAAATTAGAAAATTTCTATACAAGAAAATATTGATAAAATTGAGAACATTTTCTATAAAAAATTATCGTCAAAATTATTTGAGATTTTTTTCTGTATAAACAAAAGATTTTTAGAAAAAATTCTATACAAGAATATATTAAGCAAAATGAGAACAAATTTTTGAGAACATTTTCTATAAAATAAATTGTTGGCAAAATTATTTGAGAATTTTTTTCTGTATAAACAAAAAAAATTTAGAAAATTTCTATACAATAAAATATTGAGAAAATCGAGAACAAATTTTTGAAAACATTTTCTATAAAAAAAATTGTTGTCAAAATTATTTGAGATTTTTTTTCTGTATAAACAAAAATTTTTTAAAAAATTCCTATACAAAGAATTATTGAGAAAATTAAAAACAAATTTTTGAGAACATTTTCATTTTCTATAAAAAAATTTTTGGCAAAATTATTTGAGAATTTTTTTCTGTATAAACAAAAAAAAAAATTACAAAATTTCTATACAAACAAATATTGAGAACATATTTGTGAGAACATTTTCTATAAAAAAAAAAAATCATTGTCACAATTATTTGAGATTATTTTTTTTCTGTATAAACAAAAAATTTTTTGAAAATTCCTATACAAGAAAATATTGAGAAAATTGAGAACAAATTTTTAAGAACATTTTCTATAAAAAAATTATTGAAAAATTATTTGAGAAAAATTTCTTTTGCAAGGTTACTAATATTTTATTTAGACACAATAGTTTTAAAGATTACCAAATCATATATAGACAGAAATTTTTCACAAAAAATTCTCTTTAGACAGAAAATTTTGAGAAATTTTGAGAAAATTTTCTATGGACAGAATTTTGTAAGGTTAACAATTTGAAAGTTTACCAAATCTTTTATTGGCAGGAATTTTTCAAAGAAAATTTTTAAATAGAAATAAATTTTTCAAAAGTTAAATTATCATAAATATCTCCAATATCCCTAGAAGTATACAACACTTTTCCCTTTATACAATTTTTCAACACATATACCAATAAAAGACTTCCAATATTGTTCATTTTCCTAAAAGTTTCAATTGATGTGGTGGTTTACCGAGTCAATGATGTTTCGTAACATAGAATGACCGTTGTTGTTTTTAATAGTTTCCGGTTTGTAGCGGAAATATGATAATGCATAATCTATTGTGTTTTGAATATTTTGCATGGAGGAAATACAGACAAACATTTACATATACGTACATAGGTATATATAGTTGGAAACATAACCGGATATACAATGATTTAATGGTAGTCATAGAAAACATTAGAAACAAATTAAATCATATATGGAGGCCTTAAATGCAATGTGAAATATTATGCTAGATAAATGCAACAATGACAAAGAAATATGTAGGATAAGTAAAAAATACTATATATTATATAGAATTTCCTTTAAAATTACAAGTCCATATACACATGTCATTTAAATTCTTAACGACATTTTTAGTGTTTTTTTCTTTCACGAAAAAAAATCCAAATAATTATGGAGCTTAATAATTGTAAACTGCAATTATGAAAATAAATCTTATCTTTAGCACAAACCCATATAAAATATTGAGATAAGCCAAAAAGTAGGCTGTGATTTTTTTTGTTCTATAACATCCATTAGGTGAACAGGTTTCTATAATCTTTTAGCTTACCGATGCAAAATAATTTGGTTTTGGCTTTATAGTCAACTTACCTGTAAGAAAAAAAAGAGAAAGATAAGGACATTAGTACTGAACATGGATTTAAGCATAAAATTTTTTTGTAAATTAGTAATTAAAAGTTAAAACAGACTCAGGAACATACAGAGATACTTAAGACATCGTATGTTATAGTTGAAAGGCCTTAAAAAAATTCACATATATCCAAGTACAAGTTATCTTAATGTTAATTTAAGACTATTTTATGTATGCCTATTAAAGTTCGTTATAAATCTAAAATTATCGATTATTTTCATAACATAAACAATTGCCTACTTTTGGGAGCTATTTGCTTTAATCTTCATTTTAAAACTTTGCCGCCCACAGAAACGGCCAACAATTAAAGGAACTTTTTGTTCATTTTTTATATAACAAACAATTTTTTTTTTTAATTTATTAAGCCATTTTAAGCATCTTGCCAAGAACACACAAAAGAAAGGCATACCGAAAATTGGGTAAATGCAAATAAAAGTTATGATAGCAGCCAGTAAAACTTTTTTTCCGCTCAAGTGTTATTTAAATATTATTTCCAACAACAATGACAGTACAAAGCTTATTGCCAAAACGATTATAACGTAATCATATTTACCAAAGAGAGGGGGCGAAGGGGGAGGGAGAAATAAGGCCTCTCTGCTTACCCCCCAAAACCTCCAAATAAATTGTAAGACTTCGTTCCTCCGTTCAAGGCAAATAATAAAATTCCAATGATACCAGTAAAATAGAAAAAACGTGTTGGAAATGTCATATAAATTTTACGCAAGTAAATATTTAAATGTCGGATTAACATCATCTTTGGAGAAACCATGGAGAAGAGGTAGTAATGTGGTGAGGGGCAAAAATTGTCCAAAAAGTCATAACGGATAAGTATGGTTTCTGTTATGTGTATAAAATACCATCTTACTGGAAGTCAAAATGAATTTTTACCAGACAACCAAATGATAAAATGATGAATGTTACCATAGGGAATTTACAATAAAAATCTAAAGCACGCGACTTTTGTTAAAAAAAAAATGACAAAAGTAATCGAAAGTAAAAATTTTCAGACATAAAATATTCCCTCCTTGAGAGTTCTTTTTGTTTTTTGAGAGTTGCGGTTACAGAGATATCTTAAGTGGAATGAAAGTATTTTAATATATATAAAATAATAATTAAAATGTAAAGTCTGGAAATTATTATTGCATACTTTCTGGGAGCAGCAATCAAGCGAATATAACATATATACACAGCCCACAAAAAACCATGGCGGAAATAAACAGATAAGAATATAAATTGCCATTACTTTTATGACATGACATTTACAAATGATAGAAAGACAAGGATCCTTCCTTTATGCTATGACTTGGGGGCAAAGATTTACGTAAATAAATCAGTAAGAAAATTTAATTTTCCACAAGGTTAAGGCAATAGCAAATAAAAAAAAAAAAAAGATAGCAACCACCTTATAGATAAATGGACGTACCATATGACAGCCATAAGGTTATGGTAGAAATGTAATTCTATATCTGTTTCGATTGCCAACGGAAGAAAGACCATATGAAGTGAAGACAAAACAAACAAGAATTTACCGGATATTGCATAGAAGTAACTTTTATGAATGTGCAATTGAAAGAGATTTCTTTGTTGCTCAACCGCAACGAAAACAAAATTTAGAGGGTGGAGGAGGCTTACAAAAGAAAAAAACATATTACAAGTATGACGTACACAAACTCTAATTTATGGTGAACATAAAAAAAATATATATTTTGGCACAAAATATAGAAAAACATGGTCATGACTTGGTTGTTTTTATTTTTCATTGGTGAAAGATATTTGCGAAAAAGATATAAAAGGAAAATTTACTAGAAATCAAGGATTTTAGAGAATGTAAGCCGATAGCGAATCCCGCCTAAAATTATGCAACATATTTTTGTTTTTTAAAGTATCACTCGCCTTAACTATAGACTTCAATGAGATTTTAATTTAAATTAAATTATACTTATATAAATTAAATAAATTATTATATAAATAACAACAATTGATATATAATTAAATTTAATTAAAACTCAGTAAACTGCATTACATCTAAATTATTAAAAATTTTATTTATATTAAACTAAAATAATATATATTCAATTTAAATAATTTAAGTACACACAAAAAAATATTTTTCTGATTCAATCACGAAATTAATTGATCCAATTAATTTTTTAATTGAAATGTCTTCAATCACAGAAATGATAGTATCAATTAAAAAATTAATTGTAGGTCAATTAAAAAATTGATTGATCCAATTAAAAAATTAATTGATACTATTAATTTGTGTAATTGATTTTTATTTCAATTAAAAAATTTGTTGATTCAATTAAATTTTTAATTGAATATTTTTTAAAACTCTATTAAGATTGTAATTGAAAACATTTTCGTGAAATTTTTTTCTGTGTACCCGAGTAAAACTTGATAGATATAATTAGATATGAGTAGATCCGAAAAATGGTACGATCTACACGGACGAAAAAGACCGTTTTTCATATGTTTGGATGTAAAAATTATATGTTTGGAACTCAAATTTATTAACACAATATTTTTAAGTGCAAGCTATAATGTTCATAAACTAGCATAACATGTTTGGGACATATATGTTAATATGTTAGAACATATTATGTTTGGGACATAAAATGTTTATAAATATAATATGCTTCGATGCAAACATATATTAATTTAGAAATAGCCTATAAACATATATGTGTTTAGAAATAGAGACCTAGAGAGTATGCTGCAAGTAAAATAATGGAAGTAACCAATTGGTGACTTAAAAATATATTCACACAAAAAAAAAATTCGCTAAAATTTTTTTCTACCAGAGTATGCCCTAAGTTGAAACATAATATATTTGAACAATACAAACAATATTTTGCTTGGACCAATCTTGAAAATATATATGCTTGAAGCAAAATGTGTTTGGGGTATATGTTACAGAAGCGATTTTTAAGGGTGTGATAAGATTATTAATTACTACACCCAGAGAAGGAATATGATCACCTCAAACATGTTTCAAGAGCAAAATGTTATTTTTGGATGGTGACCATGTAACATGTTCGCAGCAACCATGTTATTTTCTCGGAAATGATGTATCTGTTTTCGGAAAGCATGTTATGTTTGCCGAGAAAACAAAATTTTTGCGATAAATATGTTACATGGTCATTATCCAAAAATAATATTTTGCTCTTGAAACAGGTTTGAGGTGATCATATTCCTTCTCTGGGTGTATGGAATTAGATCTGATCAGATCTCAATATTGGCCCTTTACTTTAATTTTAAACTTTAAAAGCACTTCCAAAAATGCCCTTCTTTATTTTAACTACACAGGAAGTTCTTTTGATTCAATTTTTTAAAACTTGCTTTTTTCATATTTTTAATAAAAAATTTTAAATTATTTTGTTTCAAATAGATTAAAAAGAGAGTAAGAATTAATAAAATGGTAAAAAATTTTAAATTTTGTCGAAAAAAAAAAATTCTAGATCGATTCTAGAAAAATTGCAAATTTTTGAAAATATTTGAGGTCAAACGTTTTAGACGAGCGTTAAATGCATTAAAAATCATAAAAATATATAAAAATCATTTATATGGCAAAAGATGACAAAATTTTATAATTCACATCTAAAACATTGAATTTGAACCAAACCTTAAGAAGTGGTGCAAATTCATTGCTATGGCTTTTGAAATGGTGGACATCCGTCCTATGACAAGCCCATGTTAAATTCATCGCTTCTGCGCCAATTTTGCACTACTTCCGGATCCAAAAAGAACACTTTCACTACTTTTTTGGCGATGCTTTTTTGCTGGGTATATCTATCAAATGATATACATATTTCATCGAAGCAAATAATTAAAATCAAATTATATTACAATGAAATAATTAAAATAAAATAAAATTGAATTCAATTAATCATTAAATTCTTCAATCAACTTAAATTTAATGTAACTGCATTCAATATAAATTATTTATAATTTAAATTGTACAAAAAATTATATAAATTCAATTCAAACAAAAAATTTTAATTTCAATTAAAATAATTTATATATACCTAACCTGAATTGAATTTAAGTAAATTATATTCAACTTATTTAATACGCGTAGAATTAAGTTATATGATATATAATGATAAATGATATACAATTTAATTGAAACAAATTAATTTAAATTCAATTATATAAAATTGAATTATATTAAGTAAATTTCAATGATATTAAATTTAACTAATAATAATTAAATGAAAAAATTAAGTAAATAAAACATAATATAAAATAACATAGTAAATAATTTTAATATAATGTAGTAAAAATTTTTATATAATTTTAGTTATATAAAATTGTATTAAATTAAAATTTTAATAAAATTTAAATTGAATAAAATTAAAATGTTTTAAATAAATTTAGATTAGGCCAATCTAACATAAATTTAGCTGAATTGATTAAATTAAGTCTCTAACGAAATAAATAAAGTCCTATTAGGATTTATTTACTTTAGCTTTAATTTTAAGGAAGGTATTTAAAAAGCCTTAAAGTAGGCTTTATTACTGAAGAAAGTAGTAAAAAAAAGTTTTTTTTTCTAAAGAAAAAAATAAATGGGAGTTGTACTCAATCACGAGTCTATTTGAACAAATTCATTTCTAATTGAAATTTAAAAAATATATATTATTTAAATTATAAAAAAATTTAATTATATTAAAATAATGTCATTTTAAGTTTTTTTTTGTACATCTTAAATAATAAAAATTAAATAAAAGATGGAATAAAACGAATTATATGTTTATTTAACAACAATATTATAATATTATAATATTTTTAATTAATTTTAAACTTAAATAATTTAAATAATTAATTTAAATAATTAAAATAAATTTAACTTATATACTTTTTTGGGATGATATTCCTTTAGCTATTTCAAATTTAGCTTAAATGATTCGATAAAGCTTATCCAAACAAATAAATTCAATTTAAGTTTTTTTTTTCTTTAGCTTTAATATAAGGAAGTTTTATAAAAAGCCTTAAAGTATGCCTTAATGCTCATGAAGGTAGTAATAGAAATTTATATATCTTTTTGAATAGCATATACACAGGAAAAAATAGTGTTTGTATTCAAACACAAATTTTTATTGTATCAATTAATTCCCAGCAAAAAAAGCGTCGTCAAAAATGTAATGAAAATGTTCTTTTTGGATCCGGAAGTGGTGCAAAATTGACGCAGAAGCGATGAATTTAACATGGGCTTGTCATAGGACGGAAGTCCTCCATTTCAACAGCACTGAATTTGCATCACTTCTTTGGGTGTGATCCGAATTCAATGTTTTGGATGTAAATTAAGAAATTCTGTAATATTTTGTCAAATAAATAATTTTTATAATTTTTTATAATTTTTAATGGATTCTAACGCTTGTCGGAAACGTTTGACCTCAAATATTTTCAAAAATTCACAATTTTTTCAGATTGGATTTAGCATTTATTTCGACAAAATTTAAATGATTTGTACCATTTTATAAATTCTTACTCTGTTTTTAACCTATTTGAAACAAAAAGAAGTTAAAATTACCCATTAAAAGTATGAAAAAGCCAAGTTATAAAAAATTGAATTCAAAGAACTTCCTGAGTAGTTAAAATAAAGAACATCATTGGGAGTGCATCTTCTGGAAGTGCTTTTAAAGTTGTGCCTTTGGAAGAACTTCCAAATTTTTTTGCTGGGTTTTTAATTGAAAAATTCTTTCCATCCCGTAAATAATAAAATGAACCACCAACTCCAATTACAAAATTGATTGATCCAATTAAAAATGTTATTGCTATTATTAATTTCTCTTTTTGATTTTTGTTCTGATTAGAAAAGTATTTGAATTAATCAATTATATAATTTATTTTTTTTTTGTTTAAAAAACATAGGTGATTTTTATTTGCATCAATTAATTTTTAATTGAAATTTTTTCCATTACTAAATGGTAATATGAACCAAATTAAGATTTATTTTCTTTAGCTTTGATATAAGAAAATATGATATAAGAAATATGCTTTAATTTAATTTAATTTAATTTTTTTGAATAGTATATACACAGAAAAAAATTGTGTTTGTATTCAAACATAAATTTATTTGCATCAATTAATTTTTAATTGAAAAATTCTTTCCGTCTCGAAAATGATAATATTATGAACCATCAATTCCAATTACAAAATTAATTGATCCAATTAAAAATGTCATTGCTATTATTAATTTCTCTGATTGTTTTTTGTTCTGATTAAAAAAGTATTAGAATTAATTAATTATATAATTTAATTTTTTTGTTTCAAAAAATATTGGTGATTTTTATTTGCATCAATTAATTTTTAATTGAAATTGTTTTCATTACCAAATGGTAATATGAACCACCAACTCCAATTTAAAAAAATATTGATCCAATAATAATTTATTGATAATATTAATTTCTCTAACTGATTTTTGTTCTGATTAATAAAATATATTTGAATTAATTATATAATTGTGATTGTCTTCAAAAATATTGATGATGTTTTGTACAATCATAACAATAACCCAAAAACAAAAAAAAATTCAAAACCCTTAAAGGGTGATACGGTCAAAATTAGTGATTGAATCAGAAAAAAAATTTTGTGTGTACGTTAAAATATGTCGACCCATAAATCGTGTAAATCGGTGAAATCGTTTATTTAAAAAATTAAATTAAATTTCTTTTTCAAGTTCAATTAGTATAAAATTCAGGAAAAATATTCAGTTAGGCTTTCGCTTTTCCAAATCCGAATTGCCGAGCCTCACGCTTGACACCTGCCATCAGATTTTGTACAGCCACCTTGTCCACCTTCTTCGCCGCAGAAAGCCACTTTGCCTTGAACTGCTGCTCGTCCTTAGCAGTTTTTTGGTCTTCTTTAGGTTCCGCTTGGCAATAGCCCAGTATTTCTCAATTGGGTGGAGCTCTGGCGTGTTGGGAGGGTTCTTGTCCTTGGGAACCACCTGCACGTTGTTGGCGGCGTACCACTCCATGGCCTTTTTACCGTAATGGCAAGATGCCAAATCCGGCCAAAACAGTACGGACCAACCGCGTTTCTTCAGGAAAGGCAGCAGACGTTTATTCAAACACTCATTCACGTAAGTTTCTTGGTTGACAGTCCCGGAAGCTTTTCAAGCCACAGGTACAGATGGCTTGCCAAACCAGATATTTCTTTGCGAACTTTGACAGTTTTATGTGCTTGAAAATATCTGCTACCTTCCCCCTTCCTTTTGCTGTATAAAACTCCTGTCCCAGAAGCTGCTTGTAGTCGGCTTTGACGTACGGTTCGTCGTCCATTACCACGCAGTCAAACTTCGTCAGCATCGTCGTGTACAGCATCCGGGATCACGCTTTGTCCGTCGTATTTTGTTTATCATCGCGATTTGGAGTCACTACCTTGTTGTAAGTCGATAGTCCGGCTCGTTTTTTGGCTCGATGCACGGTTGTAGACGATACACCCAGCTTATTTGCGGCATCTCGGAGAGAGAGGTTAGGGTGTCGCTTGAAACTACCGGCAACTCTCTTTGTCGTCTCAGCGGCTTCCGGTTTTCTATTTCCCCCCGATCCAGACTTCCTGGTTGTCGACAAATGTTCCCCAAACACTTTAATTACATTTGTAACGGTTGATTTGGCAACTTTTAGCGATTTTGCCAGCTTTGCGTGCGAGTAGCTCGGATTGCGCGAGCAAAATTTTGATACGCTGCTCTTCTTGCTTGGACTGCATTTTGACAACTGAAGAGTGAATTCCAAAATCAAAATAGGAGCAACATTCTACACACACACCTTCCAAATGAGGGGTGTTCAGGTTTTTTAAATGCAAAATTGAAAGAAATACGTCAAGTTTATATTGACCAAATTTTGACCGTATCACCCTTTAATCTTTCCTTAAGGACAATTTCATTTCTATTTACTAAATATAACGTTTATTTTTACGAAATTTTCTTTCTAAGGGTAATTTAGGTATTTTTAATAAAGTAAAAAAAATATCCATTTCCCATGCCATTAATAAAATCTCGGTATACCGTTTTTTTTTTGTGAAATATTTTAATCTCCTCGCTTTAAGAGAGACATACCACAAAGAACCAAAAAAAAAAAGGTAAACCCAAAATAAAAAAAGTAAACCGTTGTTCAACTGCCACAAAAAAAAAAAGAAGCGCAGTTTATATTTTCTGTATTACACTTTACAGCCTTCAAATACCATGTTAAATGTGGCGGAGGCTAGTGTTTTTTCAGATACCAAGACCCAAAAAGGTATCCTTTGTAGTTTATAATTTATAGACTTAATGAAAATCCATTTAATACTACATAAGTTATGACAGCTTTTTTGTGTAAGCTTGTGCTAAGGGAGGTATTAAATTCTAGATGAAAAATAGACCACAACAAAAGCATGCAATGAAACATAATACAGAAAAAGGAAAAGAAAAAAACCCTGGAAAACAAAGGATAAGTAGTCAATAATTATAGAACGATTAGGGTGTATAGACAATGAGGAAATGATGAACACACAAAGGAATTGAATTCAATTAATTAGAAACGCAGCCACCTTTTAATGGAAAATAGGGAAAACATATGTACAACGATTCAGTTATAAAATTCCGCTCAAATTTAAATTCATTGAATTCAAAAGGTAAATTTTATTTGTAGTTATAACCCTTTGAGATGTATTTTTCATTTTATCATTAATTTTGCATACTTTAGGGCTTTTAGAATAAATACAATAAATTTCCAAAAAAAAAAAACTATCAATCTACTCTTCACTTTCTTTTTTAAAATTTTTCACAATCTATATGCCATGCCACTCGATACTGCCGGTTTGTGTCATAAAATAAAAAGTAATATAACAAAAATATTGCACATAAATTTCCCCATTTTACTGCCTACTCTCAGGCTGAAGTGTTAAGTGAATAGTTAAGCTTGTTCACATATATAAGCAAACAGCATAAATTATTTATTAAATTATATAGCTCAGAATGCCGTCTCGTTTATCTTATAAACATTTACAACAACAATTCTACATTGAACTTATATGTGAGAGGCGATGGACGGCAAATGGATGAGGACGAGTTGACGGTGGCACTGGAGCTCTAATGTAATTTACATACTAATGAATTTCACTCGGCACGTCCACAATGCGTATGGTTAGAGACTATACACAGGCGACGCAAGGGTTTTTCGACATTACAAGGAGAAAATCATTCGTACATTAATGGTGACGGTGGTGGTGAGTGATATGATGTTGGTCTTAATAAAATATGCAGCAAGCAATTTATATTTAATGATATCAAGAAAAGTGTTTACATATTTGAATTACTACGAACCCACGTGTGGGAATCCTTTAACATTCCTCCGAAGAGACTTTAAAAAATAACCTTTCAGTATATTTGTTATATGTTCGTAGGTATATGAAAAGGACATTTTGACATATAAGAAAATGGGGAATAGGAAAAAATACATCACGAAATGTTAAGGGATAAATTGAATTTTTCTTTTATTGACTTTAGAGGTTTTGCAGTTTTGTCAATATGGTTGCCATTACAAAGTTTTCCCTGTTAGTCAATGAGACAAATTCTATATCGATTGCAAACAGAACTTGTTTTTTTTTATAGAATATTTCCATAGAATGCGTGTAATATCCTTCTGAATTTTTTTGGTAAGCAATCACTTGTATAAATGTCATGTGTAAGAATACCAAGAAGAAGAAGACGAAATAGTTTTCTAAAAGAAACCACCATACATGCAATGGATCGAAGAATTTATAATAGCATTGTGATTTTACCATATCTTATTTTTGTAATATATTTTGTAACACAAAATTCAAATTCATATTTCATTTCTAGAAAAGTGAAGTGTAAAATTTACTAAAAAAAATCCACAACTCAGCTTTAAATTACAATTACAATTAAAATCTTATATAGCAATCAAAGGCTCTTTAAAAGGGAAACGTATGGTTCTGGCGCCCAACATGGGGCAAAATCAGTGTCACGATATGATATAATTCAGAGCCAAATTTTTAATGTAATGCAAGATTTAATTTTGGTTCACGAAGTAGTTCAAATAATAAAGATCAGAACAATCAATTTTACATAGGCTTGTCTTAATTTTAAAATATTTCAGTAAATATTGATGGCGTAAGACTTATAGAAATGATTAATTGAAAAGAAAAAAATTATAATCTGCAATTATCTAGAAGTATATTTTATTTCTAGAAAAGTGAAGTGTAAAAAAAAACCAAGAGCTTGCATAAATCAAAAGATGGTAATTATATTAAAAAATGAATATTTATTGTAATGCTCTTGGGAATGTATTATCAATCGTTGCATACTTTTGGGCGTGCAAAAATAAATAATAATTCTATTATATTTTTGTCCCACACCTCAGCTTTAAATTACAATTACCATTAAACTCTTATATAGCAATCAAAGGCTCTTTAAATGGGAAACGTATGGTTCTGGCGCCCAACATGGGGCAAACTCAGTGTCACGAATCAATTTTACATAGGCTTGTCTTAATTTTAAAATATTTCAGTAAATATTGTTGGCGTAAGACTTATAGAAATGATTAATTGAAAAGAAAAAAAATGGAAATCTGAAATTATCTCCAAGTATATTTTATTTCTAGAAAAGTGAAGTTTAAAATAAAAAAAAAAAACCAAGAGCTTGAATAAATCAAAAGATTGTAATTGGATTAAAAATTGAGTATTTATTGTAATCTCTTGGGAATGTATTATCAATCGATGCATACTTTTGGGCATGCAAAAATAAATAATAATTCTATTATATTTTTGTCCCACACCTCAGCTTTAAATTACAATTACCATTAAACTCTTATATAGCAATCAAAGGCTCTTTAAATGGGAAACGTATGGTTCTGGCGCCCAACATGGGGCAAAATCAGTGTCACGATATGATATAATTCAGAGCCAAATTTTTAATGTAATGCAAAATTTAATTTTGGTTCACGAAGTAGTTCAAATAATAAAGACCAGAATAATCAATTTTACATAGGCTTGCCTCAATTTTAAAATATATCAGTAAATATTGATAAATATTCTTTTCAATTAAAAATGATTAATTGAAAAGAAAAAAAATTAAAATCTGCAATTATCTAGAAATATATTTTTTTCTAGAAAAGTGAAGTGTAAAAAAAAACAAGAGCTTGCATAAATCAAAAGATGGTAATTATATTAAAAAATGAGTATTTATTGTAATGCTCTTGGGAATGTATTATCGATCGCTGCATACTTTTGTAATGCTCTTGGGAATGTATTGTCAATCGTTGCATACTTTTGGGCGTGCAAAAATAAATAATAATTCTCCAATATTATTATTGTCCCACACCTTAGCTTTAAATTACAATTTAAATCTTATATAGCAATCAAAGGCTCTTTAAATGGGAAACATATGGTTCTGGCGCCCAACATGGGGCAAAATCAGTGTCACGATATGATATAATTCAAAGCCAAATTTTAATGTAATGCAACCTTTAAATTTTGGTTCACGAAGTAGTTCAAATAACAAGGATCAGAACAAACAATTTTATATAGGCTTGTCTTAATTTTAAAATATTTCAAAATTACTTTCGGAAATACATAATAGCAAAAATAGATCTCAAATAATATGAGATAAGTCGGAGAATACTTGACAATACAAAATTATACAAATAAAAAAAAAACATCCTGATATCGGTCTATCGTAAGAATTACGAATATTGGCGCCCAACGTGAAGCAATCCTAGGAAATACGATTATATACACAGCAAAATGTCAGTGTTTTTGTTTATCTTTAAAATTTTGTAAAAAATTTTCTCCAGCCCAACGAACTATTCTTTATTCCAAGTTTGTCCCCAAAAATTTTATGAACTAAATGCCAGTAAAATTTCAATTACAATTTCAATATAAATAAGTAGAAATTAGCACAACTAAAGCAGAAGAAGTTTCTCATACACATTAGAAGAGTAAGACTTAACTACAACGTGGTTAAAATGGTAATGATCTGGTGCCTAAGGGCGTTTTCGTTTCGCAAAAAATATGTTGCCCTAGTGTTACACTACTTTTTTCCTCATTGTATTTTCCCTCAAATTAAAGTGTCATTCCAATGTTATTGTTAATTTATAATGTTGTGAGGGATACAGGATCCAAAATCTATGATAATGTCCCTCACATTTGGCAATCAATTTCGAGAATGTTGCACATTTTTCCCGAATCGAAATCGCCATAAGATTTTTTCATAAGTTTTAGTTCATTTTAGGTTTTTGGAGAAGAATACATTTCGTAAATGGTAGTTAACATTCCAAAATGTCAAAATATTTTTGGTTAATTTAATTAATCTTAAAACTTGGAATACAATTTAGTTCAATTTTCGCACGAAATAGTTTATTTTTCCCATTACATAGTTTAACTTTTTTCTGTGTATTAAATCTATTCTGGCGCCCAATGACAAAGCCGAGACAAATCATTCATAGAAACAAAGTCCGTTGTAAAATTGATGCTAAAATTACTTTATATTTATTACAAATAATTTATTTTGTTTTAGTTTATTTTTAAATTTTTTTAAGAAATTTTCTCCAGACCATAGAAATTTTCTTTTATGTTTCAACATTTTTATTAACTAAATGCTAGTAAAATTTCAATGACGTATAAATAAGTGCAATGCTAACTAAAGTAGAAGTTCCTCGTACACATCTCAAAAATAGTAAGAATTAGCTACAGTGTGGTTAAAATGGTAATGATCTGGCGCCTAAGGTTTTTTCATTACTTTTAGTTCATTTTTGGTTTTCGAGAAGAATTAATTTCGTTAATGGTTAAAAATCCAAGAGTGTCAGCAAATTATCGAAAATTTAATTAAATTCAAAATTTGGAATACACTTTAGTTCAATATTCGCACGAGATATTTCAATTTTTCCCTAACATAGTTTAACTTTTTTCTATACATTAAATCTATTCTGCGTCCAACGAGTTTATTTTTCATGCTTTTCATTCAAATACCTGCAAATACGTAATGAAACTCTTTGATTGGGTTTAAAATATTTCTAGCGATTTTAATTATCATATTTCATGTTAGCCTGATAATGAAACAGGCAATTGACGTCCAAATGCATTATATCTAATTATACAATTATTTTAGCTTTCTAAAAATAAATTTCGTGTTGTTGCATTACTATGTAACAAAACGAAATAAAAATAAGATTAAGGGACTTGTAAGTTATATGAAAAGATGATGTACAGTGGGAGAAAAGATGATTCAATTTGTAAGAGGAAATTTCCCAAATGTTTTCTCCATAAGGAGTTAGCATAAAGGGCCCAAAATTGAGTTATCTCTCCCAGCCAGATCTATACTAAAGGCTGTGGAAAGGTTCATTCGCCCGAACCGAAACATGTACAGTCCAGGCGTGTATAGATTGGTATCTGGCGTTTTCTTTTCAATGGCTCTATTAACCATGTTCCTTAATCTATAGCTGTCCATAAAGCTCGAAAAATAATTGTATAATTAGATTTTAATTATCTACAATTAAAAGAAAGATGAGTATTGGAATATTATGAAAAAGTGGCGCCCAACCTGGGCCATTGCAAGGCGTAAGTGATGTCTACTGCGTTTTTCTCTATCCGAAAAAGTTACGATTTATATTAACGCCACCGCAAGGAGCCACCGTGGTGCAATGGTTAGCATGCCCGGCTTGTATACATAAGGTCGTGGGTTCGATTCCTGCTTCGATTCAGCAGTGGATTATCCCACCTCGGTAATGCTGGTGACATTTCTGAGTGTTTCAAAGCTTCTCTAAGTGGTTTCACTGCAATATGGAACGCCGTTCGGACTCGGCTATAAAAAGGAGGTCCCTTGTCATTAAGCTTAACATGGATAAGAGAGAAGTTCATCACCGTGGTATCACAATGGACTGAATAGTCTAAGTGAGCCTGATACATCGTTCGAGTTCATAAGTCTCTCAAATGAATAAGTTTTACTAAAATTGTACCTGTCTCGAACTTCGTACAGCACTAAAGACATTTTATCAATTTTTAAATGCAATTTTTTCTTTCAACATATGAAATTTTCTTAAACAACAGAAAAAAAATAATTTTTAAAAAATTTTCTTCAATTTGTAACATGTTGCAATTAGAAAACTATTTTAGTTAAAATTTTCTAAAATAAACCTACATTTTCTTCCACGGTGGGTTCTCCTTTTTTTAGGTGAATGTCAACCCTTATTTTTTTCAAGGAATTCATGACAATCATAATTTTCAAAAGAATACATAGAGAATCTTGGCGCCCAACGTTGAAACCATTTTCCCCATATATTTATTAATGATATTTTTTTACAATATTTTTTTCAGTAAACTTTTTATGTTTCTTTGGAATTTTCCCAACGATGTATCCGTTACTATGGCCTCTCATCACACCATGAAAAAAAAAATATAATTCAATAAATGAAAAGAAGAATATGTTATAAATTTGGGTGTCATTTAAAATGATATATTAACATGATATATGTAACAATGACAACATCGATTGATGGATGACATGCTTCTGCCACCCCTTATCTTCCCCAATCCCCCCAACATCACAAAGGAAGTAAGCTAGGCAAACATAATCAAACCTAAATTCTTACAAAGATAATTGGCACAAAGCCCATTCTAGAATGATTTTTGTGCCAAAAAAATTACTTGGACTAAGGCATGTGGGAGAAAATGAGAATTGTTAGATTTTTTCTCCCTGTTTTTTCTTTCTTTCTTGAAATCTGGTATGGAGGGCATCACATCATGCGTCTTATATATTTGTATAAGTGTATATATTTCTTACCACCATTCTTTGGTATTTGAAAGGAAACTGAAATTAAAAACAAATTTGTTTTCTTCAAAAGGAAACTCGCCTATACATAGCTTGACAGGCAACTTGTGTGCTTGCGTTTTTTTTTTCTTGTTTTGTTCGCAATCCTCATACCCATATTTGGAATAAGGACAACCTTCTTCAATTTGAATACAAGCACTAAAGTTGTATCCCATAGCAATAGTAGAACAACCTTGTACAATGTTTATTTCCATCATGTTTTTTTCCTTTTCTTCTTCTTCTTTGACTATGCAAGTTGCAAAGTCCTCCACCCCCGGATCCTCGAAAATGTCATCGAACATGAACGATGTTATTGAATTGAAAATATCAGCGATTCGAAGAAGTAAAGGGGGGCGGGCAGGAATCGTCTAAAATGTGAACGAAAGGAACAAATAGCATTTGACATACAAAATGATATTGGAAAACTAGAAAACGTTAAAAGATATAAGAAAAACTACTGGAAATCGAAGAATGAATTTCACTCAATTTCAATTCTGCAAATACAATTACAATTTTCTTCTATTTTTTTTTTGTGTGCTTTCAATTGCGGTGGCGGCAACGATGAATGCATGCATGCATGCATACACCATAGTCATCGCTCGAACCAGGATTTGCTTGCAAACGTAGGGATGGGGAGAGGGAGAACTTGATTGCTTCAAACCATTTCAATTGAGTGGCCGGTCGTGTGCTATCACATTTTGTTTTGTCATTGTATTCCTCATACCTATACACTTCAGAGTGCAAGTGAGTGCGCTTAAGAATGGGTTTGGTTAAATTGTGTTGTCGTTGTCAACAAGCATGCAAACAAACGAGTGGACAAGGTGTGTGCGATGATTAGATGTGTTAGTGTGTGGAGGCTATATAGCAAAGTGCAAACGATTGGCTAAGAATTTGTTTAAAGAATTTAATTTCGTATGATTTAATTTCATATGTAGTAAAAAATTCTTTAAAACACTCCTAAAAATATGCAACATTAGGTTATTTATATATCCGCGTGAAAGTATGCTATACAAACTGATACTCAATTCATTTAGACTTATCTTTTAAGAGTTACAAACACATAACTCCCTTAAAGTAGGCAATGGAAAATGATTCAATATAACACAATTTTTTTTACTACCGACGTATTTTAGAAATATGTAAAGACTGTGTTGCCAGTATTGGTAAATTCTCCCAAATTGGGTACAGGTTTTTGTACATGACTGAAATGAAAAGATTTGGGGACTTGGTACCCCACGGGAAATTGGTGTAAATTGCCACTGACGGACCTATCACAGAACTGGTACTTGTGCTCCAGTTAGTTGCAATTTTTTAAGTAGTCGTAATTTATTTATTTCTCGCTTGATATTAAAATCTTAGATCCATTAAGATTTTAATATCAAACATTTTCATATTTACATATTCGACATATTTCAAAAGTTTTTTTTCTCATTTCGGGTTCGATTGAAATTGAAACGGATTTCTAAGAGTTTGTCCGAGACTTGTTCCTGCGGACCTGTCTATGGGGTGCTCCTGCTCAATTGTCCCAGGACGTGGCCTTTGGGATGAGTCCAAGACGCGTACTAAAATGTAAATTTACCCCGTCAATGACAAACCCACGTTAAAGTGACCGGTCCCTTCCATATGTTTTGACCAGAACTAGAACTGATCCATACACACCTGGGACTGGTCCTGTACCAGTTCTGTGGTTGATCCATTTCCGGTATGGTAAGAAATATCCACAATTTTTTACTATTAACAGTATAATAAATCTGGCTTACATGAAACTCTTTTTGTTACTACGTTATTAAGAAAGAAGCCAGGATTGGCTACCACATTTTTCCACAATTCTGAAATTATTTTGTATTACCTTGTGCCTGATTTGGGGAATATATTCAGCGTTGCCACAATGAATTTTTATTTTGGACCAATAATTTTCTAAAATTGGACCAAAATTCGTACCAGCGGACCATTTTTCTAAATTAAATTAATATAATTTAAAAGTTAAAATTTTTCCAAAATTTTACTTCGATAGAAAATTTTGTCAAAATTGTATTTCTATAGAAAATTTTGTCAAAATTTTATTTCTATAGAAAATTTTGTCAAAATTTTATTTCTATAAAAATTTTTGTCAACATTTTCTTTCTATAAAAAATATTGCCAAAATTTAATTTCTATAGAAAATTTTGGCAAAATTTTAATTCTATAGAAAATTTTGTCAAAATTATATTTCTATAGAAATTTTATTTCTATACAAAATTTTGTCAAAATTTTATTTCTATAGAACATTTTGTCAAAATTTTATTTCTATAGAAAATTTTGTCAAAATTTTATTTCTATAGAAAATTTTGTCAAAATTTTATTTCTATAGAAAATTTTGTCAAAATTTTATTTCTATAGAAAATTTTGTCAAAATTTTATTTCTATAGAAAATTTTGTCAAAATGTTATTTCTATGGAAAATTTTGTCAAAATTTTATTTCTGTAGAAAATTTTGTCAAAATTTTATTTCTATAGAAAATTTTGTCAAAATTTTATTTCTATAGAAAGTTTTGTCAAAATTTTATTTCTATAAAAAATGTTGTCAAAAATTTTATATTTCAAAAAAAAATTGTCAAAATTTTATTTCTATGGAAAATTTTGTCAAAATTTTATTTCTATAGAAAATTTTTTCAAAATTTCATTTCTACAGAAAATATTTTCAGACTTTTATTTCTGTAGAAAGTTGTCGCAAAATTTTATTTCTATAAAAAATCTGTCAAAATTTTATTTCTATAGAAAATTTTGTCTAAATTTATTTCTACAGAAATAAAAAAAATAAATATACAAAATTTTGTCAAAATTTTATTTCTATAGAAAATTTTGTCAAAATTTTATTTCTATAGAAAATTTTGTCAAAATTTTATTTCTATAGAAAATTTTGTTAAAATTTTATTTCTATAGAAAATTTTGTCAAAATGTTATTTCTATGGAAAATTTTGTCAAAATTTTATTTCTGTAGAAAATTTTGTCAAAATTTTATTTCTATAGAAAATTTTGTCAAAATTTTATTTCTATAGAAAGTTTTGTCAAAATTTTATTTCTATAAAAAATGTTGTCAAAAATGTTATATTTCTATAAAAAAAAAATTGTCAAAATTTTATTTCTATGGAAAATTTTGTCAAAATTTTATTTCTATAGAAAATTTTTTCAAAATTTCATTTCTACAGAAAATATTGTCAGACTTTTATTTCTATAGAAAGTTATCGCAAAATTTTATTTCTATATAAATTTTTTTCTATAAAAAATCTGTCAAAATTGTATTTCTATAGAAAATTTTGTCAAAATTTTATTTCTATAGAAAATTTTGTCTAAATTTATTTCTACAGAAAATATTGTCAACATTTTACTTCTACAGAAAATTTTTTGTCAAAATTTTATTTCTATAGAAAATTTTGTCAAAATTTTATTTCTTTAGAGAATTTTGACAAAATTTTATTTCTATAGAAAATTTTGTCAAAATTTTATTTCTATAGAAAATTTTGTCAAAATTTTATTTCTATAGAAAATTTTGTCAAAACTTTATTTCTATAAAAAAATTTGTCAAAATTTTATTTCTATACAAAATTTTGTCAAAATTTTATTTCTATAGATAATTTTGTCAAAGTTTTATTTCTATAGAAAATTTTGTCAAAATTTTATTTCTACAGAAAATTTTGTCAAAATTGTATTTCTATAGAAAATTTTGTCAAAATTTTATTTCTATAGAAAATTTTTTGTCAAAATTTTATGGAAAATTTTTTCAAAATTTTATTTCTACAGTAAATAATTTTATCAAAATTTAATTTCTTAAGAAAAGTTTGTTAAAATTTTACTTCTATAAAAAAATTTGTCAAAATTTTATTTCTATGGAAAATGTGTTCAAAATTTTATTTCTACAGGAAATTTTGTCAGACTTATTATTTCTATAGAAAGTTATCGCAAAATTTCATTTCTATATAAATTTTTTACAAAATTTGTGCATAATTTTGTATCTATACAATTTGTTTTTTTAATTTTTTTTCTGTACAAAATTTTGGCAAAATTTTATTTCTATGGAAAATTTTGTTAAAATTTTATTTCTATAGACATTTTTGTAAACTTTTTATTTCTACAGAAAATGTTGTTAAAATTTAAAGAATTTGGACAAATTAACGATTTGACGAAAATGGACAGAAATCAACCAAATTTCATTTGGTCCGACCATCGGACCAAATTTAAAATTTAATATTTTTTTGGACCAATTTTGGTCCGATCGGACCCAAATGGCAACCCTGAATATATTGCATAAATAAGAAATTATGAAGGTTAGGTTAGGTTAGGTGGCAGCCCGATGTATCAGGCTCACTTAGACACCGTGGTGCAATGGTTAGCTGCCCACCTTGCATACACAAGGTCGTGGGTTCGATTCCTGCTTCGACCGAACACCAAAAAGTTTTTCAGCGGTGGATTATCCCACCTCAGTAATGCTGGTGACATTTCTGAGGGTTTCAAAGCTTCTCTAAGTGGTTTCACTGCAATGTGGAACGCCGTTCGGACTCGGCTATAAAAAGGAGGTCCCTTGTCATTGAGCTTAACATGGAATCGGGCAGCACTCAGTGATAAGAGAGAAGTTCACCAATGTGGTATCACAATGGACTGAATAGTCTAAGTGAGCCTGATACATCGGGCTGCCACCTAACCTAACCTAACATAAACTAGACTATTCAGTCCATTGTGATACCACATTGGTGAGCTTCTCTCTTATCACTGAGTGGTGCCCGATTCCATGTTAAGCTCAATGACAAGGTATCTCCTTTTTATAGCCGAGTCCGAACGGCGTTCCACATTGCAGTGAAACCACTTAGAGAATCTTTGAAACCCTCAGAAATGTCACCAGCATTACTGAGGTGGGATAATCCACCGCTGAAAAATTTTTTGGTGTTCGGTCGAAGCAGGAATCGAACCCACGACGTTGTGTATGCAAGGCGGGCATGCTAACCATTGCAACACGGTGGCTGAATATGGTTCACTTTCACATTATTCTACTACCCAATTTTATTACTTGCGATTTAGAAGTAAATTTTCGTTCATAAATTCATGGTAACCGAACTCCAATTTTAATTTCTTGAGTATTTGAATGAGGACCGATCATGGTTTTGTATTTAGAAATGTTGATCTTATTGCAGCTAAAAAAAAATTTTATATTTTTCTCAATTTTTTAATTATTACTTTGTTTTTTTAATTTTCCATAAAAACTTGTCAAAAATAATTGGGGGATTTTGTGAGGGATTTTAATTTAAATTGGAGATTTTTTGGATGAAAGCACCCTATTTTAAAGTTTCAATTTTTATATTTTTCTACATTTTTTAATTATTACTATTTTTTATTTTTTCATAAAAACTTTTCCAAAATAATTGGGTGTTGTTGAGAGGAATTTTAATTTAAATTGCGGATTTTTGTTTCGTAACCAAACTTTGGGGACAAAAGGCCGAAAAGTACTTGCAACACTGTGTTCAGAAAAGAATACAAAATTAATTTTGCTTTTTTAATATCATTACAATACTTTATGAATTTTACATACCAGCTTTTAAAGAATGAGGGTTTTTTTAATTAATTAATTAATACCACAAAAACATTTCCTTAATAATAGGAATACCACTAAAAGATGGATAAAGATGATCGTTTTATTTTAAAAGTTAAAATGTTGGGAGTAAGGACAGTTAATATTCGACTATAATTGGGAAAATTTTAATAATTCGATTTCTAAAATTTCTTAGAAATTAATTGATTGATACAGCGAAACCTCTCAAACATTGACTCTCTAAAAAGTGGGCACCTCTCCATAGTGGAAATTTGCTATTTTAACATACTTAATTAAAATTAACCTCTCATATGTGGACACCTCCCAAATGTGGACAAAATTTAGGCGACCGTAGGTGTCAACTTTTAGGAGGTTTATTGTACATGGTTATATTTGGTATACTGAAAGTATGCATTGGAAATTGAATACTTTCAGGGACTCTGCAAAAATGTACCTTTTTATGTACAGGAAAAAAATCTGATACAATAACGATCCAATCAATCGTGATCCAATTAATTTTCTAAATGAAATTGTTTCAATCACAAAAACGATTGTATCGTATCAATCACAGACTTAATTAGAAATAAAAAAATAAAAAACACTTGATTAAAAATTAATGGATTTATTTAGCATTTTCAATTAATTTTTTTATGGGTTCAATTAAAAATGTTATTAAAACTTTGGTATTGAGACAATCGATTATATATTGGGTTTCACTTTCTTTTTCACTTGATTTGTAGGATTTCAAAACAAAAAAAAATAATAATAATTGCTTAATCCAAAAATAGGCAACATGTTTGGATTGAGAATTTCTTAATCTAAAATAACCGACAGAAACTGCTTTCTTATTATAGAATATTTATATTTTTTTACCCAGATAATTTATAGAAAATTAGATAATTTAGAGAAAAGTATTATCTGCAAATGCGTGTAGACTCACCCACATTTATTGAAGCTTTTTAGGGATTTCAAGGAAATAACTTTAATCAATTATAATTATGAAGTATTTAAGGCAAAAAATATGCAAAAGTCTTCATAAAACAAACACTACTTTACATAAAAAAATATTTTCGCTGTTCAAAGTATTTCCTAATGTAAAGATTCTCCACTTGATATACGCAAAATGTATTTAAAATCCATTTGTACACATTTCATCTAAAACTAAATTTCATACCCTCTATTTTCAAGCAATTGTCTGGCAATACTTCAATATTTCCCCATATGTATTTTTTTTTTTCATTCTTATACAAATAATACCCCAAGCATATTTCGTCTCTAATGTTGGCAATTTTACAAAGTATTGTTTTGTTTTGAAAGCCATACCTCCTATTAATACGAGAAAAAAATTCTCCCTCGTATAGCAAACAAGACTTGGGTATACCAACAAAAAAAAAAAGATATGTCTAAAATAAGTAAAACGAAAACAGGAACTCAACATCAAATTTGCATCAAATCAATTAATTTTAATAAAAATGCAAATTTTTCACCACCAATATTACACATGTATCTGTAACATCCTCTTTTTGAGCACACATAGCCACCTCGATGATGTCGTTGTTTTTTTTTTTCTTCTTTTTTTTGCCGCACTCATTGCTTGTTATTCACAACGAACCATATGAATACGAAAGGATAAGAACCATATATGTATCAAACAAAATATATGGACTATTTCATATTGAAAATTCTTCAATGAGTTACGAACTTTAAAGAGACTAAGAAAAATAAATTTTAAAAATTTTGTTACAATTTCCATCAACCACTATGTGGAAAATTCCTTACTTTTTTCCTCTCATCGTCGGTAGAATTTCTCATATATTTGCATACAAACCCATATCACATTAATATGCATATGTTTAGCGGAACAAATCCCTTATTCATATACACGTGCCATGAATGTAAAAAAAAAAAATGGTTTTGATTTAATTTTATTTGTATTATGATTTTAATCCTTCAAATACACTGTTGGCATACTCAATATATTGCTTGGAATTATAAGGAGTATATCATATTTTTAGAAATAGAAATTGGTTTGGGTAAATTGAAATTGATGTGCAATTTCAATTGGCATAGGATTTTTGAGAATTTAGCCAATCCCCCCACCTTAACCCAAAAGTATGCAACATGTTGTTTTTATATCCACCCTAATAAATATGCTATACATACATCAGTTGTATCATATAAAGAAATTGCCGTGGGGATGCTTTAAGAGTACTTATAGAAATTGCTACTTGAAAATAAGAGATTTTAAATTGAAAATGAGAAAAAAATTTTTTTCTTATTTCCAATTTAAAATCTCGTATTTTCATATAAAAAGTTCTCGATTTAAATTTATTAAGTTTCGAGTATTACGAAATATTTTTTTAATTTAAATTGACAAAGACTTTAATATGGGGGGGGGGGGGGGGGTGTAATGAAATATCTTAGGCAACAACGATTTTGCTCTTATCCTATAAGTATGCAACATGTTCTTTAATTTCTCACCCCTAAAACATATATGGTATACATGTGACTGTTGTATCATATTAAGAAATCACCATGGCAATATTGTAAGGGTTTGTATAGAAATAGCTACTTGCAAAAAAAAGAGATTGACATAATTGGCAATGAAAATAATATGTAGCATACTATATATGGATAGTCTTCTTAGCACATGGTGCAGGAATATTTTTATATATTTTAGTTTTGTAAGTGTAGCCAAACCTTAGAGAAAAAAATATTTTGTTATCAATCATGGACTTAATTGATCCAATTCATTTATTGAAAATTCTTCTATGAATGCTTCAAATAATAGCATTAATCAGCTGTATAAATAAAAACTTATTGATATAATTTATATTTATTTTAATTATAAAAAGAAAAGAGAAAAAATATTTTGTGTTATCAATCACGGACTTAATTGATTCAATTCATTTATTGAAAATTCTTCAATTAATGCTTGAAATGATAGCATCAATCAGCTGTATAAATAAAAACTTAATTGATACAATTAATATGTATTTTAATTATAAAATTGTAAAATCAATCAACATTTTCATTGAATATTTTTTAAATTAATTTTAAATTAAAATTTTAATGGGAAACATGTTTGGTGATTTGTTTCCTGCAAGGGAATTTTCTCCATTTTCCTTATTGCATATTCTCCTCCTACTAAATTGATTTTATTGCAACTTTTATTTTGTCTACTTGTTGAAAAAATATTTTTTTCTTTTTTTTAAATATTGATATAGTGTAAACATGAAATCATAACAAAAAAAAATGCCAAGAAATAATTACTAGGAAAAATATAAAGTCATGGTAGAAATATACAACTTTATACATATATTTTTATTTTTGACAGTTTGAGGTCAAGAAGGCGGTTGATGTGGCATGTACTACTACTTATTACCCCTATTATATACCGCAGGTGACAAAATAAAAATTATGACCAATGAAAATGCAAATTTCATATATTTAATTATTGAAACTTGAAAAACAAAAAAAAAGTGTTTATACAACATAGTAGTAAAGGGTGATGTAGAAGCGCAAATCTTTGAACAGAATAAATATGTCCTAAGGAAAATGATTGTGGAGTATATTCGGCTGATTTATTTCATTCCCGCTTAGCTAAAATTCTCTTAATAATTGATAGTAATTTTAATTTTTACCTCAAGTGCATAGATAATATTTTGATTTGGCATTAAATTATATTTGGCAAATGGAACCACGTTGGGCGCAAGAAATAGTTTTAATACATAAAATGCATATTATCTGCTTATTTGGAAATATTTTTTTATTATCAATTGTAGTAAAGATTTTTCCCAATAATAATAAATAAATATTCGATGACCAATTACAGTAGATATGTGAAACTGCGCAAATTGTTGGGCGCTAGAAATGGATTTTTATAATCAAAAATTATAATATAAGAAGATTTTTATATTATTACTTAAAAATACTAATTTTCATGTCCCTCTGGAATTCTATTTTAAATAGCTGTTTATACACAGAAAAATTTTTCAATTAAAGTATTAATCGAACAAATTTCCAATTAAAGTATTAATTGAGTTTTAAAAAATATTCAATTAAACATTTAATTGATTCAACAAATTTTTTAAAAGCCATAAACTAAACGTCCACCTTTAAAAATGTTAATCGATATATTAATATCATTTAATAAAATCACAATATGCATTAAAATGTACACATTTCATTCATAATCTTTAGAAATGTATAGTTCTTTGTACAAGATGTTTTGTTGTTTTATGCAAAATAACATTGCCTCATATTTCATGTAAAATGTCAATGGCAAACAAATGTTTTTAATAAATTAAGCTGCATGCACAAGAAAAAAAATACTAGCAGCAAATGGGTTTTACCCTGTTGGCATTTTGGTTGCGCGAATTCTTTTATTTTGTTGCTGTGCAGTGCAGTGCAGTGAGTTTAGGGGTTATATTTACGCAAGATTTAAAAATAACTTTTTTTTATAGAAATTATTTGAAGAAAAAATATCTAATAAAATACCAATTTTGGATTCTAATAAAGAAGCAACTTTTTTCGAAATTGATTGCAAAATATAAAGGATATTATAGAAAGTTTCTGATTTAGTACTACTTACAATACTTATGAATTTGTAATAACTTCAAAATGGCATTATAATATAAGAGGAGGAATAGTGAGGGGAAATGTAGGTGCAACACTAGGGAAAAGCTTTTTCTCAGAATTTTCCTTAGTTATTTGTTTCCCTATATCGATGTCTTCATTCCAAAATAGGCTAAGTCTAAAAAATGAATTTTACAGGAAACAAGTTCATTTTTTTTAATTTCTCAAATACCATATAAGATATAAATTCACTTTTTTATCGGTCTTAAAATCATGTTTATTGTAAATTTTTTTTTTAATTTGTACGAATTCAAAATAGTGATTCAAACATGGCTAAAAATGACACTTTAGACCGAACAAAGCTTTTTGTCCTTTTTGGATTGGAAATTTTTAAAACTTAAACCATAGGCTACGTACAATATTAACCATAACCTTTGATAGAAGTGCCCCAAAAATTTTAACTTTTGAAGGGATGCAATTCACATCAATCCGAATAAAAAACAACGAACTCCATCAAAAAACGCTAAATCAACTTAGCGTACTCTGGAATGAGGGCTTCGAAATGTATAGTATTTTACAACTTTAATAGGACTTTTTTATTGGGGTACATTAATCTCTAAACTAAAATTAAACATTGTTATGTATGCAGAGGTATGTGGATTTAATCCTTAGCCTGTGGCAAAGGTGATTAAAGCCTCCAGTGATGGTGGCGATATTTCCTCAAGTTTGAGCCTTAAAACAAATTGTCTATAAACGAGGCATAACACAATGCGATGCTCCTTGTGGTATTGCACACGCAAAAAATCAAATTCAATCACGAAATTAATTGATCCAATTCATTTTTAATTGAATTGTCCTCAATCATAGAAATAATAGTATCAATTAAAAAATTAATTGATCCAATTAAAAAAATTTAATCCTTGACCCGTGGTTACGGTGATTAAAGCCAACAGTGATGGTGGCGATATTTCCACAAGTTTGAGCCTTATAACAAATTGTCTATAAACGAGACATAACACAATGCGGTACTCCTTGTGGTATTGCACAAAAAAAAATTAGATTCAATCACGAAATTAATTGATCCAATTAATTTTTTAATTGGATCAATTAATGTCTTCAATCACAGAAATGATAGTATCAATTAAAAAATTAATTGATCCAATTAAAAAATTTAAATTAAAAATTTGCGATTGATTTTTTTCAATTAAAATTTTTTTTGAATCAATTAAATTTTTAATTGACTATTTTTTAAAACTCAATTAAAATTTTAATTGGGAAAATTTTCGTAAAATTTTTTTCTGTGTGGTAATAAAACTCAGTTAATAAAACTCGGAATTAAAAAATTAGTCCAGATGGAGAGAAAATTTTATAGTTCTATGAAATACAGGATAAATATCAATTAACAAGCATGGAAAGTCTAAAGTCGGGCGGGGCCGACTATATTATACCCTGCACCACTTGGTAGATCAAATCCGTCAAATGTGTTGGGTGCTATATATAAAGTTTTATGTTCCCATATCAATATATTTAAATCTGACCCGATCTGGACAAAAATTTGTTAGACTTCAACAAAATCTATAGCCATACAATTTTAGTCGTCTAATGCCCAAGGGTGGAACACAATGTTAGTAAAAAAATATGGAAAACATTTAAATCTGTACAAATTTTGAGGCAATTTTGGCCATTTTTGCCACAAATCGGAAACACATATATATGGAAGCTATATCCAAAACTGAACCGATTTCAACCAAATTTGGCATGCATAGCTACAATGTTAATTCTACTTCCTGTGCAAAATTTCACGTAATTCGGATTGCAACTTTGACCTCTGTGGTCATATTACACAAAATCGGGCGAAAGATATATATGGGAGCTATATCTAAATCTGAACCGATTTCAATAAAATTTGGCATAATTTATCCTTGTGCAAAATTTCAATCAAATTGTTGTAAATCTCTGGCTTCTGGGGCCATATAAGTGCATATCGGGTGAATGCTATATATGGGAACTATATCTCAATCTGAACCGATTTCAATAAAATTTGGCATACTTGACTATGGTACTAATAGTTCTCCTTGTGCAAGATTTCAAGCATGTCAGGTTAAAACTCTGGCTTCTGGGCCCATATAAGTGCATATCGGGCGAAAGATATATATGGGAGCTATATCTAAATCTGAACCGATTTTTTTCCAAAATCAATAGGGTTCTGTTCTGACCCAAAGCAGAAACTTGTGTCAAATTTGAAGTCGATTGGACTAAAACTGCCACCTAGACTTTGATCACAAAAATGTGTTCACAGACAGACAGACGGACGAACGGACGGACAGGGCTATACCGACTCAGGAGCCCACCCAGAGCATTTTTGCCAAAGACACTATGTCTCTATCTCGTGTCCTTCTGGGTTTTGCAACATATGCACTAACTTATAATACCCTGTACCACAGTGTGGTGCAGGGTATAAAAATTGGGGTCATTTACGCCTACACATCATTCCACAATTTTTGAGAAGTAAAAATTAACCCTAAAAGTAGGCAGTATTTGCTTATAATAAACTTTATTACTTGGCATTTGATTGTTTTATTAATTTGAGTTTTGAATTTTACCGGACTAGTTCATATATAAGAGAAAGCCTTGTCATTCAGCTAAACATAGAATTTGGCGGAACTCAGTAATAAGAGGTAAGTTCACTACTATAATACAACACTGGACTGAATGGTCTACTTGAGCCTGAAATATTGGGATGCCACCATACCTAACAAACCCTATAGTTCTATGAAATATAAGAAAATACATCAATTTAATATACATAACGTCTAAAGTGTACACAATAATTATCCCTAAAAATATGCTACAATTAAAAAAAATGTGCCCCTATAAGTAGGGAATATTTTCTTGTAATAAAGATTATTTTTTTGGCCTTCATTTTTATAAATTTGTCCTTGGAAATTGAAAAATAGTCAATTACACGACTACACAGCAAATATTTCGTAAATCGAAATATATCCCTTAATATAAGGATAAGAGTTTTTTTTAATATGAGAAATTTTCTAATTAATTCTTATTTGGGGGTTACAAAAATTATTCCAGCCGACCCATTGAAAAGTGGGAAAGTCTTTTATGTATATATAAGAAAATATATATCAATTTAAATTACAATAATTCCCTTAACACTATGCAATTACTTTTGAAAAAATATGTACCCCTAAAAGTAGGCAATAGTTTCTAATTTTTTTTAATACTAGATTTTTGTAATTTAAATTGACAAACGCACGGGTCATTACACGATTATAAGGAAAATATTAAGAATATGTAAATATATCCCGTAATATTATGAGAAGTTTTTTTTTGTATAAAAATATGCTACAATTAAAAATAGGAATATTTCCTTGCAATAAAGATTATTATTTGGCCTTTGATTATTTTTATAAAATTGTCCTTGGAAATTGAAAAATAGTCAATTACACGACTATATAGCAAATATTAAGAAAATCTAAATATATCCCTTAATATTATGATAAGAGTTTTATTTTGAATTTGACTAATATTAGAAAAATTTTGTGATAATTCCTTATTTTGGAGTTTCAAAAATTATTCCATCCGACCCAATGGGAAAATCTTTTATGTATATATAAGAAAACATATATCAATTTAAATTACAATAATTCCCTTAACACTATGCAATTACTTTTGAAAAAAAATATGTACCCCTAAAACTAGGCAATAGTTTCTTAATTTTTTAATACTAGATTTTTTGTAATTTATTTAAATTGACAAATGCATGGGTCATTACACGATTATTAGGAAAAATTAAGAATATCTAAACATCTCCCTTAAGATTATGGTATGAGTTTTTTTTAATATAATAAAAATGAGAGGAATTTTTAATATGAAATAATATTGTGAAACTTTCTATCAAACAGCAGATTTGTTACTAACTTTTTATATATAGCAGAAGAGTGCTACAACACTTCTGAAAGTGAAGACAATATTTTTTGGTTTTATATCCTTAAAAAGAATGCCAATAATATCGAAAAAAACTCTCCTGCAAGTAGATAACATTTTTCTTATAATCATAACCATCAATTGTCATACTGTATTTGGACAAAAAATTGAGCACAACAAATCGATTTAGGTTTGAAAGGACATCTCTATGATTAAAGCAATGATAAATGATTTCCATTAAATTTTTTTTTATTTCATAAGGAGATAAAATGAATTAAAGTGTGACAATTGTGAGAGCATGCCAAAAACATAAAAAAATATGAACATTTCAAAGACATTTGATAAATGTCTCTAGAAAATATAAAGTAACATGTAGATACGAATAAAACATGTGTTTTCCATCAAATGAAATTATGTTCACATCATTTGCTATAGCATAGGAATGAGTCCAATGATGAAACAAAAAAAAACATGTTAGAGGGGAAAATGAAGACCACAAACTATGGTCAGCCACATGGTATAAGAACTAAATACTAGTCTCACCCCCCAAAATGAACACTGAGGGAAGACAAAGCGAGGTCTTCATAATTTTTAGTATGGGAGTCGCCTGAATGTCTGAATACCACGTAGTCCATCACTCACGTTTTTAATATTTCAATTTACGTACCAGAAAGAAAAGCAATTTTCATGAATGGTGCCAGAAGATGTGACACTATGTTGTGTCATAATGGCACTCGTACGCTCACTCACGCACTCACCACCCCCCAAAAATACGCATAGCAAATTTGCATGAAAGGCAAGTATATCATGACAATATATAGTCGCACAGGACTGCGTTTATAGTAAATTTTATAAGCATACTTCATAAATAAAAGTCAGAGGGAATGCATAGTATGTCCCCTCCCCCACTCCTTATACACGGAGGAAAAATTATGAAATATAGAAAAAAAAACGAATACTAAATTTAGATATATTTGGGTTCTTTTCGTCGATACATGTATCCCTTTAAATATGCTATGTTTTTTTTTATTATTTTTATTTATTTTGTATTTTTTATTATTGCTGGGAATTAAACCCACGACACAATGGACAACGATGCCTTAACAAAATAAATTTGAATAAAAATATTATCCTAAAGGTATGCTATAAATCTATACTAATTTCTACCCCTGTAAGTATGCCATATTTTTGTAGCATACATAGTTTTTCTCTCACTGTTCACTCCTTCCCCTCAAGAGATTTCAAATGTTAAATTTCCTAAGCTAACGCTGGAAAATGTAATAAAATTAAGAATTCCATAACGTGACAAATATCACCAGCCAATAGCAAAGTTCTTTTTCGTAGTCTCCCGCATTTACATTGAAATGTGATGGAATATAGCTTGAAATTTGTACAAAGATATTTGTTTGGCAAAACATTACGAGATAGATATAGGGTTCTTTTTGGTAAATCATCGTATTTTTATAACAACAACAACAGAAATATTGCTAAAGCAACACGTAAGCTCTCTTTCCCGAAGACATTGGTTACAGTGGGAGCCAAAATAGAAAAATTAATGTAGTCTGTCACGGTATGTCTTATTCAATATACGAATGGATGCTGGGGTCTTTGTTGTGGCTCAGGATGGTTATAAAATACAAGCGCCCCATAGTGAGACATCTAATAATGTATATTAAGTTGTTAAATGAAGAATAGGTTTTAAGAGAGAGAGAGAGTAGACAGGACACAGTACGTGACTGGCATTTATTTTCATATTTGTTTCGTTGACGTTTCTTGTTGTTGCAATGTGTACTTTTTTATTCTATTTGATTGTATAATGCGTAAGTAATAATGTAGGGATATTTTTTTGTTTGTGCTCTATAAGGACTTATTCACGTCTTTATTAGCAGGATACAATATGCTCTTGAATTGGTATTATTACGAGAAAATACTTTAAAGATTATGCGTAAAACCTTTGAATTATAAAAAATAATAATTTTATGTAGCCCAAAGGTAGGCTATAGATTTTGGAAAATAAATCGCCTACAAGTATGCAATAAAAATTGTAATTACTGCAACTTTAAGTTCTTGCAAACATAAATAGCCATGAATGTCTAATTGAGTGATTCTTTGGCAGGCATATGTTAGGGAATTGCATTTCTACACAGCAAAAAATTAATTCTTTCCAACGAAACGAAAATATAATTCCCTTCACAAATGAAGTTTCTTTAAGTGTTAAAATTTAATATTTATTTATGATACTTTTGATCACTTTTGTCCCCAAAAGCCTATGCTTAGCTTAAAGAAAACGAAGTGAACAAAAAAAAATTTCTTGGTTTAAAATTTCAGAAAAGAAAATATTTTGTTTTTGAGTTTATCCATGGATATTTTAATATTTACAAAATTACAAATTGAATAAACTACAAATTATAGAAACCTGCCCTTCGATTTCAAAATATAATGCTTTGTGTACTAGATAAATTTCTTTGCCTTAATGTATGCTACACTTTTTAAACTATTTTTTGTTTAAAAAAATTTCTTTTTTCAGAAAAGCAAATTTTTTTCGCCTATTATAGTTTGATAAATGCAGAATCACCCATTGAATAAACTCCAAATTTTTAGAAAACTGCTGTACGATTTCACGACTGCATAAATTTCTTAGCCTTAATGTATGCTACACTTTTTAAACTAAACTTTTCATCGAATGCAGGTAGGTTTTGCAATTACCGAAAAGCTTAAAAGTGTACATAATATTAAAATTATATTAAAAAAAAGTAGGCTACATAAAAATTAAGAAACCGAAGAGCCCATACGTGTTTCGCTTTTCTTACATAAATACAAAAAATATATATACCATGAAAATTCATGGAAATTCAAGTAGTTTTTATTTTGTAACCTTGCCCAATATATTGGCATCTGTTGTTAGACTCAAAATAAGAATCCGTGCAAACACATTGGAAACATTATTTTCTTTTTACCAGTGAAGACCATTAGGCAATAAAAAATTTCTTGTAAAATGCCACTAGGTAATAACTCAATTTCTTGTAAGACATCCAAAATTTCGACAGAAATCACCATGGACATGGATCATCCTAAAACTTCAAAGTTTCTGTTACTATGTAGACAATCTAAGCACTTGGCTTTGCTCTATCAAATGTCTAACATAACACCATAGAGATAATTCATGCAATACATGTGCGGCTTAAATTTGCCCAAGAATAAAAAAAAAACTTTGCAACATCCTCCATCCCTTTCCCTTCAACATCAAAAGAAACATATTATTGGTTAATAAGAGAAGAATACAAGGATCAATCAAAAAAACAAAAAAATAAGTAATCTTCAAGAGTAACTTAACTTCTTAGCAAAGTTTTTAATATTCTAAACATGTAATAAATTTTGTTAAGATATACCAGCTGAATGTATGGCATACATTGAGGCTAAACTGAGACTTTTTAAAGAAAATATATTGGCATACTTTGAAGGGACAACAGAAAAACTAACGGTGTAAGAAACAAACAGAAAACACAAAAATCTCCTGGTGACCATGAAAATTCAAATTATGGTATACGTAAATATTATTCGGGATATTCTCTAAGTAATATATATGATAGGGATTATTGTTAAAAATAAGGAAGCATAAAATGTGGATTATGCTAAATAAAAAATGAAGCCAGATTAAAAAAGTTTAATATAGTATTTTGTTTTACTGAAATAAAAAAAAATATTCTTTTAGTACAGTTAAAAACTGACATGCAAAAAAAACTGTTTCAGTTTCATGGTCCATTTTTAAAGCTATTCATAAAAATGATTTATATAGTTTGGTAAATGCATTATTTAATTAAGATGACCTAAAGTTATGTTATTAATTTTTCTCATATATCATTGTCTTGCATATTTATTTAAATCTGTTTAATTGCAACAAATTGTTGCCTACCTTTGGGATGATACATAATAGGATTTAAACCGGTTTTAATAAATTTGCATTAATTAAATTTTAAATAACATCGCAGCAAAAAAAAAAAAGCGTCGCCAAAAAACTAGAGAAAATGTTCTTTCTGGATTGGCGGAGAAGCGATGAATTTAACATGGGCTTGTCATAGGACGGATGTCCACCATTTCAATAGCCGTTGTACTGAATTTGTATCACTTCTTAAGGTGTGAAGCGAATTCAGTGTTTTGGATGTGAATTAAGAAATTTTGTGATATTTTGACAAATAAATATTTTTAAATTTTTTTATGATTTTAATGCATTATAACGCTTGTCTGGAACGTTTGTTCTCAAATATTTTCAATTTTTCTAGTAAGGATTTAGCATATTTTTTGGCAAAATTGTAAAAATTTGTACCATTTTATTAATTCTTTATCTGTTTTTAACGCATCTGAAACAAAAAAAATTAAATTTCCCATTAAAAATATGAAAAAAAAAATCGAGTTATAAAAAGTGTATTGTGCAGAAATGTTTTTCTGGTAGAAATCAGACTCTTTGTTGTTGAAAATTTTTGCTAGTGAATATATTTTTCAAATATTGCGTTTAAATAATAATAATAACAACAAGTAAATACGGCCGTAAGTTCGGCCAGGCCGAATCTTATGTACTCTCTACCATGGATTGCGTAGAAACTTCTACTAAAGACTGTCATCCACAATCGAATTACTTGGATTGTGGTAACACTTGCCAATGGCAAGGTATCTTAAAACCTCCTAAAACCGTCTTCTAAATTTTAAGTTAGTCCATACGAGGTATATATTAAACTAAAAAAAGGCCGATTAAATACGTATATAATTTAGTTTGACAAAATTTTCTAGAGAAATAAAATTTTGACATAATTTTCTATAGAAATAAAATTTTGACAACATTTTCTATAGAATTAAATTTTTACAAAATTTTCTATAGAAATAAAATTTTGACAAAATTTTCTATAGACATAAAATTTTGCCAAAATTTTCTATAGAAATATAATTTTGACAAAATTTTATATAGAAATAAAATCTTGACAAATTTTCTATAGAAATAAAATATTGACAAAATTTTCTATAGAAATAAAATTTTGACAAAATTTTCTATAGTAATAAAATTTTGACAAAAATTTCTATAGATATAAAATTTTGAGAAAATTTTCTATAGAAATAAATTTTGAAAAAATTTTATATAGAAATAAATTTTGACAAAATTTTCTAAAGAAGTACAATTTTGACAAAATTTCCTATAGATATAAAAATATGAAAAAAAAAATCGAGTTATAAAAAGTGTATTGTGCAGAAATGTTTTACTGGTAGAAATGGGACTCTTTGTTGCTGTAAATTCTTGCTAGTGAATATATTTTTCAAATATTGCGTTTAAATAATAATAATAATAACAACAAGTAAATACGGCCGTAAGTTCGGCCAGGCCGAATCTTATGTACTCTCCACCATGGATTGCGTAGAAATTTCTACTAAAGACTGTCATCCACAATCGAATTGCTTGGGTTGTGGTAACACTTGCCAATGGCAAGGTATCTTAATACTTCCTAACACCGTCTTCTAAATTTGAAGTTAGTCCCTACGAGGTATATATTAAACTAAAAAAAGGCCGATTAAATACGTATATAATTTAGTTTGATAAAATTTTGTATAGAAATAACATTTTGAAAAAAATTTCTATAGAAATAAAATATTGACAAAATTTTCTATAGAAATAAAATTTTGACAAAATTTTCTATCGAAATAAAATTTTGACAAAATTTTCTATAGAAATAAAATTTTGACAAAATTTTCTATAGAAATAAAATTTTGACAAAATTTTCTATAGAAATAAAATTTTGACAAAATTTTCTATAGAAATACAATTTTGACAAAATTTTGTATAGAAATAAAATCTTGACAAATTTTCTATAGAAATAAAATATTGACAAAATTTTCTATAGAAATAAAATTTTGACAAAATTTTCTATAGTAATAAAATTTTGACAAAAATTTCTATAGATATAAAATTTTGAGAACATTTTCTATAGAAATTAAATTTTGAGTAAATTTTCTAAAGAAATAAAATTTTGACAAAATTTTCTATGGAAATAAAATTTTAACAAAATCTTCTAGAGAAATAAAATATTGACAAAATTTTCTATAGATATAAAGTTTTGACAAAAATTTCTATAGAAATAAAATCTTGACAAAATTTTCTATAGAAATAAATTTTGACAAAATTTTCTATAGAAATAAAATTTTGACAAAATTTTCTATAGAAATAAAATTTTGACAAAATTTTCTATAGAAATAAAATTTTGACAAAATTTTCTATAGAAATAAAATGTTGACAAAATTTTCTATAGAAATAAAATTTTGACAAAATTTTCTATAGAAATAACTTTTGACAAAAATTTCTATAGTAATAAAATTTTGGTAGATTATTTTTGGCTCGAGTGGCAACCATGATTATGAGCCGTTATGGACCAATTTTTGTGTGATTGCGGATCGGCTATATATATATGGACCAATTTTGGCATGGTTGTTAGCGGTCATATACTGGCGTAATGTATCAAATTTCAGCCGGATCGAATAAATTTTGCTCCTCCAAGGCGCTCCAGAGGTCAAATCTGGGGATCGGTTTATATGGGGGCTATATATAATTATGGACCCATATGTACCAATTTTTGCATGGTTGTTATAGTCTATAACAACCATGTAAAAATACTAACACCACGTACCAAATTTGAACCGGATAAATTTCGCTTCTCCAAGAGGCTCCAGAGGTCAAATCTAGGGATCAGTTTATATGGGGCCTATATATAATTATGAACCGATATGGACCAATTGTTGCATGGTCTTTAAGGACCACATATTAACACCACGTTGCTTTTAACCGGATCGGATGAAATTTGCTTCTCTAAGAGGCTCCGCAAGCTAAATCTGGGGGTTGGTTTATTTGGGGGCTATACGTAAAATTGGTCCAATATGGCCCATTTGCAATACCATCCGACCTACAGCAATAACAACTACTTGTGCCAAGTTTCAAGTCGATAGCTTGTTTCGTTCGGAAGTTAGCGTGATTTCAACAGACGAACGGTCGGACAGACGGATATGCTTAGATCGACTCAGAATTTTACCACGACCCAGAATATATATACTTTATGGGGACTTGGAGCAATATTTCGATGTGCTACACACGGAATGGCAAAGTTAATATACCCCCCATCCTATGGAGGGCATAAAAATATTGCCTACTTTTAGGTGCTACATACTAGATAACAAAATTCTTGGTTTAATCGTTTGCATATTCCAGAGTGGAAATTAGAAAGAAGTCTTTCTTAAATATTAGTTGTATTCTAAATTTACAATCATAAAAGTACACATTGTTTATTTTCTTGTTAGTGATTATTTTTCCCAAAGATGGAATTATGGTATAATGAAAATAGCTATTGCCTACTTCTAAGCGCTTTATATTATAGTACATGGTTAAACTTTTCAGAGTGGAAATAAGAAAAACTTCGTCTAGCAATTAGCCGTTATATGAACGGTTTAAATGTACCAGAAACCTGCACAGAAAAAAATTTCACAAAAATTTTTCCAATTAAAATCTTAATTGAGTTTTAAAAAATATTCAATTAAAAATTTAATTGATTCAATAAATTTTTTAATTGAAACAAAAATCAATCACACAAATTAATAGTATCAATTAATTTTTTAATTGAATCAATTAATTTTTTAATTGACTGTCAATTAATTTTTTAACTGATATTATCATTTCTGTGATTGAAGACATTTCATTTAAAAACTTAATTGGATCAATTAATTTCGTGATTGAAACAGAAAAAAAAATTTGTGTGTGTGCTCACATTTTTATTATTTATGTATCTACTCTGCTGATAATATAGCTGCTTACCAACTAATTTTTGTATATTTTTACCAAAAAGTATTTTTAAACATGCTTTGAACTATTTCTATTGCTATTACTTTAATCAAACTAATATCTATGAAATATTTGTGTAGTTTATAAAAATCTAAAAAATCGTTGCCTACTTTTAGGCATTCAGGAAAAATATATTTTTCCAAGAAGTATTTTTAAGCATTTTTTTGGACTATAACTGCTGCTTACAGCTGCTTTCCAACTAATTTTTGTATATTTTGCCAAAAAGTATTTTTAAACATTTTTTGAACTATTTCTATTGCAAACACTATGAAATATTTTTTTATTAACATAAATCGAAAAAAATAGGCATTCAGGAAAAATGTATTTTGCCAAGAAGTATTTTTAAGCATTTTTTAGGACTATTTCTATTTCTAACACCATTCTAATCAAAATAAAATCCACGAAATAGTTTTGTTATTTACAGAAATCTAAAAAAGTGTCTGCCTACTTTTAGGCGTTCGGGATAATACACTAGTCTCTTACCTATTGCTAATGCATATTCAAGTCAAGATCTTACTCTCATACTTTCATGAAACAATTATTTCAATTATATTCATCGTTTGCAAGTTGCCTTCAAATTATTTTCATATTTAACCAATTCATTATATTAGCCACAGAAATTCAAAAATAATCGCCTTACACAAAATACAATGCAATAATTTAATTAAAAAACAATTCTGTTTTTCTGCCACATCATTTTTCTAACTTAACCATAAAATAAAGTGGAAAAAAAACGAAAAGAAAAAAGAAATTCTCAGGTGCTTTTGATTAGCTCATTAATTAATATACCTTGTGTGATTTATAAATATACTTTTTGTTTTAGTTTCCTCTACCTATAATTTCGAAATATTAAAAATTCAAAACGACCCCAAAAACCTTACACACTTACTCACATAATATGAAACGCATTTTCTATAGAAAATTTATTAAGAAATTTCCTTTATTAATATATCTGTAGTAGAATTTGTCGGTCTGTGTGTGTTTATTATAATCATAAGTTTAGCAATCGAAAAATGAGGCATGAAAATATTTCAGAAAAATAAAACAACATACGAAAATTTCTAAAACCAAAGTTTTATAAAAACATTGCAAATTTATAGCAAAGCTGTTTTTTGCTTTAGATTGAGTAACTGCTAATTGTCTTAAGTACCTGAAAAGAAATAAAATTTATAGTACAACTTATCAAGAGAATGGAAATGGTATTGGCCTATGGCCAATGATAAACCGAATTAGAAGATCAAACAACAATATCGAGTTTTTTTTTTCTTTCTTTGAAAAAAATCATAAATTTTTTTCTGTTTGTCTATAGAACAATTGGAAGTTTACTGTAAATAATTTGGGGATTATTTACTTTGAAGGCTATATAAACAGAATTAAATGGTAAGCAACATATTTGTTTTATTAAAAGTAGATTAAGAAAAATACTTTGGAAAGTTTAGAATAAAATTTTCTATGTATTTGATGTGAAGGTGATATTTGGCGAAAAAATCATGGCATACAATTAGGCGAATGAAAAATATGATGGCACAAGGCAAATTTAAAAATTATAAAATAAAACCCAATTATGTCATATCACGAGATAATTTTAGGAAAGATTGAAATTAAAAACAAGTATATACGGCCGTAAGTTCGGCCAGGCAGAAGCTTATGTACCCTCCACCATGGACTGCGTAGAAACTTCTTCTAAATACTGCCATCCACAATAGAATTACTTAAGTTGCGGTAACGCTTGTCGATGGCAAGGTATCTTAAAAAATCCTAACACAACATTTTCAAAAAATTTTTTATAGAAATAAAATTTTGACAGAATTTTCTACAGAAATAAAATTTTAACAACAATTTTCTATAGAAATACAATTTTAACAAAATTTTCCATAGAAATAAAATTTTGACAAAATTTTCTATAGAAATAAAATTTTGGTAGATTATTTTTGGCTCGAGTGGCAACCATGATTATGAACCGATATGGACCAATTATTGTGTGATTGGAGATCGGCTATATATAACTATAGACCGATATGGACAAATTTTGGTATGGTTGTTAGCGACCATATACTAACACTCCAAGAGGCTCCGCAAGCCAAATCTGGGGATCGGTTTATATGGGGGCTATATATAATTATGGACCGATGTTGATCAATTTTTGCATGGTTGTTAGAGACCATATACCAACACCATGTACCAAATTTCAGCCGGATCGGATGAAATTTGCTTCTCTTTGAGGCTTAGGAAGTCAAATCTGGGGATCGGTTTATATGGGGCTATATATAATTATGGACCGATATCGACCAATTTTTGCATGGTTGTTAGAGACCATATACCAAAACCATGTACCAAATTTCAGCCGGATGGGATGAAATATGCTTCTGTTAGAGGCTCCACAAGCCAAATCTGAGGGTCCCTTTATATGGGGGCTATACATAAAAGTCTACCAATATGGCCCATTTGCAATACCATCCGACCTACATCAATGACAACTACTTGTGCCAAGTTTCAAGTCGATAGCTTGTTTCGTTCGGAAGTTAGCGTGATTTCAACAGACGGACGGACGGACATGCTCAGATCGACTCAGAATTTCACCACGACCCAGAATATAAATACTTTATGGGGTCTTAGAGCAATATTTCGATGTGTTACAAACAGAATGACAAAGTTAATATACTCCCATCCTATGGTGGAGGGTATAAAAAAAATATTAAAACTAAGAATATAACCAGCGGCACACTTATAAGGGTAATAGAAAATTTTACAAAACCAAGTATACTTTTGGAAAAATTAGAAACATAAAATTTTTCGTTCGTTTTATTTAAACTTAGCCACAAAATATGTATAAAATTTCTTTATAACAGATTTATCGTACTGTGGTACGAAATTCAATTATAGCAAAGGGGTCTTACTATGTGACGAAATTATATCAATGTGTTGCATATCGTTAGGCGGTATATATAGAACAGTAAAACAACAAAATAAAATTGAATTATATACGCTTACAAATCACTTTTCATCAATATTAATCATAAAACACAAAATTGAAACAATGTTGCTTGTCTATAAAAATTATATTTCAGAAACATCCCACAAGGACTTCATGCTATAATAATAATTCATTATATATAGAAACAACCCTAGCTGATATATGATAATTTGGTTAAGACCCTCCCTCTTCCTCTGGCCCTTTACGGTTTGTGAACTGCATTTATAGCATTTCATAAATCTAAATCAGTTCTAACCACATTGGCGTCAATATAGTTTTATGAGAACACAATTATTCACAGCATCATTCTCATCATCGTCGTCGTCATCATCAACACCATCATCTTTGGTCATTTACAACGAAATTGTTGTTGTAACGCCACTGCTTCAGGCTTAGGGAGATACAGAGAGCGTCTGAACTATTGCCAACCAATAAACCATATGTTTTATAGTATTAACGTTGACATTATGGGATATTATGCCAACAGTTGTCATAATTTATTACAATTATGATGGTGGCAAGTGTGGCGGTCCTCCGCAATGCAAACAAGTATAGAACAAAAAAAATACTGATCTACCACCATCACCAGTACTTTTCAAGCTGCGCACAGTTTCGCATTATTTGAAAATGCCATGGCATACGATTTTCAAATGCATGTGTTGCATGCCACAATATAAAATACCTTAACAAATAGAACAGAAGAAGAAACCTTCTTCGAAAAATTGCAAAAATTATGCAAAATCTATAGAGGAAAATGTTTCGAAAAAAAATCTATAGGCATAAAAATAAATCTAATCTCTATGAATTCGAATGAAAATAACATCGCAAAAAACAGCCTTTTTTGTTTGAAAGCAAATTTAGGACAACTTCTTCAATACATTGAGTATGTGTGTATTTTTTGTTATTATTAGAATTTCATTTAACTCAAGCATTTTTGTGGTTATTAGCAGCTATTTCCATATATGGTTCAGAGATTTATATTGAGACACAAAAAAAGAAATGCAACCACATTCACAGTGCATATATAAGTGAAGGTTCAGCAACAATTGATTGCTCACATTTAATGGGATTGATTATAATTGTTTGTATTTTTGTGGAAATTTTTCTATGCACAAAAAAAAAATATCACCAAAATCTTCCCAATTAAAAAGTTGATTGAAGTTGAAAACTTTTCCAATTAAAAAATTAATTGATACTATTAATCTTTTAATCAAACTAGAAACATTAAGTCAATGATTGAAATTTTTTAAATTTCCAATTAAAAATTAGTTGATACCATTTATTTTTTAATCAAACTCGCAAGAATAAGACAGTTAAAAAAATTGTGGTTATATTTTTTAAATTCTTAATTAAAATTTTTTTAGAAACTAAAAATTTTTGAATCAAACTAAAAAGGATTGAAAATAGTTGTAGAAAGTAGAGAGTGAAGATACTATTAATCATTTAATCATACTAGAAACATTAAGTCAATGATTGAAATTTTTTAAATTTCCAATTAAAAAATTAATTGATACCATTAATTTTTTAATCAAACTCGCAAGAATAAGACAGTTAAAAAATTGTCGTTATATTTTTTAAATTCTTAATTAAATTTTTTTTAGAAACTAAAAATTTTTGAATCAAACTAAAAAGGATTGAAAATAGTTGTAGAAAGTGATTGAAATATATATTTTTTAAATTCTTAATTAAAATTTTTTTGAAATTATAAATTTTTGAACCAAACTAAAAAGGATTGAAAATAGTTATAGAAAGTGATTGAAATATAGTATAGCGATTACAAATAGTTTCGTTTTCAATTAAAAAATTAAATGAATTTTGCAATCAACATCAATTACAAATTTAATTGAATCAATTAAATAATTAATTGAAATTTGCTAACGACATTAATTAATTTTTTAATCAAGTATTTTTTTGATGCTCAATTAAAACTGTGATTGATACTAACAATTTCGTGATTGAAGACATTTCAATTAAAATATTAATTGGATCAATTAATTTTGTGATTGAATCCGAAAAAAATGTTTGTGTGTGGAAATACATAGACATTAGTCATTCTACAGAAAATCGAAAGAATAACTAAACACAATTAGTGCATTTCTAGATTAGTATAACCTTACTTTTATTAAAAAAAAAACTAAGGCATACATTTAGGCACATATTTAACAGCATGCCTTCAGGGGGTATGCAAAACTAAGTAGTAGAGCATATTTATTGGCTTCAATCACAAATAAAATTTATTTAATTAATTTTAATTGAAATTGTTTTAATCACCACCAAGATGGTCATATTAATATCCAAGGTCTAATAAAAAATGTATTTATTTAATTAAAAATTTAAATGATTCCATAAATTTATGTGTGTCTTAATTAAAAAATTAAATCATTCAATTAATTTCTTAATGGAATATTTCTTTTTTGGATTTTTTTATGTAAAATTTTTAAAAATTAATATGAATACATAGAAAATGTTATGGAAATCTCTATTGCATACCTTGAAGACAAGTTTGAGTAAGATCGCTTAATTAATAAGGTTTTTATGGCCAAATTTGGGAAAATCGGGCGATACATATATATGGGAGCTATATCTAAATTTGATCCGATTTCTTCCAAATTCAAAAGCTTTCGTCCTTGTGCCCAAAAAACACCCTGTACCAAATTTCATCCAAATCGGTTAATAATTGCGACCGGAATCCTGCGAACAACAAATACATGGACAGACGGACGGACGGACGGACGGACGGACACCAAGCGCTAGATAGACTAAGGAGGTGATTCTGAGTCAAATTGAAATTGTTTTAATCACCACCAAGATGGTCATATTACTATCCAAGGTCTAATAAAAAAATTAATTTATCTAATTAAAAATTTTAATAATTCCATAAATTTATGTGTGTCTTAATTAAAAAATTAAATCATTCAATTAATTTCTTGATTGAATATTTCTTTTTTTTTTGATTTTTTTATTTAAACTTGTTAAAAATCAAATAATACCAATATGAATACATAGAAAATGTTATGGAAATCTCTATTGCATACCTTGAAGGCATATAAATGAAAGTTTTTTAGATCATGGTACATAATTCCCATTTATCAATTATTGGCTGGCAATATTTCTTTTATTGCTTTAATCATAGAAATGCTACTGATATGAATAAATCGCTAATTATAAAAATTTATTTAACCAATTATAATTATTAATTATAAAAATTAATTTAAACAATTACAAATTTTATTAATTCGATTAATTTATATGCTTCATGTAAAAATTAATTTGTTTTGATTAAAAAAATAATTGTTTTCAACTTTTCAAGTATAATTAAAATATTAATTGAAATATTGCTCATACATATTTTTTGTGTAATTAATAAAAAAATAATAATATTACCGATTTTAAGTTATAAAAAAATGTATGGAAAATAACATATATATAGCATACCTTAAAGGCGTGTCTTTGAAAGTTTTTTTACATCAAGAAATAAAATTTTTATTTATTTGCCTTGAATGGCAATATTCATTTAATAAAATGCCTCTTACATACTTTCGGGCGAATTAATTATTGGCTGGCAATATTTCTTTTCTTGCTTTAATCATAGAAATGCGACTGATATGAATAAATCGCTAATTAAAAAAAAAAAAAATATTTAACCAATTATAATTATTAATTATAAAAAATTATATTTAACCAATTAAAAATTTTATTCGATTAATTTATGTGATTGATTAAAAAAATAATTTGTTTTAATAAAAAAAATAATTGATTTCAACTTTTCAAGTTTAATTGAAATATTGCTCATATATATTTTTTGTGTAATTAAAAAAAAAAATTAATATTACCGATTTTAGGTTATAAAAAAAATTATGGAAAAATAGCATACCTTAAAGGCCTGTCTTAGAAAGATTTTTTACATCAATAAATAAAATTTTTATTTATTTGCCTTGAATGGGAATGTTCATTCTTTTATTATCCCATTTAACATCTAATGCCTCTTACATATTTTCGGGTGAACGTATGCCTTGAAGTACAGCTACATAGCCCTACACTGAAAAAATAGTAAACCCACCAGGAAAAAAAAAATTGCTTAATTTTAGAAAAAAAAAATAGATTAAATTTAGAAAATTCGAACTAAACTGTATTAGATACGCCGATGCCTCACCGATTTCACAAAAATAAGTAAAAAATTTTAGACAAATTCAAGAAAATTTATTTGACAAAATTAATATTTTTACTTACTAAAGAAAATTTCGTAGTTTAAAGGAAAAAAATTAAGTTCAGAATTGCAAAACTGTCTTTAGAGCCATACGAAGTTCAATATGGGCGCATTATTGATAAAATTTAGGTTAGGTTAGGTATAGTGGCAGCCTGATATTTCAGGCTCACTTAGACTATTAGTCCATTGTGATACCACAGTGGTGAACTTCTCTGCTGCCCGATTCTATGTTAGGCTCAATAACAAGGGGGGACCTCCTTTTTATGCCGAGTCCGAACGGCGTTCCACATTGCAGTGCAACCACTTAGAGAAGCTTTGAAACCCTCAGAAATGTCACCAGCATTAATGAGGTGGGATAATCTACCGCTTAAAAACTTTTTGGTGTTTGGTCGAAACTGGGTTTGAACCCAAAAACCTGTGTATGCAAGGCGGGCATGTGGTATATTGGTAAAGTTTACAAATTTTAAAAAATTTTCAACTATTTTGTGAAAGACAGAATTTTTTCAATCTTTATGACTTATTTGTGTATAATAATTTTTCTCTATTTTCGCTAATTTAACTAACGAACGCAAAAAATTGATAAAGTCCTGGAAAATTTCTTAAATTTCAAATTTGTTAGATATTTCTTTTTCGATATTTCTTTCAAATTCATAAAAGTTAAAGTAAACTTTAAACCTGCAATTACCATATAAATTCCTACAATAAACTGTCAGTAAATTATTATGAATATAGGCATAAATCTACGTTATATTAAAACTATTGATTTCATATTAAAATACATAGCCTAGAAATAGGCTATACTATTGCTATTTTATTATGTATTTATTTCAGAAATTTTCAAAATGCCACCTTTTCGGGTTTTAGTTAAAATACAATGTTAGGTTAGGATAGGTCAGGTTAGGTGGCATCCCGATGTATCAGGTTCACTCAGACTATTCAGTCCATTGTGATACCACATTGGTGAACTTCTCTCTTATCACTGAGTGCTGCCCGATTCCATGTAAAGCTCAATGACAAGGGACCCCCTTTTTATAGTCGAATCCGAACGGCGTTCCACATTGCAGTGAAACCATTTAGAGAAGCTTTGAAACCCTCAGAAATGTCACCAGCATTACTGAGGTGGGATAATCCACCGCTGAACAACTTTTTGGTGTTCGGTCGAAGCAGGAATCGAACCCACGACCCTGTGTATGCAAGGGGGGGCATGCTAACCATTGCACCACGGTGGCTCCTTAAACTACCATGATACCTATTTTTAAGAAAGCATTTGACGTGATGTATAGCTTTAGGCGCTATTTGTCATATGTCATATTTTTGTAGTACTACTATATATATTCGATAGTTTTTGCTATAAGAAAATAAATTCACCTTATAATAAGACTATTGTGTAGGACATTAAATTCACTTCTAACGACTTTAAATCCACTTTGTCATATGTATAAAATATGGCGCCTAACCATATGCTATATTATTTTCTAAAGCATTTATTTTTTTTTTTAATACTATTAAGTTTTATATATTTTTTTACAAATGTAAAATTAAATAGAAAACTCTCCAGCATTCTAAAATTGTTCTGCAGCAATTATAAATTTAACATAGTTCCTAAAAATATACTATACTATTAGTTTTATAGCTTTAGCTCAATTCCTTACTATGCTGATCAATATTTGTGAGTTTCCTAATGTAGCTATACCATTAATGAACAATTTAATTCATGGAACAAATAACCCATGCTACAGACAGCCTCCATCCACTATTATTTTTATGTTTTCTTTTTGAAATTTTAAAACGACATCAGTATATTTTCCGAGTAACTTCATTATTTTCCAATCTACTGAAAATAATGACAGTCTTGATGATAAGCCTTTATGTTTTGTTTATTATCCTATACTCAATAATATAATACATGGAATATGTTTTGCATTTTAATTATATTCTCAACACATATCATACGTTCGATTACGTGTACGAGTTGATGCCTGTGTGTTAATATTCTCCATTGAAGAAGTTCGTCATTCAGTTGTGTTTTAGGGGGTGGTGGATTGTTGGTGATAGTGGTGGGGGAGAGTTCATACGTTCGTTGACATGTCAGATATATTGCTCCAGGCTATACAATAAAATCTGAATGACATTTAATATGGGTATTACGCATCAACACGTCGCTTTTTTCAAAGGCACTAAGCAACTCAAAAAAAGCGAGCAGACAGAAAGCCAATGAATGCCAAGAAGACAATCTAATAATTATATGCGCATTTTTTGTTCTCTCGTTTGTCGTATAAGAAATTCATTTATTGGAATTGCTGTCATCTTGAGTGTTGTTGATGTTGGCATTTTTTTTGCCATACATTTCTTTCGAACATTTGTCATGAATTCAGTTTAATTAATACTGGTAAAGAAAATATTCTTCGTTTTGTTTGTGAGAGGGCAAATGTATGTAGTACCTTTGCCCGAACATGTCAAAATGTTTGATAATTAAATTTTCCTAAAATAATGTTTCAATTAAGAGTTTTGAGCAACAGGTATATTCATTGTGAAGATGATATTTGTGGATTTTGGTTTCGTGGAAAAGTAATTTGAACAATGTAATATTATATGCAAGCTACGCCTAACGATATGCTTTAGAAATGGAAAATAATACAAGGAATTTTAAATGTGTGTATATTTCCATATTTTTTTGGTAATTACGGCACCTAAGACATGTGCTATAGAAAAAGTAATATATGATATTTTTCATTTTAGAAAAATTTCAAATATCATATGAATCCTGCACACAAAAAATATTTTTTGACTTAAATCACGAAATTAATTGATCCAATTAATTTTTAATTGAAATGTCTTCAATCACAGAAATGCTAGTATCAATTAAAAATTAACTAATTAAAAATTAAAAAACTAATTAAAATTCAATTAAAAAATTAACTAATCCAATTAAAAAATTAATTGATCCAATTAAAAAATTAATTAAAAGTCAATTAAAAAACCAGTAAGGAAAGTCTAAAGTCGGGCGGGGCCGACTATATTATACCCTGCACCACTTTGTAGATCTAAATTTTCCATACCATATCACATTCGTCAAAGGTGTTGGGGGCTATATATAAAGGTTTGTCCCAAATACATACATTTAAATATCACTCGATCTGGAAGAATTTGATAGACCTCTACAAAATCTATAGACTCAAAATTTAAGTCGGCTAATGCACTAGGGTGGAACACAATGTTAGTAAAAAAATATGGGAAACGTTTAAATCTGAAGCAATTTTAAGGAAACTTCGAAAAAGTTTATTTATGATTTATCGCTCGATATATATGTATTAGAAGTTTAGGAAAATTAGAGTCATTTTTACAACTTTTCGACTAAGCAGTGGCGATTTTACAAGGAAAATGTTGGTATTTTGACCATTTTTGTCGAAATCAGAAAAACATATATATGGGAGCTATATCTAAATCTGAACCGATTTCAACCAAATTTGGCACGCATAGCTACAATGCTAATTGTACTCCCTGTGCAAAATTTCAACTAAATCGAAGTTAAAAATTGGCCTTTGTGGTCATATGAGTGTAAATCGGGCGAAAGCTTTATATGGGAGATATATCCAAATCTGAATCGATTTCAAGCAAATTTGGCACGCATAGTTACAACGCTAATTCTACTCCCTATGCAAAATTTCAACTAAATCGGAGCAAAAAATTGGCCTCTGTGGGCAAATGAGTGTAAATCGGGCGAAAGCTGTATATGGGAGCTATATCTAAATCTGAACCGATTTTGCTGATATTTTGCAAGTTTTTCGAGACTCATAAAATATTCGGATGTACGGAATTTGAGGAAGATCGGTTGATATACACGCCAATTATGACCAGATCGTTGAAAAATATATATGGCAGCTATATCTAAATCTGAACCGATTTTTTCCAAAATCAATAGGGATCGTCTTTGAGCCGAAACAGGACCCTATACCAAATTTTAGGACAATCGGACTAAAACTGCGAGCTGTACTTTGCACACAAAAATACATCAACAGACAGACAGACAGACGGACATCGCTAAATCGACTCAGAATTTAATTCTAAGCCGATTCGTATACTAAAAGGTTGGTCTATGATTACTCATTCTTGGCGTTACATACAAATGCACAAACTTATTATACCCTGTACCACAGTAGTGGTGAAGGGTATAATTAACTGATCCAATTAAAAAATTAATTGATACTATAAAATTTTGTGATTGATTTTTGTTTCAACTAAAAAAATTTGTTGAATCAATAAAATTTTTGATTGAATTTTTTTAAAAATCAATTAAGACTTTAATTGGAAAAATTTTGGTGACATTTTTTTCTGTGTATTTTTTGAGGTAAACCAAGGTAATTAATTCTTCTTTTATTTTCTAATATACAATATATGCAAATAAAAAGGGTATTAAAATTATTTCTAATTAACTTGTATTTGTGAGATATCATTCATGAAAAATCATAGAAACTTTGATTTTTAGAATTTCTGTGTTTAGCGAATTTTTCATGGAATTGAAATTCAAATAAGTCTAGAATTTGTTTATGAAACTAGAATAATAAACAGACATGCCTTTATAACCCCTTGAAGGTAGGCTTTAAAATTTTAATAAATTATTAATAGTAAGAGAGTCATCTAATGGTAATTGATATAATAAATACTATAAATGGATGCGACAATGCTATAATTTCTGAAAAATTTTAATTTCTGCAAAATATGAAAAAAAAAAATCTAAAGAAACTGATGGTTTAAGTCTAAGTGACGTATTTTGTATATTCACAATATATAATTGAAATGATTATAAACAAAAAACGACTTGTTCGTATGCTATAGAAAATTAGAGAAAAAATCATAAAAAGGATTATAAGTAAAAACGCTTAGCAGGTATGCTATAAAATATTTGAGAGCAATTCATAGAGAGGATTATAAATAAAACATCCCTGTTTGTATGCTATAGAAAATTCGAGACTATATCATAGCAAAGATTATAAGTAAAAACGCCTTGTTAATATTGAATATTTAGACTATACGATGTATAATTAATATAAATTTGTAATTTTTTCCAAATAAGCCCAGCTTCGAGACTCCACTAGAGTTTCTTCAAGAACTATTGTTATTTATTCATTTTCATTTATTTATTATTATACTATACCTTAAGGCGAATATACATTAATTTTGTGCAACTTACCTGAAATTAAAAAGAAAAATATAATAGGGATTAGAAGAAGTCATTTTATGTAAAAATTGAATACACCGGAGGCACAGCATGAAAAACAAAAATTGTCCCAAAATATATAGCCTATATTTAGGGATAATCTTTTAAATTTAAATTTTTTATGGATTTTCTAAAAAAATACAAATATATACAACTTAAATTAGAATCTTGGAACTTTAGGAAAATTCTCTGAACAAAATTAAACCACATTTTTTTAAATTAAGATCTTAATTAAGCTTGAAAAATATATTAAACTTAAAAAATAATTCAGTTGGTTTTTTAGTCAATATACAGAAAATAATTAAAACAAATTAAATTTTATTTTTTTGGGTGTTTTGTGTAAAAATAAAAATTTTTGTTTTATTCAATTAATACCAAATAATATTATTTAAGTAGAAACAAGCTAATCATTAGGCCCTTTAAACTTATAAATTAAATATAATAAATATTAAAGAAATGTGTAAAAAATATACTATTTTTTACACCTAAAGTCAATTCAATTAAACATTAATAAAATGAATTAGTTTCCCGATTGACGCAAAAGAATTTTTTCTGAAAAATTTTGACAAAATTTTATTTCTATAGAAAATTTTGTCAAAATTTTAGAAAATTTTGTCAAAATTTTATTTCTATAGAAAAATTTTGTCAAAATTTAATTTCTTTAGAAAATGTTGTAAAAATATTATTTCTATAAAAAATTTTGTCAAAACTTTATTTCTATAGAAAATTTTGTCAAAATTTTATTTCTATAATGTCAAACTAAATTATATACATACGTATTTAATCGGCCTTTTTTTAGTTTAATATATATATACTTAGTTTAATATATACTTGGAATTTAGAAGACACTGTTAGGAAGTTTTAAGATACCTTGCCCTCGGCAAGTGTTACCGCAACCCAAGTAATTCGATTGTTGATGACAGTCTTTAGTAGAAGTTTCTACGCAATCCATAGTGGAGGGTACATAAGATTCGGCCTGGCAGAACTTATTGCCGTATATACTTGTTTCACTTTAATACTATATAACCTTCACATTTATTGTGAGTAACACACTTCAAAGGCAAAAATACCATAGATAATGAAAATATACAATTAACACATATTTTACCACCATACATACCAACTGCCAACAATAAACAACCAAACAAAAAAAAATATAAACAAATCAATATGTAGATGGCAACATATAACTAAATTGCAAGATATTTACGAATTCGCTATATATTTGGGTTATTTCCCCCCACCCAAAAAAAATAACAATAATATTAGAATATATTTGTCTATAACTCTGAAAGCTTTGCACTTCATTAATTTAAGTACACGCTCACAAAAAATCGCTTCTGTAACATATACTCCCAAACATATTTTGCTTCAAGCATATATATTTTTGGGTATTGCCCAAACATTTATATTTTTGATCTCTTCCAATATATAATATGTTTGAAAGCATATTGGTCTAAACAATATATGTTTGGGTAGTCTAAGTTCCAAACATTTTGTATTTTTGCATCCAAATTCAATAATGTTGTCTTCCAAAAAACAATATGTTATTATGTGACCATATAATATGTTTGGAAGCATTTTGCACCCAAAAATATTATATGCTTAAAAAAAATTCTCTCAAACAATATTGTTCTCAAAATTTTATTTATTTATTTATATATTTACAATCATAATGAATTATGAAAATAAACAGGTAATATAGGTGCTAACAACATAGGTTTTCGACCTGAATGCTCAAAATTTTGTTTCTGCCCAATTGTATATTCCCCCACATCTTTCTCACTTCCACGAGATTTTTTAGTTCTTAGCACCTTTTTCTGTAATACAAACATTGTAGAAGAAATTATTCAATTGTATGATTTTTTTTATTTTAATTTTACCTTTTGCTGGACGGGGATTCGAACAGCGGACCACACAGTTTGTAAGGATCAAAGAAGTAGCTGATCAATTGCCCAAGGAAAAATAAAATGTTAATTTTGTAATAACAAGCAACAACCACCAACTTAATTCAATATCGCTCCCTGTTAAATAGCGCTCCAAGCTACTAAACACATATATGTTTATAGGCTATTTCTAAATTAATATATGTTTGCATCCAAGCATATTATATTTACAAACATTTTATGTCCCAAACATAATATGTTCTAACATATTAACATATATGTCCCAAACATGTTATGCTAGTTTATGAACATTATATGCTTGCACTCAAAAATATTGTGTTTAAAAATTTGTGTTCCAAACATATAATGTTTATAGCCAAACATATGAAAAACAGTCTTTTTCATCCGTGTATAAAAACGAACACCAATACTACTGATATACAAGGATTGAAAGAAAAGTAGAGAGGTTAAAGAAGGAGAGAAAGCACAAAAAAAAACTCACAAAACACATAAACCCTAGCACTCTTAAAGACCATATCCAAAGGCATTCCAAAATTAATGATTAATTAGTAAACTCCTTGAACACGTAGCAATTACAGTGCCAAACAAGAACCATGTCAAGCAATGGAGTGTTTTGAGAATAAATAAAAGAAACAGAAAAAAATACAGTATAGTCGTAAAGTAATGAAGTGAAACCCAAAAGCAGAGTCCTGGCAAACAAACTGAAATATAAACAAGTTCTATCTATAGGCAATAGAAGGTTAAAGTTCAACGAATAATAAAAACAACACAATACTACAGCCTACTCCCCCCATATACATATAAGAAGTGTAGTAATGAAGCAATGACTTCCATTAATAAAGTAGGCCATCATCGCCAAATTACCAATGATATCGTGGAGGGCTTTATACATGTCAGTGTATATTTGAGCTTTCAACAGCTATTCCAATCACATCGGAATAATATGTAATTCGTAACACTTAGAACCAAACAATTTGACTTAAATAAGGGTAAAAAGGTTGATTGGTAGTGAAGTATTTGAAATAGAATTATCACAAAATATCATATCATGCAGAAAAAAGTAGCATACTTTTGGGCGTCGCGATATTATGTTCATACAACTCAAAATTGGATATACTGACTTTGCGACAGCCATTATGACCATTAGTTGCAAATTTCTTGCTGATTTTATGAATTGACACTTTTACTTTTACAACTGTTATACCTGAAAGTATGTTGAGAAATTTTTCTGCCACAATTGTAACGCCTGAATCAGAATTTTTTTTTCTGATTCAATCACGAAATTAATTGATTCAATTAATTTTTAATTGAAATGTCTCCAATAACAGATGTGATAGTATCAATTAAAAAATTAATTGAAAGTCAATTAAAAAAATTAATTGATGCAATTAAAAAATTAATATTAAAATTAATAGTAACAATTTTTCTGATTGATTTTTGTTTCAATTAAAAAATTTGTTGACTCAATTAAATTTTTAATCGAAAATTTTTTAAAACTCAATTAAAATTTTAATTGGAAAAATTTTCGTGAAATCTTTTTCTGTGTATCACACAAAAAAAAAATTTTCTGATTCAATCACGAAATTAATTGATCCAATTAATTTTTTAATTGAAATGTCTTCAATCACAGATATGATAGTATCAATTAAAAAATTAATTGACAGTCAATTAAAAAATTAATTGACAGTCAATTAAAAAAATTAATTGATCCAATTAAATATTTAATTGATACTATTAATTTGTGTGATTGATTTTTATTTCAATTAAAATATTTGTTGAATCAGTTAAATTTTTAATTGAATATTTTTTAAAACTCAATTAAGATTTTAATTGGAAAAATTTTCGTGAAATTTTTTTCTGTGTATGCAAAGAAGTTTTGCTGCAGTAGGTACTAATTAGATATAGCTTCCTTTTGCTATATATAATTTTTTCTCTAAATTATAATTAATTGTAAATTTATTTTGTTTAAAAACATGCCTAAAAGTATACTACGATTTGTATAGGTTATATTTGTATATGTTATTTCATACCCACACAGAAAAAAATTTTACGAACATTTTTCCAATTAAAATTTTAATTGAGTTTTAAAAGATAGTCAATTAAACATTTAACTGATTCAACAAAGTTTTTAATTGAAACAAAAATCAGTTACAAAAATTATTAGTAGCAATTAATTTTTTAATTGGATCAATTAATTTTTTAATTGACCTTCAATTAATTTTTTTTAATTGATACTATCATTTCTGTGATTGAAGACATTTCAATTAGAAAATTAATTGGATTAATTAATTTCGTGATTGAATCAGAAAAAAATTGTTCTTGTGTGCTTGATTAAAAAGTTTCAATTAATTTATTAATTGAAAAAATTGTCAACTTCAATTAACTTTTTAATTGGAAATATTTTTTTCTGTGTTTAATTAGAGCCTAAGAAATTATGAGAATTCATAATTTCATAGAAAAAACTTCAACAATTCATTTAATTGTGACACTTCTTTTACATTAGTCGGCACTTTTTGTGTCACTTTTTTGGGATTATCAACGCTGACGACACAATAAATAACGTAGCCTATAAGTATGCAATATATTAAAAAAAGTAGAACTAATTGTGATCTTAAATAAAAATTTTATTGGAAAATGTTTTTATTTATTTTTATTTAAACTATACTAAACTTATAGTAAATATAAGATGAGTATGGGAAAATAGAGAGAAGCTTTATATAATTTAATAAAATATATTTTAAATTTTCATATTTTATTATAGTATTTTTATTATTACTTATATATTTTTTATAATTATATATAATAATAAAAATACGATAATAAAGTATGAAATTTAAAATATATGTAGCTCACAAGAATTTCTTATTTTATTAGCTTTGTAGCCTAGAAGTATGCAGTACGTTTATAGAAATGAAAAATATGAATTTTTCTTGTTTTAAATATTTAATCATAATGTTGAGATTTAATTTTTTCAAAGAATTTGAGTTTAGAATAATGCAATATATTTATGGAATAGATTTTTTTTTAAATTTTTATTGAGTTATCACAATTTTTTATAGATTTTTTCTTAATATTTTTTAAATATTTTTGACTTCCAATAACTTCTACTTTATATAACGATATTGGTAGAACATTTGTGGAATACGATATTCGAATATTTAGCATAGTATGAAAACAAGGTAATTGTCATATATACAGAGCCTATATAGAACCTTATAAAACAAAGATCAACACTACTAATATGTTAATGACAATTTGTAAAAATTCCATTATCCCAAAATAAAAGTATCTCCAAAACAAATCGAACTTAAATACAAATATTTTTTCCACATGTTATTGGCATACAAATTAATTACCATTTAGATAGGGAAGAAAACTTTCTAGAAGAAGAAAATAAACAGTACAAATGGAAGCTTTACAACCAAAAGAACCCTCAACAATAAAATCGTGAACAAATATAAGTTCCAATCACACCCCTCTCTTTCTCTTTCCTCCGATCCGTAAAAACCTCCATCATTCTAATTATCCAATAAAAGCTTGAAAAAGTCTATGGCTAGAGTATGAAAAAGTTTGTATTTCTGTTTTCTTTTCCTATTTGCTCCGGGAAACTCCCACCATATAGATTTGTTAATAACTTTCTGACCATCAGAAAGTGTTAATGGGGTCGGCATGCTTGTTTCTAATAAATGTTTTGATCTTTTCTTCGTTTCCTTGGAAAAGAAGGTATTAAGACAATCATGGGAATCATATTCTAGGGAAGCAAACACACACACACATATATTTCGAATAATAGACTTATGTTGAGTTAATATTCACCAACATAAAAAAAGCAACGTTAATGGAATTTTTAATTGTTCAAGGATTAATAGGAAACGGTTTTCTTGGGAAATATTTGTTTTGATTTTAAGAGCAAAATATTAAGTGTGGGAAGAAAAATATTAAAAATTAAATTTTAAGCACAGAAAAAAAACTAATAAACATTAGAATGTTATCACTTATATTATCAAGTATTTTCTCAAGTTTTTGTTTTTTTTTTAATTGAAAAGAATTGTTTGATAGTGAAATCTCTTTCAAGAGCACTTGTTGTATGATAAGGTTTTTTTTTTCAATTAATGAAAACACAATCTACACTTCCTATTGTTTCTTTTATCTATTATCAATTTTTTGTTGTCATAAAATGACATTATTTTATATTGAAAAAGAGTAGTACACATTTTTCCTAATGTGAAGTAAGGAAGAGTAATGCAACCTCTTTCTTTTGTCTATTTGATTGCTTTGATTATTTCCAAAAGAGCTTTTAATTAATTTTTCTAGTTAATTTTTAAACTGGAATTTTTAAATTAAAAAGAAAACTACAACAATGTTTTAAATGCGTTTCTTACAATTCCCAATAAATGATTTGATTATAATTATTTTTGAAAATGTAATTTTAGGAAAAAAATCATGGGAGTATTCCAACCCAAATAACAGGCTAAATTATTATACACTTCGTGTATGTATTTATTCCAAAGACTATAGAAATATATATTAAACGTAAATCAATTTAAGAATATTTTAAATGCAGCAATTTGCTATAGCAAACTATAGAAAATATTATTTTTAAAAATTTCTTAATCGTAACTTTTACTAAAAATATGTTGCCTAAAAGCATGCAACATTTTTCACACGGATTTCATAAAATGATCAGTATTTATTATTATGATTATTGGTTTATTTTGAATCATAATAAATTATGAAAATAAATACAAAATAAATGTACTACAAACTAAAGTTTTCCACCTATAATCAGAATTTATTTATATCTAGTTTTTAAGTTTTAGGAATAATACTCGTATAATTATATATTAAAAAAATTTTATAATTTATATCGTTTTGCTTTTTATATTATAGTTTAATTTTTATTTTATTATATTAAAACAATATATGTTGTATCGTTTTGCATTCTATATTATCCCAGCAAAAAAAAATATGGAAGTTGTTCCAAAGGCACAACTTTAAAAGCACCCAAAAGCACCTCCCAAAGATGCTCTTTATTTTAACTACATAGGAAGTTCTTTTAATTCAGTTTTTTATAACTCGCTTTTTTCATATTTTTAATGAATAATTTTAACATTTTTTGTCTCAAATAGGTTAAAAACAGATTACGAATTAATAAAATGGTACAAATTATTAAAATGCTATCGAAAAAATTGTCGAAAAAATAAGATTAAGGGACTTGTAGTTATATGAAAAGATGATGTACAGTGGGAGAAAAAAATGATTCAATTTGTAAGAGGAAAATTCTCAAATGTTTTCTCCACAAGGAGTTAGCATAAAGAGCCCAAAATTGAGTTATCTCTCCCAGCCAGATCTATACTAAAGGCTGTGGAAAGATGCATTCGCCCGAATCGAAACATGTACAGTCCAGGCGTGTATAGATTTGTATCTGGCGTTTACTTTTCAATGACTCTATTAATCATGTTACTTAATCTAAATCTGACCATAAAGCTCGATTAATAATTGTAAAATTAGATATAATGCATTTGGACGTTAATTGCCTGTTTCGATATCAGGCTAAAATGAAATATGAAAAAATTCTAAATCCATTCTAGAAAATTTGCCAATTTTTGAAAATATTTGAGGTCAAACGTTTCAGACATGCATTAGCATTAGAAAGCATTAAAAATCATTAAGAATTATAAAAAATTATTTATTTGGGAAAATATTACAATTTTTTTAAATTCACATCCAAAACACTGAATTCGAATCACACCTTAAGAAGTGATGCAAATTCAGTGCAACGGCTATTGAAATGGTGGACATCTGTCCTATGGCAAGCCCATGTTAGGTTAGGTTAGGTTAGGTTAGGTTAGGTTATGTGGCAGCCCGTTGTATCAGGCTCACTTAGACTATTCAGTCCGTTGTGATACCACAGTGGTGAACTTCTCTCTACATGGTCACCACCCAAAAATAAAATTTTGCTCTTAAAACATGTTTCAGGTGATCATATTCCTTCTCTGGGTGTGGCTTCTGTGGTCATATGAGTGTAAATCGGGCGAAAGATTTCTTCCAAAATCAAAATCTTCTGACCCAAAACAGAAACTTGTGCCAAATATGAAGTCGATTGGAGTAAAACTGCGACCTAGACTTTGATCACAGACATACGGACATGGCTAGATCGACTCAGGGACCCACCCTGAGCATTTTTGCCCTTTGCATTTTTTGCTATCTCGTCTCCTACTGGGTGTTGCAATCATTTAAATTTTAAGTCGATTGGAGTAAAACTGCGAACTAGACTTTGATCACAAAAATCTGTTCACAGACAGACGGACATGGCTAGATCGAAAACAATAACGTGTTGATGATTCTGAGCGGTGTTTGCAGATGTTAACTCGTAATACACCCCGAGTTTTTCCGTCGATATGTGACAATGGATGAAACATGGCTCCATCACTACACTCCTCAATCGACAGTCGGCTGATTGGACAGCGACCGGTGAACCGTCTCCGAAGCGTGGAAAGATTCAAAAGTCCGCTGGCAAAGTAATGGCCTCTGTTTTTTGGGATGCGCATGGAATAATTTTTATCGATTATCTTGAGAATGGAAAAACCATAAACATTGACTATTATATGGCGTTATTGGAGCGTTTGAAGGTCAAAAAAGTGTTGTTCCACCAAGACAACGCACCGTGCCACAAGTCATTGAGAACGATGGCAAAAATTCATGAATTGGGCTTCGAATGGCTTTCCCACCCACCGTATTCTCCAGATCTGGCCCCCAGCGACTTTTTCTTGTTCTCTGACTTCAAAAGGATGCTCGCAGGGAAAAAATTTGGCTGCAATGAAGAGGTGATCGCCGAAACTGAGGCCTATTTTGAGGCAAAACCGAAGGAGTACTACCAAAATGGTATCAAAAAATTGGAAGGTCGTTATAATCGTTGTATTGCTCTTGAAGGGAACTATGTTGAATAATAAAAACGAATTTTGTGTGTTTTTCTTTGTTAGACCATGGACTTATCAGCCAACCTGGTGCAACCTGGGAGCCACCGTGGTGCAATGGTTAGCATGCCCGCCTTGCATACACAAGGTCGTGGATTCGATTCCTGCTACGACCGAACACCAAAAACTTTTTCAGCGGTGGATTATCCCACCTCAGTAATGCTGGTGACATTTCTGAGGGTTTCAAAGCTTCTCTAAGTGGTTTCACTGGAATGTGGAACGCCGTTCGGACTCGGCTATAAAAAGGAGGTCCCTTGTCATTGAGCTTAACATGGAATCGGGCAGCACTCAGTGATAAGAGAGAAGTTCACCACAGTGGTATCACAATGGACTGAATAGTCTAATTGAGCCTGATACATCAGTCTGCCACATAACCTAACCTAACCTAACCTATCAGCCAACCTGTAACCTAACCCCTATAATAATAACAAACGTGGACACGGAGAGATTTACATTTAATGCCATGTTATTTGCAACATTTTTAAAAGAACTAAGACTAAAAATAGGCAACCTTTTTTATAAAAACAATAATCTAGGAGACCTTGTTTTTTTTATTACAAAAATTACTCGTTCAATAGATTAAGATTGATTTTTCTATAAAGAAATTTTGCCCTCAAACAATTGTTGCCGGCGGTAATTTTTATAGTCAAACATGCCTAAAAATAGGCTAAACACTTTTATAACAACCATAAAATATGCATGGTGGCCTTACATTGGCCTTCCACGAGGCTCCGGTTAATTCTGGGGTTCGGTTTATATGGGGGCTATATATAATTATTATGGTTATTAGAGACCATATACTAACAACATGTACCAAATTTCAGCCGGATCGGATGAAATTTGCTTCTCTTAGTGGCTCCGCAAGCCAAATCAGGGGATCGGTTTATATGGGGGCTATATATAATTATGGCCCGATTTGGACCAATTTTGGCACGGTTATGAGAGACCATGTACTAACTAACTAATTTCAGCCGGATCGGATGAATTTTGCTCCTCCAAGAGGCTCCGCAAGCCAAATCGGGGAATCGGTTTATATGGAGGCTATATATAATTATGGCCCGATTTGGACCAATTTTTGCACGGTTGTGAGAGACCATGTACTAACAACATGTACCAAATTTCAACCAGATCGGATGAATTTTGCTCCTCCAAGAGGCTCCGCAAACCAAATCTGAGGTTCGGTTTATATGGGGGCTTTACGTGGTCCGATATGACTCATTTTTAATACGTCTGACCTACATCAATAACAACTACACACAAAAAAAATTTTTTCTGATTCAATCACGAAATTAATTGATCCAATTAATTTTTTAATTGAAATGTCTTCAATCATAGAAATTATGGTATCAATTAAAAAAGTAATTAATCCAATTAAAAAATTAATTGATACTATTAATTTTTGTGATTGATTTTTGTTTCAATTAAAAAATTTGTTGAATCACTTAAATTTTTAATAGAATATTTTTTAAAACTCAATTAAAATTTTAATTGGGAAAAATTTCGTGAAATTTTTTTCTGTGTATACAGCATAGCGATAACTAAAATCTCTAACCTAAAAGTATGCAGCATTATTTTGTACTCTTTTATTTTTATTGTCTTTAAAATAAAATATAAGCTACTATAAACTTTTCAGTTTATTTCTCAATACCTCATTTTTATATGTGCACCAAAAATAACTATGAAACATTTAATAGTTATAATATATATTATTCATATTATTTCCTTTTCTCAAGAATAAAAAACGAAACATAATAAAAAAACCTAAAGACGGCTACCATAAATATTAAACAAACTCCCACACTTTCCTCAGGGAAGGTCTTCTCTGTTTTTATTGATCATTATAAAAAAACTGATCTTTTAAAGCGCCACTACTCAATGGGAAGATAATATTCGTTACATGTCTCGGAAATTTATGGTAACAGACAAATGCGAAGAAAATTTACACACGCTTTGGCCAATAAAAAAAAAAACTAACAATTAACTCATGGTAACTCCAAGGGAAATTTTTGAGAAGAAACTAAAAAACACACACAATACTGCTCTAGAGATGTAAAAAAATAGTGGCGCATTATGTTTTTTCCGTTGAGTAATAAAAAAAAACTGAGAAAATATGACTACACCGTAATTTTCAAACAAAAACCACACAATGTCATTGTTATCAATTCAAGTTGACAGAGTAAACATCCAATTACCGTCTTCACTTCTACTCTCAGGTGATGATTTACGACCTTAAGATAAGAAATGTCTTCTGCCAGCTTGCCTTTGGTGTATAGTCAACTCACTCCCTCCTCAAATAAAACACTTAGAAAATAGTCTTTTAATGTTCCCAGAGAAAAAAAAAACAATTAACAACTTCATAGCAAAATAAAAAAAAATCAAATATCAATGAGAAAAAATGAACAACAAAATATTTGGATTTTGTATTTGTTGATTTCTGTGCCATGTTACTACAATACCTTAAATTGAAAAAGAAAACAAACAGGAAATGGGTCGGCAAAAGTTCTTACAAAGACATATTGTCCATGTTGGCCAATTTCCTTAAGTTCGATAATGTAAAAATAAAAAAATAAAAAATATTTATGAAACATTTTTAGTTCATGTTTTTCATAATGTTGTTTTTATCTGTGAAGTAGACTGAATTGATATTGAATACTAAGTTAATTAGATTTTTAAGTACTTTGAGGGCCCATCAACAAGAGTATCTATATTTCAATTGATGTAGGATTGGGAAATTTTTTATTTTCTGCTATTAAAATAATGTATTGCTAGCATCACGAATGGCACTCGTGCCAAACATAATCTACCAAAAGTTGAAGAAAAGTTTATCAAAAATGTACCAAATTTAAAAAAAAAAAACTTATTTTGGAATTTGGATCAAAATTTTGTGGTTAGTATGAAATATATGTTTTTAAAAATGTATTACTAGCATCACGAATGGCACTCGTGCCAAAAATAATCTACCTAAAGTTGAAGAAAAGTTTACTAAACATCTACCAAATTTAAAAAAAAAAAACTTATTTTGGAATTTGGATCAAAATGTTGTGGTTAGTATTAAAAAAAATGTTTTTAAAAATGTATTACTAGCATCACGAATGGCACTCGTGCTAAAAATAATCTACCAAAATTTGAAGAAAAGTTTACCCAAAATCTACTAAATTTAAAAAAAAAAACTTATTTTGGAATTTGGATCAAAATTTTGTGGTTAGTATGAAATAAATGTTTTTAAAAATGTATTACTAGCATCACGAATGGCACTCGTGCCAAAAATAATCTACCAAAAGTTGAAAAAAAATTTACAAAAAAATTTCGATCATATTTTTGTGGTTAGTATGAAATAAATGTTTTTTTTTTTTTTCTTCAGAAAAAAATGTTTTATTATTTTATTTTAAAAGTTTATTTCAGTATTTGCAATATTATATATTATGATCTCAAATTTAAAAAAAAATCTTATTTTGAAATTTGGATCAAATTTTTGTGGTTAGAATTTTTTTTATTTTTTTAAATTTTACCAAAATTCTTCCAAATTTAAAAAAATCTTATTTTTAAATTTCGATCATATTTTTGTGGTTAGTATGAAATAAATGTTTTTTTTTCTTCCAAAAAAATGTATTATTATTTTATTTTAAAAGTTTATTTCAGTATTTGCAATATTATATATTATGATCTCAAATTTAAAAAAAAAAATCTTATTTTGAAATTTGGATCAAATTTTTGTGGTTAGAATTTTTTTTATTTTTTTAAATTTTACCAAAATTCTTCCAAATTTAAAAAATCTTATTTTTAAATTTCGATCATATTTTTGTGGTTAGTATGAAATAAATGTTTTTTTTTTCTTCCAAAAAAATGTTTTATTATTTTATTTTAAAAGTTTATTTCAGTATTTGCAATATTATATATTATGATCTCAAATTTAAAAAAAAAAATCTTATTTTGAAATTTGGATCAAATTTTTGTGGTTAGTATGAAATAACTGTGTTTAAAAATGTATTACTAGCATCACGAATGGCACTTGTGCCAAAAATAATCTACCAAAAAGTTGAAGAAAATTTTACCAAAAACCTACCAAATTTAAAAAAAAATTTTTTTTTGAAATTTGGATCAAATTTTTGTGGTTAGTATGAAATAAATATTTTTTTTTTCTTCCAAAAAAATGTTTTATTATTTTATTTTAGAAGTTTATTTCAGTATATGCAATATTAAATATTATGATCTCAAATTTAAAAAAAAAATCTTATTTTGAAGTTTGGATCAATTTTTTACCAAAAATCTACCAAATTTAAAAAATCTTATTTCGATCATATTTTTGTGGTTAGTATGAAATAAATGTTTTTTTTTTTTGTCTTCCAAAAAAATGTTTATTTTACTTTAGAAGTTTATTTCAGTATTTGCAATATTATATATTATGATCTCTCCTATTAATATCATTTTTTTTTATTTTGGTGTATATCCCTAGAATATTAAATGTGGCGAATTTTAAATGTTTTAACGATTGAAGCTACCACCAACAGGGTAAAGTTACAACTTCTGCAAAAAGGTGGAACTTACTCACAATGGACTTAAAAATTAAAATTTTTAAAGGTATTGAATTTATAGAATATTTTGTCAAAAATTTATTCTTATACAGCTTAGAAATATGCGGATTGCAAAAGGTGCGTTTTTTTTTTCAATATATGTCCCCACTTTGGGATTTGTGCTCATTTTTGGCTCAGTGAACTATTTTATAAATTGGTCTTAAATGAGAAATATAAGATCTTTTCCTTTTAAACTACACTATCGGCTATAATCGTGTATGTCAACCCTAGATTTAACTCTCCCGCAAATGCGAGAGCACAACATGTAACTGTTGAGGCATTTTATTATCTTCCAAAGATGGGTGGGGATACTCAAATCCCTTCTCTCCATATTGCCTCTGCCCATAACTGATGCTCGCTCATGTATGTGATAAAGATTTCTTTGAGTCTTATGGCTGGGTATATGTTTCTTCACACTTTAGCCAACAATAAACTCTACCTATCTACAAATCCTCCCACCCCCCTCTCAACAACCTACATCATGATATGAAAGTGGTGAAAAACACCAACTTTTATGACCTGCAATTTTATACAAATTTAAGCTCTTAAAGATGACATTTGAATCTGTTTTGTTTAGCGTCTAACATTGATTTCCCCCGGGAAAAGTTTGAAAGAATGGTATGTTGAAAAAAAAAAATAACAACAACAACAACAACAACACCAACAAAAATCACAGAGAGCAATGTTCAGTGAGTGATATGAGGATATTTGGTTAAGAATATTTCTCATCATGTCGTTGTTGTTGTGTCTTTTGCTAACAGAGATGTGCTGTGGGGGTGTGGATGGTTGTTTTTCACCGGTAGTATGAGATGTTTTATTTCATCCATTATATTATGCTTTATATGCTCATATAAAATTTGGCAAGTGTATAAAAAGGGAGTTGAGGGAGGGTTGCCATTTGGCATTGCTGGTGGAGCAACAAATCTCATGGCATAAACCAAAGTGCCAAAAGCTGTGGCAGCTTTTAGGCTGGATTCCTTTTTTTGTTAGTTGATATGTGGGTATGTGTAGGTGTTTGTGAGTGGATGTTTTCGCCTGATTTGGTGGTTATGTTAACATATTCACGCTTTACGTTTCCCCTCCCCCACCAAAGTCCTAAAAACACCCACGCTCAATGACTCTGGCTTATCCTTCTCATTTGACTTTAATGTGACAACATACATATACATATGTGAGTGTGTACGTATGTGTGTGTGTGTGTGTGTGAACGATTCTGGTTTATAGCCGAATTTTAGAGATTTTTCATATATGTTTCTGTGAAAAGAAGACAAAATAATGATGATGATGTGAAAGCATTATCCATAGTCCATGAAATCGTTGATGGAGAAAACTTCACACATTTTGGTAATAATGTTTACCCAAGAATGAAATAACACAAAATGTACGATTTTCAGCTAGAAGGACCATGATTATGTAAATATTGAATTTCTGATTTTGAGGGGTTTTGCCACCACATTGCCATTAGTTTAAAGAGGGTTTGATTTGAAATATTTATGTTAATATTTGGAAATAATAATTTTGATAATTTTAAATCATAAAGGGATAAAAGACAATGTAAAGGTTAAAGTGGCAGCCCGATTAACTTTCAGGCTCACTTAGACTATTCAGTCCATTGTGACAATGTAAGATTTGTAGCTCGAAGGACCATAATTGAATATATAATTTATGATTTAACCCTTTGCCTACCGATGTTCACTATAGAGGAGATTCGACAACGACAACAAACTCCCACTTAGTCCCCGCTTAGTTACGATTTATATCTCGATGTTATTTTAAAGTAGACACAGTAATATAAATACATTATAAATATTTTCCATATTGGCGGGCTCTAAAATGCATTTTTATAAACTTTTTTTACAATCACTTTTCTACTGTACGTTTCTAGTAAATGGATATTCATACAAAAAATAAAACTGATATTATTTCAGATTTTTTGTATTTTTGCTCACACTTTGACAGATATTATATGCCCAAAAGCTCTTGTTTTTGTAAGGCCATTTGGTCATAATTCAAGAGTCAAGTTTTCAGAAAAAACTCAGATATGTGAGGTAGGCCCACAACATTAGGTTTAATTCGTTAGTGAAAGGGTTAAGGGGGTTTCCCACATTGCTATTACTGTAAAGAAGGTTCGTGATGATGAATTTAAATATTTCTGTTAATATTTGGAAATAATAATTTTAATTATTTCAAATCATGAAGGGATAACAGACAGACAGACAAATTTGAACCTTTTTTTAGGGCTGATACTTTTGTGCCAATACACAGAAAAAGTTGTTATTATTTCCAATTAAAATTTTAATTGAATTTTCAAAAATATTCAATTAAAAACTAAATTGATAGAAAACACGTTTTAAATTAAATAAAAATCAATCACAATATTATCAATTATTTTTTTAATTGGATCAATTAATTTTTTAATTGGCAATGATATTTGATAGGTTAGGTGAGGTGGCAGCCCGATGTATCAGGCTCACTTAGACTATTCAGTCCATTGTGATACTACATTGGTGAACTTCTCTCTTATCACTGAGTGCTGCCCGATTCCATGTTAAGCTCAATGACAAGGGATCTCCCTTTTATAGCCGAGTCTGAACGGCGTTCCACATTGCGGTGAAACCACTTAGAGAAGCTTTGAAACCCTCAGAAATGTCACCAGCATTACTGAGGTGGGATAATCCACCGCTGAAAAATCTTTTTGGTGTTCGGTCGAAGCAGGACTCGAACCCACGACCTTGTGCATGCAAGACGGGCATGCTAACTATTGCACCTCGGTGATGTTTGATACTTTCATTTCCGTGATTGAAGACATTTCAATCAAACATTAATTGGATCAATTAATTTCGTGATTGAAGCCAAAAATTTTTTTGGGTGTAAATGCCATGCTTTTTACTTTTTTGTGCCACTTATTTATCACGTTTTGCCTCTTTTGTATATAAAATTTAAAATTTTATTCTTTAATGTATGGGCCAAATGAAAATAAAATATAAGATCACAGAGAATATCAGATTCCATATCAATACTTTTAAGTAATTTTGTTATTTTATCTACTCGAAGGACCATATAAAAACTACATAAATTCTTTATAAATTCAAATGCATTATTTTAACTTATTTATCTCTTGCAAAAACAAAGCTCAGTCAATAGTGGCCAAATGAAAATAAATATAAGATCACAGAGTATATCAGATTCAATAGTTTTAAGTAATTTTCTATCTATTTTATCTACTCGAAGGACCATTTTAAAGAATCATAAATAATTTAGAAATTCCGTAAGAATGTCTGCCATAGTCATTTTTTTACGAAAACAAAACCAAATTGAATATTAATATAAATGAAATTTTAAGTAATATATATATTTTTAAAATTTTTTTCTGCTCGAAGGACCATTTTGAAGAACCATGAATAATTTACAAATTCAATAGCAATATTTCCTTACTCATACCATACGACTCAATTCAACTCAATTCAATATTGGCTAAATGAAAATAAATATGATTTCATAGACAAGATCACAATATCAACAAAATGTTGAAAAGACATGGTGACTTCTTTGGCGATACAGATAATGCGCCGCCACACCTTACACCTGTTCATAATTTAAGTATATTCTAATTGGATGTCATAATAGGCAAATATCCTCTATATTTATATTTATTTTTCTTTTAGCCCAATGTAACATAAAAAAACAACAAAAATTGTGACGATGAGTTAGATTTACAAAAGCAAAATGTATGTAGGGGGGTAATTTGGTCCATACATTTGCTATAGACCATAGCCTCTGGCTAGGCAGTCGAAACAGCACCTGTTTCTATCATAGCCCAAAGAAATTTTAATCATCACAATGCATCGTCTTGTGATCATTTTGAAAAGGGTGGCGAGTGATGGGGGTAAATGCAATTGAAATGTCAACAAACAAAATAAATTTTAAATAGATCAAGAGGATTGTTATGCTGCTTATATTCCATATTTCTGATACATTTGTGCTCTATATCACCTTTATTCTCCGTTGAATGTAGCTTTTGTATTAATCATAGAAAATGATCAAGACGAAAAGAAAATAGAAAAAAAACAACTGCAGGCGTTGAAATCGATTCAATTCAAAATTATCATTTCATGTCATTTGAATATAGAGATAAAAGCCTGCATTTTTCTGTTCGTGTAATTTCTATAGCAATAACGTAAAAAATAAAATGTATGCACATGTCCGGATAAATTTAATAATGGGACAGTTAGAAGTCTAATTTTTGTAAAATTCCTGATGCTTGAAAGTATAATTAATTATAGAAGAATTTTTCACGGGAAGATATTTTAGCCATTCCTGGGGCAAAAGTCAAATCAATGAATGAAATGTATTTTGCATGTTAGATCAAGGACAGGTGAACTGAAAAATAAATATATATAATTTGTTTCTGGGACATTTGTCATTAAACATGGGCGAAATGACAAATTTCTTACATATAATGTAACTTTTCAATATATTAATTTTATTCTAATCATCGAAATGCATCATATTATTAATGAAAAGAATCGTTACGTTTATGAACATGTTCCATAATATGAAACATAATCATCAACAAAGTCTTAATTTGCTTATTTATTAGATAAATTGATTGAAGTAAATAATGAAATATAGATGGCGCTAGCATTGGGATCACCATAGGTAGCAATTATTCATATGCCGCTTCTTCTTCGATCAATATCGAATAAACCCAACTTTCTAAAACTCAAATTCAGATATTGTCATCGAAAACGTTCGTAATCGAAATGCAATGGGCCAATGGAAACGGTAGTCAACCAAGTATTGATGACTAGAAGTGGTTTAAGTTTGGCAAAAATCTTAACTCGAAACTGTAGTGTAAGCAATTGAATAGCCTGAAGGAAGGATTTAATTGAAAAATTGGGAATTCGACACACATAACTATGGTAAAAATTATTTTAAGCAACAAGACAATAAGTTGTGACACAATATGGTAAATATTTCATATGTAGATGTCGCTATAGCTGGTTTCAATTTATTTTGCAATTTTGCATAAAATTTTTTTATTATTTATGTATTTTTTTATTTATATTTATTTATACATATTTTATTTGGTTTACATTTACCCAGCAAAAAAAGCGTTGCCAAAAAAGTAATGAAAATGTTCTTTTTGGATCCGGAAGTGGTGCAAAATTGACGCAGAAGCGACGAATTTAACATGGGCTTGTCATAGGACGGAAGTCCTCCATTTCATCAGCCGTTGCACTGAATTTGCATCACTTCTTTAGGTGTGATCCGAATTCAATGTTTTGGTAGTAAATTAAAAAAATCTGTAATATTTTGTCAAATAAATAATTTTTATAACTTGTTATAATTTTTAATGGACTCTAACGCTTGTCGGAAACGTTTGACCTCAAATATTTTCAAAAAATACACAATTTTTTCAGATTGGATTTAGCATTTTTTTTGACAAAATTTAAATGATTTGTACTATTTAAGAATTCGTACTCTTTTTTAATCCATTTGAAACAAGAAAAAGTTAAAATTACCCATTAAAAGTATGAAAAAAACCAAGTTATAAAAAATTGAATTAAAATAACTTCCTGGGTAGTTAAAATAAAGAACATCATTGGGAGTGCATCTTCGGGAAGTGCTTTTAAAATTGTGCCTTTGGAAGAACTTCCAAATTTTTTTGCTGGGTTATTTATATACTGAACATGATTTACACGAAGTTTAACTATAGGGGCCGCTTTAACAGTATTTGATTATTTTACATGGCACATTTTTTTTGTTTTTTTGAAAAATGACAAAATGCACACATTTCCGGGCATTTTATACAAATTATTTTAAGGAAAAAGAAATTGAGTCGCTTCACTATCTAGCAAATATTTGAAATGCAGATGTCGCTATAGTTGTTTTTAATTTTTTTTTTGCAATTTTGCAAAAATTTGTCCCTTTTTAGTTATATTTGTTTATATATATATATATATATATATATATATATATATATATATATATATATATATATATATATATATATATATATATATATATATATATATATATATATATATATATATATATATATAATATATATATATTTATATATATATATATATATATATATATATATATATATATATATATATATATATATATATATATATATATATATATATATATATATATATATATATATATATATATATATATATATATATATATATATATATATATATATATATATATATATATATATATATATATATATATATATATATATATATATATATATATATATATATATATATATATATATATATATATATATATATATATATATATATATATATATATATATTTAAATATTGAATATTATTCATACTAATTAATTATAATAAAATTTATTTTGCAGAAGTTATGTCCCCAAAATTGCAAACATCTGATAAGTAAAAAAATTGCTCATTTATTTATCATAAAGTTCCTCATGTCGCATTTTTGGTATTTTTTTAACACTCATTTTATTTTGTTTCTATCTTTATCTAAATGCTAAACGTGACCCATTTCCAAAGTTTACATTTTATAGAACTTATGAAATAGGTTTTTTATTTAATTAGGAATATTTCCTGATAATTAAGCGATAATTTGTGTCCCCGTAGGGTAAACCTAATGACCGGGACCAGCGTTACCACAATGAAGTTTTATTTTGGACCAATATTTTTCCAAAATTGGACCAAAATTCGTACCAGCGACCCATTTTTCCAAATTAAATTAATATAATTTAAAAGTTTAAAAATTTAGAAAAGGTAGAAAATTTTGTCGAAATTTTATTTCTATAGAAAATGTCAAAATTTTATTTCTATTGAAAATGTTGTCAAAATTTAATTTCTTAATGAAACTTTGTCAAAATTATATTTCTATAGAAAATTTTGTCAAAATTTTATTTCTTTAGAAAATGTTGAAAAAATGTTATTTCTATGGAAAATTTTGTCAAAATTTTATTTCTATGGAAAATTTTGTCAAAATTTAATTTCTTAAGGGAAATTTGTCAAAATTTTACTTCTATAGAAAATTTTGTCAAAATTTTATTTCTACAGAAAATTTTGTGAAAATTGTATATCTATAGAAAATTTTGTCAAAATTTTACTTCTATAGAAACTTATGTCAAAATTTTATTTCTATAGAAACTGTTGTCAAAATTTTATTTCTATTGAAAATGTTGTCAAAATTTAATTTCTTAAGGAAATTTTGTCAAAATTTTATTTCTTAATGAAACTTTGTCAAAATTATATTTCTATAGAAAATTTTGTCAAAATTTTATTTCTGTAGAAAATTTCGTCACAATTTTATTTCTATAGAAAATGTTGACAAAATGTTATTTCTATGGAAAATTTTGTCAAAATTTTATTTCTATAGAAAAATTTGTCAAAATTTTATTTCTATTGAAAATGTTGTCAAAATTTTATTTCTATAGAAAATTTTGTCAACATTTTATTTCTGTAGACAATTTCGTCACAATTTTATTTCTGTAGACAATTTCGTCAAAACTTAATTTCTTAAGGAAATTTTGTCAAAATTCTATTTCTATAGAAAATTTTGTCAAAATTTTATTTTTATAGAAAATTTTGTCAAAATTTTATTTCTATAAATGTTGTCAAAATTTTATTTCTATAGAAAATGTTGTCAAAATTTTATTTCTATAGAAAATTTTGTCAAAATTTTATTTTTATAGAAAATTTTGTTAAAATTTATTTCTACAAAAAATTTTGTCAAAATTTATTTCTACAAAAAATTTTGTCAAAATTATATTTCTATAGAAAATTTTGTCAAAATTTTATTTTTATAGAAAATTTTGTCAAAATTTTATTTCTATAGAAAATGTTGACAAAATGTTATTTCTATGGAAAATTTTGTCAAAATTTTATTTCTATAGAAAATTTTGTCAAAATTTTATTTCTATTTTTTCTATAGAAAATGTTGTCAAAATTTAATTTCTTAAGGAAATTTTGTCAAATTTTATTTCTATAGAAAATTTTGTCAAAATTTTATTTCTATAGAAAATTTTGTCAAAATTTTATTTCTATGGACAATTTTGTCAAAATTTTATTTCTGTAGAAAATTTTGTCAAAATTTAATTTCTTAAGGAAATTTTGTCAAAATTTTATTTCTATAGAAAATTTTGTCAAAATTTTACTTTTATAGAAAATTTTGTCAAAATTTAATTTCTTAAGGAAATTTTGTCAAAATTTTATTCCTACAGAAAATTTTGTCAAAATTTTATTTCCATAGAAAATTTTGTCCCTATAGCTGTTTTCAATTTATTTTGCAATTTTGCATAAAATTTTTTATTATTTATGTATTTTTTTTTTATTTGTATTTATTTATACATATTTTATTTTGTTTACATTTATTTATATACTGAACATGATTTACACGAAGTTTAACTATAGGTGCAGCTTTAACGGTATTTAATTATTTTACATGGCACATTTTTTTTTTTTTTTGAAAAATGAAAAATTGCACACATTTCCGGGCATTTGATACAAATTATTTTAAGGAAAAAGAAATTGAGTCGCTTCACTATCTAGCAAATATTTCAAATGCAGATGTTGACAAAATGTTATTTCTATGGAAAATTGTGTCAAAATTTTATTTCTATAGAAAATTTTGTCAAAATTTTATTTCTATTGAAAATGTTGTCAAAATTTTATTTCTATAGAAAATTTTGTCAACATTTTATTTCTGTAGACAATGTCGTCAAAATGTTATTTCTGTAGACAATTTCGTCACAATTTAATTTCTTAAGGAAATTTTGTCAAAATTTTATTTCTATAGAAAATGTTGTCAAAATTTTATTTCTATAGAAAATTTTGTCAAAATTTTATTTTTATAGAAAATTTTGTTAAAATTTATTTCTACAAAAAATTTTGTCAAAATTTATTTCTACAAAAAATTTTGTCAAAATTATATTTCTATAGAAAATTTTGTCAAAATTTTATTTCTGTAGACAATTTCGTCGAAATTTTATTTCTGTAGACAATTTCGTCACAATTTAATTTCTTAAGGAAATTTTGTCAAAATTTTATTTCTATAGAAAATGTTGTCAAAATTTTATTTCTATAGAAAATTTTGTCAAAATTTTATTTTTATAGAAAATTTTGTTAAAATTTATTTCTACAAAAAATTTTGTCAAAATTTATTTCTACAAAAAATTTTGTCAAAATTTATTTCTACAAAAAATTTTGTCAAAATTATATTTCTATAGAAAATTTTGTCAAAATTTTATTTTTATAGAAAATTTTGTCAAAATTTTATTTCTATAGAAAATGTTGACAAAATGTTATTTCTATGGAAAATTTTGTCAAAATTTTATTTCTACAGAAAATTTTGTCAAAATTTAATTTCTTAAAGAAATTTTGTCAAAATTTTATTTTTATAGAATATTTTGTCAAAATTTAATTTCTTAAGGAAATTTTGTCAAAATTTTATTCCTACAGAAAATTTTGTCAAGATTTTATATCCATAGAAAATTTTGTCAAAATTTCACTGCTATAGAATATTTGGTCAGACTTTTATTTCTATAGAAAGTTATCGCAAAATTTTATTTTTATAAAAATTTTTTACAAAATTTTCTTCCCATACAAAAATTGTGCTTAATTTTGTATCTGTAATTTTTTTTTTAAATTTTATTTCTGTACAAAATTTTGGCAAAATTTTATTTCTATAGAAAATTTTGTTAAAATTTCATTTCTATAGAATTATTTGTCAACATTTTGTTTCTACAGAAAATTTAGTCAAAATTTAAAAACTTTGGACAAATTAACGGTTTGCGGAAAATGGATCAAAATCAACCAAATTGCACCAAATTTAAAATTTAATAATTTTTTGGACCAATTTTGGTCCGATCGGAGCAAAATGGCAACCCTGACCGGGACAGAACTAGTCCCTAGTGGGTATGAACCAGTCCCAATTTTGGTCAAAACGTATGGAAGGTACCTGTTAGTATAACATGGTTTTGCCATTATCAGGGTGAATTTACACTTTAGGACACGTCCTAGGACAAATTAGCAGGAATAACTCATAGACAGGTTCCCATAAACTAATCTGGGACAAACTCCCCACCAGAAAGGAACAACTTTTGGAATATATAGAACAATAGATCCGATAATTGTATTTCAGAAAAAAAGTTAGATCTAATAAGATTTTAATAGAGAGGGTATAGAATTCAATAAATTATATAAAAAGTTTATTATTACGACAAACTGGAGCACTGGTACCAGTCCTGTGATGGGTCCTTTAGTGGCAATTTCCCGTAGGGTGAGTAAATACTTCATATGTATATGTCGCTATAATTGTTTCAAAATTTTGCAGAAAATTAAATTGCCTTATGTCATATTTTTTTATTTATATATATTTTATTTTGTTTTGTATTTATTTATATGTTAAACAATATTCATCTATAGGTACCGCTTAGTGACCTTTAAATTTTTCTTTTAATATAACTCATAAAATATTTTTTTATTTATAAAAATTGTGTAAATTTCTGCGAAATCGGCCCAGATTATTATAATACAAATTGGTTAAGAAAACAAGCTAATAAGCTGTGTCACTATATAGTAATTTTTTTTATAGATGTCGTTTAGTTTTCAAATTTATTTTCCATTAAATGATCTAATGCCATAAATAAACATTAATTTGGATTCGTTTCGGAAATCTAATACAAGAAAGTTAAGCAGGATAACGATAAATGGTGTCACATTATTCATATAACATTCTCTAATCTCTACTTCAATATTGTATACGTATTAATATCAAACTATATTATTTCATGTTTTTTTTTATAGCTCACCACATTTAATATGGGGATAAATTACACATTTAAATCCATTCGATATGCTCATTTAACTGTGATTATTCATTTTGTATCGCTTATTGTTATTTTAATAAAATAAATTTTATTTTTAAACAAAACCAACAACAAAATATACCCGTAATAAATCATATGGTTCGCTGCATATAATTTCATTGTGATGAATCAAAAATATGTAAATGCAATGAGAAAAACTAAAAAAAAAATAAATAAATAAACATAGACGCATACAAATAAGACAAGTTTTAAATTAAACAAATTTTTAAATGCCAATTATAATTTACATTAAATATTTAACTAAATTTTGACATAAATACGTCATTTATCACCACCACTGACTAGTGTGTGTTTGTGTACATAGATAGTGAGAAAATATTTTGGTCTAGAACAAAACTGCATTTGCATTTCATTTGGGTCTTTGGTAAAATTCGCTTTCGTTTTGTTTAGCCCACTGAGTAATGTTTAACAAATGAGTGTATAATTAAAACATTTATTAGGCACAAATCATCATTCTAAATTTTTTTTTTCAACAATTTAGCCACCATATAGCATTTTACATATATAAAATGGTTTTAGGCTTTTTGTAATGCAAACGCAAGGTTTTAAAGCATTTTATTGTAACAATAAGAAAAATTTTAGGGAAAATTAATTTTTAGCTTTTCTATAGCACTTATCCACTGCCTACCATATATTTGCTTTCGTTTATGTTAAGGGGTACCATAAAAACTGATGTATTAAACAATGGGCTGATGACAAAATGTCTCTGCTTACAAGAAGGCTATAGTTTTTCATTTAGGATATAGTCAGACTGGTCTATAATTTCATAGAATATTACACGCTAGATATTCCCTTTCAATAATACTGAAAATTCCCTTGAGGAAAATTTAGACATTCGTTTGGATTAGTGCAGTGTAACTATATCCTTAGCTTACTTGGTTTCATGGTGAATGATGATGCCGTTGGCTTCCTCCACATCACCATCTCTCATCATCTCTGGGAATTATGTTGCGAATGCAATGAATTGCATTTAGATTTAAATCAGCGTATAGAGGAGAGCGTAGTCTGATAGTCCTATAGTCGGTAGCATCGTTTAGTTCATTAAACAGATGAATAATTTTTCTATGTGCGTTTATTTAAGTTAATGATTTAAATGGCAAATAAACAAATTACACATCTAAAGTCATGTTGCCAATTAATAAATGCAGTTATTGTTGCTATTTATTAATTTACAAGATCCAAGAAAACGAGATCAGCATATGAAAAATTTCACAGCATACAAAGCATCATATAGTGGTTTATTTTTTTTTTTGGAATTTCAATGAAATATTATCAAGATGATCTCAAAATGAAATGAAATTAAAAGAGATTTGAGTTGTTGTTAAGAATAATAAATTTAAATAAGTTTCAAAATGTATGATGGAAGATTGATGTCACAAAATGATACATATATATATCAGGTCGAAGGACCAAAATATGTAAAAACCATAGAAAAAATTAAATCGAAGGACCGAGTAATGAAAATGAAGTAATGACGATATTTAAAGTTCGAATAGTTTCTGGTTAGGTCATATGCAATAGTAAGAATCATATATTTTAAGCTCGAAGGACCATGCGAGTTATCAAGCAAAATTTAAATAAAAAAATTATGGCGAAGGGTTAAAAATGTAAAACAATAGGATAATTTGAATCGAAAAACGCAATAAAATAGCAAGAATCATATATTTTAAGCTCGAAGGACCATGCGAGTTATCAAGGAAAATTTAAATAAAAAAAAATTATGGCGAAGGACCAAAATGTAAAACAATAGGATAATTTGAATCGAAAAACGCAATAATATAAAACGACATATACATATAGCGACATTTCTGATTGTAAAAGTAAAAAATATTAATGTCGAAGGACCCAAAAAAATTATCAAGTCAGAAATAATTAGAAAATTAGGTTGAAGGACCATGGATTGCGTAGACATTTCTACTAAAGACTATCATCCACAATCGAATTACTTGGGTTGTGGTAATACTTACCGATGGCAAGGTATCTTAAAACTTCTTAACATCGTCTTCTAAATGGTAAGTTAGTCCACACGTCGTATATAATGGACACAAAAGGTACATATAAGTCTATAAATAATTACGAACCGATATGGACTTTTGCGCGGTAATTAGATAACCAAAATTGAAAAATTGAAATAAATATACAATTATGAAGCGATATGGACCAATGTTTGTGTGATGGGGCATTGATTTATCTGAGGGCTATATATAACTAGGTTAAAGGTTAAAGTGGCAGCCCGATTAAGATTCAGGCTCACTTAGACTATTCAGTCCATTGTGATATATATAACTATAGACCGATATGGACCTAGTTAGGCATGGTTGTTAACGGCCATATACTAGCACAATGTACACAGTGTACCAAAGTGGCTCCAAAACCAAATATCGATCGGTTTATATGGGGCCTATATATGATTATGGACTGATATCGACCACTTTTGGCATGGTTATTAAATATCATATACTACCACCACGTACCAAGTTTCAACCAGATCGGATGAAATTTGCTGCTCCAAGAGGCTCCAAACCAAAAATCAGGGGATCGGTTTATATGGGGCCTATATATAATTATGGACTGATATGAAGCAATTCCTGCATGGTTGGTGGATACTATATACTAACATTACGTACCAAATTTCAAGCGAATCGGATGAATTTTGGTCTTCCAAGAGGCTCCGAAGGACAAATCTGGGGATCGGTTTATATGGGGGCTATATATAATTATGGACCGATGTGGACTAATTTTTGCATGATCATTAGAGATCATATACGAACACCATGTAACAAATATTAGCCGGATCGGATGAAATTTGCTTCTCTTAGAGGCTCCGCAAGCCAAATCGGGGGATCGGTTTATATGGGGGCTATATATAATTATGGACCGATGTAGACCAATTTTTGCATGGTTGTTAGAGACAATATACCAACACCATGTACCAAATTTCAGCCGGATCGGATGAAATTTGCTTCTCTTAGAGGCTCCGCAAGCGAAATCGGTGGACCATATACTTACACCGCGTACCAAATTTCAACCGGATCGGATGAAATTTGCTCCTCCAAGAGGCTCCAGAGGTCAAATCGGTTTATATGGGGCTATACATAATTATGGACCAATGTGAACCAATTTTTATATGGTTGTTAGAGACCATATAGGTTAGGTTAGGTTAGGTTATGTGGAAGCCCGATGTATCAGGCCCACTTAGACTATTCAGTCCATTGTGATACCACATTGGTGAACTTCTCTCTTATCACTGAGTGCTGCCCGATTCCATGTTAAGCTCAATGACAAGGGACCTCCTTTTTATAGCCGAGTCCGAACGGCGTTCCACATTACAGTGAAACCACTTAGAGAAGCTTTTAAACCCTCAGAAATGTCACCAGCATTACTGAGGTGGGATAATCTACCGTTGAAAAACTTTTTGGTGTCCGGTCGAAGCAGGAATCGAACCCACGACCTTGTGTATGCAAGGCGGGCATGCAACCATTGCACCACGGTGGCTCCCTAAAGTCATATGATGATGCTGGTTTGGAGCCACTTTTTTAGTTTTAATTTTTAAAATTTCAAGGAAATATTGTCAAGGTAATCTCAAAATGAAATCAAATTAAAAATAAATGTGATTTATTGTTCAGAATAACAAATTTGTACTATCTGATAAAATGAATGGTCAAGCTTGACGTCAGATAAAATATCAGCTTGAAGGCGTAAAACATATAAAACCATAAAATAATTGAAATCGAAGGTCCAAAAAAAAAACGTAAAACGTTAAAAGCTAGCTACGATTTTGAAAAAGAACAAGGCATAAAAAATAAAGAATAATATTTTTGATCAACTCGAAGGACCATTAAATATAGCAAGGAAAAGAGACATAAACAATGAGGTCGAAGGACCAAATTGTAAAACAATGGTGTAATTGGAATAATGAGATCAGCTGTTAAAATTCGAGGCATTAAAAATTTAAATGAAAAGATGGTCTCACAATGAAATAAATATAGAACGATTTTCGAGTTATTGTAACGTATATAAAATTATTAGTTTTTTTTCCAAAAAATACAAATTCGAAGGACCAAAATGTGTAAAACCGTAGGATAATTGAAATTGAAGGCCCAAATAACGTAAAACATGAAAACTTAGCAACAATATTGAAAGTTCTCTACTTTCTCGGAAAAGGCATATGTAAGAGAAAGAATATTTTTTTAGCTCGAATAACTATGAAATTTATAACGAAAAAGTAACTTAACCCTCTAATGCCCAATTAAATAAGGAAGCTTTTAGTAAAACACATCTTAAGACAACAAAAATGTATAAAATAAAAAGAAAACTTAGTTGAATCTGTTCAAGAGCCTTTGCAGCATATACTGAATTTTACCATATACATTTTTCTTGATTAGTTTTCTTGCTTTTGTGTCGTTAATATTGAATATTTAATCAGCTGACAAAAACTTGGGGCATTAGAGGGTTAATAAAACAAGGTCAATGGAATAATTGGAATCAAAGTCCAAAAGATATAAACAACTTATGGATTGGCTAAGAATTGACATTTCTATTTTGAGTTATATGTAAAAGTGAGAAATGTTAGGGTATTCCCAGCTCGAAGGACCAAAATATTATCAAATGTAAAAAAATATGGTTGTTTTATGAAATGAAAGAAGATGGACTTTGTAACATGTTAGGTATCTTAATTACATTTATCAAAACTCATCGCAAACGAATTTGATACGTTAAACATAGAAAATTATATTGCTCGAAGGACCAATTTATTAAAAAAATAAAATAATTGGATTAGATTAAAACTTACAGGTTCTATTAAAATAATCCTATTTATTATTGAAAATATTTCTAGTATTAATATATTTTGGGACCTTTCGCATATATTTGTTGGTTAGGATATATATTAAGGATATATAAAATATTGTGTGATTTGATCCTCGTCACATTCTTCCTTACATAATACCAATCTGCTTCATCAGTCTTCATAACAAAAATCTTCACAGTTCAATTATTTATGAATACATCAACCTTTAGTTATTCCCCTATATGAATAAATGAAAAACGCGAAATAAAATAAAAACGACCAAAGAAAAGCTAACGTAGAGCACAGCAAAAAAATAAATTCAATTAGACAACTGGATTGGACACAAATGAACCTCCTAACCTCTGGGATGATTGAATGAACAGACATATGAACACCATATATAAATGAAATCAATTGCTTGAACAGATGAGCAAACAGCCAATGGAGGAGCAACAGCTCTGTGAGATACAAATTGTATCAATTGTTCAGTTTTGTCAGGGGGATTTAAGAGTAGTTCGTATGGAAATTAGGGGAATAAATGAGACATGAATATGTGGCTTCATGAGGACTCTATATCAGAAAATTAACCAAGCTAAACCAGTAAAATTTGAGAAATATTTTCACATAGAATGTGTGATAGAACGTATGGTGTGAAAGACTAAAAACAAAGTCTGGAATGTGGTTTGCAATTGCATGGTGGATAAGGAAATTAAGGAACCATAACGTGGCATATATAGCCAGTCTGGCCATGCACTTAAAATATCCTTTGTCTTACCAACCACTATTTTTTTATAAAAGCAAGATTTCTTCGGTTGTGTTTTGCACACATGAATGGTGTGAAATGCCAGTAATAGCGATTTTATGAGGAATCTTGGAACATTAAACATTTTTACTATATCAATTCTCTCTACATTATTAAAATTAATTTTGATATAATTAATAACACTTATACGACCCAAAGGCCTCTTCAACCACCGTATAAAAGTGGCTTTGCGGAAATGAATCCCACTAGTTTTCCACTATGACTTAGATCATACATATTTCGAGTGAATCGAATAAGAACTGAGTTTAATTTGTAGGATACCAAATAATATTGGAACTATATCTGATTATTGTTCTTTATGGCTCAATCGTAATGTGATCATCTTACTATAAACTGGAGTTTGTATGCCTTAGTTTATATTCCTCCAATTATCATAAGATTCTATTTGTGCACTTATTGTGTAAAGGAGCTTACGGAACACATATATATATATATATATTTATTTTTTTTTTTTTATATTATGTACATACAAATGCTAATATTAACGATAAGCAATACAATATCACATGAAGTGCGAATCATAAACGGAAAGTAGAAGAAGAAGAAAATGACCCCATAAGAATATTGATGATAGCCGCGCCACAGAATAGTTTCAATGCTTTGAGTCTACACAGAATACCCCCATGCAAAATGGACTATGTCTGGATTCCTTGATGCAATATTTAATTCTATTCCATGGCTTACGTTCGTTCGATTGTTATATACAAACATACCACAGCTTTTTCATCACTTGTTCATTCGCACTGCTTTTCATTATTACTAGGTTTTATTCCATTTCCATATTGACGTTGTACATTTGTACTTAGTTGCCAGTCATTATATAAAATGAGGAAAACTATAATATATATAGAGAAAAACACATTTGCATTTGATTGAGTTTAATTAATTTTTATTAGATTTTGTCACCCTTTTAGTTGGGTGAAAAAGAAATCCAAATACAATAAAATTAACAAAATTGTATATTAGAGAAGGTAGAAGGAAATCTGCCTTAAAGGATTTTGGGGATTAGGGATGGCAAAATAAATATCATTCAACTATCCAGTTACAAAATCACAAAGATGATTTGTTGTAGATTGTCAACTTAATCCGAGTTTTTATAGAAAACTAGTGGACCAAAACGTTCAAAGAATGGAATAATTATGGTCGAAGGACCAAATGTTAGAAAATGTTGTATGTATTGACTACGACATTGACATTTTGTGATTTGGTTGAATAAAGTCATATTTAAAAGTAAAAAAGTGTTAAGGTTTACTCATCTCGAAGGACCAAAAATGAGCAAATGTATATGTAACGTACTTTATGAGATGAAAGAAGCCGGACTTTATATCTGTTTAGGAACCCAAATTATTTGCACCAGAAATAAGTTTTGGAGAAGTATAAGGGTTTTAGCGCTTGCACAATAAATCTCATTCATTATCCAGTTTCAAATCATTTATTCAACTTAATTTTACTTACGAAGTAGGTTAGGTTAGGTTATGTGGCAGCCCGATGTATCAGGCTCACTTAGACTATTCAGTCCATTGTGATACCACAGTAGTGAACTTCTCTCTTATCACTGAGTGCTGCCCGATTCCATGTTAAGCTCTATGACAAGGGACCTCCTTTTTATAGCCGAGTCCGAACGGGGTTCCACATTCCAGTGAAACCACTTAGAGTAGCTTTGAAACCCTCAGAAATGCCACCAGCATTACTGAGGTGGGATAATCCACCGCTGAAAAACTTTTTGGTGTTCGGTCGTAGCAGGAATCGAACCCACGACCTTGTGTATGCAAGGCGGGCATGGTAACCATTGCACCACGGTGGCTCCCTACTTACGAAGTAATAATCTTATAAAAAGAACGCAGTTTTCGAATTTTATAGAAAACTACTGCATGCAGGAATCAGTTTGTTTTTGTGTTTAAAACAAAAACAGGGCAGAATTGCGAACGGAATAATAATAAAGCATCAAATATAAATTTGTTGCTGAATTGAAATTTCAAACTTCTTCCGATTCCTGAAGTTTAATGAGAATTGATATAAAAAGGAAATATATCGTATTTGGAACTCCATAAAACACACATTCGGTAAATACATCAACCATAAGTGTGTGCAAATTTATACGGTCACAAGTCAGTTTCGAAAGTTATTTTCTGAAGTTCATTTAAACCTGAATCATTGTCTAGTACTATATCTCTGTTACTTCTTATAAAACCCCACTGAAATTACGGAATATATTATTTATTAAAATAACAAACAATCACTAAATGACTACAGCAGCCATTAAACCATCAACAACTCTCATGACACATCTTCAACGTCATGGTAATCTCATCAACTTCATATGATTCTCTAACGTCCTATTGACTAGTGATGGTAATACTAACTGTCTTGAGTAATATACCAAGATACATCAAATGATGATGGCAAAGACTGTCGTCTGTATTGGCTGGCATATATAAAAGATCTTGGGTGTTTGCCCATTCGCCTACTGAGGGTTTATCAACGAGGGATATATTCATAAGATGCAACAATCAACCATGTTGTTTTTGTTGTTGTTGATTACTTTGCAAATAATAGTTGACATTTTATAAAAATGACTTTTTAATATGATAAAATGCACTAAATGAACAACGTGTGTTAGTGCCATCTTTATACTCGTATATTTTTTTTCTTAGTACTATGGGAGGGCTCATAGGCGGTCTTGAGAGGAGAAATTTCAAAATATTTAATACGACAACGGATGCATGCAAGCATGCCATGCATTAAGGGTGTCAACTGCTACATACAAGCACATACAGGCATACATGAGTACTTAGTTGCTGGTGATAAAATTGTTGATGCAAATTATTAACATGATGATGATTTGCATGACGTTGATAATGAGATTGTATCTTGCATGCATATATATATATATATATATATATATATATATATATATATATATATATATATATATATATATATATATATATATATATATATATATATATTTATGGCATCTAGATTATAGAGAGTAAAAATTATATACATTTATAATGAAATCTAAAAAAAATAGGATCAAAACTTTGACGATATGGGGAAAAGTTGATTGTATAAGACATTATAGTGGAAATTGATTTAAGGTGAAAGTAGAGCTGCACACATGAACCCTATAACGATTACTCAGAGAAGAAAGCTATAGGGTATTTGATTCAGCAAATGTTGGGTATATATCAATTCAAATTTCAACTCAGGATTTGGGATAAAAAGATATTGTATAGAAAACAAGAACTTCTAAAATACCATTTATAGGCTATTGGACAAATTTTAAAAGCTATGACAATGCTGCGAGAGCGGAATGTCTCCAGATAGCAGAAATGAAAATGACACCCATATACATATGCACTGAAAACTAAAAGGTTACCCAATCCTTGATAACGTGAAAAAGAGATAAGCTATAGGAATACTAGCTTAACATGAAATAACTGTTGCACACATGGACCCTATAACGATGTCTCAGATTGGGAAGTCGTTTAGACTTTGATGTAGTATTAAGTTATTCTATTCCAATTCATATTTTAATTCCGGACATCATATAATGAGTCATTTTACAGAAAAATGGAATTTTAAAAATAAATTTTGAAGTTTTATAACCGAACTTCTTTCGGAATTTACTGCACACGTTGATAATGAGATTGTATCTTGCATGCATATATATATTTATGGCATCAAGATTATAGAGAGTAAAAAACATATACATTTATAATGAAATCTAAAAACAAAAATTAGGATCAAAACTTAGACGATGTAGGGAGAAGATGATTGTATGACATTATAGTGGAAATTGATTTAAGATGAAAGTTGAGCTGCACACATGAACTCTATAATGATTACTCAGAGAAGGAAGCTATAACGTGTTGGATTCAACAAATGTTGAGTATATATCAATTCAAATTTCATCTCAGGATTTGGGATAAAGAGATATTGTATAGAAAACAAGAACTTCTAAAATACCATTTATAGGCTATTGGACAAATTTTAAAAGCTATGACAATGCTGCGAGAGCGGAATGTCTCCAGATAGCAGAAATGAAAACCATATAAATATGCACTGAAAACACTGAAAATCCTTGATAACGTGGAAAAGAGATAAACTATAGGAATACTGACTTGAAATTAAATAACTATTGCACACATGGACCATATTACGATGTCTCAGCTTGGGAAGTCGTATAGTCTTTGATGTAGTAGTAAGTTATTCTATTCCAATTCGTATTTCAATTCCGGACGTTACATAATGAGTTATTTTACAGAAAACTCGAAATTTAAAAATAAATTTTGAAGTTTTATAACCGAACTTCTTTTGTAAATTACTGCACACGTTGATAATGAGATTGTATCTTGCATGCATATATATATTTATGGCATCAAGATTATAGAGAGTAAAAAACATATACATTTATAATGAAATCTAAAAACAAAAATTAGGATCAAAACTTAGACGATGTAGGGAGAAGATGATTGTATGACATTATAGTGGAAATTGATTTAAGATGAAAGTTGAGCTGCACACATGAACTCTATAATGATTACTCAGAGAATGAAGCTATAACGTGTTGGATTCAACAAATGTTGAGTATATATCAATTCAAATTTCATCTCAGGATTTGGGATAAAGAGATATTGTATAGAAAACAAGAACTTCTCAAATACCATTTATAGGCTATTGGACAAATTTTAAAAGCTATGACAATGCTGCGAGAGCGGAATGTCTCCAGATAGCAGAAATGAAAATGAAAACCATATAAATATGCACTGAAAACTAAGAGGTTACCCAATCCTTGATAACGTGGAAAAGAGATAAACTATAGGAATACTGACTTGAAATGAAATAACTATTGCACACATGGACTATATTACGATGTCTCAGCTTGGGAAGTCGTATAGTCTTTGATGTAGTAGTAAGTTATTCTATTCCAATTCGTATTTCAATTCCAGACGTCATAAAATGAGTTATTTTACAGAAAACTGGAATTTTAAAGTTTTATAACCGAACTTCTTTTGGAAATTACTGCACACATGAAATTCTAATCATTATTATAGAAAAGTAAATTGCTAGTATTTGGATAAACTAACTCTTCACTTAATATCAATTTATCTTCGTGTTCCGGAATCTAATTTACTAAAGAAAGCGTTAGCCATAATCAAGAGTGAATTTAAGAGGATTTCATTTTTCTAACAAGTAAAAATTAAATTAGTAAATTATTTGTTTCACAGCAAATGTCTGATGTTCCAATGTAAGTAAACATTAATTGATTAAAATACATTGGTTACTACCCAATATTATTGCATTAAAAAAATAAAATAAAGGAGTTTTCACAATAACATTTGTCAATTTTGGTTTTTCTTGTTTTAATAATTTCCGTTTTTTTTTCTGCCCAAAGCAATTTCAATTAAAAAAACAAAAAAACCCTCTCTATATAGAACATTGGACACATCGTTTACATGCACTACATAATCATCATCCTTATATTTATATGCCCCAAAGGCACATTGTAGGCTTAATTCAATTTATCCACCATAAAATATAATTGTAAAAGTAGTCCAACAAACTGAATCACTCAGAGATTCATTTTCATATAACATGCCATCGCTTACAGTCACTCAATCTCCTCTTGTATTACAATTATTGAGGTGGTGTATGGATGGATTCAGAAGGGTAGTTTGTATCTCCCCATATATTTCTACCATCATCAGTCAGGTCAATTTATGTGTCAATGCGAAACGTTCAGTAAAATCCAACAGATCAAGGCAGATTTTGCATAGCCACCCAAGAGCATAAGTGGATGGATTGTTCGTTGGATAAATGGATGGACAAACAATCAGTGCTATTATGTGGAGTATACCATCTCTCATTCTATGGCAATAGGGAAGCAGAACGAGTGGAGGCATAGGGTGGTCACATAATATAGTGCATGCAAATTGCTATTTGTTTGGTTGCTCTGTGTTTTTTACCACTTTTGAATGATTTTTTAAACAGATTATGCTACAGTGATTTTTTTTTTTGTTTTCATTCTCGCCTTGCCTGTCCATTGCCTGGCATTACAGCCAAGGACTCATCTTTACCAGTCTCGTTTGAGCTCTGCTTAATTTCATTTATTTATTTTTGGATTTTCATTTTATAAATCAAGGGATTTTCTTTTATATACATTTTCCCATGCTAGGGGTATTTATCAGAAATTCAATTTTAAATGTTGTCTGTCCCAAAAGCAATGATAGTATGTTGGCAACGTTGTTGTCATGCGGATACGATGAGCACCAATAAATAGTTATCGACCGATTTTCAGATACGGTACGATATTCGGTTTGATTCTTAATTTTGGTGGAAGCAAATTTGAACGAAAGTGGGATGAAAATAAGGCTTGATATAAAAAAACGGTTTTTAATTCTTTTAGGCGAATTTGACTGCACACATAACATATCATTTAGTTGCTTGAGTCATGAATAAGTTTAGAATTCAAAATGGGACAGGGTTTTTCTATACCAATTCTTAATTAATATGGGGATCAGTAAAATGGCTAGTTGCGAGTTGAGCTATATGGCATGGATAAGGTTGAGAAGATAAGCTTCTGAAGATGTAAAGCATAGAAGAAAATAAATTTTCTTATCTTTTATTTCTATTTCTATTCTTTTAGGTGAATTTGACTGCACACATAACATATCATTTGGTTGCTTGAGTCATGAATAAGTTAAGAATTCAAAATGCGACAGGGTTTTTATATACCAATTCTTAATTAATATGGGGATCAGTCAAATGGCTAGTTGGGAGTTGAGGTATAAGGCAGGGTTGAAAAGATATGGTTCTGAAGATGTAAAGCATAGAAGAAAATAAATATTCTTATCCAATAGTTGAAAGTATAGAATCAATTATGGCGTTAGTTAAATAAAATTTCACAAAGAGTTTGCACACATTAATTTGTATAAGTTTTTTTATATCACAAGACGTCAGAGAAGAATATGCATAACTTGGATTTCTTAAGTCAATTTGCATTCTAGTTCAAACTTCGGATAAAAGTAGTACTTACAAACTGAGTGATTTCTAACATAAGTTAAACATAATTTCACTAAGAGTTGGCACACATTAATTTGGGTAAGTTATTTTATGTCACTAGACATTGAAGAAGAATGTGCAGTACTTGTGTCCCCTAAGTCAATTCGCATTGCAATTCAAACTTATGCAAAAATATTGTGGTCCAAAGTGGACAAATATTTTATGCACGAACTATAATATTCACGACCATTTTATTTGTAGCTCCGTTAGGCTTTAACTGCCAGTTAACAGAAAATAAAGTGTCAATATCTTCTCTCCGGTTAACTTTAACTGAAAAAATTTCAGCAGTTAAGTTCTTAACTGACACACACACAAAACAATTTTTGTATGATTCAATCACGAAATTAATTGATCCAAATAATTTTTAATTGATATGTCTTCAAACACAGAAATGATAGTTTCAATTAAAAAATTAATTGAAGGTCAATTAAAAAGTTAATTGATCCAATTAAAAAATTAATTGATACTATTATTTTTGTGATTGATTTTTGTTTCAATTAAAACATTTGTTGACTCAATTAAATTTTTAATTGAATATTTTTTAAAACTCATTCAAAATTTTAATTGGAAAAATTTTCGAGAAATTTTTTTGTGTGCAGGGAGTATATAGGCAAGGTGACAGATATGTCCATAGTCCCGTTTAAAATTTCGTTAGCTAACCTAGCACTAACGGAGCTTCATGAAAATGAGGGTCAATCGAATATACATTCGTTTTACACACAAAAAAATTTTTTTCTGATTCAATCACGAAATTAATTGATCCAATTAATTTTTTAATTGAAATGTCTTCAATCACGAAAATGATAGTATCAAACACAGTTTTAATTGGGCATAGAAAAAATTCTTGATTAAAAAATTAATTGATTTCATTACCAAATATCAATTAATTTTTTAATTGATTCAATTAAAAATTTAATTGATGTTGATTGCAAAACTCAATTAATTTATTAATTAAAAAAGGTAACTATTTTCAATTACATTCTGAATTGGCTTAGAATTTTTATTTGGATTAACAATTGATTGTTTGAAAAAAAAAAATTAATTAAAAATTTAAAAAAAATGTTCATCGTTTTTTTTAACTGACTTAGTCTTCCGAATTTGATTAAAAGTTAATTGTATCAATTAACTTTTTAATTAAAAATGTTAAAATTTTCAATCATTGACTTAATTAACTTAATGTTTCTATCTTGATTAAAAAGTTAATTGTACCAATTAATTTATTAATTGAAAAAAATTTCAACTTCAATTAACTTTTTAATTGGAAATATTTTCGTGATATTTTTTTCTGTGTATAATAGTTTTTCATGCTTAATTACTTCTCGACACCGAAATATCTTATTTCTTAAGAAAATTGAATTGATTTCATAGAATTATTAATTATTCCAAGATTTGTGAAACCTTTCCACTGAGATGGAATTATAAAGCTTCATGTGTGCAGCATTTTTGCCAACCAACACCTTGTTACAATACTCTAATCTGGTTCCTCAAACACTCATATTATTTTATTTTTCTTTAAATAAGCTTTTCACATGCAATAATATAAGAGGGAGACCATTTTTGGAATATTAGGAATATATAAATCCAAAATTGAAGCCCTGAACGTTTACCAAAATTGATTAGTCTACAACTATAGTTCCCAATTACTATGCTGATTTTTAGCTTTGAAATGTATACTACAATGATTATGTGTGCAGACTGTAATAAGGTCTATTTTAGCTGCTTAAAAAAGTTTTAAAAATATTTTATGTCTTCATTTGTCTCTATATTGTTTACAAATCGAATCTAATTTCCAAATGATTTGGAAATTAGATTCGAATAGAAACGCAATAAATTACTATTGCTTTTACCTGTGTTATAGTGTGATTTGTATCCAAAAAGGCCAACATAAAATTATATGTCCATTCTAGCATTCAGTAAAGAAATTTGTTATTTATGATAGGCCCATAAACCTAATGGGTCCGATTTTATTAGACAAACAACGATTTTGAAATCACAAAAATTGCATTTTAAAGTATCTTCGGCCAATTGTAAAATGGGATATTATTCGAAGCAATGATTTCGGTAGGTCACTACTTTGAATAAAAAATAATATGCATACATTTGCCTGGCAATAAGTTTCAATTACTGTTTCTTTAAAGTGGCATTTCATCCGCATTGAGCCTGGATCAAGGACTATAATATAAGTGCGTAGTTGCATATTGATGAAGATTCATTTTGTTTAAATAGATTAAAAACGACACAAAATAAATAAATGGGTTAAATGAAGGTTTTCATGTTTAAAAGTGTCAAAAGTAAAATGAGAAAAAAAAATCCACAAGAAATACATATGTATATAAAAATTTTCCACCTCAAATCAGTTGTCAGAAATATTGGATATTTTGTTTGTTTTTTTTTTGTTTTTTTGTTTTCAGAATAACTGCAATATTCAAATTTGAAACTAGCCACTTTATGCATGAGCATTCATTCATCCATCTAAAAACTGTTCAGCCACCCTCACACTTTTGTTTATTTTTCCATCACATCATCCATAAATTGCTCAGTCCAATTTCGAATACAAAAATAGAAAATTTACTAAGAAAATAAAAAATCCACACAGTCATAAAAAAAAGCTGAAGAAAAATGTTTTTTTTTTTGTTGAAAGATAAAGACAAAATTTGAAAACACACCTGAGTTGTTTGTTTTTCTTTGGCGTTGTTGTTTTTTCACTCAACTAAATTTTCTAAAAAAAAAAGAAAAGCGAATAGAGGCACTGAAGTGACTTGATAGACATGTCAGTGACGCAAGATGGAAATGATGATGATTTTGATGACTAGTAGGTGGAGAAGAAGAAGGATCAGGTTGGAACGATGCAATATTTCTGTGTTGTAAAAATAAATATTTATTTTTAAAATATTAAGTAAAATATTTTTCTCTAATAATTTTCAAATGACAGTGTAATCATGACATTTGGTTTTTATATGTATTGGAAAATTCCTGGGATGTATTTCGTAAAGGAAATAACAGCATTTTTATTAGACAATTTCATTGTTGCTTGTACCACATGGGATTGGTACGTTTTTGGGAGAACATGGAGGAGGGAATGTATTCATAAAAATGTTCACTTAATTTTTGATTTATGTTATCAAGGTATTAGATTTTACATGAGAAACAAAAACAAATAAGTTAAATAGTAATTTTTGTGTTACGATTTTTTTTGTGTTACTAAAATCGTATTTTCATTTTTAATTTATTTGCAATTTGTTTTATTTTTATTTATAGTTCGTGGTATTACTTTGGGATGCTATCAAAATTTGCATATTGATCTATAACATTGGAAAACTCTGCACACATGTTTTAGTGTATACTTTTTCCATTGGAAAACTTAAGAAGAATTTATAACATTTGTTACTTTTCTCATACCAATTCGCATATGCATTCAAAACTCAGTGTAATGAAATAAGTAAAGATTTAATTACCTGTCCTAATTTAATATAAACAATTTTTAAAAGTTAGAAAAATGAATTGGGGAATTGTGGCCTATACATGAAACTTTCTATACATTTCCAAATCAAAGGGTTCAACAACATATATGATTAAAAAGTATATCCATCAATTAATTTTTGTATTTTGAAATTGGTTAATACAAGACTTTATAGAAAGCAAATATATATGATCCCGAAAGATAGAAAAATCATTTGCACACATTAATCTTATTGGATTATGCGAACTCGATGATATTTTAAAATTTTGTTATGATATTGGCTTTGTTAATATCAATTCGCCTTTTTGTTCAGAACTGTGTTGAACGAAAGGGTATTAGTAAGGTTATGTTATATTAGAAACATAGAAATATAGAAAAATCATTTGCACACATTTATATTATTGGATTATTAGAACTCTTAGATATTTTCCGAGTTTGCTTTGATAATGACTTTGGTAAGATCAATTCGCCTTTTTGTTCAGAACTCTGTTGAACGAAAAGGTATTTGTACGATTATGTTAAATTAGGAAAGGAACAATCTTAATGCCCTTTAATTCAAATAATATTGTAATTTAGTTAATAAACCTTATTTTATTGCACGAAGTTAGGTATTCTATGAATTGCATGAATAATGGGGGCTAACATTTTAATTTTATAGGCTAAGAAAATTTAATCTCATGATATATAAATTTGCTAAAAATTTAATCAAAAGGAATCATTCGCCTTTACACATGAATGTTAAACTCAGAATTTCGGATTTTTCGGATTCTTTTTGGATTTTAAAAGTTTCTTTTTCGGGCCTCTAGTTTTACTCTGTTGAACGAAAGGGTATTAGTAAGGTTATGTTATATTACAAACATAGAAATATAGAAAAATCATTTGCACACATTAATCTTATTGGATTATGCGAACTCGATAATATTTTCAAATTTTTTTTATGATATTGGCTTTGTTAATATCAATTCGCCTTTTTGTTCAGAACTCTGTTGAACGAAAGGGTATTAGTAAGGTTATGTTATATTAGAAACATAGAAATATAGAAAAATCATTTGCACACATTTATATTATTGGATTATTAGAACTCTTAGATATTTTCCGAGTTTGCTTTGATAATGACTTTGGTAAGATCAATTCGCCTTTTTGTTCAGAACTCTGTTGAACGAAAAGGTATTTGTACGATTATGTTAAATTAGGAAAGGAACAATCTTAATGCCCTTTAATTCAAATAATATTGTAATTTTCTTAATAAACCTTATTTTATTGCAAGAAGTTAGGTACTCTATGAATTGCATGAAGACGAAGGAATAATGGGTGCTAACATTTTAATTTTAGAGGCTAAGAAAATTTAAACTCATGATATATAAATTTGTTAGAAATTTAATCAAAAGGAATCTTTCGCCTTTACACACGAATGTTAAACTCAGAATTTCGGATTTTTCGGATTCTTTTTGGATTTTAAAAGTTTCTTTTTCGGGCCTCTAGTTTTAGAATTTTCTTAGAAAATATTTTTTTTTTTTCAAAAATTTCGTTATTATATGACCCATTCTATTACATTTGTTTTTGAGATTTCTCCATTGTTTTATTTATTGATCATTACGTATTGAAAAAGTTTAGGTGAAATAAGGATTATTTATTTATTTCTAGTCAACCGATGAGGTAAATCTTCAAAAATTTAATTTTCTGTATTTACATTTATATGTATGTATCTAGAGACAAGAGCACAAATGTGTGTTCAGTATTTTCTTTGTGTTGTTGTTTTTTTGTTTTTATAAACTTGCTATATTTTTTGCCTAATTAACAAAGAAATTAAAATTTTCAAAATTTCAAAATAATTTCTGTGTGTGTGTGCGTATATTGTTTATAAGCTTGTTAAATGATTCAATGGGTTTTTTTTCGAAACTTTGGGATTTGGTATAACGAAATAATAAAAACTAAAAATCTTTGAATCACTTAGATCATTTTTTGTTTTTTTGTTTTTGGTGAATCACACGTGAGAATTTTATTTTTAATCTTCCACTTTAGTAAAGTATGAAACATCACCATAAATTACTAAATAAAAAATATCAAACAATAAATTTGGTATAAGCAAAAAAATCTTCAAAAAAAGCTATAACAACAACACTTAAAGAAATTTCGAAAGATGTTTTTGTTTTTTTTTTTTTTTTTTCAATATATTTTCATTGATATATTTACGTCTCCGGTGTATCATAAATCCATAAACACAAAAATCCATCAATTTGTTGTTGTTTTTTTTTTTTTATGGGAAGTGATTTGGTTTACCATATAACGCCAACACTTACCTGAAAATAGAGAAAATAGAAAAATGGTTAAATTTATTTTATTTTTATTATTTATAGTAGCTGATGTAAATCAATTTTGGATATGTGTTGTTTGTAGACTTAAAAAATGGAATATAAAAAAAAAAAAAAAACAAAAAACACAATAAAATTTTCAACACAAATATGCAGCACAAATGCAATGAATTGAAATTGTTAGCGTAAATTTATGATTCTATATGACAACCGAGTTGAAATTTGAACACCTTTTGCATGAGTTATGGCATGCTTTTTGAGGCCAGCATGTGCCTAAATGTACTGGGTTTGGTGGGTCAGGTTATATACTACCACATAAAATTTATATATTGAAATATTGTAATAAACAAAAATAATAAAAAGTGAGTTTTCGTTTTTAAATATTTTTTTTGTTAAATATTTTGTTAAAAATTTTATGACAGTGTTATGGAGAATTTTTTGTATAGGGATTTAATGTGTAACATGTCGTGGAAATAGTAGGCAATTTAAAATAAAAGCCTGAAATTATGTTATGGTAATGTATATTGTTTCGCGCCTAAAAGTATGCCTAGATAAATTTTGGAAAAATAACATATTTTTTATATTTATTCCACATTTTCTAACTTAAGCTGTAAAATAATTCGATTTTGTATTTAGATGCATATCTTTAGGAGCCAAGAAACCCATTATTTTATAAATTATATGTCTTAGTCTTCGTTTTGTTTTATGTATACCATTAGAGCCACGATTACTGCTTATTGTTTAAACTAAAAATAATTACATTTTGTTGCATATCTTTAGGAGACCAAAATCCAAGCATTTTGACATTTTATGTCGTACATATTTTTAGGGGTGCATCATACACTAAAAAAAATTTTACTTGGATCCAAAGATTTTGACCTACCCTTAAGGATTTTGGTATTGATTCAGAGCCAAAGATACGGCTTCTTTAAAATAAAGAAATTGTCTAGCGACCTGTCTGTCTTTAAATCTAAGACCAATAAAACTAAAATTGGGATACAGATCTCATTTATCAAATTTTCATTCTCCTTTCGTGGTTTATTAATAAAGGTACTCACGTACAAACAAATGCCAAATTATAACGGATACTTCAAGGTACAAAATGCTTCCTTAATTCCAAAAAAAATTAAACCAAAGACGCTGAATTCTCTAAATAAGTCTTAGCCTATATTTGAAGCGTTTTTAGCTTAAATCTAAAGATTCAATATTTCAGTTAATTTAAGGACAATTTCTTAAATCAAATATGTATTTCTTTACTTTAAGGAAAATTTGCATTAGTTCATAGATATGCGACTTTAACGGAGGGACGCAAATTTACAAAATGTGTATCCTAAATTTAATGAAAAATATTTTTGAAGCAATTTATGAATTTTGTTTCTCTTTTCGCGATACATTAAAAAAAGCTATTCACTTAAAAACAAATACCTGTTTAAAAATCCAAATTATAACGGATACTTCAAAGTAAAAAATATTTTCGTAATTCCACAAAATAACTTTAAACTAAAGACACAAAATCCTCAAAATAAGTCTAAGCCTATATTTGAAGCGTTTTTAGCTTAAATCTAAAGTTTCAATATTTCAGTTAATTTAAGGACAATTTCTTTAAATCAAAAATGTGTTTCTTTACTTTAAGGAAAATTTGCCTTAGTTCAAAGACAGGTAACCTTAGAGGTGGGACGCAAATTTACAAAATTTGTGCCCTAGATTTAATGAAAAAATTTTTTTGAAGTAAAGATTCTATTTTTTTTACCGGAGGGACGCAAATCTACAAAATTTGTGTCCTAAATTTAATGGTAAAATTTTTTGAAGCTAAGATTATAAACTTTATTTTAATTAAAATTTCATTATTTTAAAGAAATTTGTCCTTAATATTTTGTAAATTTCGCATCCTAAAATTTAGGTTGCATTATCTTTAATATCAGATAAATATTTTTTTTCAGTGTAGGGTTGATCTGTTTTGTGATCTATTGCTCGATGTCACGATTACTTCTTATACCTTAAGGTTTATGATAATTCTTACTTGAATTTTGTTGCATATCTTTAGGAGACAAGAAATTCAATATTTTAGACATTTTATGTCGATGTTAATCTTCGTTTTGTTTGTTATATACTTTTAGATATGCCAGGGTGTGGATTCTAAGATCGGTTTGTGTTGTGACAGTTGTGTGGGTTTGAACCCATTGGCCTTTCTTTTTCTAAATTTTTCAACGTTGCCTACTTTTAGGCTTTAGCTAAATATGCAAACCATTTCCAAAGAATCTAGGTCACGTTTTCATATCTCTTATCGCAATTTAAATAAACTCATATTAATTTCCACTACCCCATAGGAGGTCGACTTGCCATTTTGTAAAGTGATTAGCTGACAGCTGTCAACAACATGACTTTTATATAGGAAATATACAAATGACAGATACCATGAAATCTAAACATATATGAAAAAATCATGCTTGCATCTTTGTATAAAGCAGACGACAGTTTTCTCATTTTCCTATTTTAAATGACTTTTATTACTTGTTAATATTTTCACCATATTGTGACATGTTGGTGAAAGATGTGCAGTTCTAAAAAACACACACACACACAAGGAACAAGACAAGGAGAATTAATGACAGCAGTATCAAATATTTTTCTAAGGAAAAAAAAGGAAACTAGGAGAAATAACGAATAACAGAGGAGGATATACAAAACAGAAAATAACAAAAGATTTCGGTCTTAGGGATACCAAAAACTGTTAACATTGAAAATTCTATCCGGAATATTGTAATAGGACACCAATACCACCATTGCGAAAATTACAATGTAAAGTAAGGGGTGTTGGTGGTTGAAATTTATTAAGCCACCATTATCAGTTTTCGAAATATCCTTCAATGTCTTTTAGCTTTTCATCATGTTATCCTTTATTGCCTATGTTTTTCTTCAGCTTCAGATAAAAGTTTTTATTTCACAACAACAATCTTTCTCTTGGTGTATACGATAATCTCCATAGAAGAAAATGTAGTCTTCTTTTTTTTATACATACAACAGGATGACATTGATTGATGATGATTAATAATGTTGCAATTTTATTGCTTTAATTTTTATTTTGAAGCAAAATGTTTTTTTCTTTACTATTTTTTTGGAGTGCTTTCTTTCTTCCCCATTCAATGCTATGAATGTGCAAGTTAATTTTCCTAGTTCTTTGCAAGATGTAAATATATATGTCAAGTGAATGGAAGAATTTCATATTTTTCCCACATGCTTTGTTTTGTTTGTATATATTTTGGGAAAATACTTCTGGAATGGGAAATTAAAAAAAATGCTAAGATAATCTAAATATACAGGAAAATGAAATATTGTTGGAATACTCCTGGAAAATGACGTTTCTTTTTTAAATAGAAAAAATATATGCATAAAATTTATATTTTTTTATAAAACTTTATTTCTGCTCCGATTTTCGGTATTATAACAAAATAACAAAATAAAAAAATAAATAAAAAATTTTAAATAGAAAAAATATATGCATAAAATTTATATTTTTTTATAAAACTATTTCTACTCCGATTTTCGGTATTTTAATATAATAAATAAAAAATAAAAAATTTTAACTATTCATAATTCATAAATTTTATATTTTGTAATAAAACTTTATTTCTACTCCGATTTTCGGTATTTTAATATAAATACTAAGATACCATTAAATTTTATTATTAGTATCAATAAAAAAACATGCAAAATTTATATACACGAACTAGAGTATACTTTTAGGGACTTTAATCAAATATAGCAGTCAACCATAGCATCAGTATTTGTTCAAAATCAATTTTTTGTATTAAAATGTTAGATAATAAAACTGGTGGAATGTTGAAGGGCTTATCTCAAATAAAATTTATTGATTTCATTACAAACGCACAAAAATGTAGAAAACTTTTAGGGGCTTTAATAGATTAAATAAATTTCAATTTACAACTAAAGAAATTTTTTTATTAAAAATTTTGTTAAAAAAATGAAGGCTAAATTTTTCCGAGATACATATTCTAGGCCAATAAAGTCATTAATTTAACACACAAAAAAAACTATTGAAAAATGAAATGTTGTATACTCTTAGGCGGTTAATATATAGTCTCAATTATGTTAAAAAAAATATGAAATATTCAAGGAGTAAATATGTTCTAGACCATGTAATTCATTCAAAACAGAATTTCTCTGTAATTCATATTCTAGACCATTCAAGTCCTTTTTTTATTAAAAGGAAATTGACCAATTAAATAATGTAGTATACTTTCGAGGAGGTCTAATATAAATATAGCTTATATTGGAGTAACATTTATAAAAACCAGTATATACGGCCGTAATTTTGGCCACGCCGAGAAACTTCTACGAAAGACTGTCATCCACAATCGAATTACTTGGGTTGTGGTAATACTTACCGATGGTAAGGTATCTTAAAACTTCTTAACCATACGTCGTATGGACCACTTTTGGATGGTTGTTATATTATATATCATATACTACCAACAGGTACCAAATTTCAACCAGATCGGATGAATTTTGCTTCTCCAAAAGGCACCGGAGGTGAAATCTGCGGATCGGTTTATATGGGGGCTATATATAATTATGGACCGATATGGACCAATTCCTGCATGGTTGTTGGAGACCATATACTAACATCACGTACAAAATTTCAACCGCATCGGAAGAATTTTGCTCTTCCAAGGGGCTCCGGAGGTCAAATCTGGGGATCGGTTTATATGGGGCCTGTATATAATTATGGACCGATTTCGACCAATTTTTGCATAGATGTTTGAGGTCATTTATTAACATCACGTACCAAATTTCACCTGAATCAGATGAATTTTGCTCTTCCAAGGGGCTCCGGAGATCAAATCTGAACATCGGTTTATATGCACACAAAAAAATTTTTTTCTGATTCAATCACCAAATTAATTGATCCAAGTAATTTTGAATTGAATTGTCTTCAATCACGAAAATGATAGTATCAATCACAGTTTTAATTGGGTATAGAAAAAATTCTTGATTAAAAATTAATTGATTTTTTCAGCAAATTTCAATTAATTTTTTAATTGATTCAATTAAAAATTTAATTGATGTTGATTGCAAAACTCAATTAATTTACTAATTAAAAAAGGTAACTATTTTGAATTACTTTCTGAATTGGCTTAGAGTTTTTATTTGGATTAGCAAGATTGTTTGAAATACATTTTTAATTAAAAATAAAAAAAAAATCAGCACTTTTTTTAACTGAATTAGTCTTCCGAATTTGATTAAAAAGTTAATTGTATCAATTAATTTGTTAATTAAAAATTTTAAAATTTTCAATCAATGACTTAATTAACTTAATGTTTCTATCATGATTAAAAAGTTAATTGTATCAATTAATTTATTAATTGAAAAAATTTTTAACTTCAAATAACTTTTTAATTGGAAATATTTTGGTGATATTTTTTTCTGTGTGGGGGCTATATATAATTATGGACCGATTTCAACCAATTTTTGCATGTGTGTTAGAGACCATATACTAGGTTAGGTGGCAGCCCGATGTATCTGGCTTACTTAGACTATTCAGTCCATTGTGATACCACATTGGTGAACTTCTCTCTTATCACTGAGTGCTGCCCGATTCCATGTTAAGCTCAATGACAAGGGACCTCCTTTTTATAGCCGAGTCCGAACGGCGTTCCACATTGCAGTGAAACCACTTAGAGAAGCTTTGAAACCCTCAGAAATGTCACCAGCATTACTGAGGTGGGATAATCCACCGCTGAAAAACTTTTTGGTGGTCGGTCGAAGCAGGAATCGAACCCAAGACCTTGTGTATGCTAGGCATTTGCTTCACTTAGAGGCTCCGCAAGCCAAATCTGGGGATCGGTTTATATGGAGGCTATATATATAATTATGGACCGATGTGGGCCAATTTTTGCATGGTTGTTAGAGACCATATACTAACACCATGTATTAAATTTCAACCGGATCGGATGCATTTTGGTCTTCCAAGAGGCTCTGGAGGTCAAATCTGGTGATCGGTTTATATGGGGGCTATATATAATTATGGACCGATGTGGGTCAATTTTTGCATGGTTGTTAGAGACCACATACTAACACCACGTACCAAATTTCAACCGAATCGGATGAAATTTGCTTCTCTTAGAGGCTCCGCAAGCCAAATCTGGGATCGGTTTATATGGGGGCTAAATATAATTATAAACCGATGTGGACCAATTTTTTCAAGGTTGTTAGAGACCATATACTAACACCATGTACCAAATTTCAACCGGATCGGATGAAATTTGTTTCTCTTAGAGGCTCCGCAAGCCAAATCTGGGGATCGGTTTATATGGGGGCTAAATATAATTATAAACCGATGTGGACCAATTTTTGCAAGGTTGTTAGAGACCATATACTAACACCATGTATTAAATTTCAACCGGATCGGATGCATTTTGGTCTTCCGAGAGGCTCCGGAGGTCAAATCTGGTGATCGGTTTATATGGGGGCTATATATAATTATGGACCGATATAGACCAATTTTTGCATGGTCATTAGAGACCATATACTAACACCATGTAGCAAATTTCAGCCGGATCGTATGAAATTTGCTTCTCTTAGAGGATCCCGCAAGCCAAATCTGAGCGTCGGTTTATATGGGGGCTATATATAATTACTGACCGATTTGGACCAATTTTTGCACAGTTGTTAGAGACCATATACTTACACCATGTACCAAATTTCAGCCGGATCGGATGAAATTTGCTTCTCTTAGAGGCTCCGCAAGCCAAATATAGGGATCGGTTTATACACCCAGAGAAGGAATATGATCACCTCAACCATGTTTCAAGAGCAAAATGTTATTTTTGAATGGTGACCATGTAACATGTTTGTCGCAACCATGTTATTTTCTCGGAGATTATGTGTCTGATTTCGGCAAGCATATTATTTTTGGCGAGAAAAGAACATTTTTGCCATTAACATGTTACATGGTCACCATCCAAAAATAACATTTTGCTCTTGAAACATGGTTGAGGTGATCATATTCCTTCTCTGCGTGTATGGGGGCTAAATATAATTATGAACCGATATGGATCAATTTTTGCATGGTTGTTAGAGACCATATACTAACACCATGTACCAAATTTCAGCCGGATCGAATGAAATTTGCTTCTCTTAGAGTCCCCGCAAGCCAAATTTGGGCGTCCGTTTATATGGGGGCTATACGTAAAAGTGGACCCATATGGCCCATTTACAATACCATCCGAGCTACATCAATAGCAACTTCTTGTGCCAAATTTTAAGTGGATAACTTGTTTCTTTCGGAAGTTAGCGTGATTTCAACAGACGGACGGACGGACATGCTTAGATCGACTCAGAATTTCCCCACGACCCATAATATATATACTTTATGGGGTGTTAGAGCAATAGTTTGATGTGTTACAAACGGAATGACAAAGTTAATATACACCCCATCCTATGGTGGAGGGTATAAAAAAATGTTTGTGTTTAGGAATACAATTTTCACCAAATTTTCTATAAAAATAAAATTTTGAGAAAATTTTCTACAGGAATAAAATATTGAGAGATTTTTCTATACACCCCATCCTATGGTGGAGGGTATAAAAACTAAACTTAGTATACTTTTAGGAGCTATATTATATATATAGCATACATTTTATATATTATTGCAATTCTTCTAAATTTATTTCCAATTTAATTCATCCATAATACCAAACCAGCCATAAGCTTTCCAAACCAATGATTTAACATTATATATGTATTTGGTAATGACATATATAGCTATCTATCAAACTGCGAGATAAAATTCAATTATAAACTCATTGTTCAACAAAAGCGTCAAGTGTAAACATACCATAAAACCATAGATAACTATGGTCAATTTGTAATTAAGAAACTTTTTCAGGTTTCTACACTCCGAGTGTATTCTCCAAGTTCACTTAGAGTGGCCAACAAAAATAGTTATTATAATGGAGGAAAGAAAACAGGAAAATCGAAAAAAAAAAACGATTTCATTTTCTGGCATTGTTATCAAATAAAGTTCATTGAGGTGTATATAACTTGTTCTCACATAATTCTTTTTCTATTCTTCTATCTCATTCAAGAGGAAAAAAAAGAAAAGATATACAAAACGAAAAATATTAATTAAGTTATAGACTGAAACTGAAAATAATTGCTAAAACTTTGATATCACAACAATGGTATAGCATACTTTAGGGATGCTGTCATAAACAATTTGTACAAATCCAGGATAAAACTATCGTTAAACGTTTGAGTTAGTGATTAATATATGGTGGTCAGTTTATAAAGTTTTATTAAAAATGGCTCTCAAACCAGAATAACAAAAAATTTTAAAACCAAACCGTTTTTTAATGGAAATATTGAATTTTTTGTGGTTATAATTATTGAAATAGAATTTTGTTTAGCTTAATATTTTACTTAATTAATATATGGATTTTTTTATACCTCCTTTTCTTCAGCTATATAATTCTTATCGTTTATATATTTCAAATTTATTGATTATAAACAAAATTAACATATATGTGCTGAATCTTGTATCCATATGTCGAACGAAATGATGTAATTTCTTCTCTCTCTCTCTAAGTTTTGATAATCTTTTGAGGGATCCCAAAAAAAAAAAAATCAAAACTATGGTCATTGGCCCAAGCATTAATTTAAATAATTGCATAGATTTAAGGGGTATAGAAGAAAAGCAATATCCAGAATATAACCCCTTCATTTCGAAACTAACGGGTGGAGTTTGTGGTCATTATTTTTTAATGGGCTTATGAATATCTTAATTTATTGCTCCAATGTCTTGTGTTGTTAGTAAAAGCTTAAAAGCCAAAACCTATCAAAGAAATTAAAACCCTACTGTTGAATATTTCCTTTGCTAAACCTCTCTTTAGATAAAGTTCAATGAACCCCTATACAGCTATGAGTGTGGCTATGCTTTTTTAGTTTTTTTTTTCACTAATAAGTATTAGAAAGGAATACATATATAATTAACATAAGAAAAAAAAACAAAATAAAAATAAAAATATTCAGAATGTAAGGCGGTAAAAGTTTGTATAATAGCAATGCTTGAATAATTTTATAAAATAATAATTTATTATATTTGCTAAAGTGTATAGCAAAATGTAAACATTGACAAATTAGAAAGTGCTTGGGAAAATACTTGGGGGGAAAAATAGCAAATATTTCTAAAAAAATGGAATTACTAAAGTGAAGGCTGCTTTTCAGGGAGTGATGGATATCTTTGAGGGCAATAATTAAACAATTAAAACGCAAAAATATTTAAAACTAGGTTACATTTAACAAAAGGGCTAGGTTTGCCAAAGAAATGCTCTTTTATGCTTCGCCATAAATAACGAATAATAATGTCAGATTAGTTAAGTGAATTATTAAATAAATATTGTTCTCGTTTTCCGAACCCCCCAAAAAAAAATATTTTTTTTTGTCTTCAATCACGAAATTAATTTTTAATTGAAATATTTTCAAACAAAGAAATGATAGTATCAATCAAAAAATTTAATTAAAAACTAATTGATACAACTAATTTTTGTGATTAATTTTGGTTTCAATTAAAAAAATTTGTTGAATCAATTAAATTTTTAATCGATTTACTTGGAATCGGGACGAAAGTGATATGTTCCAGAGATGTGTACGAGTACCGATGTCCGAATTAGGAGTGAACTGTATGTTGGTGGTATTAGTTTCGGTGCGGGGATTTTTTAAAACTCAAATAAAATTTTAATTAGAATAATTTTAGAGGAATTTTTTCTGTGAATTCAAATTGATGATGCAGCTGGGTTTAAACTGCAAATTTTATTAATTTTTCTATAGATCTTAAAATTACGCAAAATTCTAGAATATATTTAAACTCCAAAAATATAAACTTAAAAACATATGCAAGGTTAGGTTAGGTTATGTGGCAGCCCGATGTATCAGGCTCACTTAGACTATTCAGTCCATTGTGATACCACAGTGGTGAACTTCTCTCTATGCAATAAAATTGTTTTAAGATTTAAGCATTTCGATACATTATATAATGATTATTAAAATTAAAATTGTGAAACATTAGAACTTTATATAGTAGATGAATGTTATTTATTACTCCAAAAAATGTGCTATGAAATTTAAATAAAATTCTAGTTTATGAATAAACGAAGGGGGCAAACATTTGCTATACTTTAGACAACCACAAATAATATAGTCATCCCTTCAATTTCTTTCAAAGAGGAAGCCTACAATTATACTGTATTTTTTGGACAACGTTTTTTGTCTTTAATAAAATGATTTTTAAATATTTCGCCTACATTAAAAACCAAACAAAACATAAATAAGGATTTTCGACAAAAATCAAAAATCAAAAACTTAAAAAATAAAAATTTGAAATGAATACTATCCATTACTCCCCTAACTAAAAATAAAAATCTTAAATAAACACTATCCATTACTCTCCTAAAAGTATGCAACTAATTTTGTATTTATTTGAATTATCTACCTCGATGCATACGCACAAAAAAATTTTTTTTTCTGATCCAATCACGAAATTAATTGATTTTTTACACAGAAATGATAGTATTAATTAAAAAATTAATTGAAGCCAATTAACAAATTTAATGATCCAATTAAAAAAATTAATTGATACTATTAATTTATTGATTTTTGTGTCAATTAAAAAATTTGTTGAATCAATTACATTTTTAATTGAATATTTTTTAAAACTCAATTAAGACTTCAATTGGAAAAATGTTTGTGAATTTTTTTCTGTTTACCATTGTATGTACTTAACACTCTAATACCCCATTTTTTTTTTTTTGTTTTTGCCAGCAGATTAAATATTCAATTTTAACGATACAAAATCAAGAAAACGAAACAAGAACATTTTGTACGGTAATCAGGATATCCTACAAAGCCTCTTAAACAGTTTTAACTAAGTTTTCGTTTTATTTTACCCTTTTATGTTATCCTAAGGTGTGTTTTGCTAAAATAGTCCTGATTTAAAGAAGCTCGCCTAAAGGCGGGATTGGGCATTAGATGGTTAATATATCAAAAAATTCGCTTGACGAAATAGATTACTCGACAGCATACCTAGAAATAGGCTATGGTTATTTCTTTTATGTTACCAATAAAAATTAGCTCGTGCACATTTTCCCTTTTTGGGAAAGGTATATAAACCTGGAGTTAGCATATCAAAGAATTCATATGGCGAAATGGACTATACGATATTGTACTAACATTTTGAAGTTAATATCCCTAAAAGTATGCTATATTTTTTTCGATGTCGTACTTAAGTTGAAAACGGATCAATTTGTTTCCCAAATTCCACTTGAAATGTTATTAAGCAAAATGTTTTATAGTTTAAACCATTTGTATAATAGGAATGCGACATAACAAAAAAAAAAAAAATAAAACTAAGTATCTACAGCATATCTTTAGGTGATGCATTTCAACATATATAATAAATGGTAATCAATTTTATGTTGCATTTTCTCAAAGTTGATCGAGAAGAAGAAGTTGGAACACCACCTAAGTAAAAAGTCAGTAAAATTTGTTAAAATCGATTGAACAAATTCTTAACCATTTAGTTAAAGCATATCTTAAGGGGACGTATTTCTGGCATACTGTCTTATAAGATTAATAATTGAAATACAATATTATCAAATAAATATTTCAATTTAATTCAATTCAATATTTCTTTATTTTCACATTTCGTTATAAAAAATGCATTAAATAATATATTTACAATATTACTTTTCTTGAAAATAAAACAAAGAAATGTACAGCATGGTTTTTATAAACCGTCTGCCGGAAATCGAGTTTTATATGTAAATTTAATAATTATACTCTTCAATTAATGTTTTCCTGTAATTAAGAGCTTCTACCAGAAATTTGTATAAATCAAATAAATATAAAATATATTTAAAATTTAACTTCCAAAAATGGAGCCTATAAACAGGCAACCCGTTTCAAAAAAAAAAAAAATAAATAAATAAATAAATAATAAAGCCTATTTTCAGGCATTTAATAACATTTCAATGTACTACAAAATACGATTTCAAACACCCATATTGAGATGACATTTTCTATGACTATCGATCACAAAAACTCCAAATTAACGGAGAAGAGGAAGTTAGAGCACCACCCAAGTAAAAAGTCAGTAAAAATTTTTAAAATCGCTTGAACAAATTCTTACCCATTTAGTTATAGCATATCTTAAGGGGACTTATTACTCGCCTATTGTCTTAAGATTAATAATGGAAATAGAATATGATTAAATAAAAATTAATTATATTTATAATTTAATTTCCAAAAATGGAGCCTATAAACAGGCAACCCGTTAAAAAAAAAATAAATAATGAAGCCTATTTTCAGGCATTTAATAACATTTCAATAGACTACAAAATACGCTTTCAAAAACCCATATTGAGATGACATTTTCTATGACTATCAATCAGAAAAACTTGAAACCTAGAAAAACTCCAACTAACCGAGAAGAGGAAGCTAGAGTACCACCGAAGTAAAAAGTCAGTAAAAATGTTTAAAATCGACAAATTCTTAACCATTTAGCTAAAGCATATCTTAAGGGGACTTATTTCTGACATACTGTCTTATAGGATTAATAATTGAAATATAATATTATTAAAAAAATATTAATTATATTTATAATTTAATTTCCAAACATGGAGCATATAAACAGGCAACCCGTTTCAAAAAAAAAAAAATAAATAAATAATAAAGCCTATTTTCAGGCATTTAATAACATTTCAATAGACTACAAAATACGCTTTCAAAAACCCATATTGAGATGACATTTTCTATGACTATCAATCAGAAAAACTTGAAAAAAATGTAGTTTTCTAATTGAAGTGGAAAATGCAAAGTTTTTTGTTCAGTTCACATTTTCAAATATCAATAGGAAAAGAATGGACTTCGAGGGTGTTATTCACAGACAAAAAAAAAAAACAAAAATTCAGAAACGAATTACCAAATGACATCTATTGATACATCTTCTCAACCATATCGCTAATTCACTCCTTGCATGGCTTCATCCTGCATTCGTCAGTGTAGTAAATGATAAATGACATTCGACTAAGACGAAAGCCATTCACTTTACTAGTCATCTCATGTCTGGCTTTGGAGACATGATAAGTAGCAGAACAATACACCAAGCAGTAGCAGAAAAGAAGCAAATAAACAAACAAATAAAAAGAAATAGAATTGAAAAAAGAAAGCAAATCAAAACAGACAATTGAATTTTTAATTGAGTTCTCAACAAGAGAATCTCTTTTCTGGGTGAGAATGTGTATTTAGATTACCAAGTGACGACCAACCGGCAATTTTAGATATTTTTTCATTCAAACTTGATGTATGTATATACCTTGAGTTGAATAAACTTTGAAATTGAAGAAATTTGTAAAACATCCAATAACAAATGGCAGAGAACGAAAAAAAACTTAATTGAATTAAGATTGCAATAGAAGCTTGGGAAAAAGTTATCAATAAAATTTATATTTATCAAAAAAAAAAAAAAAAACTCGAAATGAATTGACTCACAATAGATAAGTGATCAACAAAAAAAAAGGACAATATATAAAGTGATATGAAGATCAATAGTATGTAATTTATAATTAGAAAAAAATCTCCCTTCATATGCCATTACGGTAAAAAGGATGTGACATTCTAGAAATGGAAATGGGATGGATGTAAAAGAATTAATTAATTAAGAATTAATTGAAAAGTTTGAGAAGTAATTGAGGAGTAATATGTCTTTTAAGTTAAAGTTAAGTCTAATTTCTAATTATACAATAATTGTATAATTAGATATAATGCATTTGGACGTCAATTGCCTGTTTCGGTATCAGGCTAAAATGTAATATGTTAAGTCTAATTTTTTTTATATAAAATAAAAAAACGGGCGAGTACTCTTTGGGTTTTAAGAAATTTTGATGTAGGGTCAGAAATAAAAGCTCCTAAAATTATACCTTTGTTTTGAGTTTATTTAAGCCCCTAAAAGTATACTTTTGTTGAACATTTTCTTTTATTTATTAGAATTATAAATCAAGCTTCCTTTTGACAGAGATATACATTTTAAACAAATTGTTTCAACTTTGTAATTATTTGCGGGTATATGGGTTTAACATACAATCTCCGAAAAGTATACCTTTTTAAGTTAGTTCAAATTTTATGTTTTCAGTTTTTATCAGTGATCCTTTTATATAAACATCCTGGAAATAGGCTTCAATTTCGTATAAATATGCTACCCTCAAAATATGCTACAAATTCTATTTGATATCGGGTAACATACAAGCTCCTAAAAGTATACCTCAAATTTTATATTCTCAGTTTTTCAGTGATCCCCAGCAAAAAAAGCGTCGCCAAAAAAGTAATGCAAATGTTCTTTTTGGATCCGGAAATGGTGCAAAATTGACGCAGAAGCGATGAATTTAGCATGGGCTTGTCATAGGACGGAAGTCCTCCATTTGAACTACCGTTGCACTGAATTTGCATCATTTCTTTAGGTGTGATCCGAATTCAATGTTTTGGATGTAAATTAAAAAATGCTGTGATTTTTTGTCAAATAAGTAATTTTTATAATTTTTTATAATTTTTAATGGATTCTAACGCTTGTCGGAAACGTTAGACTTCAAATATTTTCAAAAATTCACATTTTTCCGATTGGATTTAGCATTTTTTCTGACAAAATTTAAATGAGTTGTACCATTTTATGAATTCTTACTCTGTTTGTAATCTTTTTGAAACAAAAAAAGTTAAAATTACCCATTCAAGGTATGAAAAAATCTAGTTATAAAAAATTGAATTAAAAGAACTACCTGGGTAGTTAAAATAAATAACATCATTGGGAGTGCATCTTCGGGAAGTGCTTTTAAAATTGTGCCTTAGGAAGAACTTCCAAATTTTTTTGCTGGGTCCTTTTATATAAACATCCTTGAAATATGATAAAATTTTCCAACGATTTTGTTATACAACATTATTGACAGCATGCTTAATATTTTGTATAACTGTCCTCCTCAAAATATGCTACAAATTCTATTACTAAAAAAAGTATTTTAAAAAATAACAAATAAAAATAAATAAAAATTATTTTAGAATTTCTCTATTTTGATTACCAAGATTTTTACATTCCTTTGAAATGCTCACCGTAATAAGCCCTTATCCAGATCGTGGCCTTGAAATTTCTACAAAAATTATTAAAAAAAAGAATGTCATTATAATCCCAATTTATAAAACCACTTGTTTCATGTTCAATTCCCATAACAGCAAGCATACATGCATTTTGTTCGGCATCATGGAGTCATGGAGAAGAGTTCAGCCCAAACAATGATAACTTTTCAGGCAAATTAACTCGACTAAATTAGATTTTTTCAATACGGTATCAAATTGGCTTAGAGACCTAAAACTTTATAAACTGTGTTTATAAAAGTGACAGCTTTATGAGATTTTTCAGTAATACTGTCATAATCATACAACATTTATAGATCATTCAAGAGTTTACCCTAAAGTATGCCACACAATTTAATGTTATTAATTTTTAGTTTTAAATTTAAAATTTATGTTTTTGATCTACATACATATCCTTTGGTTAGAAAATACCTAAGAATGCTATACTATTGAATACCTACTTTATTAGAAATCAAAGCATACCTTAAGGAGCTTAAATTAACACATGTTAACAATATCTATTCTCTTTGGAGTCTAAGGTTACATTTCATTGTACCTTCACATGAAATTTCATTTACACAAAATTTTCTCTCAATTTACCCTTTTAACATTCTTGGTTATACCATTTTTAAAGGCTATGACACACAAGGCTTGTGCATAAGAGTTTTCCAGGAACATCATATATGTATGAGGTCTTCAAAAATTCATCGACTATGTGGGAGTACTTAAACCTTTGGTTTTTCTTTTGACCAATCCGTCCCCCATATCTACTAAACTTCATATCACCTAAATAGTATCTTCCACTTTTTGACAATTTATGCGAATCTGGCCCTTTGTAAAGGGTTGTTGTGAACACAACGATAAAATTCTTTGAAAATGAGATTGTATTTACGTAGAAGACCGAATGAAAGATTTAACAAACACAAAGGTCTCAGTATTTCAGTTAGCTATATCCTTGTTGTTGTTGCTGTTAACATTATTTTTAAAGATAACGATAAGTATTTCAACAATGTTCAGCATATTTCATTGGAGCAAGTATATGGCTTTAATAATATACGAAGGTTTAAATTATCTATAAAAATATTGCCTAAATTTAGGATGATGTACACAAAGTTAGATTTAGAGTATATTTTTGGGAATGTCTTTGTATTAAGAAATGTTGTTACAAATACATAATGAAAATAATATATTAAAGGTCACATAAACAAGATATTGCCTATATTTTAGGATGTAGTGAATAGGAATAAGAAAGGAATTAGGATGCTTCAATTGAAGAATTTTGAAGCATATTTTTGAGGGTGGTGTTTTAATTCAATATATAAAAAAACCTTATTTTTATAAGCAGTTATTCTTAGCATGACCACAGGCTACTAATGTTTTTTGGCAAAAGTTAGGTTCTACAGAAGAAAATAATTCCGTGGGTAAAAAACTGGAAAGGCTTATATGAAACAGATACTTTCAGTTATGTGGTCTACATGAGCCTGAAATAGCTCGGGCTGCCACTTAAACCTAAACTAACCTAACGTAGCATCACCTCTTTTATCCCCACAGAACCAGGCTAAAAAGCCCCGTGGAATAACCTACAGATTGAGTATTTGGTTTTTGGTAAAAAATAAATTTTGTATGAAAATATTGCCTACATTTAGGAAGTCCCATATAAAGATAAGTTTAGAGCATAATTTTGATAAATTTATGACTAGCTTTGTAAGTAGAAGTTAAACTAATTTTTATAAATACCATTGCATTTTACAGAAAATTTATTCACAAGGAAAAGTTAGATAATCCCGCTCTTGAAGTTTTTTTTTTGAAGTATATTTTTAGGGCGTGAAAATATTTCACCAAATTCTAATATTTTTATTTTCGAAATAGTCAGCGTGATGTAATAATTAGCATGTCGATTTGAATCAGCTGCTAAAGGGACTTGAATAGCTTAAAAAAAACTTTGGAATTCCAAATGTTTTGAGAATATAAAGCCATTATGAAATTGGTTTTTGAACAAAGCAATGTTGATGCAACAAGTATAAAATTAGGTAGCATATCCCAGCAAAAAAAAAGCGTCGCTAAAAAGGTAGTGAAAATATTCTTTTTGGATCCGGAAATGGTGCCAAATTGACACAGAAGCAATGCATTTAACATGGAATTGTCATACACACGAAATTAATTGATCCAATTAATTTTTAATTGAAATGTCTTCAATCACAGAAATGATAGTATCAATTAAAAAATTAATTGAAGGTCTCTTAAAAAGTTAATTGATCCAATTAAAAAATTAATTGATACTATTATTTTTGTGATTGATTTTTGTTTCAATTAAAAAATTTGTTGAATCAATTAAATTTTTATTTGAAAATTTTTTAAAACTCAATTAAAATTTTAATTGAAAAAATGTTCGTGAAATTTTTTTGTGTGTAGGACGAATGTCCACCATTTCAACAGTCGTTGCACTGAATTTGCATCACTTCTTAAGGTGTGAGATGAATTCAGTGTTTTGGATGTAAATTAAGAAATTTTGTGATATTTTGACAAATAAATAATTTTTAAATATTTTTATGATTTTTAATGCATTTTAAACGCTTGTCTGGAATGTTTGTCATCAAATATTTTCAAAAATTCGCAATTTTTCTAGAAAAGGATTTAACAGTTTTTTTCGGCTAAATTTAAATAACTTGTACAATTTTATTAACTTTAAATATGTTTTTAAACTATTTGAAACAAAAAAAAAAACAAAAACAAAAAATAAATTTCCCATTAAAAATATGAAAAATGTGAGTTATAAAAAATTGACTCAAATGAACTTCCTGTGCAGTTAAAATAAAGAACATCTTTGGGAATAATGGAATTATTCTTTAATAATTTACAGATAATACTTTACCTGCAAAAAAAATATGAAGAACCTTCACATACATTTGTTAAGAGTGGATGTGTGGTAGGTAAGTAAGCATTTAATATCATTGTGTTGATTGAATGACAAACCATAAGAGATACCGAGTTTATATTTGTAGAATTTATGTTTGCTCGCACACTTTTACTGCGAAAAGCCTTTGTGTATGCTACCTTTTTTTGGTTTGTTTGTTAAATACCCTATTTCGAGGTATATTCCTGTTGTCAAATTAACATACATATGCTTTCCTGTTTTTTGTGGAGGCCATTTAATATTTCATATTAATTATTTACAAGAATTTTGATTAAATTTTTTTTTCAACACGCGTCACTACCCTTTCAGCAAAAAAAAATTAAAACAACTGGGCTATGTAAACAACGTTTCATAACAATTCGCTTTACAAAGGACTATACCCCATATGGATATTGTGGGAGATGTGTGCATGTAGTAGGTTTTTTTGTAATTTAAAAAAAAATATCTTTATACCAACAAAGGCAATTGACAATAAAGAAACCAGGACAAGGAAAATAATATAGTGAAAGGATTGGTATTTGCTGCTGCTCTTTTATCCCCAACAAAAAATTTCCCCCGAAATTCATTGGCATACCAAATGCTATTGAATGACAACGTGATATCATTGTCAAAGTCAGTACGTGGCAGTAATTGATCATCTTATGCAATATTTATGAAATTAACTTGGGCCATGGGGGGAAAAACGGTTGAATATCATGGATAAAAAAAAATTACAAAAAAATATAGTGATATTGTTATGCTGACAGGAAATGTCATCACTTGTCGGATTTAATATTTTTAACAAATAAAAAAAAAATAGTTTTTTCTTTGGAAGCCTTATACAGGTGTTTTGGGAAATATTGGGAAATAACCCTTATGATTATTGATAAAAAGAATAAAAATGATTTTTCAATTATAAAAATAATTTAAGAAAAACAAAGCCTATTTTTAGGATGTACTCTAAAAAAAAAACAAATAAATATATAGAATACTTTTTAAACAATTTCAATTTAAAGAAAAAGAGTTTATAGAAAAAACAATTTTTGGGATTTATTTATTGTTTATTTTAATCAAACAGTAAATGTATGATAAAAAAGAAAACGGAAAAGTAGTATTGGCTGCTAAGGCCATCAGCTATGGGATTTATTTATTAATAAATAAATATAAGGTATATATACAAAAAAAAGTGGAATCATATATTTAGAAATACTGCAATCTGTTTCAATAGAAATTTTTTTTTAAAAATGTTGCATACTTCTGGGATGCATTTTAGAGCAAAAATAATAAAGAATGTGGCCTGAAAGAAAATCCAATTATGGCATATTTTTAGGAAAAAAATAAATCAAAAAATATCTTGGCATATAGTGTATAAGGAGGATATAAACAAAAACCAAAACACTTTATACAGGTGTTTTGGAAAATATTGTAAAAAAAATCCTTATGATTATTGATAAAAAGTATTTTTGTACATTTTCAATTAAAAACAAATAGTTTACAGAAAAAACAATGTATATTTTCGGGACTTATTTATTAATAAATAGGCATATTTTTATAAATTAGCTTATATTTTTAGCATATATCTAACCAAAAAATGGTATCGTATAGTTAGAAATAATGCAATTTGTTTCAATAGAAAAAATTTTGAAAAATGTTGCATATTTCTGGGATGCATTTTAGAGTAAGAAAAAAAAATAATGTGGCATATATTTTTGATGAAAAAGTATCCAAACCAAATCCAATTATGGCATATTTTTAGGGAAACAAATAAAAAAAAATATATTGGCATATAGTGTATAAGGGGGACATATCTAAATATGATCATCTAAACTTGTACGGAATTTCGAGAAAATCATGTCAAAACAATACGACGCGTAAAATATGCAGATCAAGTTAGGTGATGGTCATTATCAACCGCAATATTTTTGGATATTATATTTAGCTATATTTTAGAAATTCAGTACACAGAAAAAAATTTCTCGAAAATTTTTCCAATTAAAATCTTAATTGAGTTTTAAAAATATTCAATTAAAAATTTAATTGAATCAACAAATTTTTTAATTGAAATAAAAATCAATCACACAAATTAATAGTATCAATTAATTTTTTAATTGGATCAATTAATTTTTTAATTGACTGTCAACTAATTTTTTAATTGATACTATCATTTCTGTGATTGAAGACATTTCAATTAAAAAATTAATTGGATCAATTAATTTCGTGATTGATTCAGAAAATTTTTTTTTGTGTGTATGGGACATATGGGGAAGCCACCGTGATGCAATGGTTAGCATGCCCGCCTTGTACAAGGTCGTGGTTTCGATTCCTGCGTCGACCGAACACCAAAAATTTCTTCAGCGTTGGATTATCCCAACTCAGTAATGCTGGTGACATTTCTAAGGGGTTCAAAGCTTCTCAAAGTGGTTTCACCGAAATGTGGAACGCCGTTCGGACTCGGTTATAAAAAGGAGGTCCCTTGTCACTGAGCTTAACATGCAATCGGGCAGTACCCAGTGATAAGAGAGAAGTACATCAATGTGGTATCACAATGGACTGAATAGTCTAAGTGAGCCTGATACATCGGGCTGCCACCTAATCTAACCAAGGGACATATAACGGTCAAAACGGGGTACAGATTTGAATACAATACGACCGATATAGAAGCACAATAAAAATGCTACACAATGTCCAAGAAAATTAGCACAACATTGGCTTGGATAACACTATAAAAAATCTGCATAGCCTAAAAGTAGACAACGGTTTTGGCAACACATTGTTTTAGTTAGGTTTTCCAGATAAAATATTGCATTTAATCATACTGCCATAAGAACGAAGCTGTAAATAAAAATTTATCCAACAACGAATGTATTCTTATCGACATATAGAAGCACAATAAAAATGTTATACATTTTTACGTAAATTAGCACAACTTTGGCTTCGATAGCTCTATAAAAAAAATCGTTATAGCCTAGAAGTAGACAACGGTTTTTGGAACATATTTTTTTAATTCGGTTTGCCGAAAAAATTGGAAATTACATTGCCATAAAAAACTACATTATAAATAAAAATTTCTTCAACACCGAATGCCTTATTTTTTAATCGCATTTTTAGTTTCCTGCAATTTTTCCTACTCTTTCATATTATTTGTCACCAAAAGAAAGAGGCCAACAGGCCAGGAAGGAACTACAAATCCTTGCAGTAAACAGTTGGATGGAAGGAAAACAAGGAAAATGTGATGATGATTTAAAATGCAAACAAGTGCTAATGAATTCGGTTTCCTATCCCTTTACTTCTCACAAAACATAAAAAAAGAGGCGCGCAATCAAAAACGAAAACTTTTAAATATCTAGAGTAAAAATACATTTTTACCAAGATTCACATTTCATGTTGGAACCGAGTTTTTCTGTGTTTGTTTGGCGATGACGATGATGATGACGATGTTTGTTTTTCGGATAGCTGCTGTTTTGGAGAAACTTGTTTCTGGAAAAGTGATTCAATGCAAGAAAACAAAACAAAAAACCTCCAAAAACAAGTTGTCGAAAGCAATTAAGGTCACGAGGCTAAGCTGAAAAAAATATTATGATCATTACAAACCAGCCACAGGATGAAACAAATAACAGGACAACATGTTTTCAGATTTGAATGACAAAATAAAAAAATAAAAAACAAATATGATGATGTAAAATATGAAACAAAAAATATAGGAGGACCAGCCACAAATAAAAACAAAAACATTAAAAAATTAAGAAAATCCATTTTATTTTACAAAATTATCGAAAATTTCCTTAAAATATTTTTAGGCAAGCAGTTTTCAAAAATTATATCAAGATTTCTCATATTTTAGTAAAAATTTAATAAAAAGATACTTTTAACATTTTCTAAACGAAGATACTTTTTAGAAAATTTTTATAAGACGAAACTTGCATCACATTTTTCTAAATATTTTTTATATTGCCTCAAGAATGAAAATTTTAAACATATTCTATAGGCAGAAAAGTTTGATAAAAACTTCTACTGGCAGAAAAATTTTAACTTATACTTATAATTTAACTTATTCTTATAATTTTATACAAAATTTTCGACAGGCTGACAATTTTTAACAAAATTATCGACAAGCTTAGAATTTTTACAAATTTTTAAAAATTTTCGAAATTCAGACAGAAACTTTTCTAAAAAAAAAAAAAAAAAACAAAATTGTATCTAACTTAAAAAAATGTTATTTTGTCCTTGCACCTACAATATACCAAACAATCAAAATCACAGTACGTTGGTCACTTCTTGACAAATGATGTACAATGAGTTGCAACATTCACAAAAACTGGTTATTTTCCCAACTAAAAACACACTCCATTCTTGTTAGAAGAATATTCGTATATACGAAAACAAAAAGAAAGTATTACAGAGTTCACTTAATGGTTGAAATGCATTTGAAGAAACTAAATTTGCACAAAACAAAGAGGAAATGGAATAAAATGTGCCACAACCTGAATGAGACTACAAAAGTAGCAGTAACTGATGGAGAAAGGTAATCATACGTTGGATAGTTGAGATGTAATTTAAATAACATGAAAAAAATTGCCTGGCGAAAACCATAAAAGGAGAAACGATGTTGTGGACAGTGGTAAATATGCTTCTAGAATCTAAAGTAAATTAAATATTGTCAAATTTTTCTGTCTATAGGAAATTTTGTCAAGATTTTCTGTGTATAGGAAATTTTGTCAAAATTTTCTGTGTATAGGAAATTTTGTCAAAATTTTCTGTCTATAAGAAATTTTGTCCTAATTTTCTGTCTATAGAAATTTTGTCAAAATTTTTTGTCTATATGAAAATTTTTCAAAATTTTGTGTCTATAGGAAATTTTGTCAAAATTTTCTGTCTATAGGAAATTTTGTCAAAATTTTCTGTCTATAGGAAATTTTGTCAAAATTTACTGTCTATAAGAAATTTTGTCAAAACTTTCTGTATATAGTAAAATTCGCTAAAATTTTCATTCTACGGGAAATATTGTAATTTTTTTTTGTCTTTAGGGAATTTTGTCAAAATTTTCTATAGACAGAAATTTTTTCTCTCTATAGAATATTTTGTCAAAATTTTCTCTCAACAGAAAAATTTGACTGAATGTGTTGCCTATAGGAAATTTCATCAATATTTTCTGTCTATAAGACATTTTGTCAAAATTTTCATCCTGTAGTAAATTTAGTCAACTTTTCTCTCTACAGGAAATTTTGTCAAAATTTTCTGTCTATAGGAAATTTTGTAAACAAATTTCTGTCTATAGGAAATTGTGCCAAAATTTTCTGTCTATAGGTTATTTTGTCAAAATTTTATTTCTATAGCAAATTTTGCAAAATTTTCTTTTTGTAGCAAATTTTGCAAAATTTTCTTTCTGTAGGAAATTTTGTCAAAATTTTCGTTCTATAGGAAATTTTGTCAAAATTTTCTGTCTATTGGATATTTCGTTAAAAGTTTCATTCTATGGGAAATAGTGTCAAAATAGTTTGTCTTTAGAGAATTTTGTCAAAATTTTCCTCTCTTTAGGAGATTTTTACAAAAATGTTCTCTCTTTAGGAAATTTTGTAAAAATTTTCTCTCAATAAGAAAATTTGTCAAAATGTCTATACGAAATTTTATCAATATTTTCTGCCTATAAGAAATTTTGTCAAAATTTTCATCCCGTAGTAAATTTTCTAAAATGTTCTCTCTATAGGAAATTTTGTTAAAGTTTTCTGTCTATAGAAAAAATTGTCAAAATTTTCTGTCTATAAGAAATTTCGTTCAAATTTTCATTCTATGGGAAATATTGTCAAAATTTTTTGTCTTTAGGGAATTTTGTCAAAATGTTCTTTCTATAGGAAATTTTGTGAAAAGTTCTTTCTATAGGAAATTTTGTCAACATTTTCTTTCTATAGGAAATTTTGTCCAAATTTTCTTTCTATACGAAATTTTGTCAAAATTTCCTGTCTATAGGAAATTTGGTTAAAATTTTCATTCTATAGGAAATTTTGTCAAAATTTTTCTGTCTTTAAAAATTTGACAAAATGTTTTGTCTATAGGGAACTTTATCAATATTTTCTGTCTAAAAGAAATTTTGTCAAAATTTTCTTCCCGTAGAAAATTTCTGTAGGAAATTTTGTCAAAATTTTCTTTCTATAGGAAATTTTGTCAAAATTTTCTTTCTATAGGAATTTTTTTTCAAAATTTCCTTTCTATACGAAATTTTGTCAAAATTTTTTTTCTATAGGAAATTTTGTCAAAATGTTCTTTCTATAGGAAATTTTGTGAAAAGTTCTTTCTATAGGAAATTTTGTCAACATTTTCTTTCTATAGGAAATTTTGTCCAAATTTTCTTTCTATACGAAATTTTGTCAAAATTTCCTGTCTATAGGAAATTTGGTTAAAATTTTCATTCTATGGGAAATTTTGTAAAAATTTTTTGTCTTTAGGGAATTTTGTCAAAATTTTCTATCTATAGGAAATTTTGTAAAAAATTGGTGTCTTTCGGGAATTTTGTAAAAATTTTTTGTCTTTAGGGTATTTTGTCAAAATTTTCTGTCAATAGGAAATTTTGTAAAAAAGTTTATTTCTATAGGAAATTTTGTCACAATTTTCTTCCTATAGGAAATTTTGTCAAAATGTTCTTTCTATAGAACATTTGGTCAACATTTTCTTTCTATAGGAAATTTTGTAAAAAGTTTATTTCTATGAGAAATTTTGCTAACATTTTCTTTCTATAGAAAGAAAATTTTGACAAAATTTCCAATATATAGGAAATTTTGTAAAAAATTGTTGTCTTTCGAGAATTTTGTCAAAAGTTTTTCTCTTTAGAGAATTTTGTCCAAACTTTCTGTCAATAGGAAATTTTGTAAAAAATTTATTTCTATAGGAAATTTTGTCAAAATCTGCTTTCTATAGGAAATTTTGTCAACATTTTCTTTCTATAGGAAATTTTGTAAACAATTTTTGTCTTTCGGGAATTTTGTCAAAATTTTTTGTCAATAGGAAATTTTGTCAAAATTTTCTGTCAATAGGAAATTTTGTAAAAATTTTATTTTTATAGGAAATTTTGTAAAATTTTCTTTCTGTAGGAAATTTTGTCAAAATTTTCTTTCTATAGGAAATTTTGTCAAAACTTTCTGTCTATAGAAAATTTTGTCAACGGTTTCTTTCCATAGGAAATTTTGTCAAAATTTTCTGTCCATAGGAAATTATGTCAAACTTTTCTGTCAATAGGAAATTTTGTAAAAAGTTTATTTCTATAGGAGATTTTGCAAAATTTTCTTTCTGTAGGAAATTTTGTCAAAATTTTCTTTCTATAGGAAATTTTGTCAAAATTTTCTATCTATAGAAAATTTTGTCAACAGTTTCTTTCTATAGGAAATTTAGTCAAAATTTTCTGTCCATAGGAAATTATGTCAACATTTTCTTTCCATTGGAAATTCTGTCAAAATTTTATGCCATTAGGGATTTTTATCAAAATTTTCTGTCTATAGAAAATTTTATCAAAAATGTTTATCTATAGAAAATTTTATGAAAATTTTTTGTCTATAGAAAATTTTGACAACATTTTTTGTGTATAGGAAATTTTCTCAATATTTGGTATTGTTGTCATAATTTTAATTCTCAATAACATTTTTCATACCTGAACCCACTGTCACTGAAAAATGTTCTCTTTCTCACTATGATTGTACAATACCGATATGTATACCGTTATGTTGACCGATTATTTTAACGGGTTTTCTTTGATTTCGTTTTGTAGTAGCATTACCTTTCTACTGCTCCTCTTCCCCCTCTTTCACATCATTCGGTCTTCGATGTTTTTGCCATACACATATATTTTATTAGTATTCTTGCCGCGAAATTGCATGTCATTGTATAAATACAGCGTAACGAATGAGGTATTGTTCTTTTATTAATGCAATTTTCTTGTACAGGGCAGAGTAATATTGGTTGTTGTTAGTTGGAGTATGAAGTAAGAGAATGAGATAACGAGGTGGAGAGATTTGGGCCAAAAACTGGTGAGTTTTGATGTAGATAGGTGGTAGATTATAGAGGGCATATATATGGCATATGGTGTATGGTGGTACAACAAAAAAATTTATATATGACTGAATCGTGAACATAGGGAATATTATTTTTCTTCATTCTCCCGCTTCGCGCTTCAATGATTCGTTGTTCATTTGAATATCTTACTTAATGTCTGAAGCGTGTATTGAATTAATTTTTCTGATTCGTTCTTATGGGTAAATATGACCTATTACCATCATTGCTTTTTGGAGCCTTTGAAATGAAAAGAATGTTGGCGAACAAAACAAAAAAAAAACACACCTTTGAATGTAGACATAGTTCATTGGATTATTTTCTACATTCTAAGCAATGGATATCACCTAAAAGGGTCTCCCCCACATTTATATGTTAATGAATCGAGTTCCCTTTAAATCGAAAGACAATGGAAATCTAAGCCATCATAATGACATTTTCGAATGGGAGGCATATACACGGCTAATACTGCTACATGGATTTTTAACGGAAGTTAATTAATATGCTTTTACAGGTGATTTACATGCCACAAAAACAGCATATACTATAGGAGGAATGACCATGTACTGCATTAAGTGTGAGGTTGGAAACACTAGGATTATACTAAGCACTGGTGAGAGGTTAGTGGTGGAAATATGTTTGTATAAAAGAATTAAATAAAAATGTTTTACGATTGCATTTTCTATATTTATTATGAATATCATACGTTTTATGAAAATGTTTCCATATGCTATGAACATTTTTGTAAAATGGTACCTTTTGTAAAAAAAGGGACATTTTATCAAAATTTTCTATGTATCGGATTTTTTTTCACTCTATGGGAAATTTTGTCAAAATTTTTTGTCTTTAAGGAATTTTCTCAAAATTTTCTGTCTACAGGAAATTTTGTAAAAAAATTTTTGTCTTTCGGGAATTTTGTCAAAATTTTTTGTCTTAGGGAATTTTGTCCAACTTTTCTGTCAATAGGAAATTTTTTAAAAAGTTTATTTCTATAGAAAATTTTATCAAAATTTACTTTGTATAATAATTTTTGTTAAAATTTTCTGTCTATAGGAAATTTTGTTAAAATTTTCTGCCTATAGGAAATTTTGCCAAAATTTTCTGCCTATAGGAAATTTTGTCAAAATTTTCTGTCTATAGGAAATTTTGTAAAAATTTTCTGTCTATAGGAAATTTTGTAAAAATTTTCTGTCTATAGGAAATTTTATCAAAATTTTCTGTCTATAGGCAATTTTGTCAAAACTTTCTGTCTATAGGAAATTTTGTCAAAATTTTCTGTCTATAGGTAGTTTTGTCAAAATTGTCTGTCTATTGGAAATTTTGCCAAAATTTTCTGTCTATAGAATTTATTTTAAAAGTTTCTGTTTATAAGCTCTTTTGGCAAAATTTGATGGCTACAGGAAATTTTGTCAAAATTTTCTGACTATACAAAATTTTGTCAAAATTTTCTGTCTATAGGAAATTTTGTCAAAATTTTCTGTCTATAGGAAATTTTGTCAAAATTTTCTGTCTATAGGAAATTTTGTCAAAATTTTCTGTCTATAGAATTTATTTTTAAAATTTTCTGTTTATAAGCTCTTTTGGCAAAATTTGATGGCTACAGGAAATTTTATAAAAATTTTCTGTCTATACAAAATTGTATGAAAATTTACTGCCTATAGAAAATTGTGTGAAATCACACAATTATGTGAAATAATCAAGAAAAAATTGTTTGCTGAATAAAAACAAATAAAATCAAAATTTTCTGTCTATAGCGAATTTTGTCAAAATTTTCCCTCTTTATGAGATTTATCAAAATTTTCTGTTTGCAAAAATTTCTGTTTATAGATATTGTGTCAAAATTTTCTGTCTATAGAATTTATTTTTAAAATTTTCTATTTGTAAGCTCTTTTGGCAAAATTTCATGGCTACGGGAAATTTTATAAAAATTTTCTGTCCATATAAAATGTTGTGAAAATTTCCTGCCTATAGGAAATTTTGTGAAAATTTCATGCCTATAGGAAATTTTGTGAAATTTTGATCAAGAAAAAAATTGTTTGCTGTATAAAAACAAAATCAAAATTTTCTGTCTATAGGGAATTTTGTCAAAATTTTCTCTCTGTAGGATATTTATCAATTTGTTGTCAAAAATTTCTGTCTATAGTATATTTTGTCGAAATTGTCTGTCTATAGAATATATTTTTAAAATTTTCTGTTTATAAGAACTTTTGGCAAAATTTTATGGCTACAGGAAATGTTGTCAAAATTTTCTGTCTACAGGAAATTTTGTAAAAATTTTCTGTCTACAGGAAATTTTGTAAAAATTTCTTGCCTATAGGTTAGGTTAGGTTAGGTTAGGTGGCAGCCCGATGTATCAGGCTCACTTAGACTATTCAGTCCATTGTGATACCACAATGGACTGAATAGTCTATAGGAATAAAAAAAAATTCCTATAGGAATAAAAACAAATAAAATCAAAATTTTCTGTCTATAGGGAATTTTGTCAAAATTTTCTCTCTTTACGAGATTTATCAAAATTTTCTGTTGTCAAAAATTTCTGTTTATAGGAAATTTTGTCAAAATTTTCTGTCTATAGAATATATTTTTTAAAAATTTCTGTTTATAAGAACTTTTGGCAACATTTTCTGGCTACAGGAAATTTTGTCAAAATTTTCTGTCTATAAAAAATTTTGTGAAAATTTCCTTCCTATAGGAAATTTTGTGAAATTTTCCTGCCTATAGAAAATTTTGTGAAATTTCGATCAATAAAAAAATTGTGTGCCGACTAAAAACAAAATTAAAATTTTCTGTCTATAGGGAATTTTGTCAAAATTTTGTCTCTGTAGGATATTTATCAATTTGTTGTGAAAAATTTCTGTCTATAGGATATTTTGTCAAAATTTTCTGTCTATAGAATATATTTTTAAAATTTTCTGTTTATAAGAACTTTTGGCAAATTTGATGGCTACATGAAATGTTGTCAAAATTTAATGCCTACAGGAAATTTTTGTCAAAATTTTCTGTATACAGGAAATTTTGTCAAAATTTTCTGTCTATACAAAATGTTTTAAAAATTTCTTGCCTATAGGAAATTTTTTATGTAGAAAAAAAATTGTTCGCTGAATAAAAACAAATAAAATCAAAATTTTCTGTCTATGGGAAATTTTGTCAAAATTTTTTCTCTGTAGGAGATTTAACAAAATTTTCGGTCTATGGGGATTTTTGTCAAAATATTGATTTAGTTTTAATTATAATTAAAACAAAATTCAATCATAGAATCTATTCAGATCATACTCTCTCTCTCTTCACAACCATTGTCAATCATTGTGTTGTTTGTAGATATGAAGAATTCGTTCATCAAATCCGTGAAAAAGTCAATAAAATATATGATTGTGTTCATATCCTCACTCAATAATGATTGGGTTGTGAAGCAAGAGTATAAAACCTGAGTCGAAAAATGTACTATGCAATTCGTAAAATAAAAAAAAAAATATTTTTTTTATTTAGAGAATATTTTTTTAGTTCAATTGTAAATTGAAAACTCAAATAACGTCACACATTTAAAGATTCAGATCATACTCGTTCGCTCTCTCTCTCTCTCTTTCTACAACCCACACGGACGTAAAAGACTGTTTTTCATATGTTAGGGTGTAAAAATTATATGTTTGGAAGTCAAATTTTTTAACACAATATTTTTAAGTGCAAGCATATAACGTTCATAAACTACCATAACATGTTTGGGACATATATGTTAATATGTTAGAACATATTATGTTTGAGACATAAAATGTTTGTAAATATAATATGCTTAGATGCAAACATATATTAATTTGGAAATAGCCTATAAACATATATGTGTTTAGAAAGAGAGACCTAGAGAGTATGCTGCAAATAAGATAATGGAAGTAACCAATTGGCGCCTTAAAAATATATACACACAAAGAAAATTTCATTAAAATTAAATTTTTTACTACCAGTGTATGCCCTAAGGTGAAACATAGTATGTTTGAACAGTACTAACAATATTTTGTATGAACAAATCCTGAAAATATATATGCTTGAAGCATAATGTGTTTGGGGTATATGTTACAGAAACGATTTTTTTGAGGGTGCACATCAATCATTAGTAGAGTTAGTGGATATGAACAAAATCATACATTTTATGAAATCGTTTATTAATTCTATGAAAAAGTTCATAAAATATATGAATTTTGTTAAACAACAAAAGTATTCGAAATATTTTTCTTTCAGATTTTAACCAAATTATTTTCCCCCACTACGTTTTACGGTTATGATAACGTTCTTCATATTTCTTCAACTATCAGAGTTTGTGGTGGTATTTGCAGACAATTCCGGAGCAAGGAGTAAACCAATGTGTTGACAATCATAATGGTCAAATATGGAACTACCGCTTTTGAAATGAAAAAAAAAAAAAATTAATAAAAAAAAAATAAAGAATAAAGAATAAAGAATGGATTGCAACAATGACCGAATGAATGAAAATATACTATGAATGAAAAAGTAGCAGAAGTCTAAGGCGGAAACTTTAGTTTCACGACTGTATGGTATGAGAATTGCAATGACAAAGTATAAAAAAGGACAGAATGTGACAGTTGCCAACGATAAAAACTAGGCTACAAAAAATTTATAGAAATGGCGATTGACTTCCGATCTATCTAACAATTCATAGATGTTTTCATGTGGATAGTCCGCGGTGGTGGTGGCCGTTATTTCTTGGCTCTAGGTTTTAGAGAATTCTGGCCTTTGCATTATTTATTAATCTTGATTTTTACATTGTTTATGTATTGTCTTTGCTCTTCGATGTCGTCAACGTTAGTTGTAAAAGCTAAGTGCAATATAATGCCATATTTTATTCTAGTTGGGCTTTGAATATAGAGGTCTTCAGAGATCCATGCATAAACTATGAAAATAAAAAATAATTTTTTTTAATGGAAAAAATGCTGGTGCAATTTCGGTTTTTTGTTTTTAGGTCAATGAAAATCGATAATCAATCTTAGATATACAGAAGAGAAAATATTTTTTGTCTTCAATCACCAAATTGATTCAATTAATTTTTAATTGAAATTTCTTCAATCACAAAAATAATTGTATCAATCACCAATGTCAATTAAACAGCTAATTGATTCAATTCAAAATCAAATTGATACTATTTAATTTCTGTGATTGATTTTTATTTAAATTAAAAAAATTGTTGATACAATTATATGTTAAATTAAGATTAAATTAAAATTAAATTAAATTTTTTTTGGAATTCAATTAAATGGAAAAAATTTGTTGATATTTTTTGTGTGTGTATGTTAGAGATTATTAAACAAATTCTTTTTTTTTACTTTGAATATAGAGGGAGGCACTAGGCTCTACGATTCCTTTTTCCACAAAAATTAATTAACTATATAGACGAATTTTCATGGTTTGGTTTCCTCAATGCCGCACAAAGTTCCCAATGAAAAGTACCTCCGAAATTATTGCAATATTAATATATATTATTTCCATGACATCATTTCCATTATTCTGTTTATTGTCTTTTTTGCTAAATATATCAATATGCTCTTTTGGCCTTTTAACAAACATTTGTTTTTAATTTAAAAATATATATAATTTTATTAGATTCTTTTGTAGAGTTTTATTTTATGCCACAAACTCATATGTAGACCAATGCATTGTTGTCATTTTCATAAGTGTAGACATTCAGTTTAGGCATTTTATTTAAAAACAAAATATATTTTGTCAAGCTTGTCATTCATGAAGATTAAAGAAAACTAGTTTTGGAATATTGTGAAGCTATTAAAATTTTTTCGTTTTGTATTTTTTTTTTGCGTGTTAACTAATTGATGGTATTTTTAAATATAGTTAAATGGAAACATTATCGAAACCAAAATATAAAAAAACACAATATCTTTAAGGAAACACTGCATACAAACTTTAAAACAAAAGAAGTAGTGAACCACCATGAGAAGGTGTGATGATGGTCTGTTATGACCTTAGGGGGAGTTTTTTTTTCTTTTGTTTTTTTTTTTCTATTTCTAAAACATCTAATTATTTAATATGATTTTGCTTCAAAACATTGTCAAAATTCTAATTATCTATTGTAGTTTCAAATTGGATTACAGTTTAGTAAACCAGTCTTAGTGTCTTGAAAAATTAATAAAATTTTAATAAAAATAAATTTGAATGCATTCTAAAATATCTATTAGATATATGAAAATAATTTTTACGGAACTGTTTTTTTATGATTTTTTTTATAGCCGATTCTAATAGAAAAGTTTATTGAAGATGGTATAATAAATTTTTAAACCAATTAAAAAATAAAATCACTTAAGGAAATTAATTGAAAGTGCGGAAGGAATCGATTAAATGATTATCGCTTAAAAAATAATTTTCATATTTTTTAATTAATTCTGTGCAAAATGGTATTATTTTCGAGATTGAAAGACTTGCAATAAAGAAAAATTATTTGGATAAATAATTGAATAATTGATAGAATTGGAAATAATTTCTGAGTACAACGATAAGAAAAATTAAATAAATTAATATGAAAATCTCTAGTTCACATCTTAATAAAGTTTAATAAATTTCAAACATAATTGATGCTTTTCATTTGTTAAAACCAAAAATTCGTAAAATTTCAAATTTTCTGCAATTCTGAAATATTTTGTAAAAAATTCAAAATTAGAAAATTTTGGAATGCTTTATTATTCTACTTCTTTTAACCCTTACACTACCGATGTCCACTTAGAAGGACATTCGAAAAAGACATCAAATACTATTTTCCCACTTAGTTTCGATTTATTTCTCGATGTTATTTAAAAGTAGAGGCTTTAATCTAAATAAGCTATAAATATCGTCCATATTGGTGAGGTCTAAAATACATTTTTATAAATTTCTTTAAAAATAAACGAAAAATAGGAAAATTTGAGACTATATTTCTGTATGTTTCTAGTAAATGGACATTTATACAAAAACTATAGCTGATACTTCTACGGGTTCTTCATTGTATTTTTTTCTCACACTTTGAAAGATATTATAGGCCAAATAGCACTTATTTTTGTAAGGCCATTTGGTCACAATTCATGAATCAAATTTTCAGAACAAGCTCATATAGCTCTGCTCATATAGACTGCCGCAAATCTCTCAACGAGATGGCTGAGAAGTACAATATTCACCTAATATGGGTGCCTGGCCATAGGAACATACCGGGGAACTGCGAAGCAGATGTGTTAGCAAGGCTAGGAACTACCTTACATATTCCAGGGGAACTAGAATCTGTTGGTATGCCTCTGGCCACCTGCAAGCTCTTACTGCGTGAGAAGGCTGTTATGATGGCCAATATTCGATGGGAAAATTGCAAGGGTTGTAACGACACCAAGCAAATATGGCCCCATTTAAACTTAAACCGCACACTAGATATGCTAGTGTTCTCAAGGCGTCAGATCGTACTCCTGATATCTGCTATAAAGGGTCGCTGCCTAATAGGCGAATTTGCAAAAACTATAGGTGCGAAGTATAATGACTATTGTATAAGCTGTCATGATGTGGAGGAAATGGAATCAATTAAACACCTCTTGTGTGAGTGTCCTGCTTTTTGTGTAAGTCGTAAGCAAATTTTAGGAGCATATAGCTTTAGATTACTGGCTGACCTGGAAAACGTTAACTTAAGCAGTTTGTTAATGTTTTTGGAGCAATCTGGTTGGTTCCACAAAAGTAAATAATAGAGAAGGTTCAGTGGTTAAGACTAGAAGTGCCCATATGTAATAGGTACTTTTAGTTAAATGTGGTATCACAATGGACTGAATAGTCTAAGTGAGCCTGAAATTTAATCGTGCTGCCACTTTAACCTAACCTAACCTAACATTAGGTTTATTTCGGTAGTGAAAGGGTTAACAAAACAATTTTTGTTTTCAAATTAAATTAATAGATCCAATTAATTTTTTAATTGATCCAATTAATTTTTGAATTGACATCCCTTCAATCACGGAAATGATAGTATCAGTTAAGAAAAAAATTATGTTAATTTATCCAATTACAAAATTAATTTTTAATTAATTTTTTAATAAATTTTTTAATTTTTTGAATTAATTTTTGTGATTGATTTTTGTTTCAATTAAAAAATTTGTTGAAACAATTAAATTATTAATTGAAAATTTTTTAAAACTCAATTAATACTTTAATTGGAAAAATGTTCGTGAAATTTTATTGGCTTTTCGTGATATTTTTTTCTGTGAACTAAAATAAAATTTTATTGGCTTTTCGTGATTTTTTTTTTTTGTGAACTAAAATAAAATTTTATTGGCTACTGAATAGCCCATTTTCAAACGTGTATGAGGATAACAAAAATTAAGTAAATTGATTTGAAAAATTCTAGTTAATAATTTTTATTAAAATTTAATAAATTTAAATGATATTTTACTTTTAGAAAATTCTGTTTTAAGATAAAAGGTTGAGAAGTTAAACTGGACGCATTTTTGAAAAAAATATCAACTTTTAAACAATTTTGAAAAATTTTGTGGGGAATTAAAATTTAGTCAAAATTTTATGTTTCTTTTATATATAATTTTGTTCTCATTTTTAGTTCGTTTAACTAAATAAACAAAAAAAAAATATTGGATTGGACGAAACCTTTTTATATAAGGAAATTTTAACTAGAATATAATAATTTCCTTGAACTAAAATAAAGTTAAATAAGTTAAAGTTAACAAAAAAATACAAAAAGTCTAGTTAAAATTTTCAGACATATTTTTTTTCTCAATTTTATTTTTAAGGAAAAGTTTCACATTTTAAAAAATTTGTAAAATTTTGTGGGGAATTAAAATTTAGTCAACATTTTATGTTTCTTTTGTATATAATTTTGTTTTCATTTTTAATTCGTTTAACTAAATAAAAAAAAAATTATTGGATTGACGGTAACTTTGTTATATTAGGATTTTTTTTAGTAGAATATAATAATTTCCTGGAACTAAAGTAAAGTTAAATTAGTTTAAGTTAAAAAAAATAAAATTACAAAAAGTCTAGTTAAATTTTTTTATTAAAACTTAAAAACTTTCAGATATAGTGGATACATATTTTTTAAATTTTTTTTTTATTTTTAAGGAAAAGTTTCACATTTTAATCAATTTGGAAAAATTTTGTGGGGACTTAAAATTTAGTCAAAATTTTATGTTTCTTTTATATATAATTTTGTTCTCATTTAACCAAATAAACAAAAACAAATACGGACTTAAAGAAACTTTGTTATATTAGGCAATTTAAATTTTTATAATAATTTCCATGAACTAAAATAAAGTTAAATTAATTAAAGTTAAAAAAAAATAAAATTACAAAAAGTCTAGTTAAAATTTTAGTTTTAAATTTTAAAATTAAAACTTAAAAACTTGCAGACATATTGGATATATATATTTTTTTTAATTTTTTTATTCTTAAGGAAAAGTTTCACATTTTAAAAAATTCTGAAAAATTTTGTGGGGAATTAAAATTTTGTCAAAATTTTATGTTTCTTTTGTATATAATTTTGTTCTCATTTTTAGTTCGTTTAACTAAATAAACAAACATAAATTATTGGATTGAACGAAACTTTTTTATATAAGGAAATTTTAACTAGAATATAATAATTTCCATGGGCTAATATAAAGTTAAATTAGTTAAAGTTAATGAACAAATAAAATTACCAAAAAGTCTAGTTAAAATTTTGGATATATTTTTTTTTCAATTTTTTTTTTTTTTTTGTTTTTAAGGAAAAGTTTCACATTTGAAAAAATTCTGAAAAATTTTGTGCGGAATTAAAATTTAGTAAAAATTTTATGTTTCTTTTATATATAATTTTGATCTCTTTTTTAATTCGTTTAACTAAATTAACTACAAAAAATTATTGGATTGAGGGAAACTTTGTTATATTAGGACATTTTAACTAGAATATAATAATTTCCTTAAACTAAAATAAAGTTAAATTAGTTAAAGTTAAAAAAAAAAATAAAATTACAAAAAGTCTAGTTAAAATTTTTTTTTATTAAAACTTAAAAACTTTCAGACATATTTGATATATATATTTTTTTTAATTTTTTTGTTTTTATGGAAAAGTTTCACATTTGAAAAAATTCTGAAAAATTTTGTGCGGAATTAAAATTTAGTAAAAATTTGATGTTTCTTTTATATATAATTTTGATCTCGTTTAACTAAATTAACTAAAAAAAATTATTGGATTGAGGGAAACTTTGTTATATTAGGAAATTTTAACTAGAATATAATAATTTCCTTAAACTAAAATAAAGTTAAATTAGTTAAAGTTAAAAATAAAAAATAAAATTACAAAAAGTCTAGTTAAAAATTTTTTTTATTAAAACTTAAAAACTTTCAGACATATTGGATATATATTTTTTATTTTTTTTTTTTTATTTTTAAGGAAAAGTTTCACATTTTAAAAATTTCTGAAAAAATTTGTCGGGAATTAAAATATTGTCAAAATTGTATGTTTCTTTTGTGTATAATTTTGAGCTCTTTTTTAATTCGTTTAACTAAATAAACAAAAAAAAATATTGAATTGAGGGAAACTTTGTTATATTAGGACATTTTAACTAGAATGTAATAAGTTCCTTAAACTAAAATAAAGTTAAAAAAAAATTAAATTACAAAAAGTCTAGTTAATTTTTTTTATTAAAACTTAAAAACTTTCAGACATATTGGATATATATTTTTTCATTTTTTGTTTTATTTTTAAGGAAAACTTGAGCTGAAAATAGTCTTTAGCCCCATACGAAGTTCAAGATGGACAAATTTTTGGTTAAATTTACAAATTTCAAGTAATTTCGAAATATGCTGTGGGAAATAAAAATATAGTAAAATTTTATGCTTAATTTGTGTATAACTATTTTTACTTTTTTAATTTAATTTAATTAATAAACGAAAAATTAATAAAATTAAAGAAACTTTGTTAAATTAAGAAATTTTTATTAAAATGTAAAATTACCATGGACAAAAATAAAGTTATATTGACTTTAGGGTCTCCTTTTTTTTGAATGTATGAGGATAACAATAAATAAATAAATGATTGAATTATTCTAGTTCGTATTTGTATTAATTTTTTTTTAAATTTCTGAAATATCAACAGAATGACATTTTATTAGAGTGATTTAAAACTATTTTTAATTTTTGTGGTATTCTTAATATATTTTTTTCATATATTTTCCATTTTTGAATAATTCAATTTCAATTTAAAAATTTATTGGATTAATAAATTTCGTGATTGAACTAGAAAAATTTGTTTTCTGAGTATGAGGATAACAAAAATTAAATAAATTAATAAGAAAAAAGCTAGTTAATATTTTTTTAAATTTATTTTTTTGTATTTTTTATTTTATTTTTTTATACTAGCAAACCTATTTCTGATATATCAATACAATGTCGTATTATTGAAAAATATGTTGTTTTATATTTTTTTTCGAAAATTCCTTTTCATTTCTACCTTACCCCCATTGTCATTATTTCGCAGATCTGTCGTAGAGGTGATAAAAATATGCAAATTTTTTATATGCACATTTTGACTCAAAAATATAGATATTTTAAAAACCCCCCATCTAATTTGTGTATCTCCATGCATATATAAATGAGGTGTGAAATATGCCGGTAGTGACAGCAGAATATTTTTAACAAAATCTCTATATATTCAATATTCGAAGGAGAGAATAAAGAAAAAAAAAATAATAAAGATGTTAAATATAGAGTTTATGCATTTTATATTTTTACCGGAAAGGCACTGGAATTTAAAGTGTTGTTAAAATATAGTCTAAGAGTAACCTTATCTTAGACGAAGAATTTTTTTTTTTGTTTGCTTCCTATAACCATGAACTAAGTATGGTGTTAGCAAAATATCAGCTAAAATTCTTACCACATTCTAGGACGTATGAATAATGTTGCTAGATTTAAATCTGGCTAGATATACGCAAATTTCTCCAAGAAATTGCTGAGACTTTCATAAATTGTCTAATAATTGAATGACGAATAATTTAGTTAATTAAAGAATTTTTATTTTTATAATATGGCAAATGGCAGCCCCCCTTCTCTCCAGAAGCATCATTATTTTAGTCTCTAGAATTTCTCCAAAAGCACCATTATGTTATTCTTTGGATTTTTACTCAAAAAGCTAAAGAACTAACAAACAAATCCAGTTTTAATGATCCCAAACTCTTGGCGTTGTTCTAATTTACTTTGTTTTTATGGTTACCTGTTTGTGGCTTCTTAATGACATCTTTCCTGCTGCGTTGCCTTAAATACCCCCATCCACACCTCCATTCCCTCCTGCTTACCAAACTTTGGCTTTGGAAACCACTAAATTTGTTATCTTTTTTTTCGCTGTGCTGCATGGGGTTTTTGTGCAGTGTGAGTTTTACGCTTTAGTCGCATATCTTATATGCCATTTCTTTTTTTTTTTTTTTGACTTTTGCATAATTATCATTATCATAGCAAACATTTTTTGGCTAAATGCCAAGAATTCTTTGGATGAGGTGTTTCCGTGCGCATTTTTCCTCCAAGACCTCCTCAAAAGAAGGTGACAATGTGATAATGTGAAAAATGGCAAATATGGTGAATGCGTCAAGGCCTTCACGATGGGAAATTTTGGAGGATTCATTTTTGTAATAGGTCTAATAATTTGATGCTATAGGCGGTGATGATTTCAATATTAAGATATAAACTTTCAGACAGAAAGACTCAGACTCAGGGGCCATCTCTGGGCATTATTTATTACCAGAGACCTCGTATGCCTATCTCGTCTCCCTCTGGGCATTGCAAAAATATGCACTAACTTATAACACACTGTTCAGTAGTAAGGCGCAGGGTATACAAAAGAAAAGCGCCTTCAATTTAGATTTGTATTCCAATAGCAAATACGCAAACTCCTATCTTAACCCTTATATTATGTTTGGGGTCATTAGATGACCCATATGGTATTTTTGATCAGCGTATTTCTTACTGTTGGAATATAATTAAAAGTTCTTACTACTCAGCAAGAATTCAGTACATATCAACAATTCACGCACTGACTAGTAAGAACTTTTATTTATATTCCAGCAGTAAGAAATACGCTGATGAAAAATACCATATTGGTCACCAAATGACCCCAACATAATATAAGGGTTAAAAGTGAATTGCCTATCAAATGTCCAATTCCTTGCTTAATTGGCTCGGAATCAATACCAACACAATTAAAGGCAAAATAATTGCATCGAGGTCAGTTTTTTTTTTTTCAGTGTAGGATATTATCTCCCTGATAAGGCGTATATAACGCGATATGGGGAAAAATAAAGTCATCCATAATATAATGGATTTCTTTTTACTATACCTAATACTGTTTAGGAATATATTCTTATAATATATGAATATTTTAAGAATGTATTCCTAAAATGTATGAACGTACTTTTACCATTTTTCGACTTTCTGCCAAAAGGCCCTCTATTAGCTTTACTCCAACTTATTTTAAAAATACCTAAGGCTTTTTAAGAAAATATTCCTATAATATATGAATATTTTTTGAATATGTTCCTGAAATATGTGAATAAATTTTTTAACAGTTTTTGACCTTCCTTCTACTAGCTTTACTCTTGTCTTATTTTACAATGCTTAATACTTTTTAAGAAAATATTCCTATAATATATGAATTCTTTATAGCAATTTTTCTGAAATTTTGAAAATTTCGAGAAAGTATTCCTAAGCTTTATTAAAGTAGTTTTACCTTTTTACGACATGCTATTGAAGGGTCCTATCTGGATTGCAAGTTTGGTCCGATCGGACCAAAATTAGTCCAAAAACTTATGAAATTTTAAATTTGGTCCGATGGTCAGACCAAATAGAATTTGGTTGATTTTTGTCCATTTTGCCATAAATTTCTATAGAAATAAAATTTTGTTTAAATTTTCTATAGAAATGGAATTTTGACAAAATTTCCTAAAGAAAAGAAATTTTTACAAAGTTTTCTATAGACAAAATAAAATTTGGACAAAATTTTATATAGAAATAAAATTTGGACAATATTTTATATAGAAAAAAAATTTGGACCCAATTTTCTATAGATATAAAATTTGAACAAAATTTTCTATAGAAATAAAATTTCGACAAAATTGTCTATAGATTATTTTCTGTAGAAATAAAATTTGGAACAATTTTGTATAGAAATAAAAATATTGAGTTGAAATAAAAATTTGACAAAACTTTTCTTAACAAAATTTTTTTATAGAAATAAAAGTTTGCCAAAATTTTGTGCAGAAATAAAGTACAAAAAAAATTTTGTATAGATACAAAATTAAGCAAAAATTTTGTAAAAATTTTATATAGACAAAATAAAATTTGAACAAAATCTTCTATAAAAATAAAATTGTGACAATATTTTCTATAGAAATAAAATTTTAACAATATTTTCTACAGAAATAAAATTTGGACACAATTTTCTATAGAAATAAAATTTCGACAAAATTATCTATAGAAATAAAATTTTGCCAAAATTTTGGGCAGAAATAAACTATAAAATTTTTGTAAGATACAAAATTAAGCAAAAATTTTGTAAAATTTTTATATAGAAATAAAATTTTGCGATAACTTTCTATAGAAATAAAATTTTGGCTAAAATTTTCTATAGAAATAAAATTTTGGCTAAATTTTCTATAGAAATGGAATTTTGACAAAATTTCTTAAAGAAATGAAATTTTGACAAAATTTTCTATAGCAATAAAATTTTAACAATATTTTCTATAGAAATAAAATTTGCACAAAATAAAATATAGAAAGAAAATTTTGACAATATTTGCTATAGAAATAAAATTTGGCAAAATTTTCTATCGATATAAAAATTTTTGTATAGAAATAAAAATTTTACAAAATTTTCTTAACAAAATTTTTTATAGAAATAAAATTTTGCCAAAATTTTCTGCAGAAATAAACTAAAAATAAATTAAGCAACAATTTTGTAAAAAAAATTTATATAGAGATAAAAATTTGCGATAATTTTCTATAGAAATAAAATTTTGCGTTAACTTTCAATAGAAATAAAATGTTGCGATAACTTTCTATAGAAATAAAATTTTGGCTAAATTTTCCATAGAAATGGAATTTTGACAAAATTTTCTATAAAAATAAAATTTGGACAAAATTTTCTATAGAAATAAAACTTCGACAAAATTTTCTATAAAAATAAAATTTGGACAAAATTTTCTATAAAAATAAAATTTGGACAACAATTTTCTATAGAAATAAAATTTGGACTATATTTTCTATAGAAATAAAATTTTGACAATATCTTCTATAGAAATATAATTTGAACAAAATTTTCTATAGAAATAAAATATCGACAATATCTTCTATAGAAATATAATTTGAACAAAATTTTCTATAGAAATAAAATTTCAACAATATCTTCTATAGAAATATAATTTGGACAAAATTTCCTATAGAAATAAAGTTTCGACAAAATTATCTATAGAAATAAAATTTTGACAATATTTTCTGTAGAAATAAAATTTGGCAAAATTTTCTATAGAAATAAAAATTTTGAATAGAAATAAAAATTTGACAAAATTTTCTTAACAAAATTTTTTATAGAAATAAAATTTTTGCAGAAATAAACTATGAAACCATTTTGTATAGATACAAAATTAAGCAAAAATTTTGTATAAATTTTTTATAGAAATAAAATTTTGCGATAACTTTCTATAGCAATAAAATCTTGGCTAAATTTTCTAAAGAAATGGAATTTTGACAAAATGTTCTTTAGATAAAATAAAATTTGGACAAAATTGTCTATAGAAATAAAATTTAGACAATATTTTCTATAGAAATAAAGTTTCGACAAAATTTTCTATAGAAATGAAATTTCGACAATATTTTCTACAGAAATAAAATGTGGACAAAATTTTCTATAGAAATAAAATTTCGACAAAATTTTCTGTAGAAATAAAATTTCGACAAAAATTTCTTGGAATTTTTTTGGAAAATTTTTACATTACAATAACTTCATTTGGAAAAATGGTCCGCTGATACGAATTTTGGTCCAATTTCGGAAAAATGTTAGGTTAGGTTAGGTGGCAGCCTAATATATCAGGCTCACTTAGACTATTCAGTCCATTGTGATACCACATTGGTGAACTTCTCTCTTATCACTGACTGCTGCCCGATTCCATGTTAAGCTCAGTGACAAGGGACCTCCTTTTTATAGCCAAGTCCGAACGGTGTTCCACATTGCAGTGAAACCACTTAGGGCGTTTTCGTTTCACAAAAAATATGTTGCCCTGGTGTTACACTACTTTTTCCCTCATTGTATTTTCGCTCAAATAATAGTGTCATTCCAAAGTTATTGTTAATTCATATTATTGTGAGGGATACAGGATCCAAAATCTATGACAGTGTACTTTATATTTGGCAATCGATTTCGAGAATGTTGCACCTTTTTTCCCAATTGAAATCGCCATAAGAGAAGCTTTGAAACCCTCAGAAATGTCACCAGCATTACTGAGGTGGGATAATCCACCGCTGAAAAACTTTTTGGTGTTCGGTCGAAGCAGGAATCGAACCCACGACCTTGTGTATACAAGGCGGGCATGCTAACCATTGCACCACGGTTACCAGCATTACTGAGGTGGGATAATCCACCGCTGAAAAACTTTTTGGTGTTCGGTCGAAGCAGGAATCGAATCCACGAACTTGTATATACAAGGCGCCACGGTGGCTCCCGGAAAATTGTTGGCCCAAAATAAATATACATTGTGGCAACGATGGGCCCTATATTGTCTTCATTCTCTTATTTTAAAAATACCTAAAACTTTTGAAGAAAATAATCCCATGAGATATGAATATTTTAGAAATACGTTCATGAAATACATGAATATTTTAAGAACATATTCCTAAACTATATGATTTTTATTTTTACATTTTTCGGCGACCTTCTGCCCAAAAGGCCCTCTATTAGAGTTTTACTTTTTGCATTCGTATCCCTTGTGTATACCCTCCATCAAATCACTTGACATCACCCATATTACGCCTCCATTTCCACCGCAGCACTTCCACCCCCCTTTTGCGCCACCATAAATATGTAAAAGTCGATGTTCATAAATTTCACCTTTTCATAGGCAACTAAGTTGAAATTCTTTTGCTGTCTATGTGACTTTTTTGTTTTTCTCTAGCATTGTGATTCACTAATGCACATTAAATGAGAAAAACTGGTCCTCCTCTCTAATTTGTGAAATGTGTTATTATATTATTTATGGATTTATGAAATATACCAAAATGTTCGTTTTCCACCTATAGAGAAAGATTTCGTGTATTGTTGTTTAAATGTGAATCATATGCGTTTTGTATGGATTTATCTTTTTTTTGAGTTTTTTCTTTTTTTTTTTTGCTCTATTGAATATTGTGTGTTGCTGATGACATGGCTAATGATTAGCCATGGCAGATTACAAATTTGCAAACTATTTTGAGTGGATGGTCACAAGGACCTTCAGATTAGATTATAACAAACATTTTTGTTCTTCAGATAATGAATTGTATTGAAATAAAAGGAAAATATTTATATATAAATTGAATAGTGTTATAGATGAAATACAGTTTAAGGAAAAATTGTTTTATATATATTTTTTGAGTGTAAAATTTTATTTAGTTTAAATTTAGTTTACAATTTTATTGTTTCTAAATTTGAATGTTTGCGGGATTATTATACACTAAAATTTATTTTCGTTTTATTTTATTTTATTTATTTTTTTTATTGTAAAATTTTATTATTTTTAAATTTGAATGTTTTCGGGTTTATTATTTAAATATACTAAAATTTATTTTCGTTTTATTTTATTTTATTTTATTTTATTTTATTTTATTTTATTTATTTGTTTTTTTTTTTTTTGTAAAATTATGTTTGTTAAATAATCTAATATTCATATATTGTTCTCAAACATTAATTTAAAAAATAATCCCTCCAAAGATTGATTTTATTTCAATTCAATGAACAAATCTCTTTGCTTAGTAAAACTCTCGCATTGCCCATAAAATAACTTGAAATCATTGTACTCAGGAGAATATTTTGGTCAGTGTAAAAATTTTTTAACTTAATTTTATTCAATTTGCAAATGTTTTACTGGAATATTATGTGAAAATATATTTCTTTTTTTATTTTTTTTTTTGCGTTTTTCATATTTTTTATTATTTTTTTTTTTGTAAAATTTTAAAATTTTGCAAAAAAATTAATTAAAATATCCACTCCAAATATAGCTCTCTTTTTATATTGTTATAGATGAATTACGGTTTAAGGAAAAATTGACCCCAGTTTTATATATATTTTGTCAGTGTATGGATACCAAATTTTATTGTTTATAAATTTGCATGTTTGCTAGATTATTATGTAAATATAATTTATATACTAAAATTTATTTTCGTTTTATTTTATTTAATTTTTTTTTATTTCTTTTTATACCCACGAACATAAAATGGTGACGGGGGTATAATAAGTTTGTCATTCCGTTTGTAACACATCGAAATATCGATTTCCGACTATATAAAGTATATATATATTCTTGATCAGGGAGAAATTCTAAGACGATATAAGCATGTCCGTCTGTCCGTCCGTCTGTCCGTCCGTCTGTCCGTCCGTCTGTCTGTCCGTCCGTCTGTCCGTCTGTCTGTCTGTCTGTTGTAATCACGCTACAGCCTTCAATAATGGCGCTATCGTCCCGAAATTTGGCACAGATTAGTTTTTTGTTTGCAGGCAGGTCAAGTTCGAAGATGGGCTATATCGGTCCAAATTTTGATATAGTCCCCATATAAACCGACCTCCCGATTTTGCTTCTTAGGCGTCTAGAAACAGTATTTTCTATCCGATATGTCTGGAATTGAAAATCTAGAGGTATTTTAGGACCATAAGGAGGTGTGTCGGAAATCATTCGTATCGGTCCATGTTTTGATATAGCCCCCATATAGACCGATCTCCCGATTTTGCTTCTTGGGCGTCTAGAAACTATATTTACCATCCGATTTGCCTGAAATTGGAAATCTAGAGGTATTGTGGGACTGTAAAGAGGTGTGTCGAAAATGGTCTATATCGGTCCATGTTTTAGTATAGCCCCCATATAGACCAATCTCCCGATTTTGCTTCTTAGGCGTCTAGAAACAGTATTTTCTATCCGATTTGTCTGAAATTGAAAATCTAGAGGTATTTTAGGACCATAAGGAGGTGTGTCGGAAATCATTCGTATCGGTCCATGTTTTGATATAGCCCCCATATAGACCGATCTCCCGATTTTGCTTCTTGGGCGTCGAGAAACTATATTTACCATCCGATTTGCCTGAAATTGGAAATCTAGAGGTATTGTGGGACTGTAAAGAGGTGTGTCGAAAATGGTCTATATCGGTCCATGTTTTGGTATAGCCCCCATATAAACCAACCTCCCGATTTGGAGTCTTGGGCCTATAAAAACCGTAGTTTTTATCCAGTTTGCCTGAAATTGGAAATATAGAGGTATTTGAGGACCATAAAAAGGTGTGCCGAAAATGGTGCTCATCGGTCCATGTTTTGGTATAGCCCCCATATAGACCGATATCCCGATTTTGCTTTTAGGGCTTCTAGAAACTATATTTACCATCCGATTTGCCAGAAATTGGAAATCTAGAGGTATTTGAGGACCATAAAAAGGTGTGCCGAAAATGGTGCTCATCGGTCCATGTTTTGATATAGCACCCATATAGACTGATCTCTCGATTTTTACTTCTTGGGCGTCTAGAGACTACATTTTCTGGCCGATTTGTTTGAAATTGAAAATCTGGAGATATTTAAAGATCACAAATATGTGAGTAGCAAATGGTGCCTATCGGTCCATGTTTTGGTATAGCCCCCATATACACCTATCTCCCGGCTTTATTTCTTGGGCTTCTAGAATCCGTAGTTTTTATCCGATTTGCTGGAAATTAGTAATCTATAATAAAATTTTAGACAAACGAAATTTCTTTTTCTTATTAAGTGTTTTCGTTTATTCAACGATTGTCTCTAAAATTTGTGTCAAAAGAAAAGTTCCAGATTTTACTCATCGTATTTAAATAAATGCGGAAAATCTACAGATTTAAGATTTTAAATCCAGGCGTAATTTCAACATATACACGATATGTTTATATTTTCTCTAAAACTCAAACAAAATTGGTTCTCATAAATCCAGAATCTTATCTGGTCTTCATAGGTAGAATCTTTAAAGTTTGTCTTCGGGAGCTGGCTCGTTTGGGAGATGATTTGTCATCAAACCCCCTACAATTCTATATATTATCAAGTAACCCACTACGACGAAGAGTTTTCATAGTAAACTATTATACTTGATTCATGGTGGTGGGTATTTAAAATTCGGCCCGGCCGAATTTACTGCTGTGTATACTTGTTTATATATATTTTTTCAGTGTATGGATACCACAATTTTATTGTTTATAAATTTCCATTTTTGCTACATTATTATTTAAATATACTTTATATACTAAAATTTATTTTCGTTTTATTTTATTTTATTTATTTATTTATTATTTTTTTTTTTGTAAAAATTTTACATTTGTGCAAAAAAATGTCTAATTTTGAAACATTGTTCTCAAATAATAATATTAAAATATTCCCTCCAAATATTGCTCTCATATTGCAATTCAATCGGTAAATTTCTTTGGAGGCTATGCGTCACTTAAATCTTTTGTTTTATTTAAAAATCCCATAAAAATAGCTATATAATGTTTTCATCACATACATATTTACATATGTATGATTTAAAAATTATTTCGATTTTTATTATAGCAATAGCCTTGGAGATTTGTAAAAATCCGGCCGAAAATTGTCAAGCTTAAAAGATTTAAACACGTTTTAAGCCTAAAAACAAATTTACAGTGAAATAGGCTGTACCGCAAAGACATTATAATAAAATAAAAAACAAAAAAAAAAAACAGAGAAATCTCAAATTCAAGATCAAGAATCTTGAGGGCTAATTAAAAAGACGTAAGAAACCTGTTGTTGAAATAGATAAATATTTTATTTTATTTTCAATTTTTTTGGTTGAAAACTGTATTGGATTGTTTTCCTCTGTTGACATAGTTTAATTATTGCTTGGAAATAAAACAGGGCCATTGTTTTCAAATTTCTTCTTTTTTTTGAATAGTAATAAATGTCAAGCACAAAAAATAAAAACACAGCAAGATGTATGTGAGGTGATAATTTTGAATTTTTCATTATTTATTATATGCAGATATTATTGTATGTAGATACAATTCAAATATTTATTGCTGCTTATAAATAATAATATTAAATTTAATCTTATTTTGAAGCTTGACTTTTAATTTGTTGAAGCGATCATATTATTTATTTGACATTTATACGATGAGATTTTAAGTTACAACAAAAAAAAAAAATAATTAATTGCGAACTTATAAACAATATCCAGAAAAAAATATAAATGTTTACATTATAAAATGGTCGGATTAAAAAAAATAAGAAAATTGAAAAATTGAAAGAAAACAAATGGAAATTAAAAGTGTAGAAATTTTAAAAGTCAAAAATAAAGAAATTGTTATAAAATTATTGGAGCAACATTGGAAAGAAATATAAAAAAGTTTACGACCCAATTATATTATATGAAAAAATTAATGATTTTAAGAATTCCAATTGAATTCACACACTTTTCAAATGTAGAATTCAAAAAAAGTATCCCAAAAATATTAAAATAATATCAACCGATTTCAATTCGAATTCGTGAATTAATAATAATTACAATAAAAATAATGCCTGACTACAAGTTGAATTCAAAGATTTTTCAAATTTTAGGTATAGCCATTGAGCTAAATTTAGATTAGGGAAGCATACAATCATAATACAGAAGTTGACCAATTGCACAGAAAAACTTTTTGCTGATTCCAACACGAAATTAATATATCCAAATAATATCTAAATTGCAATTTCTTCAATCATTATCATGAATACGAATTGAATTCAAACCTTTTGTTAAATCTTAGGTATAGAGCTAAACACAGATTCGGTATTTTCAAATGTAGAATTCAAAAATGGTATCCCAAAAATATTTAAACAATATTACCCGATTCCCATTCGATTTCCATAATTAATAATAATTACAATAAAAATAATGCCTGACTATAAATTGAATTCAAACATTTTTCAAATCTTAGGTATAGTCATTGAGCTAAATTTAGATTGGGTAAGCATACAATCATAATACAGAAGTTGACCAACTGCAGAGAACAACTTTTTTCTGATTCAAGCACGGCACTAATAGATCCAGATAATATCTAAATTGCAAATTCTTCAATCATTGTCATGAATACGAATTGAATTCAAACATTTATCAAATCTTAGGTATAGTGCTAAACACAGATTCTATCATAATACAGCAATTTTTTTTTTAAATTGAAATTTCTTCTATCAGGAAGGTGAATAACAAAATTAATTACTAAAATATATACTTGATAAAAAATTTATTGATTTCTTCCAATTTCAATTAATTTTTTAATTGACGCTATCAATTATTTATTGTATTATTATTTATTATTTTACGTATAATTATTTGTAATTTGTAATTTTACAAGAGTTTAAATTTTCTTAGGAATTTTTCGATCATAGTTGGATTTTTCTTTAGATTTGAGTCAAAACTGAGTCCAGATATAGAAACAAAATTTCACGAATATAGAAAATAGATACGGAAATAAAATTTCATGAATATAGAAAATAATTATTTTGGTAAAAAATGTCAATTATATTTTTATTTCATAATGTTTTAATTGAAAATGTTTTGGTGATATGTTTTTCTGTGTAGCATAAATTTTTGGTATTTTTTTCTGTATCCCAAAAAATTCAAATAATAATTAATTTATGAATACGAATTGAATTCAAAGATTTTTTCATATATTACGTATAGCCATTGAGCTAAACATTGAATAGGTCAAAATTCAATCAGAATACAGAACTTCACCAATGGTCTAAGTGAGTCTAAAAGCACAGAAAAAAATTTTACGAAAATTTTTCCAATTAAAGTATTAATTGAGGGAGCCACCGTGGTCCAATGGTTAGCATGCCCGCCTTGCATACACAAGGTCGTGGGTTCGATTCCTGCTACGACCGAACATCAAAAAGTTTTTCAGCGGTGGATTATCCCACCTCAGTAATGCTGGTGACATTTCTGAGAGTTTCAAAGCTTCTCTATGTGGTTTCACTGGAATGTGGAACGCCGTTCGGACTCGGCTATAAAAAGGAGGTCCCTTGTCATTGAGCTTAACATGGAATCGGGCAGCACTCAGTGATAAGAGAGAAGTTCACCACTGTGGTATCACAATGGACTGAATAGTCTAAGTGAGCCTGATACATCGGGCTGCCACATAACCTAACCTAACCTAATTGAGTTTTAAAAAATATTTAATTAAAAATTTTATTGATTCAAAAAATTGTTTAATTGAAATAAAATTCAATCACAAAAATTAATAGCAACAATTAATTTTTTACTTGGATCAAATAATTTTTTAATTGACTTTCAATAATTTTTTAATTGATACTATCATTTCTGTGATTGAAGACATTTCAATTAAAAATTAATTGGAACAATTAATTTTGTGATTGAAGACAAAAAATATTTTTTTTTGTTTGAGTAATGGACTGACACTATACATAACTTGATATGACTTAGGTGTAGTTAAATGAAATTCTTTTTTTTTTATTTTTCATGGCGTTATTTATTAATGTCTCTAGTTCAATAAGTCCGATCAGGATCCCTTAGACAGTCTTAAAAAGGTATCATTTCGACAGTTCTGTTGGAGTTCGTGATGAAGATGGACCCAATATTTTAAAATTTTCTTGAATTCAATTCGAATTCGTGAATTAAATATGTTTTCTATTTTTATGTTAGCCTGATATCAACGCAGGCTGTTTTTTCGTCCAAATCAATTACTTTACATTAATTACAATTTTAAATGCGAGTTAATTGGACATGAAGATTAAGGTATTGGTATTATTATGCTACTGCATTATTGCATTTTCTTTTCAATAGCATAATAAATACCAATTCCTTAATCTTTATGTCCCATTAGCTCGCATTTAAAATTGTAATTAATGTAAATTAATTCAATATGATTTGAATTCAAACATTTCTCAAACGCAGTCCAACTAGAATTCAAAATGAATTCAAACATCTTTGAAATATTTGATTTTTTATGTGGTATTTCCAAAAATCGTTGGCTCCCCCATTTTGTATCCTACCTTTCTAACTTATTTACCTTTCTGGTTATCTTTAATCGTACAATTCTATGTATATAATGATTTTTTTTATCAGTTTCTGTTCTTATGTTTTATTTGCCTTCCATTGTTTCATTTAGTATGTGCAATTAGCTGGCGTGGGTAGCCAATTAATATCTGTGTTTTACCACTTTCAAAAGAGGCTTCTGCTTTAGCCAAATTAGGTGCCATAAAAACAACGGGCTACTGTTTTGTTTTCCATTTTAATACAAAAACAAAAAAAATACAATATCTTGAAAAATATAAACAACATGAAAATGTAAAAATTGCCTAATAAAATAATAATGATGTTCTTTTGCAGAATAAGTTTGAAAAAAAAAAATGCAAAATATATTTGAAAATTATATTTAAATTTGAAAATTTAAAATTTTCTGAAGAAAGAATTTGTTTACGCTCCACAAAGAATAATTAGGGATAAATTAAACATAAATATGAAATAGACCAGCACTCATTGATAAGAGAATAGGTCAATATAAATGGTAACACAATGGAGAATATTTTACATTTTCAATCGTTTGCTTTCGCCTTGATCGAAAAACATGGCCACTAGCAAAGAGAGTCAAGCAATGAAAAAAAATTACAGAAAAGTTATTTTTCTGTACGAAATCTAATTTTTCTAACGCCATCTAGTGGAAGCCGACCGTTGAGTCTAATAATGGGTACATATAAAAATATTTATATAAATTTTTGCGTTTAACCAAATTTCATTTCATAGACATTTGTTATAAATTTAATAATAATAATGTCTATATTTGTTTCATTTTATTTGCTATTTTTACTCAATGAAAAGAACAGATGTTGTCACCGCAATCTTTTTTTCATTTGTATTAAGAATATTGTTCATCTTAGCGAATTTTTTTCTTGTATGTTCTTTTCAATGTACAACAAATATTTTAACAAATGTTAAAACAAAATTACTCATATGGATTTTTTTTTCTATTTTAGTTACTTGAAGAGAAATATATACCTGACATTTGTGTTTCGAACCAAAAAAACAACAAATATAATAATAAATGATATATCGAACAATGTGGGAGGAATTGGTACAAAAAAAAAATATTCTGGTTGTTGAATATTTTGAAAGAACATTTAAATGGCATTATTAGCCAGCTATGAAGTGAGGATAATTTTTATATGTTCTGCATTCGTTTCAATAGTATTGCATATTTTATTCAAAATTCCAAAGTATTGCGAAAATACACTAAAGCCAATTTAACTTTATTTTAGTTCATGGAATTATTATGTTTGGAGAACGTTTCCTTTAATCTAATAATTTTTTGTTTACGTTAGTTAAATTAACTAAAACCGAGGAAAAAACTAAACTCAAATGAAGCATAATGATTAACTAAATTCGTACCTTCTACAAAATAGTTCAGAATTTCTTTAAATTTGTAAATTTTACCACAAATGTGTCCATCATGAACTTCGTATATCACTAAAGACATTCTTGCAATTTTGAACTCCAAGTTTTTCCTTCAAACTACAAAATTTTCTTTAACAAGTGAAAAAACTTAGTTATGTCTAATAAATTTTCTTGAATTTGTCGAAAAATATTTACTTATTTTGATGACATCGGCGTGATGCCAACGTTTGTAATACTGTTTAGTTAAAATTTTCTACAAATATTCAAAATTTTCTAAAATTAACCGAAACATTTCCTCCTGGTGGGTTCACTGTTTTTCCAGTGTAGTCACTAGTAGTTGGTCATAGCTTTCATTAAGGATTTGGGGCACACAGAAAAAGAAATTTTTCCAATACCAACAAAAATTGACTTTGTCTTGTCCTTTAAAATAAATTTTTTCTTAAAATAAATTCATTCTTAAAAAAAAAAAAAAAAAAAAAAAAAAAAAAAAAAAAAAAAAACATTTCATATGTTTTGTCCAAATATATCTCAACAATGTTATAATCTTAAATAAATAAAAATATCAATAAGTGTTACATTAATCAGAAATGTCACCTCAGTAATGCTGGTGACAGTTCTGAGGGTTTCAAAGCTACTCTAAGTGGTTTCACTGCAATGTGGAACACCGTTCGGACTCGGCTATAAAAAGGAGGTCCCTTGTCATTGAGCTTAACATGGAATCAGGCAGTACTCAGTGATAAGAGGGAAGTTCACCAAAGTGGTATCACAATGGACTGAATAGTCTAAGTGAGCCTGATACATCGGGCTGCCACCTAACCTAACCTAGTTTTTTAAATCGAAAATGTTTATTTTAATTATAAAGAACAATTGCCTACTTACGTTTTTAATGGAGACAATTTTAAAGTTTCGAGTCCTAAATGTAGTATAAAAATTAAATTACGAATTTGCTTTTAATCAAAATTTTTTTTAATACAATATGTAAATGGGGTCTATACTTGTTTCAGTGTAGCTTTATATAAAAAAAAAATTGTATCTCAGCTTGAAATTTTAAATTTTTTGGGGAAACACGAATAATTATATTGTAACGTTTCAGTTTTTTTTTTGTGGCTGCTTTTTTTGTTTTTTTTTTTTTTTTGTTTTTTGCTTCTGATAGCAATTGTGGTTGTGGTTACAAATTATTTACCCTATTTATCAAAAGTCTAGTTAAGCATTTCCCGCTTATATACATAAATAAACTATTCAGCAATTTAACATTAATTAAACTAAGAGAACACGACGAGGAGGATGGGTAGTGGGGGAAACCTCAAATCAAACAAAAACTCTTAAAACGCAAAAATAAAACCGAACTAAATAAATGTTATGAAATTAATAAAAACAAAAACACTGAATGAAACTGAGTCAAGATAACAAGCCAAAACTATATATGGTATGAACAAATTCTGATAATTTATGCCTATTTCCCGACATTTCTATTTTTTTTTTTGTTTTCGAACGAGTATATTTGTATATGGCTTTTGTGGGCCATTTATCGCTGAATGGACAAAGAGGCTAGTAAACAATGTGGATAAAATAGCGATATTTTTATTTTGAAAAGAGAATAAACTGGCATTGGAAAATTTAATAAAAAAAAATATAATAAAAAATTTTTGTTAGTTAAAGTACACACAAAAAAAAATTTTCTGATTCAATCACGAAATTAATTGATCCAATTAATTTTTTAATTGAAATGTCTTCAATCACAGAAATGATAGTATCAATTAAAAAATTAATTGACAGTCAATTAAAAAATTAATTGACCCAATTAAAAAATTAATTGATACTATTAATTTGTGTGATTGATTTTTACTTCAATAAAAAAATTTGTTGATTCAATTAAATTTTTAATTGAATATTTTTTAAAAATCAATTAAGATTTTAATTGGAAAAAGTTTCCTGAAATTTTTTTCTGTGCAGATATTAGATATTATTTAAAAAATAATAATTTTTAAAATCCTTTTTTTTTGGTGAATTCATCGAACAGAAACTGAAATTTAAACCCTATTATTATTAATTATTATTATTTGTAAAATAGACTAAAATGACTTCAACACACAGAAAAGGAATATGATCACCTCAAACATGTTTCAAGAGCAAATTGTTATTTTTGTATGGTGACCATGTAACATGTTTGTCATTAAAATGTTATTTTCTCGTCAAATATAACCTGCTTTCCGAAATCAGATACATGATTTCCGAGAAAATAACATGGTTGCGAAAACCATGTTACATGGTCACCACCCAAAAATAACATTTTGCTCTTAAAACATGTTTGAGGGGATCATTATCCTTCTCTGGGTGAAGAAAAAAGAAACAAATCTTGAATAATAATAACAATAACAATATATATGTTCTTTAATTTTTGTAATAGATTTTAAATATAATTTTAAAAATTTCCCAATAAAATTTGTTAATTATGAAAACAGTAACGTAGAAAATATTTTAGATATAATTAGAATACGAAAACCATTTTTTTTAATTTTTTTTTTTTTAATTCTGAAAGAAAAAATATTTTCTCTAGTTTTAAATTAAATATTATATATAATTAAAACAAAATTTCAATTAATTATTTATTGAAATTGTAATGCCCTATCTAGTTAACATTTTAACTAAAGACTACTCTGTGATTAAGGGATTGAATGTTGTATAAGCAAATGTGTCCATTAGAATTGCGAAAGAGCACAAAAAAAAAATAAATAAATAAAGGTTTAATTGTAAAATTATACTTAGCCCAGGGCGCGGAAAATGAAATTTTAAATCAAAAGGAAATTATTCCTTCCAATACATACATTGTCACCTACCTGAAAAGATAAGAAATGAAAATAAATATTGTATTAAAATAATTTTAACAAGAAATTCGGTTAACAAATGTATTAAATATTGAATCGAAGGCGACCTAATTGTATTGAAATAGTTTAACTTAGTTCATATCAAACTAAATTAAATGAAAAAATAAAAATATAAAATTTAAAATTGAAAATAAAAAATTCAAAACTAAAAATTAACAATTAAAGATTAGAAATTAAAAAATAAAAAATAAAAATTCAAAATTGAAAATTCAAAACTAAAACTTAAAAACTAAAATTTAAAATTACAAATTACAAATTAAGAATTAAAAATTAAAAAAAAAAAATTATGTATAAAAAACAATATTCTAATTTAGTATCATATTATATGTAATCCCTATTCATTGTTATTGTTATTAGCTGTATTAAATTATATTTCTACTTATTATATTTTGTTATAACATTACTGATTCCTTTGTATTAGCAAACCATAATAAATAAATGAAAAATGAAAAAAAAATAATAATAATTTTAACAAGAAATTCGGTTACCAAATATATTAAATATTGAATCGAAGGCGACGTAATTGTATTGAAATAGTTTAACGTAGTTAATCATATCAAACTAACTAAATTCAAAATTCAAAACTAAAAATTAAGAATTAAGAATTAAATTAAATTATTTTTTTTTTCATTTCATTTAATTTAATTTAATTTAATTTGTTTTAATTAAATTCAATTTCTTTATTGATCACAAATATTACATAAACAATTCATCCTTAATTATATAATCCCACGAAGCCTTAAGGCTTGTCTGCAGGTTAAGTAGACTTAAATTAAGTTGTACATAACAAGATTATCTATAACATTTAGCTCAGCTGTTTAATTTTGGTACCATAACGATCATTGCTTTTTTTCTTTTTTTTTGTTTGTTTTTTTTTTTTAACTATTTATAGTTCTCACTTTGGTATTCATTGCGTATTAACAAAAAATTTTCTAAAATTAAATTAAATTAAATTAAATTAAATTAAATTAAATTAAATTAAATTAAATTAAATTAAATTAAATTAAATTAAATTAAATTAAATTAAATTAAATTAAATTAAATTAAATTAAATTAAATTAAATTAAATTAAATTAAATTAAATTAAATTAAATTAAATTAAATTAAATTAAATTAAATTAAATTAAATTAAATTAAATTAAATTAAATTAAATTAAATTAAATTAAATTAAATTAAATTAAATTAAATTAAATTAAATTAAATTAAATTAAATTAAATTAAATTAAATTAAATTAAATTAAATTAAATTAAATTAAATTAAATTAAATTAAATTAAATTAAATTAAATTAAATTAAATTAAATTAAATTAAATTAAATTAAATTAAATTAAATTAAATTAAATTAAATTAAATTAAATTAAATTAAATTAAATTAAATTAAATTAAATTAAATTAAATTAAATTAAATTAAATTAAATTAAATTAAATTAAATTAAATTAAATTAAATTAAATTAAATTAAATTAAATTAAATTAAATTAAATTAAATTAAATTAAATTAAATTAAATTAAATTAAATTAAATTAAATTAAATTAAATTAAATTAAATTAAATTAAATTAAATTAAATTAAATTAAATTAAATTAAATTAAATTAAATTAAATTAAATTAAATTAAATTAAATTAAATTAAATTAAATTAAATTAAATTAAATTAAATTAAATTAAATTAAATTAAATTAAATTAAATTAAATTAAATTAAATTAAATTAAATTAAATTAAATTAAATTAAATTAAATTAAATTAAATTAAATTAAATTAAATTAAATTAAATTAAATTAAATTAAATTAAATTAAATTAAATTAAATTAAATTAAATTAAATTAAATTAAATTAAATTAAATTAAATTAAATTAAATTAAATTAAATTAAATTAAATTAAATTAAATTAAATTAAATTAAATTAAATTAAATTAAATTAAATTAAATTAAATTAAATTAAATTAAATTAAATTAAATTAAATTAAATTAAATTAAATTAATTAAATTAAATTAAATTAAATTAAATTAAATTAAATTAAATTAAATTAAATTAAATTAAATTAAATTAAATTAAATTAAATTAAATTAAATTAATTAAATTAAATTAAATTAAATTAAATTAAATTAAATTAAATTAAATTAAATTAAATTAAAATTAAATTAAATTAAATTAAATTAAATTAAATTAAATTAAATTAAATTAAATTAAATTAAATTAAATTAAATTAAATAATTAAATTAAATTAAAATTTAATTAAATTAAATTAAATTAAATTAAATTAAAATTAATTAAATTAAATTAAATTAAATTAAATTAAATTAAATTAAATTAAATTAAATTAAATTAAATTAAATTAAAATTAAATTAAATTAAATTAAATTAAATTAAATTAAATTAAATTAAATTAAATTAAATTAAATTAAATTAAATTAAATTAAATTAAATAAATTAAATTAAATTAATTAAATTAAATTAAATTAAATTAAATTAAATTAAATTAAATTAAAATTAAATTAAATTAAATTAAATTAAATTAAATTAAATAAATTAAATAAATTAAATTAAATTAAATTAAATTAAATTAAATTAAATTAAATTAAATTAAATTAAATTAAATTAAATTAAATTAAATTAAATTAAATTAAATTAAATAAATTAAATTAAATTAAATTAAATTAAATTAAATTAAATTAAATTAAATTAAATTAAATTAAATTAAATTAAATTAAATTAAATTAAATTAAATTAAATTAAATTAAATTAAATTAAATTAAATTAAATTAAATTAAATATAATTAAATTAAATTAAATTAATTAAATTAAATTAAATTAAATTAAATTAAATTAAATTAATTAAATTAAATTAAATTAAATTAAATTAAATTAAATTAAATTAAATTAAATTAAATTAAATTAAATTAAATTAAATTAAATTAAATTAAATTAAAATTAAATTAAATTAATTGAATTGAATTGAATTAAACTAAATTAAATTAAATTAAATTAATTTAAATTAAATTAAATTAAATTAAATTAAATTACATTAAATAATTAAATTAAATTATATTAAATTAAATTAAATTAAATTAAATTAAATTAAATTAAATTAAATTAAATTAAATTAATTAAATTAAATTAAATAAATTAAATTAAATTAAATTAAATTAAAATTAAATTAAATTAAATTAATTAAATTAAATTAAATTAAATTAAATTAAATTAAATTAAATTAAATTAATTAAATTAAATTAAATTAAATTAAATTAAATTAAATAAATTAATTAATAAATTAAATTAAATTAAATTAAATTAATATTAATTAAATTAAATTAATTAAATTAAATTAAATTAAATTAAATTATATTAATTAAATTAAATTAAATTAAATTAAATTAAATTAAATTAAAATTAAATTAAATTAAGTTAAATTTCAACCTAACATTTTTGTTATATCTTATTTTATTATATCTTGAAATATGCGAAAGAGAATATTAAAAAAATGTGTACGAAATATTTTATGATATCAGAATATAAAAATCACAATGTGTCAAAGACCACCACAGGTTTCATAAACCTTTTGATGTATAGTCTTTGAAAATTACTCACATTGTTGTGCCACATGACTATTGTCAAATATGTATAACATTCGCATGATGATATCGAGCCATGTTTTATGGGCACACACGAATGGAAAAAGGATATTTCTATGTGCCAAATATTTATGGGTGGCTGGAGGTAAAAAGGAATTAACATTCTTTACATGTCACAAAAATGACAAAGGCCAGGCCATACATATATAGAGAGAATTTTTGATATATAGGTAGGTGAAAAAACGAACGAATATGAAATTGAAAAACTTGGGTATGCAAAAGGTATTTAAGTATATTTCGTTCGATTCCTTCGGATGTAGAAAACCCACAGGCCAATGACATTTTCCTTTGCATGAAAGGAGAAGCCAACAGCAAGACAAAGTTTAACCAATGGACTTGTATGCACTCCAAGAAACATTCTGGAAAAATTGAATTAAATTTCCACTTGACCATACAAGTTGACTATTTCACATACCCTCAATATATAGGGATGTTTGGAAGCCTGAGTAGGGGGGTCTATACCAAAGGCCAGACATATATCCCATCTTTCAGTTATACAATCGGCATGGGAAAAAGGATAGGATATCACACTCTTCAGTAGAAGCAAACAACACGTAAAACAATTCTTCATCACGACTGAATGCTCAATCATAAACTCAACACTTTGCCTGTATACTTACACACTCTCCTCTTTGCATTCCAATTCCAATTCTGATGAAATAAAATTTCAGGACATGTTAACAAACCTCAGGATACAAAAAAAAGCGAAACAGAAATTTCAAACACCCACATATGTATATATCAACCAGCTTCTTGCCCAATACTGATGGAGCCGCCTCTTTCCCTGCTAAAACGAATATGGAGCCATTGACGATGCATCCATATATAGGATAACTATGTAGGATATTTTGCATGGTTTCTTGTCTGGGTATTGGAGGCAATACAAACATATGTTTAAACATTAACACAATTTTTATGCTCACAGTATTTTTTTTTGGTGTTCGTATTGTTGTTGTTACATGTACCGAGATATTTTTTGAGGATACAATTTCCATCTTTTTTTTTTTTTTTTTTTTTTTTGGTTTTCTTTCAATAAAAAAAAAAGTTTCGAATGACTCCAAAAAAACGGGGTGGAGGCAGTTTGGTCCTTGTTGTTAAATGTGATATGTCGGGGCATATGAGTCTTTAGGGAAAGGGCATATGGGTGTATTTGAAATGGCAGTTAGCGGGAAACGGAAAGAGCTTGAAGTGAGTAACTTTTTTGCGTAAAGCAAAAGATTACCACAGCGGAAACGGAAACAGGCATTTGATTTCACATTCAGTTATATTGGTTTTTTTTTTGCCGTTATTTTTTTATTTCATATAACAGTTTATATGCAATGGCAGAAACATGTTTGCAGAACCAAGGACCAAGTTAAAAAGTACACACCAAATTATGTATTTAAATATATACATATCACAAGGAGAAAATAATTGTGATATTATTTCTCTGTGATTGTAAATAATATGACTTGTTGTCATATAAATAAAATTATAGTTTTTAAATAATACAGGGTGGCTGATTTTTTTAATACAGTGGGGCTAATTTTTTTATGCAAAAAAAAACCTAAATCGAAAATGAAATTACGCATCGTCATTTTGGCGAAGGATGACATTAGTGTACAAAAAATAAGGATGACTTTCCAGGGTTTAATATGGTCTTTACTTTTCAGATAATTTCTGGTATTGTTACCTTTTCTATAGTCTATTTTTTGGACCCGATGCAACAAAGTGTTTTTTTCACATTTGAATGCTGGAGGGCTTTAACGATAGCCACTTTCGGTTTCCCTGCTCGGGCGCCATTTTGTAACGTGGTTTTCTTCGTGGGCTGAGGTAGGCCAGTGGCCGTCTAGGATTACTTTTTAAGGATCCACAGACCTTAAATATTATTATATTTATTTCTTTGCGGGTTTTATTCACAACTCTTATTTATTTACAATACAATTGGTTGTAAGGGCAATTAGTGGGCTGAAGGGGCGGCAACGACTGGTGGGGCTTCGACTATTAAGAACTGTGAGCTGCGCTGGGTTGGACGATGACGAGGACTGGTGCAATTCTGGTTGGTGACGATATTGAAACGGTGCGAAGCTAGCTGGTGACGACGTTGAATGGGCAATGTTGTCTGGTGAAGATGATGAAACGGTGTCGGTGACGAAGCGGTGTCGGTGCGGTGCGGTGGTAGTGGTGTCTAGAGAATGTTGCGACGTTGTCTGGTGACGATGGTGGGACGTTATGATGCTGATGGTGTCGGTCGGCGATGCTCGTGTACGACACTACCTTGCTTGAATTTGAACACGCATAACTTTATTTCTGAATGTAATAGATCGAAATGCTTTTTGTACACTTGTAAAAAAAGCATAAAGGGTGATACGGTCAAAATTTGGTCAATATAAACTTGACGTATTTCTTTCAATTTTGCATTTAAAAATCCTGAACACCCCTCATTTTGAAGGTGTGTGTGTGTAGAATGTTGCTCCTATTTTGATTTTGGAATTCACTCTTCTTGTCTGGTGACGATGGTGGGACGTTATGATGCTGACGGTGTCGGTCGGCGATGCTCGTGTACGACACTACCTTGCTTGAATTTGAACACGCATAACTTTATTTCTGAATGTAATAGATCGAAATGCTTTTTGTACACTTGTAAAAAAAGCATAAAGGGTGATACGGTCAAAATTTGGTCAATATAAACTTGACGTATTTCTTTCAATTTTGCATTTAAAAAACCTGAACACCCCTCATTTTGAAGGTGTGTGTGTGTAGAATGTTGCTCCTATTTTGATTTTGGAATTCACTCTTCAGTTGTCAAAATGCCGTCCAAGCAAGAAGAGTAGCGTATCAAAATATTGCTCGCGCATCGCGAAAATCCGAGCTACTCGCACGCAAAGCTGGCAAAATCGCTAAAAGTTGCCAAATCAACCGTTACAAATGTAATTAAAGTATTTGGGGAACGTTTGTCGACAGCCAGGAAGTCTGGATCGGGGGGAAATCGAAAACCGGAAGCCGCCGAGACGACAAAGAGAGTTGCGGGTAGTTTGAAGCGAAACCTTAACCTCTCTCTCTCTCCGAGATGCCGCAAATAAGCTGGGTGTATCGTCTACAACCGTGCATCGAGCCAAAAAACGAGCCGGACTATCGACTTACAAGAAGGTAGTGACTCCAAATCGCGATGATAAACAAAATACGACGGCCAAAGCGCGATCCCGGAGGCTGTACACGACGATGCTGACGAAGTTTGACTGCGTGGTAATGGACGACGAAACCTACGTCAAAGCCGACTACAAGCAGCTTCCGGGACAGGAGTTTTATACGGCAAAAGGAAGGGGAAAGGTAGCAGATATTTTCAAGCACATAAAACTGTCAAAGTTCGCAAAGAAATATATGGTTTGGCAAGCCATCTGTGCCTGTGGCTTGAAAAGCAGCATTTTCATAGCTTCCGGGACTGTCAACTAAGAAATTTACGTGAAAGAGTGTTTGAATAAACGTCTGCTGCCTTTCCTGAAGAAACACGGTTGTTCCGTACTGTTTTGGCCGGATTTGGCATCTTGCCATTACGGTAAAAAGGCCATGGAGTGGTACGCCGCCAACAACGTGCAGGTGGTTCCCAAGGACAATAACCCTCCCAACACGCCAGAGCTCCGCCGAATTGAGAAATACTGGGCGGATCCTAAAGAAGACCAAAAAAACTGCTAAAGACGAGCAGCAGTTCACGGCAAACTGGCTTTCTGCGGCGAAGAAGGTGGACAAGGTGGCTGTACAAAATCTGATGGCAGGTGTCAAGCGTGAGGCCCGGCAATTCGGATTTGGAAAAGCGAAAGCCTAACTGAATATTTTTCCTGAATTTTATACTAATTGAACTTGAAAAAGAAATTAAATTTGATTTGTTAAATAAACGATTTCACCGATTTACACGCGTTTTCCCTTGACCAAATTTTGACCGTATCACCCTTTAATTTAAAAATAATAGCAAACAGAAGTTAGCTGTACATATATTTCAGCCACTCTGTATTATCACCCAGCAAAAAAAAATTGGACTTGCTGCTAAAGGCACAACTTTAAAGCACTTCCAAAAATGTTCTATATTTTAACTACACAGGAATTTTTTTTGATTCATTTTTTATAACTCGCTTTTTTTATATTTTAATAGTTGAATTTGTTTCAAATAGGTTAAGTAAACTGGTACAAAGTATTTAAATTTTGGCGAAAAAAAAATGCAAAATCCATTCAAGAAAATTTTCAAAATTTTGAAATTATTTGATGTCCGACGTTTCCGACAAGTGTTAGGAATGTATTAAAAATCATAAAAATAATAAAAAAATATTTGTTAGGTAAAATATCACAAACTTTTTAAATTCACACCCAACACTGAATTCGGATCACACCTTAAGAAGTGATGCAAATTCAGTACAAAAACTGTTAAAATGGTAGGCATCCGTCCTATGTCAAAAGCCCACAAAGAAAATAAAAATCACGAAAAATTTTCCAATTAAAATTTTAATTGAGTTTTAAAAAATATTCAATTAAAAATTTAATCGAATCAACAAATTCTTTAATTGAAACAAAAATCAATCTCAAAAATTAATAGTATCAATTAATTTTTTAATTGGATCAATTAATTTTTTAATTGACCTTCAATTAATTTTTAATTGACCTTCAATTAATTTGTTAATTGATACTATCATTTCTGTGATTGAAGAAATTTAAATTAAAAAATTATTTGGATCAATTAATTTCGTGATTGAATCAGAAAAAATTTTTTTTGTGTGCATGTTAAATTCATCGCTTCTGCGCCAATGAACATTTTCACTATTTTTTTTGGTGACATTTTTTTTGCAGGGAAGTGCGACCTTGATAAATCTCCGTGCCGGCTACCATTTTATTTATTTCTATTTCGATTTTTAATTTTTAAATATTTTAGGAAAAATTATTCAAATGGCTACTTTATCTATTTTTTGTTTCTTTATCTTAATTTGTGAGAGACCAAAAAAAAAAAAAAAATTAAATGTACTGGTCTAAATAAAATGTATGCAAAGGACACAAAGAGTCAACAAAACAAAGGCAACTCTTTTTTTTTAATATATGTTGAAGCACGTACTGCAAATGATATTTACAAGTGGCTTATAACACTTCATAATAAAAACCTACATAGATATAATAACACAGGATCACAATCAAGGGTTCTCAAGGCCAAAAAGGAAAGTTTTTTAAACAAATTCATAGAACGAAATACACAAAAAAAAAAATCATTTATTTTCTTGAAAATGAAATTTTTGACAGAAGATCCCCTATTTTGTTGTTAGTTTTAGTGACTAGCTGATAATATGAAATATCATTTAGATACATTTCCATTTTCAACATTTATTTCATAAGGCCCTTGAAACTATAAGCCTTTCATATTTTATAAATTGTGTTATTGCCACAATTTATGAAGGCTGATGTCAAACGTGTCTGCATATTTTCGTACGTATATGTGTGAGTGTGTTTGAATAAACTTTACCCAAAACCCTGGCCCATTAGTGAAATGTATGTGAGTGTTTTAAATATAGAAGAGTGTAGGTATTCTCTCACTCTCTCTCTCTATCTACCTCTTACGATGGTATTGTTATATGCCATTGCCAACACAATTTCAAATCAACACTCTTTTCTATGGTCTCCGGAAACGGATGAATGAACACACCAAACAACAACAAAAAAAGTTTGAAACCACTTTTGAAAACACTTGAATTTTACGATGGCCGCAACTTAATCTATTTTTTGTTAATGGATATTTCAAGCATGGTCAATTTTGCAGGACTTATATGATGATAGAACATGACATTTGTTTGTATTGTTTTAAAGCCTTTTCTATTAAGAGGGTGAAAAATCACAATGAAATAGAATTGATTGGGCTATGAAGGACATCCGTCGTTTCGTCTCCAAAATAAACGGTTTGTGGTATTAAAGAGTAGTTTAATTTAATCAATGAATTGCAGTGTTTTTTTACCAAACAGGGGATTCAAAAAAATAATTTATTTAATATTTTAACCAAAATCAAAATTTAACACATAAATTAATTTAAGCAATTTTTGATATTGCTTAAACTAATTTATGTGATATTGTCATTGAAGCAATTTCTATTAAAAATTAATTGGATTAATAAATTTCGTTAGTGAACCCAAAAAAGATAATTTTATTCTATGTATCTTAGGGTTTGTGTTCATTGAATTTTGTATTTTTTTCTTTTTTTTTTGTCACCGCCATCATCATCTTAAAATAAATCATAATATATTTGCCTATTGTTATTGTGGAAATTTGTTTATTCATAAACTTTAAATGACAAAATAATATAAACTCAGACATATATTGCTGCAGTACTAGCTTGTATTGTTTTTAAATCCTTTTACTGTGATAGTATTTTTTTAATTTCTTTATACTCTTATCTATTAAAAAATCTGCCTTAAAAAATCATCACCATGGTATTGTTTTCACATACACACATCCACTGAAATGAAACAACAAAAATTAGTTTCAATTCCAAAGGATTTTTCCCTCAAATCTCTCCATCCATGAGCAGATTTTTGTTTTGGTGGCTGCTCTAAAGGAACTTCAGAGATTTTTTCGGCTTTTCTCTTTTAACTTTTATCACCATGAGATATCCTTTGGTCGAGCTTTAATAGTAGTAGTCTGGTTTCCCAAAAGAGTTGCTGACTTGTTGAAAACAAAACCAAAAAAACAACAATCCAAGTTATGTTAGGATAACTGCCTCTGCCATTTTTTTTATAACAAGGAAAGGCAATCTCCCTCCAAAACCAACTTGGGATTTATATAGAGGGGTAAGATATAATATTTTTCATTTTTTTGGAAATTCTCTTTTATGTTTTTATGCTGCACTATTTTGCTTGTTTTTGTTTTATAGTTTTTACTGCAGTGGCATCACAAATCCATACAAAAAAAAAAAAAAAACATCAACAATAAAGCTGAGAAAATGAACCAGGCGTTGAAGAACAAAGAAACAATGTAGACAGAAGAACACAAAAAAAGCAAAGTTATATAAAACAAAATGAACAATCCAGTGCTACTGAGTTGGCAAATATGAGAGTTGGGGGCCTACTATTCATAAGGGTAAATAAACTGCCAGGCCAAAAAACTAAAAGCTATCATGCAAGCTCCAAAAGGATCAACATGGAAAACTATAAGCTAAAAAGTAAAAAAAAAAAAAACAGTATGCTGAGGTATATATAACAACACTAGGGAGATTCGAATTTTTATGGGGAGATGTTTAAGGTAAATTAATTAATTTTTAATTTTCAATGAAATTTAATATAATTTAAAAATATTTATTTATTTATTTATTGATTAATTACATTTACTAGACTAAAAATATAATTGTAAGCTTTGACTTATGGGGTCTTCAGATTTATATACATATATATTCAAATATAATTTTGTTTATTTATTATTATTTTTTAATTTAAATGAATTATTTTTTTTTTAAATAAAATGAATTTAATCAATCTAAAAATATTTATTTATTTATTTATTTATTGATTAATTACATTTACTAGAATAAAAATATAATTGTAAGCTTTGACTTATGGGGTTTTCAGATTTATCTACATATATATTTAAATATAATTTAGTTTAATTTATTTATTATTATTATTATAAATTTAATGAATTATTTTTTTTAATAAAATGAATTTAAATTAATGAAATAAATTAAAAATATTAATTAAATACAATTTAATTTAAATAAGTTTTTATTTATTTATTTATTACATTTACAATAAAATTATAAATATAATTGTAAGCTTTGACTGCTAGGGTCTTAAGTTTGTAAAATTAGTTTATTTTAATTTAATTTACTTAACTTAGATTATTAAAAAAAATTAATTAAATTGCATAACTCGCAACCCACCCTATTATATGTCAACCAACACAACGAACCTATATAGAACAAAAATGTCCTGCGAAAAAAAAATCTGCATGTGAATTAATAAATCATATCACTGCAAACAAAGGAGCTTTGACGTGTATTATGTTTGTGTTGTCGGCCATGTTGACACTTTCCCTTTTTTTTCGTCCATAGTGCTGCTGCTTGTATTCGTCGTACCGGTGCCATAGCTGTTTATTGTCGTCGTCTCGCTCGTTTGGCATTTTCATTGTGAATAGGAGCGGAAAAGCTAGAAGCTATATATGTTTGCACCATGCACCAACCAACAACAAAGCAAGGACATTTTGTGGTCAGTGTAAATGACAACAGCAGTTTTATGGGTGTGCTACTAAATTTTCCGTTTTCTTTTTTTTTTTGCGGAAAACTGTTTGCTTATTTTGAGAGAGTGGTTTAGCTTTGTTTTGTTTTTTTTTTTTTGGAACGGTGAAAAAAAATTAAATTGGAAAAAATAGAAATTTGAAAAAAAAAAAAATACAATAAAATAAAATAAAAAAAGGAAGACATTTTGTATTAAAAAATATATATAAATAAAAAAAATTAGAAAAAAATTTTAGTATCAATATTTTATTTTTGTTTGTCACAGTAAACTTATTATTTATCTCATTTGTAGAAAAAAAAATAAAGAAAATTAAATTAAAAATCACAAAATTTAAAAAGAGAAAACATTTGTTCATATGAATTTAAAGAAACTAGACAATAACCTAGCAAAGAAAATTAGAATGTTTCGTTTTAGAGTGTAGCTTCAGAGAGAAAGTTGTTTGCTTATTTTGAGAGAGTGGTATAGCTTTATTGGAAGGGAGAAAAAAGAAAATTAAATAAAGGAAGAAATCTTATATTAAAAAAAATGTAAATAAAAAAAATTAGGAAAAAAATTTAATACCAATATTTTATTTTTGTTTGTGTCACAGTAAACATATTATTTTTGTTCTTTTGTAGAAAAAAAAATTAAATTAAAAATCACAAAATTTAAAAAAAAAAAGAGAAGAACACAGCTTTTCATATGAATTTAAAGAAACTAAACGAAACTAAAAAAATGTTCCTTTTTTGAGTGTGGCTTCACAAAAAAAAAATTCTGATTCAATCACGAAATTAATTGATTTAAGTTTTTTATTGAAATGTCTTCAATCACAGAAATGATAGTATCAATTAAAAAATTAATTGAAAGTCAATTAAAAATTAATTGATCCAATTTAAAAATTAATTTCTACTACTAAAAACAAAAAAAAAAAAATTCTGATACAATCACGAAATTAATTGATTTATTTTTTTTTATTGAAACGTCTTCATCCACAGAAATGATAGTACAAATAAAAAAATTAATTGAAAGTCAATTAAAAATTAATTGAAAGTCAATTAAAAATTAATTGATCCAATTAAAAAATTAATCTATACTACTAATTTGTGCACACAAAAAAATTTTTTTCTGGTTCAATCACGAAATGAATTGATTTAATTTTTTTATTGAAACGTCTTATATCACAGAAATGATAGTATCAATTAAAAAAATAATTGAAAGTCAATTAAAAATTAATTGATCCAATTAAAAAATTAATTTCTACTACTAATTTTTGCACACAAAATTTTTTTTTTCTGGTTGAATTGATTTAATGAATTGATTTAATTTTTTTTTTGAAATGTCTTCAATCATAGAAATGATAGTACAAATTAAAAAATTAATTGAAAGTCAATTAAAAATTAATTGATCTAATTAAAAAATTAATTGATACTACTAATTAAAAATTAATTGATACTACTATTTTGTGAACACAAAAAAAAATTTTCTGGTTCAATCACGAAATTAATTGATTTATTTTTTTGACTGAAATGTCTTCAATCACAGAAATGATAGTATCAATTAAAAAACTAATTGATCCAATTAAAAAATTAATTTCTACTACTAATTTTTGCACACAAAAATTTTTTTTTCTGATTCAATCACGAAATTAATTGATTTAATTTTTTTTATTGAAATGTCTTCAATCACAGAAATGATAGTAAAAGTTAACAAATTAATTGAAAGTCAATTAAAAGTTAATTGATCCAATTAAAAAATTAATTGTACTACTAATTAAAAAATAATTGATACTACTATTTTGTACACACACAAAATAATTCTTTTTCCTGGTTCAATCACGAAATTAATTGATTTAGTTTTTTTATTGAAATGTCTTCAATCATAGAAATGATAGTATCAATTAAAAAATTAATTGAAAGTCAATTAAAAATTAATTTATCCAATTAAAAAATTAATTTCTACTACTAATTTTTGCACACAAAAAAATTATGATTCAATCACGAAATTAATTGATTTTTTTTTTATTGAAATGTCTTCAATCACAGAAGTGATAGTATCAATTAAAAAATTAATTGATCCAATTAAAAAATTAATTGCTGCTACTAATTTTTGTGATTGATTTTTGTTTCAATTAAAAAATTTATTGAATCAATTAATTTTTTAATTGAATATTTTTTAAAACTCTATTAAGACTTTAATTGGAAAAATGTTCGTGAAATTTTTACTGTGTTCAGAGAGAGAGAGAGCATGGATTTTCCTTTAAAAATATCTTTAATAAAAATATGGTGAGAACAAATATTTTTTATTTACAATATCTTCAGCAAAATTATCTCCGCCTTATATTCTATTAAATTTAAATTTATTAATGTCTTCTCTCTCATCCCAAAGGATATGCCTTCGGTTTGCCTTTTTACAAAGTGTAAAGTACTTAAAAACGGCTATAAAATAATAAAAATTCAAGCATAGGCATTTAATCGTTTAATTTTATTTTTAAGGATAACAAAAGAATTTATGGATTACGACGGGTATTTGCCCCTCTCTCCCAATAGAACGTCCCATCTCTTCTAAGAGTAATAACAATTTTCCCAAGTTATCAATAAAACAATTTTAAAATTAATTGAATTTTCTCCAAGTAACCACACACAACCACTGCCCAAAACAAAAGGAGTCACAAAAAATTATTATCTTAAACATTCCGGTGAAGGGGCTGGTGTGGTGTACCTCCCGCCATACTTTTGTTGTAACTGTCCCCAAGAAAAATCCATTTAACTTTTTAGGCCATAACATCATCATCGTCATCATCAACATCTCATGTATGGTAATGAAATGGAACAAAAGAAAATTTAAAAAGAATTACTTAACGAGACATTTCATTCTCATTTCTATTAAATGATAGCAAACATCATGTTTCTATGTAACCAAAACAAAAAAGGAATAGAGTTCAAGTAGCAAGGATTTGTATGACTTGGAGGAGATGTGTAGAGAGTAGAAAAAGACATTGAAATATTTACTAGAGCATTGGTGGGTAGAAATTCCCAACGAATATCACTCCCAACATTTTTTATATATACAACATTTTTTAGTACTATAATGGGAAAAGGAAACCACATCATTGTGACATATTTCATTTGATGAAGGGATATATTTCATCTTAGACGAAGAAGTTTTGTGGATCTTTTCAGTGTACAGGAGTAAATAGCAAAAAAAAAATTGGCTTTTTACTCCTGGAGTTTATGTGTGCTATTTGTGAAGCCTTTCTCATCTCACATAGCGTTTCTAAGATGTGGTCACTAACGCCTAAAAGTATGCAAGTATGCGTCGAAATCATTTAAAAGTTAAAAATGTTCAAATATTCATAGAAAATTTTTTCAAAATTTTATTTCTATAGAAAATTTTGTCAAAATTTTACGTCGATAGAAAATTTTGCCAAAATTTTATTTATATAAAAAATTTTGTCAAAATTTTATTTCTATCGAAAATTTTGTCAAAATTTTATTTCTATAGAAAATTTTGTCAAAATTGTATTTCTAACGAAAATTTTGTCAAAATTTTATTTCTATAGAAAATTTTTGTCAAAATTTTATTTCTATAGAAAATTTTTGTCAAAATTTTATTTCTATCGAAAATTTTGTCCCAATTTTATTTCTATAGAAAATTTTGTCAAACTTGTATTTCTAACGAAAATTTTGTCAAAATTTTATTTCTATAGAAAATTTTTGTCAAAATTTTGTTTCTATTGAAAATTTTGTCAAAATTTTATTTCTACCGAAAATTTTGTCAAAATTTTATTTCTATCAAAAATTTTGTCAAAATTTTATTTCTATCGAAAATTTTGTCAAAATTTTACGTCGATAGAAAATTTTGCCAAAATTTTATTTCTATAGAAAATTTTGTCAATATTTTATTTCTATAGAAAATTTTGTAAAAATTTTATTTCTATCGAAAATTTTGTCAAAATTTTATTTCTATAAAAAATTTTGTCAAAATTTTTCGTCGATAGAAAATGTTGTCAACATTTTATTTCTATAAAAATTTTGTCAAAATTTTATGTCTATAGAAACTTTTGTCAAAATGTTATTTCTATCGAAAATTTTGTCAAAATTTTATTTCTTTAGCAAATTTTGTCAAAATTTTATTTCTTTAGCAAATTTTGTCAAAATTTTATTTCTATAAAAATTTTTGTCAAAATTTTATTTCTATCGTAAATTTTGTCAAAATTTCATTTCTATAGAAAATTTTGACAAAATTTTATTTCTATAAAAAATTTTGTCAACATTTTATTTCTATCAAAAATTTTGTCAACATTTTATTTCTATCAAAAATTTTGTGAAAATTTTATTTCTATCGAAAATTTTGTCAAAATTTTACGTCGATAGAAAATTTTGCCAAAATTTTATTTCTATCGAAAATTTTGTCAATATTTTATTTCTATAGAAAATTTTGTCAAAATTTTATTTCTATCGAAAATTTTGTCAAAATTTTACGTCGATAGAAAATTTTGTCAAAATTTTATTTCTATCGAAAATTTTTGTTCAAAATTTTATTTCTATCGAAAATTGTGTCAACATTTTATTTCTATCGAAAATTTTGTCAAAATTTTACGTCGATAGAAAATTTTGTCAAAATTTTATTTCTATCGAAAATTTTGTCAAAATTTTATTTCCATAGAAAATTTTGTCAACATTTTATTTCTATCGAAAATTTTGTCAAAATTTTATTTCTATCGAAAATTTTGTCAAAATTTTATTTCTATCGAAAATTTTGTCAAAATTTTATTTCTATTGAAAATTTTGTCAAAATTTTATTTCTATCGAAAATTTTGTCAAAATTTTATTTCTATTGAAAATTTTGTCAAAATTTTATTTCTATCGAAAATTTTGTCAAAATTTTATTTCTATTGAAAATTTTGTCAAAATTTTATTTCTATCGAAAATTTTGTCAAAATTTTTTTTTTCTATAGAAAATTTTGTCAAAATTTTATTTCTTTAGAAAATTTTGTCAAAATTTTTGTTTCTATAAAAAATTTTGTCAAAATTTTATTTCTATAGAAAATTGGTCTAAATTTCTATATTTCTCCATTGAACCAAATAAACACCAATTTTGGGAGTTTTATAAATAAATTTTTAAGCCATAAACCAAATGGTTTGAAATAATTCTGTGGTAGAAAATTTCTCCTAAAATTTTGTTGCAAATGATGTATTCTTCTCCCCCAAAAACGAAAATATGTCGACATACCTAGGCCATTAGATGGTTTAGTATAGTCGTTTTTGTCTTTTCAACTTATTTTTCGCTCTAGTTGCTGCGCTACCCCATCATGCAAAATATGCTATTTTTGGTTAATTTTCAATAAGGCTTTTGTCTTGGCTTTTGCCGCAGCGGGTGCTCTTTCACTACCTTTAACAAAGTCTGGCGCGCTGCAGAACAAAAACGTTTTGTCCTGTTTGTGAGTATTCAATCTCTTGTCATACAAAAGAATAAATGGTGGTGGACTCAGTGACTACAACCATCAAACCAAAGATGGAGAGACCTTCTTCTCCTCCTAAGAGTTGTTAGAAACTTTATTAACGTAATGTCATGAAAGCAAATTGCCTTAAGTTCAGTTTTGCTCGCCTTCATTGAAGAAGCCCGAAACGAAAAACAACGATGACGGCGACGAAATGGAAAATATGATGGCTTTTGTCTTCTATTTTGTTTTTTTTTTTTTCAAGAATTTTTCCTTTTGTGTGAGACGATGGTTATGATGATAGTCCATGCAAAACCAGTGAAAAATTTTGTAGAGCTATTTTGGTTGCTTACATGGAACATTGAAGGTTAAGGAACTGACTAGAGGATTTTCTTCGTTTTTTGAAGTTTTTGCTTTTGTTTTTCTGGTAGTTGTTGCTTTTGTTAATGGTCCAACAACATAAAAGCGACATAAAGACTAATGGTTATTTCTTTGCAAGATTATGAATATATGTATGTTAGTCTCTCTTTTTTTTTGACTTGCCACTCAAAGTAATGCTAATATTAATATTTAAAGTGATTTAGTGAAAATCGTCAAAGCAAAACGGATATTTTTTTCTATATTTAAGAGGGAGTTAAATGTAGCATAACGATAAAATAAAATGCCATAAAAAACGTTAAGGAATAATAAAAAAAATATTTTAAATAAAATTCGAATAAATTCAACTAGGAAAAGTTGCATATATTGTATGAACTATTTCGTAATAATAGAGAAAAAAAAAACCAAAAACAAAACAAAATCGAAAACTGAAAAATTTCAATTTGAATTTGTTCATGAACGCCGTGGTCTCATTCATAAATAGTATGAATATATAACATTTTTATATTTTTTATTGTTTTTAGAAAATCATATATATTTAAGAAAATTTTTGAAAAAAAAACATATTAGGCATAAAGAGAGTTTTTCCGTCTATGAAGAAACGGAAATTATTCAAATGAAAAACTAAACAAAAAAGACAAAATTTAAAAACAAATATGAATTTGTTCATGGACGACGTGATCTCATTCATAAATTCATAAAATAAATTATTCAAAATTAATATACAGTATGTCAAGAAAGTGTTTTGACATTGCTAAATATTTCAAATAATAAAAAATAATTTAAATATTAAATATTTTATTTATTTTTTTTTTTTTGCAACAATGCTGTGTACGTGTGTATACTTTGCAAAATATATAATAAAATATTTTTTTTTTTAAATTTCATTATATTTAATTTTGGAACAAAACATAATTTTTAGCCTATTGTTAAAACACTTTCTTGACATACTGTACCTTTTTAATTTAATTTAATTTAATTTATTTTTTAATTTTTTATAGATTTTTTTATTTCTAGAAAACCACATAAATTCTTGAAACTATCGCCTTTCCTACTAGGTAAGTGTTGGGATAGGCAAAACCACAAAATGACACAACACTGTTTCGTCTCCTACAATAGCAGACAATTTTCAATGAGATGATTTTATTTATTTTTGATAAATTATATTGAGCTCAACAAATAGAGCGACACAGTGGGTACGGGTAGAGCATGTAAATAAAAAACAAATTTTAGAAGAAAAAAAAATAAAATATTTTCAATAAAAAAACATATAGGAAATTTTCCAAACGGATAATAAATAAATATTCAATTTCTATAATATTTTTTAATCAAAAATAAAAATAGTCCTATTGTAGACAACGCCAATCTTTATTTTTCTTATTTTAATATTAATAATCCTAGGATATTTTATAAAAAAAAATAAAGAAACTCCATTGCCCAATAAAGATATGAGAGATTTAAACAAAAATTCAAAAAAAAAAAAAAAATATTTTAACTTTAACCCACTATGCATTATGCATCATATAAAAGCCAAGATATATGACTCTAGCAGTAACACCCACATACATATTGGCTGACAAATGTGATGAATAAGATATGAGCTTAGACAACGTAAATAGCCGCTTAAAAAATAAGCAAACACAAACAAACGACATAGGAGATAGAAGAAAAAACCCATCCTAAACTCTATACTTCCCCCAGACAGTAATAAAAAATTGTAGTTTAACGCAAAAAAAAAAATTGTAGTAGCAAACATTTAATGAAATGGCATAGAAAAAACATCGACAACAAAAGAAGCCACCATTAAGAAAAATTGCTGACACTTGTTTGTGTTTTGTTAGAGGACGGAAACCCTTTTACGTTGCCGGAAGAAAAAGAAGAAGCGAATGAGAATACATAAAGGAAGGTAGGGGAAACAGTGTTTTTTTAAAAGCATTAATATCTTTCAGTTGGGACTAAATTGGGACTAAAAATTGAATGGTAGTTTCTGAGATGGTATAGAAAAATTTAAGAGATGGTGGTTAGCTTTTTTTGGGAATAATAATGAAAATAATATGAAAAGTTTTTCCCACTCTTGCATGGAAAACAAATTTCTTTAAAAAAAAAATTAGCAAATCATGTCTTTGTGTATCTTTTTAGTAATACCGGTATAGGCTCTCTTAACGTCATATTGCATCAAATGTCATTTGAAAAGCATCAGCCAGGCTATCACTATGATCGGAAAAAGGATACAGATATGTAGTTCTAAAATTAATCCGAAATAATACACCCACGTCTACATGTGGATACTAAGGAAGACTCTAGTTCTATGGCTACCGCGCAATGTCGCTTTTTGATAAAGCACTTCAAAATTCCCCGAATACGGGTACAACGGAGAATTAAATAGCAAACAAAAGTCGGAAAATTTATGGCGGGATAGATTCCACAATTTCAGAGCAGGATAAAGCTATTAAAGCACAATCCGAACGAGGGGTTTCTATCGGGTTTTCCGCAGTCTAAATAATAGTTGAAACAGAGAAGCTAAGCCGGCGAACGTCGGTGATGGCCATTAGCGTAGCTAGACAATTTTCCTAGGGGGGGCTATAGCCCCCTTAGCTAAAAATTTATAGACTGAACTTATAGGTTCAATTAATGTTTTATTTCATAAAATTGAATAAAAAATTAGACATCAAAATAACTCGACAATTAATTTATAATAAAGCAACTAAAAGTAGTTCCAAACTTTTCCCAGCAAAAAAATTTCGAGTTGTTCTAAAGGCACAACTTTAAAAGTACTTCCAAAAATGTCCTCAATTATTTTAACTACACAGGAAGTTTTTTTACTTCATTTTTTTCATATTTTAATGTGTAATTTTTTGTTTTCTTTTCTTTTCAAATAGTTTAAAAAAGAGTAAGAAAAAATAAATTGGTACAAATTATTCAAATTTTGCCACAAAACTGCTAAATCCATTATAGGAAAATCGATAATTTTGGAAATTATTCGAGGAAAAACGTTTCAAACAAGCGTCAGAATGCCCTAAAAATCATAAAAACAATATAAAAATTATTTATTTGGGAAAATATCACAAAATTTTTTAATTCACAGTCAAAAGACTGTATTCGGATCTCACCTTAAGAAGTGATGCAAATTCATTGCAACGGCTGTTGAAACGGTGGACATTTGTCCTATGACAAGCTCATATTACATTCATTGCTTCTAAAATTTTTCTGGGGGGTCTAAGCCCCCTCCCCAGAGGCCTTCCTACGCTTATGGTGATGGCTGCAATTATCTGGGCATGATCCACCGGAGAGTATCGGGTAGAATGCAGACTATTGCGAAAACCAAATTTCCACTTTTCTATAAAGTATTTTTTTTTTTTGTTGATTAAATACTTATTGGAGCACCCACGCTTTACAAACTACACTTCCCACTTTTTTGAGGAAGGGCTTGCATGTTTTATATTCCAAAATATCAAGGGAATACTGTGGCAAGCAAAAAATATAGAACTTTGGACCAAATTTTGCACTAGTTGAAGTGGTTAAATGACTTATTTTTATTATTTTTTTGTCAAATATTGCAGGAATTGTATTACGTCTTTGTTGAATGAGTAAGTATTTCTTAGGTGATTCATATAACTGGTGTTTCTTAGCCTATAAATAGAGGAAAAAAGTAATCGTCATTTCCTATTTCTAAAGATTTGTTACAACTGGAGACCAATATCAACAACGGGGATTGCATTCTAACCACTAATGACTCCTATTCATACACCAAAAGAAAAACTAAGGAACTCCATTTGCCGGAAGTAAAACGAATAAAGTCCATTACCATTTTTCTAAAGAAAAGGCTTAAGTAGTAAATATTCCAAATATGCTTCTTGAATTTTATCTATTCCTACTTCTTACAAGCAACCATATTGACCATTGTTTTTAAAATGCAACTACAAGGAATCTATTGTTGCATATAATAACCAACCAAAAAATAGCAACATAGGATAATAGATAGCCCATCTAGGAACAAAGAAAAAAAAAAACCAACAACTAACTGCAACATCCCATTTCTATTCAAATAGACACCATAAAATGGCCAAATAGTAGAGACAACAATAAATAAAGTGGCAAATCATTATGGCAAAACATTTTCTTACTTCCTGATGGTGGCAAACAATGCAAGTAGTATAAGGACCAACCACATTTAAACCCCTGGAGCATGAAATTATGTTAGAAATAAACAAAAAAACCGAAATGCGGCGACAAGCAAGTCTTGACAGCACAACAAAAATATTTTGAAAATGAAAAAAAAAAAAATGGTAAAGAACAGCAGCATCCCATGACACGCATATGTTTTAGCTGATAACAATACTATGCCCCAATAGAAAGACATTTGAAGCAATATACTGATATATGTATATACGAAGAACCAGGAAGGGTAAAAACGAAGATATATTGACAACCGCAAAATTGTTCATAAATAAATTTACACAATACTGTAAACTCCTTCATTTGACCCTTACCCCATTTTACACATGTAAGCAATGTAAGTAAATACAATGTATTCTGTTTTGGGTTCTCAAACTGGTCGATGCGATGATGGTAAGCTGCGATAGCATGAGATGAGGTTTTTCCTTAAAACAAATAGATTTTTTATCGCAAAAATATATGGAGAGCAAATCGCAAACCACAAAAACTGGTAGCGACAACAAGCGACAATGAAAACAAGATTGAATGGTTATCGTTTAACCCCATCATACAAAGGGTGGACAGTAGTTGGGAATACAATATTAGAATACCAAAAAAAAAATTAAAAATAAAAAAAAATTAAAATAAATTAACAAAAAAAAAATAATAATAATAATAATAATTTAAAATTAACAAAAAATAAATAAATAATAATAATAATAAATTTAAAATTAACAAAAATAAATAAATAATAATACATTTAAAATAAATTATTAAAAAACAACTAGACAAAGAGTACTTAAATAAAAAAACATAATGAATTATTAAAATAAAAAAATAATAAAACCAAATAATTAAAAAAATAATAAAAAATATATTTAATATAAAATAAGAAAAAAACTATTAAAATAAAATAATTAATTCCAAACAAATAAACAAACAACAAAACTGGGGGAATTAAAAAAATAAAATCGAATATCTTTGGGAATAAATATTAGTTTCAAAAAAAAAAAACGAAATAACACTTATTGGTGTTACTATTTAAAATAAAGTATAAAAAAACTAGACAAAAAGAGTATATAAAACAATAATATTTACAATAAAAAAATTAATAGAGAAATTAATTAAAAAAACAATGGAAAAATTATATTAAAACAACAAAAACTAAACAAAAAAAGATATAATTAAGACCAAATAAATAAATTATTAAAACAAACAAAAATAATAAAATTAAAAAATTAATAAAAAACAAATAATTAAAAATTATATTTAAAAAAAATTAGGTCGAAAACCTTAGTAGTTAGTATCTCTATTTTTGTATTTATTTTCATAATTTATTATGTTTTAAAATAAACTGATAATAATTTAAAAAAATAATAAGAAATAAACTTTAAAAATAAAATGATTAAGGCCAAACAAAAAAATAATTAAAACAAAAATAGCCAAAAGCTACAAAACTGGGGGAAATTAAAAGATAAAATCGAATATTTTGGGAATACGATATTATTTTGCAAAACAAAAATGAATATTAATATTAGCACTAATAACCAATTTAAAATAAATTATTAAAACAAACAAAAATAATAAAATTAAAAAATTAATAAAAAACAAATAATTAAAAATTATATTTAAAAAAAATTAGGTCGAAAACCTTAGTAGTTAGTATCTCTATTTTTGTATTTATTTTCATAATTTATTATGTTTTTAAATAAACTGATAATAATTTAAAAAAATAATAAGAAACAAACTTTAAAAATAAAATGATTAAGGCCAAACAAAAAAATAATTAAAACAAAAATAGCCAAAAGCTACAAAACTGGGGGAAATTAAAAGATAAAATCGAATATTTTGGGAATACGATATTATTTTGCAAAACAAAAATGAATATTAATATTAGCACTAATAACCAATTTAAAATAAATTATAAAAAAAAAAAACTAAACAAAGAGTATCTAAAATAATAATATTTAAAATAAAAATATTAATAAAAAATTTAATTAAAAATAATAATAAAAAAATATATTAAAACAACAAAAACTAACAAAAAAAAATTATAAAAAATTATAATTATTAAGACAAAAATAATAATAACATTAAAAAATCAATAAAAACAAATAATTAAAATTTATATTTAATACAAATTAGGTCGAAAACCTTAGTTGTTAGTACCTGTATTTTTTTACTTATTTTCATAATTTATTATGATTTTAATAATGTAAAAAAAATAAGGAACAAACTATTAAAATAAAATAATTAAGGCCAAACAAATAAATAATTAAAACAAAAATAGCCAAAAGCTACAAAACTGGGGGAAATTAAAAAAAATAAATCGAATATCTTTGGGAATACGATAAATATTATTTTGCAAAAAAAAAAATAATAACGCTAAAAGTTAATTTAAAATAAATTTAAAAAAAACTATACAAAGAGTACCTAAAATAATATTTAAAATAAAAATATTAATATAAAAATATATTAAAACATCAAAAACTAACAAAAAATATAAGTAAGAGCAAATAAATAAATTATTAAAACAAACAAAAATAATAAAATTAAAAAATTAATAAAAAACAAATAATTAAAAATTATATTTAAAAAAATTAGGTCGAAAACCTTAGTAGTTAGTATCTCTATTTTTGTATTTATTTTCATAATTTATTATGATTTTAAATAAACTAATAATAAAAAATTAAAAAAAAATAAGAAAAAAATAAGAAACAAACTATTAAAATAAAATAATTAAGACCAAACGAATACATAATTAAAACAAAAGTAACCAAAAGCTAAAAAACTGGGAAATTAAAAAAATATGATCAAAAAAAAATAATAACGCCAATAATAAATTTAAAATAAATTATAAAAAAATATAGAGAAAAGTAGTATTTAAAATAATAAAAAATAATAAAAAAATAATAGAAAAATTAATTAAAAAAATAAAAAAAATGTACCAAAAACAACAAAAAATATATTTAAGAACAAATAAATATATAATTAAAAGAAAAATAATAAAAAGTGGGGAAAATAAAAATAACAAAAAAAATTTTTGTCCTTACTGTTTTTTATGCGCTGTTCAGACTATAAATTTTATAGTTGGAAGGGCACATTATACGTCGTACAATGTATGCTCTATACAATTTTTAATTATTATACTATTTTTCATTTTATATATATTATTATCTCTGTTTGAATTTTTCTGGTATATTATAAAGGCACTTAAAGCCACCTAATTTTTTAATATTTAATTTCCACTCCACTGTGCCATACCATACCATCCGAACACATACCAGCTTAATCTCATTACATACCACGCAACAAACATTAGCTGGCCCTTGATAAGAAAAGTGGCGATTGTGGCATGGACATGGGCGAGACAGGCAGGAAGGCATTTGAAAATCCAGAGGAAAAATCATAACCTCACGTAAAACATGATAAAAAGGACCACAAGTATGGTAAAGTAGAAGTGAAACTGGTTTGTTTCACTGATAACGGAAAAAATGCATTAAATTGAAAATGTTTGTCTCTCCCAACCATCCCTCCTCCCACCCATCACGCGCGTTCGTTAGTTTTATTGAATGACTAGAGTGTGTGACTATACGAGGATGCGAAGGATGTAGCTGTCATCCTTTTTCGTTTATTTTTTTTTTTTTTGTGTTTTGCTATATGTGGTGGTCATGGTAATAGCAACATGTGTATGTAAGGGGTTGTCGCGTCAAATATATGTGTGCGTGTATTTGTACGTGCAGGCAAACGTGCATGAATACTGATGGCTTTTCAAGTACCAAATGCCAAATGCACATGAATGGGTGAACATATATAAAAAGCAAAGGGGGGCGATTTCACAACTAAATGTCCTGGCACTTATGTCAGAGGTTTAATGATGAATCCTGTTTTCATCAACCAATGTACAATGTGGACGATGATAAAATGTGATGGGAAAGATAGGGATGCCATAGAGACTATAGAAAAATATATTAAACATAATTAACCCTCTAATGCCCCAATTTTTTTGCCAGCTGATTAAATTTTCAATGTTAACGACACAAAAGCAAGAGAACTGCGTAAGAAAAATGTATACGGTAAAACTCAGCATATGCAGCAAAGCCTCTTGAATAGTTTCAAATAAGTTTTCTTTATATTTTGGCCATTTTTGTTGTCTTAAGGTGTGTTCTATTAAAAGCCTTGGGCATTAGAGGGCCGGTTTATAATTTTTTTTTTCTACAGAAAATGGTCTAAACTTTTTTTGTCAACATTTTCTGATTATCGAACATTTTCTCTGAATTTTCTTTTTATGGAAAATTTTCTCAAAATTTTCTGTTTATAGAAAATTTTCTCAAAATTTTCTGTTTATAGAAAATTTCCTCAAAATGTTCTGTTTATAGAAAATTTCCTCAAAATTTTCTGTTTATAAAAAAATTTCACAAAATCTTCTGTTTATAGAAAATTTTATGTTTATAGAAAATTTCCTCAAAATTTTCTATTTATAGCAAATTTTCACAAAATTTTCTGTCTATAGGAAAATTTGTCAAAATGTTCTGTTTATAGGAAATTTTGTTACAATTTTCTGTCTGTAGGAAATTTTTGTCAAAATTTTCTGTTTATAGGAAATTTTGTCCAAATTTTAGCAAAATTTTCTGTCTATAGAAAATTTTTCTCAAAATGTTCTGTCTATAGGCAATTTTATCAACATTTTCTATCTATAGGAACTTTTGTCAAAATATACTGTCTATAGGAAAATTTGTCAAAATTTTTTGTCCATAAGAAATTTTGTCAAAATTTTCTATCTATAGGAACTTTTGTAAAATTTCTGTCTATAGGAAATTTTGTCAAAATTTTCTGCCTATAAGAAATTTTGTCAAAATTTTTGTCTATAAGAAATATTGTCAAAGTTTTGTGTCTATAGGAAATATTGTCACAATTTTATGTCTATAGGAAATTTTGCCAACAATTTTCCGTCTATAGGAAATTTTGGCAAAATTTTCTGCCTATAAGAAATTTTGTCAAAATTTTTGTCTATAAGAAATATTGTCAAAGTTTTGTGTCTATAGGAAATATTGTCAAAATTGTATGTCTATAGGAAATTTTGCCAACAATTTTCCGACTATAGGAAATTTTGGCAAAATTTACTATCTATAGGAAATGTTGTAAAATTTTCTGTCTATAGGAAATTTTGTCAACACTTTTTTTCTATAAGAAATTTTGTGAAAATTTTGTGTCTATAGGAAATATTGTCAAAATTTTCTATCTATCAGAAATGTAGTAAAATTTTCTGCCTACAGGCAATTTTATCAAAATTTTGTCCAAATATTTTTGCCTTTAGGAAATTTTGTCAAAATTTTCTGTCTATAAGAAATTTTGTCAAAATTTTCTGTCTGTAGGAAATTTTATAAAAATTTTTTGTCTATAAGAAATTTTGTCAAAATTTTCTGTCTGTAGGAAATTTTATCAAAATTTTCTATCTCTCAGAAATGTAGTAAAATTTTCTGCCTATAGGCAATTTTATCAAAATTTTTTGTCTATAAGAAATATTGTCAAAATTGTGTGTCAAATGAAATATTGTCAAAATTTTCTGTCTATAGGAAATTTTGTAAAATTTTTTGTCTATAGGAAATTTTGTCAACATTTTTGTCTATAAGAAATTTTGTCAAAATTTTCTGTCTGTAGGAAATTTTATCAAAATTTTCTATCTATCACAAATTTTGTAAAATTTTCTTCCTATAGGCAATTTTGTCAAAATTTTTTGTCTATAAGAAATATTGTCAACATTTTGTGTGTATAGGAAATATTGTCAAAATTGTCTGTCTATAGGAAATTTTGTAAAATTTTCTGTTTATAGGAAATTTTGTCAACATTTTTTGTCTATAAGAAATTTTATCAAAATTTTCTGTCTGTAGGAAATTTTATCAAAATTTTCTATCTATAGAAAATTTTGTAAAATTTTCTGCCTATAGGCAATTTTGTGTCTATAAGAAATATTGTGAAAATTTTGTGTCTATACGAAATATTGTCAAAATTTTCTGTCTATAGGAAATTTTGTAAAATTTTCTGTCTATACGAAATTTTGTCAAAATTTTCTGTCTATAGGAAATTTTGGCAAAATTTTCTGTCCATAAGAAATTTTCTCAAAATTTTCTGTCTATAGGAAATTTTGTAAAATGTTCTGTCTATAGACAGAATTGTCAAAATTTTCTGTCTATAGGAAATTTTGTAAAATTTTCTTTCTATAGGTAATTTTGTCAACATTTTTTGTCTATAAGAAATTTTGTCAAAATTTTCTGTCTGTAGGAAATTTTATCAAAATTTTCTATCTATCACAAATTTTGTCAAAATTTTCTGTCTATAGGAAATTTCGTAAAATTTTCTGTCTGTAGGAAATTTTGTCAACATTTTCTGTCTATAGGAAATTTTGACAAAAATTTCTATCTATAGGGAATTTTGTCAAAATTTTCTGTCTATAAGAAATTTTGTCAAAGTTTTCTGTCTGTAGGAAATTTTATCAAAATTTTCTGTCTATAGGAAATTTTGTCAAAATTTTCTGTCTATAGGAAATATTGTCGAAATTTTCTGTCTATAGGAAATTTTGTCAACAATTTCTGTCTATAGGAAAATTTGTCAAAATATTCTGTCTATAGGTAATATTGTCAAAATTTTCTGTCTATAGAAAATTTTCTAAAAATGTTCTGTCTATAAGAAATATTGTCAAAATTTTCTGCCTATAGGAAATTTTGTCAAACATTTTTGTCTATGACAAATTTTGTCAAAATTTTCTGTCTATAGGAAATTTTCTGCCTGTAAGAAATTTTGGCAAAATTTTCTGTCCATAAGAAATTTTGTCAAAATGTTCTGTCTATAGGAAATTTTGTCAAAATTTTCTGTCTATAGGAAATTTTGTCAAAATTTTCTGTCTGTAAGAAATTTTGGCAAAATTTTCTGTCCATAAGAAATTTTGTCAAAATTTTCTGTCTATGGGAAATTTTGTCAAAATTTTCTGTCTGTAGGAAATTTTTGTCAACATTTTCTCTCTATAGTAAATTTTTCCAAAATGTTCCGTCTATAGGAAATTTTGTCAAATTTTGTCAAATCTATAGGAAATTTATTACTATATAGAAATTTTCATTAATGTCATCCCTAGACATATGCGAAAATAAAACCGACCAAAGGGTTGCTTTCACCACATCACTATCATCATCATCATCATAACAAGACAAGCAATACTCTTACTTATTATGTTTACTTAGGCTGGAAAACATTTTCCCATTTCCTTCCCCCATAAAACGCATGTAAATGACACGTGTTAGACTGGCTTACTTTTCAATAGTGTACTTACACATAAGGACATCATATTTTCTCCATCCACAAAAATGCCTGTGACAAGCGTAGACAAAAGAGAAAAGTGTTTGAAAAAGCCATGGTTGTCAGAGTGATGAATCCTACCTACTACAATCATCCTTCCTCAATAAGCCTTGTCAAAGAAACCAAAAATTCGAACATGATTCTGAAATATGACAATAGACGGAAAAGTGGAAAGGGGGGAATAAAAATTAAACGCGTAGGATGTAATTGATATTTTATGAACCCACCTATCCGAAAATAGCGATTGCTATACCACGCTCCCAGGGAAACCCCCGTGTGTTCATGAACATAAAACTTGTTGTGTTGTTACATCCTTAGTTAGTGTCATTTTAATGTAATAAAAACTTTTCATAACAAACACATTATAAATGAAAAATTTCCGCGACCGAAAAATTACAAAATAGGGGTGGTGGGTAAAGAGAAGTAGAAAAATTGGAATACAAAATTGCTTTCTACTACCATATCACCCGAGAACCTTTTGTAATTTAAGATTGGGTTTCAACGTGAGAGTGAAAAAAAAACAGAAAGGCCCACGAAAATAAACATTTTAACGGGCAAAAATATTTACCCAGGAGATTAGAAAATGAGGAAATTTATCATATTTCATCATCATTCAGCAACCACTATAAGCCATGACTGAATGATGGATATACAGTAAAAATTCATATTGGAGAATTTTGTTTGTTTCTTTGTTTATGGGCAACCTTTAAAATATAATGTTAACAGAGCCACCTTCATAGTGGGGAAGGCCATTTTGCAAATTAAAGACGAAATTTGAACTCTTTTCGAAAGGAAAAATAAACATTTTAGCGAAAGGCAAATATTTGCCCATAACAATGACAATGAATTCCATTAACCATAAACAAAGAAGTGTGCAGTAACCCATTTCAAAAAAAGAATATATATATAAAATATAGACAAATATTTAGAAATACAAAAGGCCAAAAGAAAAGAGAAGTAAAAAATTATCATGGTTTTGTCGAGAGGTGTGTAGTAGTTACAATAATAATTTAAAAATTAAAATTAAATTTTGTTGACTAACGGCGAATTTTATTTCTAAAGAAAATTTTGTCAAAATTTTATTTGTAAAGAAAATTTTGTCATAATTTTATTTATATAGAAAATTTTGTCAAAATTTTATTTCTATAGAAAATTTTGTCAAAATTTTATTTCTATCGAAAATTTTGTCAAAATTTTATTTCTATCGAAAATTTTGTCAAAATTTTATTTCTATAGAAAATTTTGTCAAAATTTTATTTCTATAGAAAATTTTGTCAAAATTTTATTTCTATAGAAAATTTTGTCAAAATGTTATTTCTATAGAAAATTTTGTCAAAATGTTATTTCTATAGAAAACTTTGTCAAAATTTTATTTCTATCGAAAATTTTGTCAAAATTTTATTTCTATCGAAAAATTTGTCAAAATTTTATTTCTATAGAAAATTTTGTCAAAATTTTATTTCTATAGAAAATTTTGTCAAAATTTTATTTCTATAGAAAATTTTGTCAAAATTTTATTTCTATAGAAAATTTTGTCAAAATTTTATTTCTATAGAAAAGTGTGTCCCAACTTAATTTCTATAGAAAATTTTGTCCCAACTTAATTTCTATAGAAAATTTTATCAAAATATTATTTCCATAGAAATTTTTATCAAAATGTTATTTCTATAGAAAATTTTGTCAAAATTTTATTTCTATAGAAAATTTTGTCAAAATTTTATTTCTATAGAAAATGTTGTCAAAATTTTATTTCTAAAGAAACTTTTGTCAAAATTTTATTTCTATAGAAAATTTTGTCAAAATATTATTTCTACACTGTTAGAAAAATATGTTTTTCATATGTTCCGATATAAACAAAACGTGTTTCGGGCACGATTTTAAACCACAATATATTTAAGTGCGAACATGTAATTTTCCTAAACTAACACTAAATGTTTGGGACATCTATGTTAATATGTTAGAATATATTATGTTTGGGGCATGAATGTTTCATAAAAATCATATGTGTGAATACAAACATATATAAATTTACAAATTTCAACTAAACATACATATATTGTGATATTTTATTCAAAGCGACAGAGAGAGTATAGAGAGAAATAGAGATGGAAACCGGGAGAGTTGACGAAAGATATCAATATAACACAGCAAAAGAGTCAAAAGAGAACAATTTCTGTGAAACCGCTTGTATGTTGTTTCGGAAAACTGTTTTATGATAAGGCCAAAAATTTGATATGTTTAAGTCTAAATATTATTTAATTTGAATAAAGAGAATATACATTCTGAACCAAGAGAATAGACATTTGAAAAACAAACAGCTTATGTTTTCGCCTTGAGAGCAGCATTTTATGTATGTGTGGACATGTGTTTTGTTTATCATTTTGGCATTATTTTTTTCTTGGTTCGTTGAAAGAAATCAGGGGTCTTCATAAAAATAACGAAAGGGCACTATACTCTTTTTAGAGTTGGGACGGTAAAATGAAATAAGGAGGAAATAGTGAAAAATTACACAGTAAAATGTAAAAAAACAAAGTTTAGTTTCTCTTTATTAAAAAGTAGTCCACGAGGAGTTGACGGACACCATCAAATATAAAAGCGGGCATTAAGTTCGACTTTTACAGCTAAAACAATTTAAAAAGTTTATTTTCTTTAAAATGAATTATTAAAGAAAAATAAAAGGAATTTTAGATCGATGGTGTTAAATGCTAGTAAAAAACTGTTCACTCCTAAATAAATTTATGTTTATATTATAAAATTATGTATGTATGTTTATACTCGACTCCACGTTCTTCTTTTGTTAGTTTTTGAATTCCTTCCAAATTTTAAAGTTTTGTACGAAAACAGTTTTTTATTACAAGATTGTTATTTTTGCAATAAAAAATAATATTTTATCCAAAAATCATTCAATTTCGTTTATATCAAGCACTGTTACTGACTATAAATCTTTAATAACGCACATTTCGATGTTTCATTTAAAAAAATTAATATAGTATAAATATAAATGTGTAAATTAAAAAAAAAAAAAAAAAAAAATGTTCGGTCGGAGCAGGGATTGAACCCACGACCCTTTGCATGCAAGGCAGACATGCTAACCACTGCTCCACGTGGCAAACAAATGTATGTTTCTGTTAAATAATGTTATGTTTGCATGGGCTCGTGGGCGCTGCAAACTATGCTATATAAATGTAACTTAAAACTATAATTATCTACTGTTGACTATAACAGCTACGTAGCCCAGTGGATAGTGTGTTGGCTTACAAACTGTATGGTCCTCGGTTCGATTCTCCGTCCAGGCGAAAGGTAAAATTTAAAAAATTTATAAAATTGAATAATTTCTTCAACATTATTTGTATTACAGAGAAAGGTGCCAATAACTAAAAAATTTCGTGGAAGTGAAAATTACGAGTATGTTAGGGAATGAGCACAATCGTGTTTGGGAAAAATTCTTCCAAGCATATAATATTTTTGGCTCAAAATGCTTCCAAACATATAATATGTTCACATAAAACAAACATATTAATGTTTCGGCAGTATGCAATAATATATGTGCTTCCTGCAAAATATGTTTGGAACATATGTTAAAGAAGCGATTTTTTTTGAGGGTGTATAGAAAATGTTGTCCCAACTTCATTTCTATAGAAAATTTTATCATAATATTATTTCCATAGAAATTTTTATCAAAATTTTATTTCTGTAGACAATTTTGTCAAAAATTTGGGGAAAAATTAAAGCAATTTAGTATAAAAAATTGATGATGACCAACTCTTCATCAAACACAATCAAATATATAAATCATTTGAAGAATAATGATCTGCTTTGTTCTCAAGTATTTTAGGGGTTAATGCAAGGGGGATAGTAGGTTTTGGTTTAATTTTACTACTTTCAGTCATGCTTTTGGGTATACAAAAAAAAAACAAATTTGACAAAGATCCACCATTTAAGATGAAATAGCTTTTTGTCTATCATCATAACCCTGGACATCTAAGTCATCTTCAACAATATCATGCTGGTGGCATATCAGCATTATAAACTGAAACGGGTTGACTCTTGTGGTCATCACCATTCATACACTGTTAGTAATAAAGGTGTTACTTTGTCTCATGTTTGAATGAAGTTAATGTTGAAAGTAAACTTTAGCGTTAATAACGATTGTTATGTTAATTATTTAGTGTTTTTTTTTCTTTTCGTCTAAAAGGGAGTGGGGAGGAGTAACAAAACGAATAAACGATGATTGGTTACTGTCAAAAAAATATCAACTGGCTTTCAGCGAACATTTACCATGGAAAGTTTGAACAGCAGCTTATAAATGATGAGGGGATTTGTTCGTGCTGTTAATAGCATTTATAAAGCTATTGTTTTATTTTTTCAACAAAAAAAAAACGTATATGAATAAACTGATGCTCCTACTTTTGTAAAGTTCAATGACTTGCCTAGACTTCCTGACAAAACACAAACACAAGAACAAAACAAATGGAGAAAAGTCATTAAAATTTTTAGATATATTTTTTTTGTTTTTGTTAAGAGACTGGGGCACCATTAGTTTTTGAGAACTATTCTTAATGACTAAATTCAGAAATTTACAAAAAAAAAAAATCAAAAGAGCAATAATCTTTATTTCCTGCAGCGTTTTTATGCTGGTTGTAAGAGGCTAACGTGAAATTATGACATTCCCAGCAAAAAAAAAAAATTGGAAGTTCTTCCAAAGGCACAACTTTAAAGCACTTCCAAATGATGTGCTCCCAAAGATGTTCTTTATTTCAACTACACAGGAAGTTCTTTTAATACAATTATTTATAAATAACTCGGTTTTTTCTTATTTTTAATGGGTAAATTTATTTTTGTTTTTCTTCCAAAAAGGTTAAAAACATAGTAAAATTTAATAAAATGGTACAAATTATTGAAATTTTTTCGAAAAAAAAATTCAAAATCCATTCAATATTACGAATTTTTCAAAATATTTTAATTCAAACGTTTCAGGCAAGCGTTAGAATGCATTAAAAAGCATAAAAATATAAACATTTTTTATTTGTCAAAATATGACAACAAACTAAACAAAACACTAAATTTGAATCACAGAGTAAGAAGTAATGCAAATTCAGTGCAACGGCTGTTGAAATGGTGGACATCCGTCCTATGACAAGTCTGTGTTAAATTCATGGCTTCTGTGCCAATTTTCCACTACTTTCGGATCCAAAATGACAATTTTTACTACTTTTTTAGGGACGCCTTTTTTAGTGCCCAGCAAAAAAAAGAGCTTCAAAAAAAGTAGTTTGGATCCCCAATCTGTGATCCGGAAGTAGTGCAAACTTGGATCATCTCCAATGAATTTTACATGGGCTTGTCATAGGACGGAAGTACTCCCTTTTTGGATCCTTTGCATTGCTTTAGAAGTTGTGCCCTGGAAGTTAATTAAAACGCGAAAAAAATTTTTTCAACCATATTTTTTATTACACTATTATTTTCCTATTATCTAATTTTTTACAATTTGAAAAACTTTTTCGCTCCGACCAGGGGTTGAACCTGGGTTTGATGGCACCATAACAGAACGTCTTAGCACACTCAGCCACAAACGCCATTGAACATAAAGCGTCGAAATGTCAATTCAAATGTTTGTGATATGATCGTAATGCGCACCAAGGAATAACATTCTAATTGCTTCTCGAGATGTTCTTTATTAGTATGAACGAAAAAAAGAAACGCAGGTTTAAATCTCACCAGAGGCAATTTTTTATCAAATATTTTTCTAAAAAAATATTTTTTTTTATTTTGCATCGTTTTTTTTTTTTTAAATCAACAAAAAATTAAAAATCCTCATAATTTGCAAACCCTTCTCAAAAGAACTTCCTTGGAAGCGAAAAAGTCAAACGGCACAGGTTCAACTCCCAGCGGGGATGCAAGTTATTTTTTTTTTATTATTATTGTTTTTATTTTTTATTAATTTTCTATTTTTTTTAATTTTCTATTTTTTGTGAAATTTAATTGTCCAAAATTTGCACTTAAAATAGCTTGATTGCGTACTTTCTAATACTTGTCCATAAGGACTGCATCGGAAGTAGAACAAAATCATTGGGGGATCCCAAGATGCGCTTTAGAAGAAATTATTGTGGACTTGTCCAAAAGAACTGCATCGGGAGTGGAAAAAAATCATTGGGGGTTCCCACGATGCGCTTTAGAAGAAATGTTTGTGGACTTGCCCAAAAGGACTGCATCGGAAGTTGAAAAAAATCGATGTGGGATTCTGGGATGGGCTTTAAAAGAAATGTTTGTGGAACAACTTCCAATTTTTTTGCTGGGTGGGTTCTTAAATAGACACCCTGAAGAAAAAAAAAAATCAAAAAATATGTTCATAAAACATTGACAAAATTTTCTATAGACAGAAAATTTTGAGAAAATTTTTATAGGTAGAACATTTTGAGAAAATTCCTATAAAGAGAAAATTTTGAAAAATTTTTATATTGACTGAAAATTTCCTATAAACAGAAAATTTCCAGAAAATTTTCTATAAAAATATTTTTTTGAGAAATTTTTCTATAGAATTATTTCAAATTTATTAAGACAAAGTCGACTATAAAAAATGTAATTCACTTTTTTTACTGGGTTCTTAAATAGATAACCTGAAGAAAAAAAAAATCAAAAAATATTTTCATAAAACATTGACAAAATTTTCTATCGACAGAAAATTTTGAGAAAATTTTTATGTAGAAAATTTTGAGAAATTTTTATATTGACAGAAAATTTCCTATAAACAGAAAATTTCGAGAACATTTTCTATAAAAATAAAGTTTTGAGAAATTTTTCTATAGAATTAGTTCAAATTTATTAAGACAAAGTCGACTATAAAAAATGTAATTCACTTTTTTGACTGGGTTCTTAAATAGACACCCTGAAGAAAAAAATCAAAAAATATTTCCATAAAACATTGACAAAATTTTCTATCGCCAGAAAATTTTGAGAAAATTTTTATAGGTAGAAAATTTTGAGAAATTTTTATATTGACAGAAAATTTCCTATAAACAGAAAATTTCGAGAAAATTTTCTATAAAAATAAAGTTTTGAGAAATTTTTCTATAGAATTATTTCAAATTTATTAAGACAAAGTCGACTATAAAAAATGCAATTCACTTTTTTTACTGGGTTCTTAAATAGACACCCTGAAGAAAAAAATCAAAAAATATTTTCATAAAACATTCACAAAATTTTCTATCGACAGAAAATTTTGAGAAAATTTTTATAGGTAGAAAATTTTGAGAAAATTCCTATAAAGAGAAAATTTTGAGAAATTTTTATATTGACAGAAAATTTCCTATAAACAGAAAATTTCGAGAAAATTTTCTATAAAAATAAAGTTTTGAGAAATTTTTCTATAGAATTATTTCAAATTTATTAAGACAAAGTCGACTATAAAAAATGTAATTCACTTTGGGTTTAGTGAATTATCCAAATTTATTCTAATAAAAAGTTGATAGTTTCACTGCAAGTAGAGGATGGTAATGATGAATGTGATAGTTTCGAGGTTTGATTATTTCGATTATTGAAAAAAAAATCTATAAACAAAAATTTTCTTATAAACAAAAATTTTCCTGTAGACATAAAATTTTGAAAAATTTTCTATAGATAGAAAATTTTGCCAATCTTTTTAGACAGAAAATTTCCAACAAAATTTTCTATCAACAAAAAGTTTTCTAAAGACAAGAAATTTCACTAAATTTGCTATAGAAAATTTTTCAAAATTTTCTACAGACAAACAATTTTGAGAAAATTTCTTATAGTCAAAAAGTTTTTAACAAAGCTTTATACGAACAAAATACGTTGACAAAATATATCATACAAAAAAGTTTCTTTAAACGGAACATTTGAACAAAATTTTATAGGGACAAAAAATGTACCAATATTTTTTAACTACTAAAATAGGTTGACAACGTTAAGCAAAAAATTACAACATTTTCCATGGACGAAAAATTTTAACAAAATTTTCTACAGACAAAAATTGTTGATATTTTTTAGTTTTTTTTGTTAGAAATAGAATTTTTTTCCAAAATCTTCTTTAAACAGAAAATTTGTCGACAGACAATTTTGAGAAAAGTTTCTACAGGCAAGCAATATTGAGACCAACATTTTTATATACCCAGAGAAGGAATATAATCACTTGCTACCCAGGAAATTTGGAAGTACTTCTAAAGGCACAACTTTAAAAGCACCTCCAAAAATGTCCTTCCAGAGATGTTCTTTATTTTAACTACGCAGGATGTTCTTTAAATTAAATTTTTTATAACTGGCTTTTTTCATACTTTTAAAGGGCAATTTTAACATCTTTCAAATATGTTAAAAACAGGGTAAGGATTAATAAAATGGTAGAAATTATTTAAATTTTGTCGAAAATTTTTTTTTTTTAATTCATTCTAGAAAAATTGCGAAATTTTGAGGTCAAGGGTTTCAGACAAGCGTTAGATTGCATTAAAAATCACAAAAAAATTTTAATAATTAATTATTTGTCAAAATACCACAATTTTTTTAATTCACATCCAAAACACTGAATTCGGATCACATCTAAAGAAGTGATGCATATTCAGTGCAATGGATGTTAAAATGGTGGACATCCGTCCTAGGACAAGCCCATGTTAAATTCATCGCTTCTGCGCCAATTTTGCACCACTTCCGGATACAAAAAGAACATTTTCACTACTTTATTGGCGATGCTTTTTTTTGCTGGGTAGAGTAAAATAGTTGTCGCAACCATGTTTTTTTTCGCGGACATTATGTATTTGATTTCGACAACCATTTTATGTTTGGCGAGAAAACAAAAAAATGTTCCATGTTCCAAAAAATAACATTGTGTTCTAAGTGGTGATCATATTTCTTCCCTGTGTGTAATAAAATATTTTGAGAATATTTTCTATAGACAAAACATGTTGATAAAATTTTCTGTGGACTAAAATTTGACAAAATTGTCTATAACCAAAAAAATTTAACAAAATTTACTAGACCAAAAAAGGACGAAATGTTCGATAAACAAACATTTTTGACAATAGTTACTATAGAAATGTCTTGAAAATTTTTGACAAAACTTCCATAGACAGAAAGTGTTGACATAATTTTCTATAGACAGGAATTTGTTACAAAAATGTTTTATGAGACATCTTAAGATAAACGATCATAAAAATAAGATATATTTTTGCAAAATATGACATTTCAATTGTCTTCACATTATGAAGCAGAACAATATTGCTAAAAAAACATATATGTTCATTGTTGACATTAATTTGTTAGTTTGACTGTCATACGAAGTAATCATAGTGACACGCTACAAAGCTTTAAGTTTGAAAATGGACAAAAGAAAATTTTTATTTTCCACCCAATTTGTTTGCAATGTTTATAATTTAAGCAATTTGTGTATGGTTCAGTTTCACTGGCAATTTGCAATGGGTACGCGCAATGTATACTGGACATGGCTTAAAGAATTCAAATGAAAAGTGAAAGCAAATATTTTAAATGCAAGCTGTTGCTGGTTGAGTTATTAATTTTAACAATAATAAGCATTTGAAATTTGTATAATGGTGGTATATACACAAATAATAAATAAGCTTAGGAAATCATGTGTAAGAAAATTGTAAATAATACTTGGCTAATATAATTTACAATAGGTACTGGAAAAATTCCAAAACAAAACAAAACTGATAAAAAAAAAAATCAGCAAACCAGAAAAGGAAGTGAAGATATTTCAAGAAGAGGTTTTCGAACTTTTAAGCTGATGTTTACTACTACAAAGAGCTATTGTACAGGAGAGATGTATTTAGTAAATGAAAGAAAAAAAAAATGTGGACTTTGATAAATGGTTAGGTTCAAAAAACCTAACCATTTATTTTGTTTATAGAAAATATTTTGTTGTATATAGAAAATTTTCTCAAAATTTTCTGTCTATAGAAAATATTTTTAAAATATTCTGCCTATAGAAAATTTTGTTAAAATTTTCTGCCTATAGGAAATTTTGTCAAGGTATTCTGTCTATAGAATTTTTTTTTTACAAAATTTTATCTATAAGAACTTTTTTGTTTATAGAAAATTTTCACAAAATTTTTTGTCCGTGGAAAATTTTGTCATAGGAAATATAGAACATTTTGTCAATCAATTAATTAAAAATAATGTTAAATACAAGAGTAATACCTAAGGTTAATTTCTAAAAATAATTTGCTAGTAAACAAAATCTTTCGAAGTATTTTTATGTGGGCCTATCTCGTAAATTTGAAATTTGATTTTTTTTTTTAAATTTTATCTATAAGAAATTTTTTGTTTATAGAAAATTTTCGCAAAATTGTTCGTCCGTGGAAAATTTTGTTATAGGAAATATAGAAAATTTTGTCAATCAATTAATGAAAAATAATGTTAAATACAAGAGTAATACCTAAGGATAATTTCTAAAAATAATTTGCTAGCAAACAAAATCTTTCGAATTATTTTACAGGGGCCTATCTCGTAAATTTGAAGGATTTTCAATGAATTTTACGGAAGTGGTTTTTCCCATTAATTTTTTTAAGAAAATCTTTAAAACATGTACCAAAATATTTAAGTTGCGTTTTGTAGATAAGATTCGACAGAAACTGTTATATATTTCATTTCTATAGAATATTTTTTCAAAATATTTTTCTATGAATAAATTGTCAATCTAAAATTCCACATTTCGTCAAAACCCAAAAAAAAAATTAAAGTTATTCAAACCTTACAATACAGCTCATTTTGCCAATTCAATTATAGCACATCCTTAATGACAATTCCTTGTAGTTTTTCTGTATTTTCTACACACTCTTTCTCTCGCCTTTTTTCCACTTTTATATCGCTATAACTATGTCTCCAAATGGATGAAGAAGAACGACACAACAAGGACCAAGACAAAAAAAAACCGGACACATTATTCCACCATCCAACACGTAACAAGAAAAGAAAGTCATTAACACCAAGGACCGTGCGAAATTGTTACAAATTTGGCAGCATATGTTGTTGTAAATGATACAATTACGAGGCAAGAAGAGCAGCAATGCTGAAACTTACTTTGATGTCCAACCACAGCAACCACACAAGACCAACAAAAAAAATGAAATGGAAAAAGCGAAAAACTACAACCTCTAAGGGACAGCCATCACAACGCCTCCTTTTTTGCTTTGGGAGGATTTCAACATTTGGAATAGCTGGCTCTGACAAATACTTCAGCATCTTCTCACTTAAAATGTTTTTTTTTTTTTTTTTTTTTTTTTTTGGGAAAACAAGTGTGATGACATTGAGGGCATTGACACATTGAAATGGTCACATCATACACTACAACTCCATTAGGAAATTTCGTTTAAGTGTAAATTGTAATGCTGCAGGAATTCAAGTGGGAGCCAACACTATTCAGACATACACAAAACGCACAAGGTGTGGTAAACTAGGGATAACGATTTAGAAAAATAAGAGATCAGAAACAGTATGTGAAGAGGTCTATGTAGAAATACAATTGCAGTAAAAGAAATTTCATTTATGACTTTTTAAAATCAAAACAATGTAATAATTACGTAGTTTGCGCAAAATTTTTATTTCTGCGAAATGAATCTAAGGCCAGACAATCATATTTATTATCAATAATTTTATTTATTCTAAATTTAATTTAATCTGACTTTTTCAGATTTCCTATAGAAAAATATTGGCACAAACTTTTTCCATAGAGAAATAAATTTTGATAAAATGTTCTGTAGACAAAAATTTCTACAGACAGCAGATTTTGAGAAAATTTCCTATAGACCTACATGGAAAACATTTTTGAGAAAATTTTCTATACACAGAAAATTGTGCGAAAATTTCCTATAGACAGAAAATTTAAAAAAAAAAAAAAAAATTATAGACAGAAAATTTTTAAAAATTATCTATATGCAGAAAATTTTGCGAATATTTTATATAGACAAAAAATTTTTCATAGGCAAACAATTTTGAGAACATTTTCTATGGACAGAAAATTGTGAGAAAATTTTCTATAGACAAAAAATTTCTGAGAAACTTATCTATTGACAGAAAATTGTGAGAAAATTTTCTATAGACAGAAAATTGTGAGAAAATGTTCTATAGACAGAAAATTTTCTATAGACAGACAATTTTGAAAAAAAAAAAAAATTCTATAGAGAGAACATTTTCTGCAGACAGAAATTTTTGAGAAAATTTTTTTAGACAAAAAAATTTTGAGAAAATTTTCTGTAGACAGAAAGTTTTGAGAAAAATTTCTATAGAGAGAACAGTTTAACACAATTTTTTATAGACCAATAATTTCTAAGAAAATTTTCTATAGAGAGAAAATGTTAAGAAAATTCCCTATAGACAAAAAATTTCTGAGAAAATTTTCTATAGAATGAAAATTTTGAGAAAATTCTTTAAGACAGAAAAATTTTTATAAAATTGTCTATAGACAGAAAATTGTGACAAAATTTTCTATAGACAGAAATTTTTTGAGAAAAATGTCTATAGACAGAAAATTGAGAGAAAATTATGAATAATTTTGAGAAAATTTTCTATAGACAGAAAATTTTGAGAAAATTTCCTATAGACAGAAAATTTTGAGAAAATTTTCTATAGATAGACAATTTTGAAAAAAAATTCTATAGAGAGAAAATTTTCTACAGTCAGAAGTTTTTGAGAAAATTTTCTATAGACAAAAAACTTTTGAGAAAATTTTCTGTAGACAGAAAGTTTTGAGAAAATTTTTTATAGACAGACAATTTTGAAAAAAAAAAAATTCTATAGAGAGAAAATTATCTACAGACAGAAATGTTTGAGAAAATTTTCTATAGACAGAAAATTTTGAGAAAAATTTTTATAGACAGAAAATTTTGCGAAAATTTTATATAGACAGAAAATTTTGCGAATGTTTTCTATAGACAAAAAAATTCTGAGAAATCTTTCTATAGACAGACAATTTTGAAAAAGATTTCTATAGAGAGAAAATTTTCTACCGACAGAAATTTTTGAAAAAATTTTCTATAGACAAAAAATTTTGAGAAAATTTTCTGTAGACAGAAAGTTTTGAGAAAATTTTCTATAGACAGAAAATTTTGCGAATATTTTATATAGACAGAAAATTTTGCGAAAATTTTCTATCAACAGAAAAGTTTGAGACAATTTTCTATAGACAAAAAATTTCTAAGAAAATTTTCTATAAACAGAAAATTTTGAGAAAATTTTCTATGGACAGAAAAATTTTGAGAACACGTTCTATGGACAGAAAATTGTGAGAATATTTTCTATAGACAGAAAATTGTGAGAAAATTTTCTATAGACAGAAAATTGTTAGAAAATTTTCTATAGACAGAAAATTTTGAGAAAATTTTCTATAGAGAAAACATTTTGAGAAAATTTTGTATAGACAGAAAATTTTGAGAAAATTTTCTGTAGACAGACAATTTCCCATAGACAGAAAATTTTATATTGACAAAGAATTTTGAGAAAATTTTCTATAGACAGAGAATTTTGAGAGAATTTTCTATAGACAGAAAATTTTTAGAGAATTTTCTATAGACAGAAAATTTTTAGAATATTTTTATAAACAGAAAATTTTGAGAATATTTTATATAGACAGAAAATTTTGCGAATGTTTTCTATAGACAAAAAGATTCTGAGAAAATTTTCTATAGACAGACAATTTTGAAAAAGATTTCTATAGAGAGAAAATTTTCTACAGACAGAAATTTTTGAAAAAATTTTCTATAGACAAAAAATTTTGAGAAAATTTCCTGTTGACAAAAAGACAGAAAATTTTGCAAAAATTTTCTATCAACAGAAAAGTTTGAGACAATTTTCTATAGACAAAAAATTTCTAAGAAAATTTTCTATAAACAGAAAATTTTGAGAAAATTTTCTATAGACAGAAAAATTTTGAGAACACGTTCTATGGACAGAAAATTGTGAGAATATTTTCTGTAGACAGAAAAATGTGAGAAAATTTTCTATAGACAGAAAATTGTTAGAAAATTTTCTATAGACAGAAAATTTTGAGAAAATTTTCTATAGAGAAAACATTTTGAGAAAATTTTGTATAGACAGACAATTTTGAGAAAATTTTGTATAGACAGAAAATTTTCCATAAAAAAATGTTCTATAGACAATTTTGAAAAACATTTCTATATAGAGAAAATTTTAATGAAATTTTCTACAGACAGAAATTTTAGAGAAAATTTTCTATAATGAGAAATTTTTGAGAAAATTTCCTATAGACAGAAAATTTTCTATAGATAGAGAATTTTGAGAAAATTTTCTATAGACAGAAAATTTTGCGAATATTTTATATAGACAGAAAATTTTGCGAAAAATTTCTAAAAAATTTAGACAAAAAATTTGAGAAATGTTTTATAGACAGAAAATTTTCTCAAAATTTCTATAGACAGAAAAATTTTGAGAAAATTTTCTATAGACAGAAAATTGTGAGAAAATTTTGTGAAAATTTTCTATAGACAGAACATTTTGGGAAAATTTTTCATAGATAAAATTTTCTATAGACAGACAATTTTGAAAAAAAAAATCGATATAGGGAAAATTTTCTATAGAAAAAAAAATTTAAGAAAAATTTCAATAGACAAAACATTTCTGAGAAAATTTTCTATAGACAGAAAATTTTGAAAAATTCTCTATAGACAGACAATTGTGAGAACATTTTGTATAGACAGAAAATCTGGAGAACATTGTCTCAGAAATTTTTTGTCTATTGAAAATTTTCTCAAAATTCTCTGTCTATAGAAAATTTTCTGTCTATAGGAAATTTTGTCTACAGAAAATTTTCTCTAAAATTTCTGTCTGTAGAAAATTTCATTAAAATTTTCTCTCTATAGAATTTTTTTTCAAAATTCTCTGTCTAAAAAAAATAATTTTTTTCTATGGAAAATTTTCTGTATATAGAAAATTTTCTCAACACAAAAAAAAATACACCAAAAAATTGGGAAAAATATTCTATAGGGAGAAATCTTCATACAGACAGAAGATTTTGAGAAAAAACATTTTGAAAAACTTTCTATAGCAAAATTTAAAAAAAAGAATCGATAGACAAAAAATATTTGAAAAATTTTCAATAGAAACAAAATTTTCCAAAATTTTTCATAGAAACTAATTTTGGACAAAATTTTCTATAGAATAAATATTGGGTAAAAACGATTCAGTAGGCAAACAAATTCTGACAATATTCCCTATGGACAGAATTTTCGCAAAGTTTTTGAGAAAATTTTCTATAGACAGAAAATTATGAGAAAATTTTCTATAGACAGAAATTTTTGAGAAAATGTTCTATAGGCAGAAAATTTTCTAAAGGCAGAACATTTTGAGAAAATTTTCTATAGGAAGAAAACTTTATGCAGACAGAAAATTTTGAGCAAAAAACTATTTTTTTGAAAAACTTCCTGTAGCAAACAAAATTAAAAAAAATCGATAGACAAAAATATTTTAACAATTTTCTATAGAAACAAAATTTTACATAGAAACTAAATTTTGACAAAATTTTCTATAGAAAAAACATTGGGAAGAAACCTAATCAGTAGGCAAACAAATTCTGACAAGATTTCCTATAGGTAAAACTTCTTCTGGCTATGAACAAAAATTTTAGAAAGCTTTCTAAAGAGAGAAAATTGTCTATAAAGGGGAATATTTAAAAAAAAGAAATTCTATACACAGAAAATTTTGAGAAAATTGTTTATAGATAGAAAATTTTAAGAAAATTTTCTACAGCTAGAAGAAGATTTTCTCAAAATTAAAAAAAATATATAAAAACAAAATTCTCCATAGAAACTAAGATTTGATAAAATTTTCTATAGAAAAAATATTGAGAAAAAAATCTCATCCAAACATTGTAATTATAATAAGAAATGAAGGCTAATAAAGATGAAAGATGAATTGAAAAATAAAAATTATTCAGTAGGCGAACAAATTATGTCAATATTTCCTATAGGCAAAAATTCTAACTATATTTGCAATGGACAAAAAATTCGAGAAAACTTTCTACAGAGGGAACATTTTAAAAAAACTTCTATAAAGGGAAAATTTTGAGAAAATTTTCTATAGACAGAAAATTTTTATAGACAGAAGATTTCGAAAAAATTTTCTGTGGACAAAAACTTTCTGTAGCAATGAAAATATAAAATTTTTAAAAATTCTCTAGAAACAAAAATTTTTACAAACTTTTCTATAGAAAATAAATTTAGACAAAATTTTGTTTTTTATTTTCTATAGACAAAAAGATATAAATAAAAAATTTGAAAAAATTTAACTTAAATAATATTAATTTTAATATATTTCTAATATTTTTTAAATCCAGCACAAATTTATCTAATTATTTAATATCAAAATATATGGTCGGATAAAGGAAACCAAGCTCCCAAAAGAACACACAAAACGTTAGAAAATAATCTCCTATTTTTCCATGATTTTATGAACATTAATCATTATGGCGATAATAAAACTGATAAGAATCCACCACAACCTAAATGTACACCGCTTTATCTGTAAAAAAAATCCTAGTAGCCAAAAAAACACAAAGAATAGAAAATCTTTTGCTACACTTTGAGGTAACGATGTAGCAAAGTGCAAAATGGTTACCTCTAAAATAAGATGAAACGATATTGCATCACGTGACCCCTAGTAGCTGAGACCAGATAGTAATTATCTAAGCACGGAAAATATCATCCAACATCCAAGCCAACGTAGTGAAAATCCCACAACGAAAAAAAAAACAACACAAAATAAATGTCATTATTTTTTCTGGCTACTAGTTTCTTTTTTTTCTTTTTTGCTTGCTTCTCATTTTCCATTTGGTGGTGTTCATTTCGGATAGAAAACCATTTGGCGCTCTTGTCACCATTGTTGGCTTTTCATCTTTAGCCAAAAACTTGATAATTTGTAGTTGGCAAAAATACTCAGCAGTAATGAGAGAGGATTGTGTTGCCAAGAGTAGAGTTCTAGGAGTTCTATTGGTGATGGTTCGGTTGGGTGGGTGGTTAGGGGCAGTATTGGTGTTATAAAGCTGGAGGAGGGTATAGTGAGCTAACCAAAAAGGATGTATGAAATATTTAAGACAAAACGAAAAATTACTTTATGTTGGCAAAAATTAATTAAATTTCGTGCTTGGCATTTTTAATCAGTTACTTGGGAGTTGATATTACATAGAGAGTGAGAGAGAAAGAGAGTTTATATCGAATATATTTTAAGAACCTTTTTTGGTCCCCAAAAACAAAAAAAAATTGTTACAAGAATATAAATGACTGAATAGAGAGCAATGATGTTAATTAATCTTTTTTGGACAGTTTGGAAGATATTGTAGCACAAAAAGGGAAATAATAACAAAATTAGAAGAAAAATGTTGAAACATTTTCCAAACTAATGGAAGGTATAGTATTTTTAGCTTTGTATTAAAGTATTGATATTTTTTTGAAAAAGACCAGAAATGTATAACTCATCAGTCCAAAGTGAAGCAATATTGTTCGAAATACTATATATTTCGAAGCAAACATATTTTAATATAGAAAATTCTCTTATATGTAATGTAATATGTTTACAGGTGCTAAACACAGAGGAGAGGAGAGAGAGAAAGTGAAAGAGAGTATGAAGTTAGAAGATAAAATAAAATTCCAGTATTTATTTGTTCCAGTTAACAGGCCCGAATGGAAATTTTAGGGACTTTGAAGACCCTAAAATTTCCATTCGAGTCAGTATTTCGAGTTTTTTTTTTTTGTCAAATGAGCATCTCTTCGGAGTATAATCCACTACACTTGGTGTTTGTCTTCAGTCACGAAATTAATTGATCCAATTAATTTTTAATTGAAATGTCTTCAATCACGGAAATGATAATATCAATTAAAAAATTAAGTGATCCTATAAAAAATTATTGATAGTATTAATTTTTGTGATTGAATTTTGTTTCAATTAAAAACAAGTATATACGGCCGTAAGTTCGGCCAGGCCGAATTAGGCATGGTTGTTAGGCCATATACTAGCACAATCTACCAAATTTCAACTGACTCGGATGAAATTTGCTCCTCCAAGAGGCTCGTGATCGTTTTATATGGGGGCTATATATGATTATGGACTGATATGGACCACTTTTGGCATGGTTGTTAAATATCATATACTACCATCATGTACCAAATTTCAGATGAATTTTGCTTCTCCAAAAGGCACCGGAGGTCACATCTGGGGATCGGTTTATATGGGGACTATATATAATTATGTATTGATATGAACCAATTTTTGCATGGTTGTTGGAGACCATATACTAACATCACGTACCAATTTTCAACCGAATCGGATGAATTTTGCTCTTCCAAGGGGCTCCGGAGGTCAAATCTGGGATAGGTTTATATGGGGCCTATAAATAATTTTGGACCGAATTCGGCCAATTTTTGTATGGGTATTTGATGCCATTTATTAACACCACGTACCAAATTTCAACTGAATCAGATGAATTTTGGTCTTCCAAGAGGCTCCGGAGGTCAAATCTGGTGATCGATTTATATGGGGCCTGTATATAATTATGGACCGATATGGACAAATTCTGCTGAAATTTGCTTCTCTTAGAGGCCCCGCAAGCCAAATCGGGGAAACGGTTTATATGGGGGCTATATCTAATTATGGGCCGATGTGATCCAATTTTTGCATGGTTGTTCAAGACCATATACTAACACCATGTACTAAATTTCAGCCGGATCGAATGGAAAAAAATCTTAATTTAAGTTCCACTATTTACGCTTTAAGATTACTTTCTTTGTGAGGAGGTCTCCCTGCACCACTCCACAATACTACTATTCTATTTTTTAACATCTATACGATATCACGGAGGGCGTATCACCCTTCGCAGGGCATCGAATTTTCTATATAAAAATAAATCACATTCTTAGCAACAAACTCCTCTGATAGCTCCTCTTATTCTCTGTCATCGAATCTTCAGAGTGACCACCGATCTTTTTTACAAAAACTTGAAAGGGATCTCGGTACAATATCCTCTTGTTGTTTTTATCATGAGCTTAAGTTCTTCTTCAAAGTTGAGTGTGTTCCCGCGCCCATCCTGAATCCTATCCTGAATCTTTTGCAGATATTTTACATATTGTTAATTATAATTCAGTTTCACAGAAATCTTGTTATTGACCTAATTTTCATCATACTTAATTTTCACTAGTAATCATAAATTGACTACATATCCATGAATATTTCATTTATACTCATTCCTATTCACAAGTACTCATTCCTTTTTACAATGAGTATTTTTATACTCATTTCATTTAATGAGTATTTTAACAATCATTCAATTCAGTTTCAGACAAATCATGTTATTGACCTAATTTTCATCATACTCAATTTCACTAGTACTCACAAATTGACTACATATCCATGAATATTTCATTTATACTCATTCCTATTCACAAGTACTCATTCCTTTTCACAATGAGTATTTTTATACTCATTTCTTTCAATGAGTATTTTAACAAGCATTCAATTTCAGAGAAAACATGTTATTTACCTAATTTTCATCATACTCAATTTCACTCATAAATTGACTACATATCCATGAATATTTCATTTATACTCATTCCTATTCACAAGTACTCTTTTAATGAGTATTTAACAATCATTCAATGAGTAAAGTTTACATTAGACGATTTTAAAATGTTTCTTTGTGTCATTTTATCAAAGATATTTTATAATGATATAGTTCTCATGGATCTGCAATAACCAAAGTGTCCTCTCTAATTTTAGTTCAGGTATTGGCGTCATAGATCTTTTGGCCTCAATTTGGGCTAATAAAGTTTTATGGCAAAAGGTAAACTAATCTAGAGATTTACGAGGTACACTTTTAGTCAGATATAGCATTTACACAGACATTTTTCAATTAATTTAAATTGGAAAATTTCTCTTAGAACATTTAAATGATAACGATTAGAAGAAAAATCAAGACAAAAAATCAAAATCTTTTTAGACCACTCTAGGGAATTTTCTTATGCATCACCTATATGGAACGACAAAAACTGTCTCCATGTTCTTCATCTACAAACCTACACAAATTTATGAACAACTCATAATTCTTTCAATTTTATTGATATTGTCTGTGTTCGATTTTGAAATATACAATCAAATGATCTTAGATCATTACTATAAAAAAAAAAAAAAAGAATTAACTGTATAGGGCTCTCTGACAAAAAGTCTAAAGGCAAATAAGCAATAAACTTAAAAAATGAGTCCTAAATATTTACATATGAAATGTTTAGACTATAACAAGGCACAAAGAAAATATTTACTATTATGCCTGTTGATGTTTTGGTTCGAGAATGAGACCATACTTTAGTAGTTTTTAGTTATGGGGAAAATTGTTCAATAATCAAACAAAAATTCCAGCTGGGGGAATAACACAAAGTGTTGGCGACATCACGCCCCCTTTTGAACAGTTTGCCATCAGGAATTTATCCCCGAACCTCAGACATATGAATTGAAAATCATCAACGGCATTACCACACCATATGTTGACATACGTTTCTCATCCAAAACCAAATTCAATCAATATAGCCTCTAGGGATATAGTTTAGACAACATCTCCCCTTGAAATCGAGCAGAAGACAAAAAATATTTGACACAATTTTCACCCTCTAGAAAACTTCAATCATTTTCTTTAGCGTGCGACTATTTCGGGAGAATGTAAGATGGATTCTTCGATAGATGATGGATGTTAGATTCTTCGATGGATATATGGTTGAGGGCAGACAATCCCTGCATGTCATTCCATTGGCTACTTATTAAAATGCTTTTACTGAGATGACGATGATGATGGTGGAATAACACCAACAACAAAATCATATGAATGAACCAAAACATGAATGATGAGAGGGCTATTGACCTCATCAGGCTATGAGTAAGTGGCGCAAAATATAAAAAAAAAAAACCAAAATAAGAAAAGCTTCAACACACATTTCAAGTAGTTTTTCATTTGTATTGATTTTATTCATTTTTTTTGGCTTCCAGCAATGAACCCCTCCTCAATCATCCCACCCTAAAAATCTTATTGATTTCTTTGCTCTTGCTTCTGTACTTAGCTTTGTGGACAAAAAAAAATCGTTGATATTATTGGAAATGAAAAAAAAGAAATCTTGATGAAAAAGTGAATCAACGAAACAAATTCCGCCAGCAAATAAGTAATGTATCAATTGTTAGTTGCCGTGTAGGTGTTTGTATTTAAATGACAATAATGATTATGAAATGCATCTGTAGGAACCAATATAGGCTAGTTTATGTTTTAGGGTGATGAAAAACAAAAAATGTTTAAATTTACTCAAGAATTAAAGCTTAACACTAAATGGACAAATACTCGTTAAAAGAAATGAGTATCAACGATACTCATTAAAAAAAATAATGAGTACTCACGAATATAAAAATACTCATTGAACGAATTTATAAGTACTTGCTAATGAGTATAATAAAGAAATGAGTATAATAGAAATACTCATGGAAAATCAATCCTTTAAATAAATTTGGTGCTAAAACTAAACAAAACATAAAATGTATTGTGTAAATCTTTAGTATTGCTTTTGGTGTTTGTATAATATAGTAATAATGATCATGCGAAATATCTGGTTGAAAAAGCAATATACATATAAAGGGTGATTTGTTAAGAGCTTGATAACTTTTTAAAAAAAAAAAACGCATAAAATTTGCAAAATCTCATCGGTTCTTTATTTGAAACGTTAGATTGGTCCATGACATTTACTTTTTGAAGATAATTTCATTTAAATGTTGACCGCGGCTGCGTCTTAGGTGGTCCATTCGGAAAGTCCAATTTTGGGTAACTTTTTCGAGCATTTCGGCCGGAATAGCCCGAATTTCTTCGGAAATGTTGTCTTCCAAAGCTGGAATAGTTGCTGGCTTATTTCTGTAGACTTTAGACTTGACGTAGCCCCACAAAAAATAGTCTAAAGGCGTCAAATCGCATGATCTTGGTGGCCAACTTACCGGTCCATTTCTTGAGATGAATTGTTCTCCGAAGTTTTCCCTCAAAATGGCCATAGAATCGCGAGCTGTGTGGCATGTAGCGCCATCTTGTTGAAACCACATGTCAACCAAGTTCAGTACTTCCATTTTTGGCAACAAAAAGTTTGTTAGCATCGAACGATAGCGATCGCCATTCACCGTAACGTTGCGTCCAACAGCATCTTTGAAAAAATACGGTCCAATGATTCCACCAGCGTACAAACCACACCAAACAGTGCATTTTTCGGGATGCATGGGCAGTTCTTGAACGGCTTCTGGTTGCTCTTCACTCCAAATGCGGCAATTTTGCTTATTTACGTAGCCATTCAACCAGAAATGAGCCTCATCGCTGAACATAATTTGTCGATAAAAAAGCGGATTTTCTGCCAACTTTTCTAGGGCCCATTCACTGAAAATTCGACGTTGTGGCAGATCGTAAGTCTATTCATGATGAAATGTCAAAGCATACTGAGCATCTTTCTCTTTGACACCATGTCTGAAATCCCACGTGATCTGTCAAATACTAATGCATGAAAATCCTAACCTCAAAAGAATCACCCTTTATTATAATATCGAATTATTCATTGTGAAGAGGAATCTTCAAACTAGGTTTGTATTCATACTATTCAAATTGCTATAGTAATTAATATATTAATCGTTTGCAGATAATGAACAATTACAAAATACAAATCTCTGAGGATAGAAAAACAGACAAATTCAAAATTATTAAAAATAAGAAAGCCAACACTCATTGAAAAACACTCGTTAAGAGAAATGAGTATAAAAAATAGAAAAATACAAATAAATTATAAAATAATATATTATTACAATTGCATCACCTTACGAGTATACCTTTGTTTTTGTTAAATTTGTGTACTAAGACTCCAAATAAAATAGAATACAGAATTACACCTACATTATGACCAAATGGCATCATCATCAAATAATGGAAGAATACAGCAGCTAACAATTTTTGCAAAACAATCATATGAACAGCATTCACATTATTGGCCTTAATTTCTGGTATTTTCATTATTATTAAAAAAATATCAGTGGCCTTAAAAACTCGAAAAGATTTTTTATATAATTTAATTTAAAGATTTTTAAAATATTTTTCTAATTTAGTTCAGTTTTATTTAATATAATAAAATTAGAAAATTATTTTAAAAAAATCTTTAAATTAAATTAGATAAAAAATACCAACAAGAATAATATGTGTGATAGTTTATTCATTTTTACCATATCAAAAATAAATAATTTTAATTTGGTAATTTATTTATTTTTTATAATTTAATATAATTTTAACATTTTGACTATCCTTAATTTTTGTAATTTTCGTAGCCTTCAATTTCATTCAAAATTTTAAAAATTTTATTCAATTAAATTGATTTTATTTTATTATTACAATCTTAGATTAGGTTAGGTTCCACATTGCAGTGCATTTCTATAGAAATAAAATTTTGACAAAATTTTCTATAAAAATAAAATTATGACAAAATTTCCTATAGAAATAAAATTTTGACAAAATTTTCTATAGAAATACAATTTTGACAAAATTTTCTATAGAAATAAAATTTTGATAAAATTTTCTATAGAAATAAAATTTTGACAAAATTTCCTATAGAAATAAAATTTTGACAAAATTTCCTATAGAAATAAAATTTTGACAAAATTTTCTATAGAAATAAAATTTTGACAAAATTTTCTATAGAAATAAAATTTTGACAAAATTTTCTATAGAAATAAAATTTTGACAAAATTTTCTATAGAAATAAAATTTTGACAAAATTTTCTATAGAAATAATATTTTGACAAAGTCTTCTATAGAAAAAAAATGTTGATAAAATTTTCTATAGAAATAAAATTTTGACAAAATTTCCTTTAGAAATAAAATTTTGAAAAAATTTTCTATAGAAATAAAATTTTGACAAAAGGTTCTATAGAAAAAAATTTGACAAAATTTTCGATAAAAATAAAATTTTGATAAAATTTTCTATAGATATAAAATTTTGACAAAATTTTCGATAGAACAAAAATTTCTATAGTATTTATTACTTAATAAAATTTTCTATAGAAATAAAATGTTGACAAAATTTTTCATAAAAATAAAATTTTGACAAAATCTTCTGTAGAAATAAAATGTTGAGCAAATTTTCTATAAAAATAAAATTTTGACAAAATCTTCTATAAAAATAGATTTCGAAAGCGAAAATAAACCCCACTTGAAAAAGAATTTAGGGTTCTTTGTCATTTGAAATATTGGGGCTTATTTTCACAATCTAGGTTAGGTGGCAGCCCGATATATCAGGCTCACTTAGACTATTCAGTCCATTGTGATACCACATTGGTAAACTTCTGTTATCACTGAGTGCTGCCCGATTCCATGTTAAGCTCAAAGACAAGGGACCTCCTTTTTATAGCCGAGTCCGAACGGCGTTTCACATTGCAGTGAAACCACTTAGAGAAGCTTTGAAACACTCAGACATGTCACCAGCATTACTGAAGTGGGATAGTCCAACGCTGAAAAACTTTTTAGTGTTTGGTTAAAACTGGGTTTGAACCCACGACTCTGTGTATGCAAAGCGGGCATTCTAACCATTGCACCACGTGGTTCCCAAGGATGGTTTTATTAAGTTATTGGAAATAAAATGTCAGATTCCAATCTCCACAAGCCTAACTAGACATATGTTTCATTGCTGGCTAAGGGAAATTTCCATAGTCTTTAGTGTAAATTTCAATTTCAATTAAATTGAAATTTCAATTGAAGATTCAATTTGGGTCTTATATGTATGTTAATTTTCTATGGAAGGGTGTTATATGTTAATTTTCTATGGAAATTACATACGAGAATTATTCCTCCCAATTAATGAATTATTTAATATTTTTTTTATTTTAAAGTGTATTAATTCATAATAAATATATAAATTTGAAATGGATTATACTTTACCCAGTAATGTTTTTAAATTTAATATAAATATGATGACTTACCTAGAAAGAGAAGAAAAAAAGAAATTATTAAATGTTATGCAAAAAAAAAAATCTATAAATTTTAAACATAAAAAAAATACTATGGTATATAAAAAATATATGTAACAAAAATGTAGAATGACCTTAAATGTAAATAGCTTTTTTAAATATTTTTAAGCATTCCTTATGATAATTCGCTTTCCATCAATTCTAATAGTATTTGCAACTTCATTTGCCAGCCAGTCAACAGGAAAATACTGAAGCAAATTGTTCTGTCTAAAATGCAAGTTAGTTGTATATAATTTTAATTTCATTTTCACAAAAACGAAACAAAACTCAAATCCTCTCTGACAGTGACTTGAGGATAATTTGGTGTGTGTGTGTGTGTGTGGCAGTGAAGTTCGTTGGCTAGCTCAAGATACTTGAGTAGATTCCACTGCTTGGTTTCTTGCAACAAGTCTGACAAGTCTGGCGGCTATCGTGGAGTTTGCAAATTACTATTAACTTACAATATTTTACAAAAACACAAGAAAATACACTATAATATAATCTCAAAGATACTTCAAGAAAACAAGGAAGACTGACTTCTCAGTATAAAATACCAAAAAAAAACAGAGATGAAGAGGAGAACTTATTTGGTGGTGGAGGTCTCATCTCTGGCTATCAAAAAGGGTATTGAAGCGTCTTGTAAATATCATTCTAACTTGAGGGTTTTCTTGCATGAGTCTATGATGGATGCACTGAACTTCAAATGATGTTGCAGAATCCGTTCATCTAAGAGAAAAAACTATACACTGTATTTTGTATATATATTTTTTGCATAATTCTATATTCTTGTTGCTTTTATTTGGTTTGGTTTTCTGTTTAAAATAAATAACTTTGATTGACTATTGCATTAGCATAAATGAGAAGGGTAATAAATGATATAAATTAAAAGGATTGAGTTACATTTGTAAAAATACATAAATTATCCCCGTTGGGCGCCATTCGATTTTGCTAGGAAATAGATATTTTATATAAAGAATTACATCAAACAAAATTTCTCCTTTTTTCGTTATAAATAATTCCTATTTAATCATGAAACAGACAAAAAATGGACTTTTGCATTGGCAAACTTAGGCGTTGGGCGCCAAGTCAGAAACATAAACATTGCCAGAGACATTAAACAAAATTTTAATAAATTAAAAAAAAAAAAAACAAGTATATACGGCCGTAAGTTCGGCCAGGCTGAATCTTATGTACCCTCCAACATGGATTGCGTAGAAACTTCTACGAAAGACTGTCATCCACAATCGAATTACTTGGGTTGTGGTATCTTAAAACTTCTTACCATCGTTTTCTAAGTTGTGAGTTAGTCCATACGTGGTATATATTAGACAAAAAAGGTATGTGTAGGTAAGTCTACAAATAATTACGAATCGATATGGAAATTTGCACGGTACGTAGAGAGTCAGAATTGAAATATGGGGGCCGCTTATATGAGGGCTATATACAATTATGAACTTCATATGGACCAATTTTTGTGTGATTGCGGATCGATTTATCTGAGGACTATATATAACTATAGACCGATATGGACCTAGTAAGGCATGGTTGTTAAATAGCATATACTACCACCACGTACCAAATTTCAACAAGATCGGATGAATTTTGCTTCTCCAAAAGGCACCGGAGGTCAAATCTGGGGATCGGTTTATATGGGGGCTATATATAATTACGGACTGATATGAACCAATTTTTCTATGGTTGTTGGATACCATATACTAACATCAGGTACCAAATTACAACCGAATCGGATTTGCCCTTCCAAGGGGCTCCGGAGGTCAATTCTGAGGATCGGTTTATATGGGGGCTATATATAATTATGGACCGATGTGGACCATTTTTTGCATGGTTGTTAAACACTATGTATCAAATTTCAGCTGGATCGGATGAAATTTGCTTCTCTTAGAGGGTCCGCAAGCCAAATTTGGGGGTCCGTTTATATGGAGGCTATACGTAAAAGTGGACCGATATGACCCATTTGCAATACCATCCGACCTACATCAATAACAACTACTTGTGTCAAGTTTCAAGTCGATAGCTTGTTTCGTTCGGAAGTTAGCGTGATTGCAACAGACGGACGGACATGCTCAGATCGACTCAGAATTTCACCACGATCAAGAATATATACTTGATGGGGTCTTAGAACAATATTTCGATGTGTTACAAACGGAATGACAAAGTTAATATACCCCCATCCTATGGTGGAGGATATAAAAATAATAATTTATATAAACAAACTAAAATAAATTTTACATTGAACTAAACATAGAATCGGACACTATTATCAACACATAAATAATCCCCGTTGGGCGCCATTCAGTTTTGTATAAAGAATTGAATCAAAAAAAGTTTCTCTTTAAATTATTTTTTGTAATTACAAATTATTCCCAATTAATTATAAAGTTGACAAAAATATATAAATTATCCCCGTTGGGCGCCATTTTCCTGGAAATTGGTATTTTATATAAAGAATTAAATCAAATGATTTTGTTTTTTTACCTAATTATAACAAATTCTTAATTAATCATAAAAAACGAAACAACTTGAGTCTATCATTGACATGCTCCAAGTTGGGCGCCAAATTTGAAACAAAAACATTAAACAAAATCATAATACATTAAAAAAAATAATAATAAATCAACTAGACCAAATTTCAATTTTGGTCTCGGCTTTAAGAGGAGAAGATTCATTTTCCTTGAACTAAACATAGAATAGGGCAGCTCTTATAGATAACGGAGAAGCTTACCAACTGTGGTATCCCAATGGATTGAATAGTCTACCCGAAATCGCGATGCCAGTGTACCTCACCTAATCTATTAGTACATTGACCGAAAGAAATCAGAAATAAGATGAGGATATTGTAATAATACGTAAAAATGATATACAGTGGACATAGAGATGATTGTCTTTGGAAAGGGGAAATTCTCCATTAGAAGACACCAAAAATAAATCATTTCCCGCAGATTCAAGGATCACCTGACCTATAATACACCCTTCACAAACTGGCGCCCAACATAGGAGCACTATGTTTAACAACTACATTAATATTTTATGTGTATTTATCTATAAAGTTATTCACAAATATATTATAGTCAACAATATTCAAGCATCATATGACATATACAGTAAATATGGCATATTGAAGAAATTCAAATTCTAGGACCATCACTAAAGTTCCATAGTTTCCTCGACAGTGATGCTGATGATGATGATACTGATGATTGTTAGAATATTCTTGAAGGATATAGCACCCAATTTTGTCGGCAGCAAAGACTTTCTTACTTTCTCTAGGGTGCTTCAAGAGCTATAGCTAACTAAGGTACATTAAAAATTCAAAATATTTTTATGTCAAAGTGACATTAACAAACCCAGAGCTATACACAGAGAATACAACAAACCGAATATTTTCAAAATATTCCATCCTGTTTAGCTTCCGATGGTAGCCGCCTTTCATTTCATTGCTCTCCCTTACTTTGGGTAAATGCAAAAAAATGAAAAGGGATACAAAAAATGTCAAGTACTACTTGTAGAAACGAAGAGCAAAAAATAAAACTTAAATACGGAAAAACAAAAACTTAACAAGCTTTCAACTCCAAATGCCAAAAACAAGAACACAAATATCCTATCAGCCAACTAACGAAAGGGGGAGAAACTTTGTAAAACGAGATGGACGAATGATTTTGATAGAAGGACGGAAGCATAGAAGACCCAAAAGGAAGGACATACGAAATCCTTGGTGATGCTGTGTTATGTAGGGGACCTGTATATCTTCTAGTTTAATGTTAGACCAATACCAAGTGTTTCAAAGTATGTAAGAAAATATTTTCCAACAGCTTCTTTTTTTATAAAATGATATCATAGAAGACTAAACAAAGAGAAGAAAAAAACTTAAGAATCTAACGTTACGATACTACTCCACTGTATCAGATATTCAGTGAGTTTATTTAATATTATGTATGTATTTTTCGTAAACTTCAGGTATCCTTTTTAAATATTTTCAAATGAACACCTTTCTTTTAGGAAAGTTGGTAAATGTTGTTCATTTTATTTTTCGAAGTAAGTTGTAAAACAATTTACTTTATGACCTTAGATTCGTTTTTTTAGCTATGGATTGAAATATTTAAAAAGACATTTTCAAGAATTTTGATATTTAAAGTTTGAAAGAAATGCTTTTTTTTAAGCCAAGTATTAGGAAGAATTCAAATATTGGAAATGTTGGAAGATATGCAATGAAACCTCTTAAACATGGGCACCTATAATCGCCTAAATTTTGTCAATTTGGTAGGTTTCCAGTTATGACATGAGACTTTTATATTGCCGTCCCTGCGTTGGGCGCCATATTATAAAATATAAAACATTTGTATGGCATTTTTTTTTGGCATTTTACTAAGGCAGAGATAATTAGTTTGCGAAATCAAATGAGATTTTTATATTGCCGCCCCTGCGTTGGGCGCCATATTATAAAATGTAAAATATTTGTATGACATTTTTTTGGCATTTTACTAAGGCAGAGATAATTAGTTTGCGAAATCAAATGAGATTGTTATCTTGCCGCCCCTGCGTTGGGCACCATAATATAAAATGTAAAATATTTGTATGACATTTTTTGGAATTTTATTCAGGCAGAGATAGGTTAGGTTAGGTGGCAGCCCAATGTATCAGGCTCACTTAGACTATTCAGTCCATTTTGATACCACATTGGTGAACTTCTCTCTTATCACTGAGTTCTGCCCGATTCCATATTAAGCTCAATGACAAGGGACCTCCTTTTTATAGCTGAGTCCGAACGGCGTTCCACATTGCAGTGAAACCACTTAGAGAAGCTTTGAAACCCTCAGAAATGTCACCAGCATTACTGAGGTGGGATAATCCACCGCTGAAAAACTTTTTGGAGTTCGGTCGAAGCAGGAATCGACCTTGTGTATGCAAGGCGGGCATGCTAACCATTGCACCACGGTGGCTCCCAGGTAGAGATAACTAGTTTGCGAAATCAATATTTTAATTTAAATTTAAATTGTTTATCGAATTTATTTATCCAAGGATTCACTGGCATTTTTATTAAACATACAAATTTTTATACAATTTTTGATTTTGTTTCTTCTTCTATTAAATATGCCATTCATAGTTTTCTAATTCTAATTTGTAAACATAAGTGCTTACGTTAATAACAAATGGAAATACTATACATTAACACTAAGAATATTGCGAAGTACTTTACACAAATTAGGTCAATTAAAAGAAACCAAAAAAAAAAAAAACACCAAAAATTAAACACATACCCAATACCAATAAGAAGTCTTCGATTTTGTTTTTTTTTTTTTGCATATTTTGTTTAAAAATAGTTTTTGTCTGAAATTTGGAAACATATGAATGCGTGGTTGTGAGACACCATACCATAAAGAGTGTGGTGAACACCTCATTATCCGCTTCACTCTTTATACACTCAATGCTTACATTTAACACATAAATGTACTTAAAGTAGCAAATTTTCGATATGTTGTTTTTGTTTTCATATTGTTTTTTTTTTTGTGTGCACACATAAGAAATTCTCTCGAGAAACTATACAAAAGAAGAAAACTTTTTCAATTAAACTTCGGTTTCACAATTTGTATATGCGTAGTGGTGGAAATATCATTTTTTGTCGAACATAGTTTTTCTGCTTTATTAATAATTTGGTGTGAAAGACCTGAGGAAGATATTTATGGCGTTTATTTCTATTTTCTTTCCGGTTACTTTTGTTATACTTCTTACAGTGCTATACAAAACCAATGTTTTGGGACAATGGCATTTGGTGAAAAAATAAATTGAATAGGATTTTTTTATTTAGTTTTAGGAGAAATATGAAAGTATGTTGAATACGAATGTAAAAGAGTTTAGAAAAAAAAACCAGTTAAGGTACATATTATATGAAAAAATTTATTTATTTAATTTAAATTATTTATTTATTTAAAATACTCTAACATTACTGAAATTTAAATTATTTTAATTAAATTAACTTTATTTTGTTTTGATGTAATTTAATTTAATTTTAATCAATTTAATTTTAATTAATTTTTAATATATATATTTTTAAAATTTTTTATTTATTAGTTCTAGTAAACATTTGTTTTCAGTTTTTTTATCGTACTCATTTTTAATTTACTCTTAATTTTATATCCATCACCAATTTCATTGTTAATGTGTCTGTTACACAGAAAAAAAATTTCACGAAAAGTTTTCCAATTATAGTCTTAATTGAGTTTTAAACAAGTAAGGAAAGTCTAAAGTCGGGCGGGGCCGACTATATTATACCCTGAACCAATTTGAAGATCTAAATTTTCGATACCATATCACATCCGTCAAATGTGTTGGGGTCTATATAAAGGTTTGTCCCAAATACATGCATTAAATATCACTCGATCTATACAGAATTTGATAGACTTCTACAAAATCTATAGACTCAAAATTTAAGTCGGCTAATGCCCTGAGGTGAAACACAATGTTAGTAAAAAAATATGGGAAACATTTAAATCTGAAGCAATTTTAACGAAACTTTGCAAAAGTTTATTTATGATTTATCGCTCGATATATACGTATTAGCAGTTTAGGAAAATTAGAGTCATTTTTACAACTTTTCGACTAAGCAGTGGCGATTTTACAAGGAAAATGTTGGTATTTTGACCATTTTTGTGGAAATCAGAAAAATATATATATGGGAGCTATATCTAAATCTGAACCGATTTCAACCAAATTTGGCACGCATAGCAACAATGCTAATTATACTCTCTGTGCAAAATTTCAACTAAATCGGAGTTAAAAAGTGGCCTCTGTGGTCATATGAGTATAAATCGGGCGAAAGCTGTATATGGGAGATATATCTAAATCTGAACCGATTTCAACCAAATTTGGCACGCATAGCTACAATGCTAATTCTACTCCCTGTGCAAAATTTCAACTAAATCGGAGCAAAAAATTGGCCTCTGTGGTCATATGAGTGTAAATCGGGCGAAAGCTATATATGGGAGATATATCCAAATCTGAACCGATTTCAACCAAATTTGGCACGCATAGTTTCAATGCTAAGTCTACTCCCTGTGCAAAATTTCAACTAAATCGGAGTTAAAAATTGGCCTCTGTGGTCATATGAGTGTAAATCGGGCGAAAGTTATATATATCTAAATCTGAAATGGGAGATAGATCTAAATCTGAACCGATTTCAACCAAACTTGGCACACATAGCTACAATGCTAATTCTACTCCCTATGCAAAATTTCAACTAAATCGGAGCAAAAAATTGGCCTCTGTGGTCATATGAGTGTAAATCGGGCGAACGATATATATGAGAGCTATATCTAAATCTGAACCGATTTCAATAAAATTTGCCACACTTGACTACACTACTAATTGTACTCCTAGTGCAAATTTTCAACCAAATTGGGGTAAAACTCTGGCTTCTGGGACCGTATTAGTCCATATCGGGCGAACGATATATATGGGAGCTATATCTAAATCTGAAACGATTTCTTCCGAAATCAATAGGGTTCTATTCTGAGCCAAAACACATACTTGTGCCAAATTTGAAGTCGATTGGACTAGACCTTGACCTAGACTTTGATTACAAAAATGTGTTGACGGACAGACGGACATCAATATATCGACTCAGGAGCCCACCCTGAGCATTTTTGCCAAAGACACCATGTATCTATCTCGTCTCCTTCTGGGTGTTGCAAACATATGCACTAACTTATAATAGCCTGTTCCACAGTGTGGCGTATGGTATAAAAATATTCTATTAAAAATTTAAGTGATTAAACAAATTTCTTAATTGAAACAAAAATCAATCACAAAAATTAATACTATCAAATTATTTTTTAATTGGATCAAATAATTTTTAAATTGATACTATCTTTTCGTGATTGAAGACATTTCAATTAAAAAATTAATTTCGTGATTGAGTCAGAATATTTTTTGTGTGTACGTTTTTCTGTCTTAAAGTAGTTTAGTTTACTTTAATTTAATGTTTAAATAAATCAAATAAAATCAACTTTAAATTGACTTTGTTTCACTTAAATCTACACAAATTGATTCAAAAAATTTTTTAATTGAAACAAAAATAAATCACGCAATTAATTTATTAATTGGATCAATTATTTTTTAATTGGCTGTCAATTAATTTTTTAATTGATACTATCATTTCTGTGATTGAAGACATTTCAATTAAACATTTAGATGGATCCATTAATTTCGTGATTGAATCAGAATAAACTTGTTTTGTGTGTAGTTTGGTTTTAATACTTTTTTAATAATTTAATTAAATTTATTTATATTATATTAAATTACATTTTAGTTTAATTTAATGTTGAATTAAAATAAAAATCTACTTTAGTTGTCAATTTAACTAACTAATTTGGTTTATTTTTTATTAATTTTATATTATTTTAATTTAGTCCTTTTTATTTTTTTTTATTTAATTTAATTAATTTGAATTAAATTACATTTATTTAAATTAAAATTTTAATTTAATTTATTTAATTTCTTTTCAGTCTCTTTGTCATTTTCCCCTTTTTAATTTCCTCTGAACTTTTATATATATTTGCTTATTTCTAATATTTTTAATTTTTTTTTTTAATATTTTTTTATTTAAATAAATATTTTGTTAATTCTAGTAATAATTTCTTTCAGTCTTTGTCATTTTTCTTTTTTTCCTCATAACTTTTATATCCAATCGTCTTTATAATTTTTCATTTTAATTCATTCAATTTTTTTTTGTTATTATCTTTATTATGCTTGTATTACAAAGACGAAATTTAGTGCAATCAACTAGCTTTGGCTTATGCATTCGTCTGGAAAGATTATATGAAGAAGAATTAAATAAATGAATTTATTTATGTGTTGGTTGCTTGTATTTTTTTTTTTTTTGTAATCCAATGTTTTTTTTCATTTTTTTTTTTTAGTTTGAACTACTGCTTCTATACATTAAGTCAAAGTGCAGACGTCAGCACTTGTGTATAGTGCTAGTAAGCCCAAAACGGAAAATATCGTATAACAAAAATCGTTCACAATTTCTACTTAACTTTGCTGAGTATAAAATACAAGCAAATTCAGTATTACGCTGATGTCAGTTTTAAAAATTGCCCTCGTTTGTCGCGCTACAAAAGCTATGCCATAAACCATATAATTTATATAAATATTAGCCGACTAAAAGTGTTTTGTTTTAAACCATTTAGAAGAGATTATCTGGATTTTATTGCCTGAACGAGACAAAATTTATCCAATAATAAAATTAAGGTTTATTTAATTGCAAAACCGAAAAAGATAAGATAAGTTCATTGAAATGTAATGTAAATGTATTTAAAAAAAATGTTTTAGAGAAAAAGGGGAGAAAACGGGACCTATTTAAAATATATTATTATAAGTGTATATTTTTTAGGATTTCTTTTTTTATTTTTAGGGGCAAAGTTTATATTACAAAAGCATTAGAAAAAATTTTTAAAAATATTATTCACAAAAAAATATTAATAAATAAAATAAGATATTATGAAATCTTTAATTTTTATCAATATTTTAGATCGAATTAAAGTTTATCAATTCAAAATTACTAAATAAGAATAACTTGAGCTCATTATAAGTTATAAAAACCTTTATTTTTATAATTATAAAAATTCATTGAATGGGTTAGGATTTCTTTTTAGAATCTTAAGTGTAAATCAATTGTATTTATAATGAAAATATCAGAAACTATTTTTTAAAATGTTATTAACTAAAAAATCTTAATAAAAATAAGAAAAATGCAATACGAAATAAATAACTTGTGTCAATTAAAATTAAACGTAGTCTCCTTAAATATGTATAACCATATGTCAAATATTTTTTTAAAATTAAAAAAAAACTAAATTTTTTTCTACTAGATTGTAAAAATTCCTAAAATTTGTTTTTGTTTCTTTTTTTGCGAAAAAGATAATTTTATATATTTTTATATGATTTATTTTTAGAATATTATGGGCAAAGCAATTGCATTTAAAAATTAATTGGAAACAATTTTGAACACATTTTATACACAAAAATATTGTAAATATTAAACGTAATTACCTAAAATGTTAATATTTGCAAAATAAATTTATAAAAATTAAAAAATATATTTTTTAATTAAATTGTAAAAATTCCTTAAACTTGTTTTTTGTGCGAAAAAGGTTCTTTTATATATAACAAATTAAATGTAATTTCCTAAACTGTGAATATTTGCAAAATATATGAAATAAATAATTTGTGTCAATTAAAATTAAACGCAATCTCCTTAAATATGAATAACCATATGGCAAATAATTTTCTTAAATTTAAAAAAAAATACATTTTATTTACTAAATTGTAAAAAATCCTTAAATTTTGTTTTTTTTTTTTTGTGAAAAATATAATTTTATATATTTTTATATGATTTCTTTTTAGAATATTATGGGCCAAGCAATTGTGTTTTTAAAAAACAATTGGAAACAATTTTGAACAAAAATATTATAAATATAACAAATTAAACGTAATTTCCTAAAATGTGAATATTTGCCAAATATATGAAATAAATAATTTTTGTGAATTAAAATTAAACGTAATCTCCTTAAATATGAATGAAACCATATGCCAAATAATTTTTAAAAATTTAAATGAACTACATTTTTTACTAAGTTGTGAAAAATACTTTTGTTTTTTTTTGTGCGAAAAATATAATTTTATATATTTTTATATGATTTCTTTTTAGCAATTGTATTTAAAAAAATATATTGGAAACAATTTTGAACAAATTTTATACACAAAAAGATTATAAATAAAACAAATTAAATGGAATTTCCTAAAATGTGAATATTTGCACAATAAATTTATAAAAATTGAAAAATATATATTTTTTTAAATTAAATTGTAAAAATTCCTTAACCTTTTTTTTTTGCGAAAAAGATAATTTTATATAATTTAGAGGATTTGTTTTCAGAATTTTATGGGCAAAGCATTTGTAATATTGTGAAAATTTTTAGTAACAATTTTTACAAAAAATTAATAAAAAAAATAACAAAAAGACTTCAGATTGTCTTAAATATTAAAAAAATAATAAATAATTTGTGTCTATTAAAATTAAACGTAAGTTTCATATATAATTATTTTCTATCCATTCTCATAATATTATACAATACTTTATTTTTATTTATTTTTTTTTTTGTGCGAAAAATATAATTTTATATATTTTTATATGATTTCTTTTTAGCAATTGTATTTAAAAAAAATATTGGAAACAAATTTTATACTCAAAAACATTATTAATATAACAAATTAATTGGAATTTCCTAAAATGTGAATATCCATTTGCATTTATTTATAAAAATTAAAAAAAATATATATATATTTTCTCAATTAAATTGTAAAACTTCCTTAACCTTGTTTTTTGCGAAAAAGGTAATTTTATATAATTTATAAGATTTGTTTTTAGAATTTTATGGGCAAAGCATTTGTAATATTGTGAACATTTTTAGAAACAATTTTTACAAAAAATTAATGAACAATAACAAAAAGACAATCTAAAATAAATAATTTGTGTCTATTAAATTTTAAAAACGTAAGTTTCTTATATAATTATTTTCCACCCATTCTCATAATATTATACAAATGTTTAACCAAATAATTTTATAAAAATTAAAAAAAAAAAATTTTCATGTAATTATATAAAAGTAAGTGATTTTTTTTATGGTAAAAAAATAAATTTAAATTTCCTTAAATTTCAATAATACAAGACATTTTTTTTTATTACCTTTTCTCATTTTGCAATATTTTTTTTTTTACAAATGTTTTGATTTTTATTTTCATTTTACCAAACCATTATTATTATAACAATCATAAAACACCACGTAATAATTGGTTGCGGTTGCCTAAGTTTATAATCATTGCATTCACTTTTGTAACAAGTATTCGATATAATTTAATAAAAACTCAATACACCTTTTGTATTGTAAACCTTATATTAAGTAATCACTTTAAATATCCATTATAAATAAAATGCTTGGAGCTTTTGTTAAACAGTGAATAATCAGATAAGGTCCGTTAAAATCAAAAATTTATTTAACAATAATAAAAAAAAAACAATATTTTTCTTTTGTAAAATTAAGGAAATGCAATGTGGTCAGATAATAACAAGGAAGCATTACTTACATTTTTAATATTTTATTATTAAATATTACGTAAAATAAAAAATAGGAAAAACTCACAAAAATAATAAAAAATCAAATCAATTTAATGATTTTAAAGCATTAAATTGATTTGATTTTTGGAGTTGCCTTAATTAATTTAAGGAAAGAAAATTAATTAATATTATTTGTTATATGTTATTATACATAAATTAAAAAGACTCTAAATAAAATTATTTTATAACAAATTCACTAATTTAATGAATACTAAATGCGGACAATAAATAGGAACTTTGTTGACTTTAGCCTACTCCTAAAGCCATCAACTAACAAAAGATCCAAACGAAAAAAAAAAATCATCCGTTTTTTTAAACTAAATTTTCCCATTGTACCATGGAACATTGCACAAAAATCCTCTTTTTCTCAAAACTTAAAAAAGACTTGTAAATCTTTTTTATGACGAACGAAAAAGAACATAGCCAAGAAGGAAATACCATACATCATCTACATAACATATCTGCCGGATACCAGAATCCCTTGTTGTGGCAGATGACTTAAAGGAACAAGTAGTGAATTACAAAGTCTTTTCGTATATTTTTTTCTGCTGCTACTGCTGTTAATAATAAATCCTTAAACAAGAAACGGAAAATGCCTTGAAGCTATCAAATGGGGAAATCAAAGGCGGCACATAAAGTGCAGAGAGAAAAAATGAGAAATAAAAATTACAAAAAAAAGTTACAAACAAAAATTATAAAAGAAATATTCCAACGGTAATTAAAATATAGAACACTTTGTAGAAGGGTAGTGTTATGACAAGGATGAATTTATATGTAAGAGAAGGAATAAAAATAAAATGGTATTTGCTATTTGCCTCAGATGTCCGACAATGTCCTCCAGGAAGAACCCGGAAAGAGAGAAAAACAATAAAGGCAACAATTTTGTATAGAAATTAAATTTTTTTCTATAGACAGAAAATTATGTTAACATTTTTAAAACGTTGTTAAAATTTTCTATAGACAAAAAATTTGCCATAGCTAGAAAATTTGAAAAAAAAATTATTCATTAAAAAATTTTCACAAAATTTTCTATAAGCAGAAAATTTTTTATAGGCGGATAACTTTCACAAAATTTCTCACAGAAAGACTTATCCATCGATAGAAAATTTTTACAAACTTTTTGATAGAGAGAAAATGTTCACATAATTTTCTATAGAAAATTTTTTTGTAAATCTGCTATAGAGAAAATTTAATTAACATTTTCTATACACAGAAAATGCTTATAGGCATTTTTTATATATACAGGATTCTCACAAAACTTTTTATAGAGAGAAAATTTTCACAAAATGAATTTTTTGTAAATTTTTCTATACAAAGAAATTTTTATACAAAGTAAAATTTTACAAAATTTTTTATAGACTGAAATTTTCTATAAACAGAAAATGTTCACAAAATTTCCATAGAGAGAAAATTTTTGGCATTTTTATATACACAGGATTCTCACAAAACTTTCTATAGAGAGAAAATTCTCACAAAAGGAAATAATAAGGAAATAATAAAAATTGTTTCTTGTTGTTAGGTTATGTTAGTTGGCAGCCCGATGTATCACGCTCACTTAGACTATTCAGTCCATTGTGCTACCGCATTGGTGAACTTCTCTGTTATCACTGAGTCCTACACGATTCCATGTTAAGCTCAATGACAAGGGATCTCCTTTTTATAGCCGAGTGCGAACGGCGTTCCACATTGCAGTGAAACCACATAGAGAAGTTTTGAAATCCTCAGAAATGTCACTAGCGGGAAAAGCGGTGTTCGGTCAAAGTAGGAATCGAACCCATGACCTTGTGTACACGCAGAGAAGGAATATGATCACCCCAAACATGTTTGAAGAGCAAAATGTTATTTTTTGCATGGTGACCATGTAATATGTTTGCCACTAAAATTTTATTTTCTGGTCAAATATAACCTGCTTGTCAAAATCAAATACATAATTTCCGAGAAAATAACATGGTTGCGAAAACCATGTTACATGATCACCACCCAAAAATAACATTTTCCTCTTAAAACATGAAGAGAAGGAATATGATAACCTCAAGGATCATATTCCTTCTCTGGGTGTATGCAAGGCGGGCATGCTAACCATTGCACCACGGTGGCTCCTTTGTTTCTCTATAGAATAGTTACCCAGCAAAAACTCTCATTACCCGGTAATCTTGCATGTAAGCCTATTTAAAAATTAATAACCACTTATTAATTTGCATCGCTCCGGATTACATTTACATGCGCATGTCCTAGGAGGAAAGCACTTCTCTCCAGGCATACTTTCGGCCATGAAATAAGTAGTGGTTTTAGAGCATATAATCACCTAATATGTAATCACTTATTCGTAGATACACCAAAATTTGCAAAATAGCCACTTATTGTCTCAGGCAACCAAATCTCGAAAATATTGGTTTCTATCGCCGATTACAATGGATCAAAATATGGCGAGAAATGCTGTAATAGGAGCACTACACACAGAGAAGGAATATGATCACCTCAAACATATTTGAAGAGCAAAATGTTATTTTTGTATGGTGACCATGTAACATGTTTGTCACTAAAATGTTATTTTCTCGTCAAATATAGCCTGCTTGCCGAAATCAAATACATGATTTCCGAGAAAATAAAATGGCTGCGAAAACCATGTTACATGGTCACCACCCAAAAATAACATTTTGCTCTTAAAACATGTTTGAGGTGATCATATTCCTTCTCTGGGTGTACTTGAATAGAAACGAATATTGTATAAATAAACAAAAAATCTAATCATCTAAATAAGATTACACGCAAATTAATTGCACACTTAAAATAGAAACAAATGTAGGTTGTTTAAGGGAGTTGGATTCGTGAATTACGTTATAATATATCCAATAGTCAATTCACATTAGGTTCGAAATCTACTAAAAATGGATTTTAAGTCCTTTTTTTATAAGGCAAATGGCATTTGAAATCTAATTTAGGTCCATTTTGGAAGTGTAATGCGAATGAAGCATTTATTTAAAACATAATATGTTAATGGCATTAATTTAAAGCACAATTATTATGAGATATTTGTGATAACAATTTATTAACGGAAAAATGTTCAAAATTACCGTTACATTACAAATTCTTTCTGATTTTTTAAGTAAAAACTCAATTATGTGAATAATTATACCTAATGGTACCAACATTTATTCTATTTTATTAAGACATTAACAGCCAACTGCATAAAAATTTGAGAATAACAATTCGAAAATTACCGAAAAGTATTTATTTTTGTCATTACAAGTTAGTCATTATAACTCACCGCAATGTAATGCAACGTGTAATGACAGCTGTACTCCTGGTAATGCCAATCGTAATGAGTAGTGGTTACCTAGTTTTTTGCTGGGTATTTTGTGAAAATTTTATGTCTACAGAAAATTTTGTTAACATGCTCTGTTTATAAAAAATTTCTACAAAATTTTCTATAAACAAAAAATTTCCAAAAACGAAAAAAAATCTACAGACAAAAGTTTTTCATAAAATTTTGTCTAGATAAACAATTTTCACAAAATTCGTTTATAGACAGAAAATTTTAATAAAATGTTCAAAAAATTAACAAAATTCTATAGACAGAGATTTTCACATTTTCTACAGAAAGAAAATTTTCACTATCTTTTCTATTGAGAGAAAATGTATTAAAATTTTCACAAACTTTTCTATTGACAGAAAATTTATTAAAATTTTTGGTAGACAAAAATTTCTACGCAGATTTTTTTTTTTTAATTTTCTTTAGACAGAAAATGTTCTATAGAAACAGAATAGAATATAATATTTTATGAAATCTTCTGTTGATGTAAAATTTTAAAAAATTTTCTTTAGACAGAAAAGTATGAAATTTTCTTTAGACAAGAAATGTTGACAGAAATTTTATGGAAATATATTTTTTGAATTTTATGGAAATATATTTTCTGGACATATTTTCTATAGACAGAAAATTTTCTATTGAAACGGAATAGAATAAAATATTTTACAAAAATCTTCTGTTGATGTAAAAATTTACTTTAGACAGAAAAGTATGAAATTTTCTTTAGACAAAAACTGTTGACAGAAATTGTATGGAAATATATTGTTAGAATATTATGGAAATATATTTTCTGAACATATTTTCTATATTACTAAATTAAATAAATAAATTTAGTTGCGAAAGTTTAGTTGAAACGAATCTTCTTTAATGCTTTCCCTTGTCTCAGCGGGTTTTAAATTTCAATTGTACCATGTAATGCATACTAAATCTGGAGATAATATGTAATGCTTGGTTTCTAAAACGGGAGGAAGGAAGTGGCTTCTATTTACACATCATCCATTATTGAAGTTCCGTTTTCGCCCATGCCGGTGGTGGCCCTCATCCTCATATAGCTGAAACAATATCATGTCTTACATACTTTACAGGTATTTAGCACCAAAAAAATAAAACGCCAACACCAACAAGTGTTGAGATGAGCAGAGCTCTCTTTTGTTCGTGTTTCCCCTTTTTGGGTTTTTTTAGAAATACAACTTGACTAAACTAAAGTGTTGTTTGTTACATAGAGACCGATTATCACCGCCTTGATACTTTCACCCCTGCCACAATATAGGCGCACACGCTATCAAACAACATACCACACCAACACAAATACCTTACAACCACTGTTGCTGCTTTTTTAAATGACGTATGAAGTGCATGACACTTGTTGTTGCATGTTTTTTTTCTTCTCTATGACAATTCATACGCATGGTTGCACATCCAAATTACATCGTTGGCGCTTTTTTGATGCTTCCTTCTAGCCATAGAGCATTTAAAATAACAGCAATGTTCGATGTGTGTTTGTCGAATGTAAATATTTCTAAATTCCTTTTAAATATCTAAATACAATGTTAACAAAAACAACATCAACAATAGGCAAAACAAACATACAACTCATAATCAAACTACTAGGGAGGAGAGAGAGAGAGAGCAAGTGCTACAAAAAGTGATTAAACGAGGAAACAAAGTCGTTGGTTTTTTTTTTGTTTTTGTAAGTTTCGTTAATGCCCCACACCTTATACACACCAACAATAATTCTTTGTTTATTGTAAGATGGGTATTACAAAGCTAATAATGATGTTGCCACAGATCTTAATAGGCAGTGTGCGATTATTTCTCCAAATCACAATTCAAGTGAGAAGAGAAAAAAAACTGTGTTTTGAAAATTTTTATAGAAGTTTTGGAGATTTCTAAACGTGGAAAATCGAAATAAATAATAGATATGTGTGTGCAAAGATTTTCAGCATCAATTACAGATTTTTGATTTCGAAGAAAAGCATTCACTAAAACAAAATTTTTTTTTTTATTAATACCTAAAATAACTTCTTTGAACTAATACTGGATTCCAAATTTTTTTTCCTGTCATATTTCTTTTCCTTCATTTTTTTTTTGTATTATTGTTATGCACCTCATGTCACATAGAAAAATATTTAAAAAATATAAAATATGCAGTTTAAAATGTAAATTTTCTTTACAAAAGAAAAATTCGAATATTGAATTGTGGTGGCCGCAACAACAGCAACAAGAGTTTGTCTAAAGGCATGTATGAACACCCCAAACAACATTATTTTCTATGCAGTCGCTTAAATTAGTGTCTCTAAGGTTAATTGGCTAATAAATTATTTAAAATGTATATATTTTTTTTCTTTGCTTTGCTTTTGAGCTATGTAGACGACCAAATAGATGTACACAAAAAAAAACCTAAAATATATTTCATTGAATATGGGAAGAGGGAATGTTTTGTGATGACTGAGGCTAGCATAATGCATGTCGTATTGGTGTGAAAGATGGTATCGACAAATAATCAAAAATGGAAAGCTTCACATATCTAATAGGAAAGATGAAACTATAAATTCTGTCTAAATGATATCATGCCTTAATATGCATCATTTTATGCCGATCATAACACATCGTTACACTATGAAACGATTTTTGCAAGTGAAAGTGTTAACATATTCGGTAAAAAATATAAAATATTTGCCACCTTCATGGTGTCATGTTCATCCTAGATATTTTGTCTTTTCATCTAAAATATCCAACATTCTTTAATACTCTTTCATCTATTAAATTTACTGTCATAACATTGAAATCCTATTATTGATATTGGTATTAACACATTCCTCCTCCCCCTCCCCCAATAGATATTTACTTGCATTGTTCACTGAAATTACAATAAAATCCCATTATTGTCATTGAGCTCTTGAAATCAATGGTTAGACTCTCTTGAAATCAATGTACTCCCAATCCCTCTCAAACTATTTTCACCAGCATAACGAAAGCCAAACACACAAAAACAACAAACAACTGTTATTCAAACTATGACACAGCAATGATGTGCCCAGTGGGCACTGTCCACAAAATGTAAAAAATATCAGTATCTATATATATAAAAGGAATAAACTTCGTTTTAGATTTATTTTATTTTCCGTTTCAATATTTTAAACCTCAGGATTTTGATGTGAAAGTGCATTCAATTAGTTTCACATATTCTAAAGGTATAAGTGAGGATCTTATTAAAAAACAAAATCTATGTTTCAGTTTATTTAGACAAATTTGGATCAAATTTTAAAAACGAACAAAAATACAAAATCATATATCAAATTCCAAACAAAAGAATTCTATGTTCAAAAGCATTTAAATATTAATTTTTATCCCGTTTAAAAGAACAAAACTAGAAAAACTTGTAGCATTTGTTCCACAAATTTTCAATGCTAACTAACTAAACAAGAGATATACTTAAAAATTCTTTCCGACATTGAGATCTTCACGTTTTAGCTATAAACCAAAAAAAAAATTATTTATATAAAAATTTAAAAAGCAAAGTAATTAAATAAGAATAAGTTTTAAGTTTTAAATCATATATTATTAGCATATTTAAAAAAAAAAAAAAAAAAAAAACAACTGTTTAAAATAGGGTACACCATTTTATTATCATCTCAATGCAATTCTTCTCTATTTAATGGTAGTTATTTTATCAAATTTAATGTTTCAGGAAATTTAATATAGGTTAAGTAGAGAATCAAGCGAACTTGTGCTTATCTAAATCAAGACATTATCATTTTGGTTTTGTGAATAATGCATTAAAGAATCTATATATAATCTATATGTATCTTTTTGTTTTTAATTTTATTAAAACGAGTTTTATTCCTCATCATTAAGCTATAAATTCAACAGAACAAGATGCCATACACATACACCTACTATAAGTATCAATAACACTTAAGATAATATCATCAAGTGTCGACTTTTTAATTTTGGAAACATTATTTGTATATTAACCTTCTAAAGTACTAGGCAAGGTGATAATTGAGTCGATGAAGATACCGAAAAAAAGCAGATATTAAGAAAATCTCCTATACAATGGAAATTTTGAAACATTTTCTACAAAAATAAAATTTTCACAAATTCCTCTATAGAGAGAATATTTTAAAAAAATTTCGATACAAAATATCCTATATAGCAAATTTTGTTTAAATTTTCCATAGAGAGAAAACTTTCACAAAATCCTCTATAGAGAGAATACTTTAAAAAATTTTCGATCGAAACAAAAATGTTTACAAAATATCCTATATAGCAAATTTTGTTTAAATTTTCTATAGAGAGGAAATTTTCACAAAATCCTCTAGGAAGATAATAATTTGAAAATTATTCGATAGAAACAAAAATTTTGACAAAATATCCTATATAGCAAATTTTATTTAAATTTCCTATAGAGAGGAAATTTTTACAAAATCCTCTATAGATAGAATAATTTAAAAAATTTTCGATAGAAACAAAAATGTTTACAAAATATCCTATATAGCAAATTTTGTTTAAATTTCCTATAGAGAGGAAATTTTCACAAAATCCTCTATGGAGATAATAATTTGAAAATTTTTCGATAGTAACAAAAATTTTGACAAAATATCCTATATAGCAAATTTTGTTCAAATTTCCTATTGAGAAAAAATTTTGATAAAATTTCCTAAAAAGAAATTTTTGAGAAAATTTTCTAAAGAGAAAAAAAATTGACAAATTTTTCTATATAGAAAAACGTTCTCTATAGCGAGAAAATTTTAACAAAATGTCCAATAGGAAGAACATTTTGAAAAAATTTCCTATAGAGAGAAAATTTTGACAAAGTTTCCTAAAAGGACAATGTTGAAAAAAGAAAATTCTTTGACACAATTTCCTATAGACAGAAAATGTTAAAAAAAATCTCCTATACAATGGAAATTTTGAAAAATTTTCTACAGAAAGAAAATTTTCACAAAGTCCCCTATAGAGAGAATAATTTAAAAAAATTTCGATAGAAACAAAAAATTTACAAAATATCCTATATAGCAAATTTTGTTTAAATTTTCTACTGAGACAAAATTTTCACAAAATCCTATACAGAGAGAATAATTTAAAAAAATTTTCGATAGAAAAAAAAAATACAAAATATCCTATATAGCAAATTTTGTCAAAATTTCCTATAGAGAGAAAATTTTCACAAAATCCTCTATAGAGAGAATAATTTAAAAAAATTTCGATAGAAACAAAAATTTTGACAAAATATCCTATATAGCAAATTTTGTTTAAATTTCCTATAGAGAAAATTCTGACTCAATTTCCTATGGAAAAAAATTTTAAGAAAATTTCCTATAGAGAAAAAATTTTGAGAAAATTTTCTATAGAAAAACAAATTGACAAAATTTTCTATATAGAAAAATGTTCTCTATAGCTAGAAAATTTTAACAAAATGTCCAATAGGAAGAACATATAAAGAGCAAATTTTGACAAAATTTCCTGCACGGAAAAACTTTCGACGACAATTCTTATAGACGGAAAATTTTGACAAAAATGTTCACAAAATTTCTTATAGTCAGAAAATTTTCACAAAATTTCTTATAGTCAGAAAATTTTGAGAAAATTTCCTGTAGTGTTAAAATTTTTACAAAATTTGTAATAGATAGAAAATTTTGACAAAATCTCTATAAACCTGAAATTTTGAGAACATTTCCTAAAGAAAAAAAATTGACACAATTACCTATAGACAAAAAAGTATAACAAAATTTCTTATACAGAACATTTTGAAATAAAATTTCCTTTAGATAGAAAATTTAGAAGAAAAAAATCATAAAGACAGAAAATTTTCACAAAATTTCCTATAATCAGAAAATTTAGAAAAAAAAATTCTTATTGGAAAATAAATTTTGACAAAATTTCATATAGCCAGAAAATTTTTACAAAATTTCCTATTGGCAATAAACGTTGACAAAATTTCCTATAAACAGAAAATTTAGAAGAAGAAAATCCTATTGGCAGAACATTTTGACAAAATTTTCTATAAACAGAAAATTAAACAAAAATTGATATTAACAGAACATTTCCACAAAATTTCTTATTGCCAGAAAACTTTGACAAAATTACCTATAGACAGAAAATTTTTACGAAATTTCCTATAGACAGAGAATTTGTACAAACTCTTCTATAGAGAAAATATTTACAAAATTTCCTTTGGAGAGAAAATTTCTACAAAATTTCTTTTAAAGAAAATTTTGACAAAATTTCCTACACGGAATAACTTTCGACGACTATTCTTATAGATAGAAAATTTATACAAACATTTTCACAAAATTTCTTATAGTCAGAAAATTTTGAGAAAATTTCTTAGTCAGAAAATTTTGAGAAAATTTCCTGTAGTGTTAAAATGTTTACAAAATTTGTAATAGATAGAAATTTTTGACAAAATCTCTATAAACCTGAAATTTTGAGAACATTTCCTAAAGAATAAAAATTGACACAATTACCTATAGACAAAAAAGTATAACAAAATTTCTTATACAGAACATTTTGAGAAAAATTTCCTTTAGTTAGAAAATTTAGAAAAAATCATAAAGGCAGTAAATTTTGACAAAATTTCCTATAATCAGAAAATTTAGAAAAAAAATCTTATTGGCAAATAAATTTTGACAAAATTTCATATAGCCAGAAAATTTTTACAAAATTTCCTATTGGCAATAAACGTTGACAAAATTTCCTATAAACAGAAAATTTAAAAAAAAAATCCTATTGGCAGAAAATTTTGACAAAATTTCCTATAAACAGAAAATTTATACAAAATTTGGTATTAACAGAAAATTTCTACAAAATTTTTTATTGCCAGAAAACTTTGACGAATTGAAAATTTTTATGAAATTTCCTATAGACAGAGAATTTATACAAAATCTTCTATAGAGAAAATGTTTACAAAATTTCCTTTGGAGAGAAAATTTCTTTTAAAAAAAAAATTTTACAAAATTTTCTACAGAGAGAAAAGTTTAACAAAATACCATATAGGGAATATTGTGACAAAATTTCTACATCGCAACAAAAATATTTATAAAATTTCCTATAGACAGAAAAATGTGGACCAAATTTCCTTTAGACAGAAAAAATGTTCAGAAAATTTCTTACAGACAGAAAAGGGTAACAAAATTGCTTCTGGGAGGAAAAAGTTGACAAAATTGTTAACAATTTTTGAGTAAAACTATTTAAAAAAAATTCTGCAGACAGAAAAGTGTTTAGTACATACTGAAGTTTCTTTATATATTGAGAAAAAATAAAATAAAATAAAATAAAATAAAATAAAATAAAATAAAATAAAATAAAATAAAATAAAACAATATTTATCCATATTCTAGACAAAGGTTTCTATGCTATAGTAAACCTGGCGCCCAACGAAGGCACCTAACGAAACAAATACAAACTACTCTTTATAACCTTTTATCTTTTTAATAAAATTGTTTACAATTTTTGAGTAAAACTATTTAAAAAAAATTCTGTAGACGGAAAAGTGTTTAGTACACACTGAAATTTCTTTAAATATTGAGAAAAAATTAAAAAAAAAAAAAAACAAATATTTATACATATCCTAAACAATGGTTTCTATGCTATAGTAAACCTGGCGCCCAACGTAAGCATCTAACGAAACAAATACAAACTACTCTTTGTAACCTCCTATATTTTTAATAAATCAAAATATTTTTACTACTTAGTAACGGCCGCCCTCCTCCAAAAAAAAAAAAAAAAAACTTTCCTTCAGTATTTTTCAATATTAACAGCTCATAAAAATCAAACATTATATCAATAGTGTTCCACCTTCTTTGGAGTCCCATAAAACATTAAACCAGCACGAAAAAACACCCTCAATATATCCACAGGCAATTTCTCTATCAAAAACAACAAAATATATAAAAATACCGAAAAATCATTGTTCAAAAAAAAAAAAGATTAATTTCTTAAAGAAAAGCAGTAAAAGAATTCGCAAACGCCAAAGTGAGGCAGCTAGACATACAGCAACCAACACACAAAGGTCAATAGCAAGCATTTAACATGAAATAACAGCAAACCATCAATCACATTTGTTAGCAAATTATAAAAAAGATATATGACCAATAAGTCAGAGAATGCCCGCATAGTCGTCGTCATGTTTTTCCAATTTTTTTTTGGTCTGCGTTTCATATTTTTTGTTTTTGTTGAGTTCTTTGTTTTATTGGACCATATGAATTGATAAGAAAACATACTGAACAGAGGCCCATTGAGAACGACACCACATAGTGAGCTTCAAACAACAAGTGTTGGTCGTTGGATCTTGGTGGTCGGGCATTCACGCAATGACCATTGGCTATTTTAAGGTAGTCGGAGGAGGAGCTTCTCCTGGCATATGGATGATAAGAAATTTTCCATGTTTTTTTATTTGCAATTGGGGGGTTGCTTGGAAATATGAAAGGCAACAATATGAGTCAGAGATAAGGGTAAGGGCAGGATTGAGAAATATTTGTTTTGGTAAAAATTGAAATAATTATAATTTTTTTTTTTAATTTTTAAAACATTTTTTAAAAATAGAGTTAGATATTTTTACCTTAGATAATTTAAAGATTATTACTTAAAAAAAAAAAATCATTATTGCGGAAACAATTTTCCTTACTACATACAAAGGACGCAAATTACAAAGTCGTGTTCTAAAGTTACAGAAAAATATTTTTAAAGCAAAACGATTTTTAACCCTCTTTTAATTAATAATTCTTTATTTTTTTTTTTAGAAATTTGTCCTTAATATTTAAGTTGAAAAATCTAGAAGATTCAAAATGTCATTTATTTTTTAAATCATATCTGTTTTTGTTTACTTTAAAGGAAAATTTGCCTTACTTAAAAGACTTAAGACTGTAACGGAAGGTTAAAAAAATCGTGTCCTAAATTTACAGAAAAGTATTTTTTAGCAAAGATTATTAAATTTCTCTTAATTCATATATAGAAATTTGTCATTAATATATGTCCCAGCAAAAAAAAAAATTGGAAGTTCTTCTCAAGGCACAACTTTAAAAGAACTTCCAAAAATGCCCTCCCAAAGATGTTCTTTATTTTAACGGCACAGGAAGTTCTTTTGAATCAATTTTTTTACAACTCGCTTTTTTCATATTTTTAATGAGAAATTTATTTTATTTCGTTTCAAATAGGTTAAAAACAGATTAAGAATTAATAATATGATACACTTTATTTAAATTTAGCCGACAAAAATGTTAAATCCTTTCTAGATAAAATGCGAATTTTTTAAAATATTTGATGACAAACGTTCCACACAAGCGTTATAAAGCATTAAAAATAATAAACAATTTTAAAAATTATTTATTTGTCAAAATATCACAAAATTTCTTAATTCACATCCAAAACACTGAATTCACCTCACACCTTAAGAAGTGATGCAAATTAAGTGCAGCGGCTGTTGAAATGGTGGACATCCGTCCTATGACAAGCCCATGTTAAATTCATCGCTTCTGCGCCAATTTGGCACCTCTTCCGGATCCAAAAAGAATATTTTCACTACCTTTTTGGCGACGCTTTTTTTGCTGGGGAGTAAATTGCCTGTCCAAAAATGTAGGCTGTACAATCTTAAAGAATCAATAGCTATGTTAATTTAAAGATTTTTTTTTTTTTTTAAATTAAAAAATGTTTTTCTTTACTTCAAGAAAAAATTGCATTACTTCAAAGACATACCACTTTAACGGAGAAACGCGAGATTCGAAGAATAGTGTCCTAGTTTTAAATAAATAAATAAATTTAATCCTAGCCTAAAGGTTATTTCTTTAAATCAAAAATAATTTTCTTTAATTTAAGAAAAACTTGTCTAACTTCAAAGACATACAACTTTAACATGAATTTCAAAAAATCGTGTCCTAAATTTAAAGATGATTAACTAAAATTTGACATTAACTTTTTTATTTTAAAGAAATTTGTCCTTAATATTGCGTGTCCTAAAATTTAGGCTACATTACATTCTATATCAGGACCACAAAAGGTTGTTTTTTTTTTCAGTCCAAGGAAATCAAACATTTTGTTTAGGCAATATTCCATATATGAAGGTCACACAAAAAAAATAGGTTTTTGTATTCAATCACGAAATTAATTGATCGAAATAATTTTTAACTGAATTGTCTTCAATCACAGAAGTGATAGTATCAATGAAATAATTAAAAGATAATTGAAAGTCAATTAAAAAATTTATTGATCCAATTGAAAAAGTAATAGATACTATTCATTTTTGTTTCAATTAAAAATTTTTTTTTATCAATTAAATTCTAGATTGAATATTTTTTAAGGCTCAATTAAGTCTTTAATTGAAAAAAAAAAAAAAAAAACAAAATCGTAAAAAATTTTTCTGTGTAATTTTTTTTTAATTTTTTTTCTATGTGATTTTTTTTAAATTTTTTTTTCTGTGTGATTTTTATTTTTTAAATTTTTTTCTGTGTGATAATCCGAAATAAATGACTGCTTCTATCAATCTAAGGAAATCAAAGTTTCGTTAAGGCAATATTCCAAAATAAATGACTGCTTCTATCGTGAATGTTTGTGGAGTGGCTAAAATACGTCTCTTTATTGAGAGTTCTCCAATTAACCCCCCAATTCTTCCTAAAAATGGCTCTAACAAAAAAATTATTCCAATAATTTTTATAAATTAATTCATTTTCGTTTCTTTACAATTTAGTAAACTTTTAATTTAATTTCGATTTTTTTAGACTTTAATTAAAAAAAAAAAAAAAAAATCTTTTAAAAACTTACAATATGTTCCTTGAGGTCCTTGGTACGAGTTAGTGGTCCCAACCATTGATGTAATCCAATATAGCGTTTTTGTACTAATTTTAAAGCCGGTGCTCCTTGAGCATAGGGGCCACCCAAAAGGGCGCTGGCCGTTTCTAAGACCACCATTTTACTTGATCTTAGTTAATCCAAAAGCGTTTGATATTTTTTTGTAAGTGAATAAGAGATGGATGTTATTTTTAGGACTTTTTTGTGTAGCACTATTTTTGTTATTGATATTGAGATATAATAGCTTATTATTTGTATAATATTTTTTATAAATATTTTTATTATTAGCCGATTAAACGATATACACACTACTAGTATTGCAGAAATAAATTATTTTAATTTTTTTCTTATTTTTTTATTGCAATTTTTTTTTCTTCAATATTTACTGGTTTATATTATCTGTATATGAATATAATTTTTTGTAGTATTCTTTTTCTTCCTATTTTTATATTTATCGTGTTATGTATTATAATCGGATTTTAATCCAATTTCCAATTTGTTTGCTGCAATGCCAATGCTGTTGCTTATCAACTTGGTTGGTTGGGTTTGGTTGGTTATCCTTGATTGTTTGCTTGGACCAGGACAACGACAACTACAAAAGCTGAGCTCTCTTCGTTGGGAGTTGTATGTGTGTTGGAAATATGACACGTTGTACAAAATACAAACAGAATTGAATCAATTTTACTTCAGCATCACAGTATCATCACCATCATCATATTCATACTCCTTCTTCTATTATCCACTTGGTTAACGGTTGGTGAAAAAATTCTTTTTTTTCTTAAATCCTTTTAAATGGCTTTCGAGCACGTTTCTCTTGCGTATAACAAACACAAGGATTTTTTAATTAAATTGTATTAAGAATTTTTTTTCTTTATTTTTGGGAAAAATTCATGAGTTCTTGGAATTTTTCAAAACAAATTTTAAGATTTTTTGATTTTCTATATTATGTTATACAGGGATTTTAGTTGTATCTTTTCTTTTGGTTATATATTTTTTTAATTTTGTGCTATTTGTAAATGGGTATGTGTGCGTTATTTTGTTTATTTTTTTGATATTTTATTTTTATTATAATTTTATACAATAATATTCACAATATGTTTGGGTAATTGAAACCGTATTAAGTTTTTATTTTGTTAATTTTAAATTATATATGTTAAATATCCATATGTTTTATCCAAGGCTAAATGGTCAATATCTACCAGCTGTTGCTTTATTTTAAATGTTTAAAGCATAGTTTTGGGCTTTCTTCTAAATTTAAAGCATACTTTAGGGATTTTTTGGGTTAAATATAAAGCATAGTTTTAGGCTTTGTTTTCAATATTTCTGTTTACTTTGAAATAATTTTAATCTTTGTTTTTACATTAAAATTTAGGCACAAAATTTTCTTTTTTTTTAATAGAGAAAAACTGAATGAATCACTTATAGAAATCAAATAAATAACAAAATTTTCTCCAAGAAAAATATTTTGATAAAATTCTTAGAATGATTTCTTAATTCTTTTTTGTTGAATTTTCACAAGCTTCAATATGTATACATTTCTTGCAATATTATTTTTTTTTATAAAGAAAATTAATAAAAATATTTCTATTTTTTTTTTGTGATTAACGGTATTTACTTAAAACGCCGTTATAAACACCCACACCATATAGATTAAAGTGATATTTTACTTTTTCTTCTTATTTGGTCACATAGAAACGCGAATGCGAATTATAACGAGAATTATTATTTATGCGTATTATAAACAAATAAATTTCCCATGAACCGTATTGTTCAAAGTTCCATCGCGAACTGAAGTCATAGGCTCGAAGACACACCAAAACGGAAAACGTACACAAAACAACAACGACGAGCGAGCGAGCATTAAATATACGAAGACCAAACAACCGAAAAGAACCTTTTTAAAGATAGCAAAACAATGTATGCTCAATAACATTCCCACTAGAGAAAGAGAACAAGATAGAGAGAGAGGGAGAGAATGTATAATATTTTCATAATAGAGAGAAAGGAACAACTTTCCACATTGGTTAAGAGTGTAAATTTACAAGTCTCTTATAACCATACAGTATAAGAATTGAACACATGTTTGCTTAACATCAACCTCACTGATTGAAGTCTACACCAATGCAACAAAAAAAATTGTTCCGTTATCATGGCACACGAACAGCCATTCCTATAGCACCCCTCACTAACACACACACACATGTATGGTGAAACATTCCTTTTATTCTCTTCATAAGGCACTGACACACCCTCTCCATAAAAGAATACTCTCTTAAAACTGAAAATTTCATTTTATCTTAAATTACCCCATAGCCAATATTATGAGTATGCCAGTTTTATACTCTTATGAATATACTCTCTAACCTAATTGTGTGATATGAACCTCTCTAAACAAAACAAAACTGTTGCTTGTCTGTATTCTTGGTTTCCCCCCACAAACACGATGGAACAATGTGGTATAAAAGTGGAGACTTTTTTGTAGACCACCACAAAAATCTCTTTAAATAGTTGGAGCTTGTTTAAATAGTCTCTTTAGAAAAGCGAAATGCAACGAATAGGGTTGCCGTGCTACAAGTTATTTTAAGTATATAAAGGGTGATTTGTTAAGAGCTTGATAACTTTTTTTAAAAAAAAAAACGCATAAAATTTGCAAAATCTCATCGGTTCTTTATTTGAAACGTTAGATTGGTCCATGACATTTACTTTTTGAAGATAATTTCATTTAAATGTTGACCGCGGCTGCGTCTTAGGTGGTCCATTCGGAAAGTCCAATTTTGGGCAACTTTTTCGAGCATTTCGGCCGGAATAGCCCGAATTTCTTCGGAAATGTTGTCTTTCAAAGCTGGAATAGTTGCTGGCTTATTTCTGTAGACTTTAGACTTGACGTAGCCCCACAAAAAATAGTCTAAAGGCGTCAAATCGCATGATCTTGGTGGCCAACTTACCGGTCCATTTCTTGAGATGAATTGTTCTCCGAAGTTTTCCCTCAAAATGGCCATAGAATCGCGAGCTGTGTGGCATGTAGCGCCATCTTGTTGAAACCACATGTCAACCAAGTTCAGTTCTTCCATTTTTGGCAACAAAAAGTTTGTTAGCATCGAACGATAGCGATCGCCATTCACCGTAACGTTGCGTCCAACAGCATCTTTGAAAAAATACGGTCCAATGATTCCACCAGCGTACAAACCACACCAAACAGTGCATTTTTCGGGATGCATGGGCAGTTCTTGAACGGCTTCTGGTTGCTCTTCACTCCAAATGCGGCAATTTTGCTTATTTACGTAGCCATTCAACCAGAAATGAGCCTCATCGCTGAACAAAATTTGTCGATAAAAAAGCGGATTTTCTGCCAACTTTTCTAGGGCCCATTCACTGAAAATTCGACGTTGTGGCAGATCGTTCGTCTATTCATGATGAAATGTCAAAGCATACTGAGCATCTTTCTCTTTGACACCATGTCTGAAATCCCACGTGATCTGTCAAATACTAATGCATGAAAATCCTAACCTCAAAAGAATCACCCTTTATTTACCACAATAATACAATTGGCATTTTCGAGTGTTTATGTAGTGAAGCTAATTGGTTTTATTCAGTGGTAATGCTCTGTTACAGAATATCGTTATCTATATTTATAAAAATATATTTGAAGAGTAAAACAATCAGACTTTTAAGAAATTTAAAAAGTGGAAGTATTCACTTTTTGATTTCTTACGATTCCGGTCGATACAGGCCACTAAGGCTAATAAATCCATTGCAATACCACAAGTTTTGAACTTCTCTGTTATTAAGAATTGCTTCCTGATGCTACGTTGAGTTCGATGATAATGGACCTCTTTGTTATAGCTGAATCCAAATCGACTTTAGTCAATATTCATCCAGTAAAATAAATCTTTGAAAAAAATGGGTGTTAAATTCTGACCCGGAAATAGTGGAATTTTGTATCCTGAATCGTACGAAGTATATCATAGTCCAAAAGTGCCAGAACAGAACGCTTTGTCCTCTAAGAAATTCCATCGGAAATGGTGCACACAAGAGTTTGGAATATGAACGGTTAATGGTTTGACAGTATAACCACTTCTCGTAATATTTCCCAAAAAATAATAATAAGAGGCTTAGGGTCGGTTTCTCAATGTATTGTTATTATTTATCGTGTCGATAAGACGGCTGATCCCATACAAAAATTTTAATAACCGGTGGTCTATCATCCGGTTAAGTATTAATCGGAGGATGAGAAACTGACCATTAAAGGTTTGTTTTTAATATCAATTTGTTGTGTTAGCTAATACATTTGCTGCAAATATATCTTTTTCATTTTTATTAAGCGAAATTAATAAAATTATATGCTATATTGTAATATTCAATTGGATTTTTCATTAGAACTGGAGGCATTTACTTCATGAACTCGGAGATTTGAATAGATATTTGAGATTGAAAACGGATAGTGTAGTTCGGGATATATGCATGATACATTGCTGAAACTATAACCATGTCGCAACCTTATTTAACAGGTTGGCTGATAAGTCCCCGGTCTTATCAGCCAACCGTCGGCGTCGCTAGTATTAAATGCATATTATTTTTATATAGTGCCAACCTTCAAATGATTCGTGTCAAAATTTGACGTCTGTAAGTCAATTAGTTTGTGAGTCTTTTTTGAAGCAACTTTTGTTATTGTGAAAAAAAATGGAAAAAAAAGGAATTTCGTGTTTTGATAAAATACTGTTTTCTGAAGGGAAACAATACGGTGGAAACAAAAACTTGGCTTGATAATGAGTTTCCGGACTCTGCCCCAGGGAATTCAACAATAATTGATTGGTATGCAAAATTCAAGCGTGGTGAAATGAGCACGGAGGACGACGAACGCAGTGGACGCCCGAAAGAGGTGGTTACCGACGAAAACATCAAAAAAATCCACAAAATGATTTTGAATGACCGTAAAATGAAGTTGATCGAAATAGCATCAAAGGAACGTGTTGGTCATATCATTCATCAATATTTGGATATGCGGAAGCTCTGTGCAAAATGGGTGCCGCGCGAGCTTACATTTGACCAAAAACAACAACGTGTTGATGATTCTGAGCGGTGTTTGCAGCTGTTAACTCGTAATACACCCGAGTTTTACCGTCGATATGTGACAATGGATGAAACATGGCTCCATCACCACACTCCTGAGTCCAATCGACAGTCGGCTGAGTGGACAGCGACCGGTGAACCGTCTTCGAAGCGTGGAAAGACTCAAAAGTCCGCTGGCAAAGTAATGGCCTCTGTTTTTTAGGATGCCTCATGGAATAATTTTTATCGATTATCTTGAGAAGGGAAAAACCATCAACAGTGACTATTATATGGCGTTATTGGAGTGTTTGAAGGTCGAAATCGCTGCAAAACGGCCCCATATGAAGAAGAATAAAAGTGTTGTTCCACCAAGACAACGCACCGTGCCACAAGTCATTGAGAACGATGGCTAAAATTCATGAATTGGGCTTCGAATTGCTTCCCCACCCACCGTATTCTCCAGATCTGGCCCCCAGCGATTTTTTCTTGTTCTCAGAACTCAAAACGACGCTCGCAGGGAAAAAATTTGGCTGCAATGAAGAGGTGATCGCCGAAACTGAGGCCTATTTTGAGGCAAAACCGAAGGAGTACTACCAAAATGGTATCAAAAAATTGGAATATCGTTATAATCGTTGTATCGCTCTTGAAGGGAATTATGTTGAATAAAAACGAATTTTGACAAAAAAAAAATGTGTTTTTCTTTGTTAGACCGGGGACTTATCAGCCAACCTGTTAGTTTTCACTTTAGCCGCTAAACTCGAACTTATTATTATATTTCGGTGACTTGTCAGCCAACCTGTTAGTTTTCACTTTAGCGGCTAAACTCGAACTTAGTACTCACCTCAACGATGGAAAATACTTCAATTGGCCATCCTGTTACAACATATGAAAACATCCCTCATTTCTAATTTGCGCTTCCAATACTTTAGAAAATGTTCTATTGATATATTTAAAAATACTGCTTATTCACGCCACATCAGCAACAAACCAAATTTATGGTATTAAAAACTACAAACAGATGAAATGATGCTAATGCAACAAATGAAATGATGCTAATGCAACAAATGTTTAAATTTTGGCATCCGTTCTATGACTATACAAATTCACTGCGGTCCACTTTGTTGGGTGAGAAATGCTGAAGTTGTGCCAATTGTATAAGATATCAGTACATTCTAAAGAACCAAAAATTTATAAACGGTTTGAATTATTTATCGCTGCTAAAAATTTAAGAGAATTTTAATGTGATTTTCAATCACCTTTTTGGATTTTATTAAAATAATAATAATTTAGTTTTTCTTCGAACAAAAAGGGTCTTTTGTAATTTAAAATATTTTGTTTATATTAAATAAACTGTTTAAAAAATTCATAGAAATATAGAAATAAATTTGTTTTATACCACGCTGCTCTTTGGCATTTTGGTGATTTTATTAGCATTACCCCAATAAGGATGGCAACTCTGCACATTTATCTCACCACTTAAAACAGCTATTCTAATTGGGCGGCAAGTAATTTACCCAGTTGTTGCTCTTCTCTTACCCGACGAATGCACATGCTCCACAATGGGGAGCATAAACAAAAGTCTCTCTCTCTATCGCATTAAAACTTCTCTTTGCTCTTTCTTTGTGTTTACAAAACATCCAAAGTTCTCACAGCCCGGTAGTGTTATCGAAAAAAAAAAGAAAATATCTTTAAACCTGGTAGTATGTCGGTATTGGCCATAAATGTTTTCCATGGTAAGCAGCAACAGCAGCGAGTTTCCTAGTTAACAGGTTGGTTGCATTTGGTTGTTTGTTTTGTTTTTGTGTTTGTTTCTTCTTCTTAAAATGGTTTCAAATGTTTCTTTTTCCTTAAGATTATTTTCTTCTTATTGATAAAGCTTTTTGTTGTTGTTCTGTAGTTGGAGATACATTATGTGTTGTTGTTGCCGTTGAGTTGTGTGTGCAACAAGCAAGTACTGGATATAAAATGTTTTAGGTTATGGTCTTGTTATAGTTGTTGTTGTTGTTAGTGTTGAGTTTTTGAAGAAGTTATCATCACATTGGATTTCTTTAGTTTACGTGTATGAGGCTGTTTCTCTCAAATGTAATTATGAAAGAAAAACACTGTGTGAAAATAACTATGAAAACGGAATAACACATGCTTATAATTCAAAGATAAAATTGGATATTGTCTTGTGGGGGAGGGGGGGAGGTTGGAACATATAACTGTTGAGTTTTCTATGATTCAGAGGGAGCGAAAGAGAGTGGGATTCTAATTTAATTTGAAACAGATTACAGTTAATAAAGTAAATGTATTGCTATCACTATTAAAAAGCTAGAAAGTAAACCAATTAAGTTTAAAAAAATATATTAAATTACAATAATTTAAAGTTATTAGAATTTTTTTAATAATTTATTTAATATATAATATGATGTTCAAAAAATTTCAAGAGAATTAAAATAATTTTTATACGATTACTTCAAACTCCTTTCCATGAGGATTTCAGATAGAAATTCGATATGTTTCAATTTAAGAATAACAAAATTCTTTCCTTTTGAATAAAATTAACAATTGTATTTCCTTCTTCATCCCTCTCCCTAATGGATAAAATGCTGTACCCGCATAATTTGAAACATTGGTGAACCGCCACAGCCAACCTACATAAAAATTTAGAAAAAAAATTGAAAGAACACAAATCACTGAAATCCACTACGAAATATCTAACACTATACTAATCTGTAAAATTTTCAGTAACGGAGTGTATGTAAGGTTTTTGGCTGTGGTCATTAAGACCAAGCAATATACTGTGCCATGTGAAGCCTGTGTCCGATCATCATCCACATAACATTATTATATTCTATTGGATTTGGGTGAAAATATCTACAAGAGGAGAATGGAAGTAATAATGATGCTGGCGGTATGGTTTAGCACATACAACATGAAAAGAGTTTTCTAAGTAGAAGTGACCAAATACGAGGGATGGATGGTCAACTTTTGTAGGGGCTATTTTTCAATTTCAATGATTTCAGAAAATGTTAACTAGATTATAATACTAGTGGGGGCTTGAAACAAGTGGATTAAAAATTCATTTTATTTTTGGGGACAGTTTACATTATGAAAATAAGCCCCACTATTTCAAATGACAAAGGACCCTAATTTCCTTTTCAAGTGGGGTTCATTTTCGCTTTCGAATTCTATTTTTATAAAAGATTTTGTCAAAATTTTATTTCTATAGAAAATTTTATCAACGTTTTATTTCTATAGAAAATTTTGCCAAAATTTTATTTCCATAGAAAATTTTGTCAAAATTTTATTTCTATAGAAATTTTTATCAAAATGTTATTTCAATAGAAAAATTTGTCAAAATTTTATTTCTATAGAAAATTTTGTCAAAATTGTATTTCTATAGAAATTTTTATCAAAATGTTATTTCTATAGAAAATTTTGTCAAAATTTTATTTCTATAGAAAATGTTGTCAAAATTTTAATTCCATAGAAAATTTTGTCAACATTTTATTTCTAATTTATTTGGACAAAGCCCTATAGACTGCAAGACGGTTGAATGCACACCTGTTGCGGAATTACCACAGTCCCCATCAGCATCCTCTGCTTGACACAAAACTATCAACCAATTATCAGAATAAATTCGGGTAGTTCACTAAACCCAATGTGAACTACACTTGAACCTCGAGAAAAATTTTCTATTGAAATAAAAATTTTATTTCAATAGAAAATTTTGTCACAATTTTATTTCTAAAGAAAATTTGGCAAAATTTTATTTCTAAAGAAAATTTGGCAAAATTTTATTTCTATAGAAAATTTTGTCAAAATTTTAGTTCTATAGAAAATTTTGTCAACATTTTATTTCTATAGAAAATGTTGTTAAAATTTTATTTCTATATAAAATTTTGTCAAAATTTGATTTCTATAGAAAATTTTGTCAAAATTTGATTTCTATAGAAAATTTTGTCAAAATTTTGTTTCTATAGAAAATTTTGTCAAAACTTTATTTCTATAGAAATTTTTGTCAAAAGTTTATTTCTATAGAAAATTGTATGAATTTTTTATAGAAAATTTTATTTCTATAGAATATGTTGTTATTTTTTTTTTCTATAGAAAATTTTTGCAAAATTTTTTTTTATAGAAAATTTTATTTCTATAGAATATGTTGTTAAAATTTTATTTCTATAAAAAATTTTTGTCAAAATTTTATTTCTATAATTTTGTCAAAATTTTACTTCTATAGAAAATTTTGCCGAAATTTTATTTCTTTTAGAAAATTTTGTCAAAATTTTATTTCTTTTAGAAAATTTTGTCAAAATTTAATTTCCATAGAAAATTTTGTTACTTTTTTTTCTATAAAAATTTTTGTCAAACTTTTATTTATATAGAAAATTTTGTCACACTTTTATTCCTATAAAAAATTATGTCAAAATTTTATTTCTATAGAAAATTTTGTCAAAATTTTATTGCTATAGAATATTTTGTCAAAATTTTATTTCTATATAGAAAATTTTGTCAAAATTTTATTTCTATAGAACATTTTGTCAAATGTTATTATAGAAAATTTTATTTCTATACAATATGTTGTTAAAATTTTATTTCTATAGAAAATGTTGTCAATTTTTTTTTCTATAACAATTTTTGTCAAACTTTTATTTCTATAGAAAATTTTGTCAAACTTTTATTTCCACACAAAATTTTGACATAATTTTATTTCTATAGCAAATTTTGTCAAAATTTAATTTCTATAGAAAATTTTGTCAAAATTTTATTTCTATAGAAAATTTTGCCAAAATTTAATTTCTATAGAAAATTTTGTCAAAATTTTATTTCTACACAAAATTTAGTCATAATTTTATTTCTATAGAAAATTTTTTCAAAATTTTATTTCTATAGAAAATTTTGTCAAAATTTTATTTCTACACAAAATTTTGTCATAATTTTATTTCTATAGAAATGTTTATCAAAAATTTATTTCTATAGAAAATTTTGTCAAAATTTTCTTGCTATCGAAAATTTAGTCAAAATTGTATTTATATAGAAAACTTTGTCACAACTTTATTTCTATAGAAATTTTTATCAAAATGTTATTTCTATAGAAGATTTTGTCAATATTTTATATCTATAGAAAATTTTGTCAACATTTTATTTCTATAGAAAATTTTATCAAAATTTTATTTCTATAGAAAATTTTGTCAAAATTTTATTTCTATAGAAAATTTTGTCAATTTTTTTTTCTTTTAAAAAAAATTTTGTCACAATTTTATTTCTATAGAAAATTTTGTCAAAATTTTATTTGTATAGAAAATTTTGTCAAAATTTTATTTCTATAGAAAATTGTGTCAAAATGTTATTTCTATAGAAAATTTTGTCAAAATTTTATTTTTATAGAAAATTTTGTCAAAATTTTATTTCTATATAGAAAATTTTGTGAAAATTCTATTTCTATAGATTTTTTTTTCAAAATTTCATTTCTATAGAAAATTTGTCAAAATTTTATTTCTATAGAAAATTTTGTCAAAATTTTATTTCTATAGAAAACTATGTCAAAATTTTATTTCTATAGAAAATTTTGATAAAATTGCGTTTACAAAAAATTTCCGTCACCATTACTGTTAATTTCCCAAACATATCTCGCATGAAGAACTCATGCGAAATTTAAAGCCAATGTGTAAACAATTCACAAAGCCCATAGTATACGGAGGCAAACAACCATGATGACGATGCTGATAATGAACTTAGGAAGAAACTAATATGGTCAATAACCAATATGGTACAAATTATTTAGCATGACTTGTTGGTCGTACAACAACCAACACCAAGCAGAATGACCAACGGATAAACAGCAGGAAAGACGGACACTTACTTCCATATTAGCAAGAAAGTCGGAATAGGAGTAAACTAAGCCAAGACAAAAGCAAACATTTGAAATCGTTCAAACGTTACGGATATGAACACAACAAGCCATTGAACACAACACCATAGCAACCACAATCAAACAATGGACCCCGCAAACAGATATACAGCTATACAGCATCATCATATCATCATCGTTGTCGTTGTCGTCATCAGCACATATTCTCTGTGAGGAAACAATGTAAACAATTTGTAGAATCTTAGCATGTCTTTTAAGCTAGCAAAACAAAAGTAGGAAAAGAGTTGAGTTTAGGTAGCGAAGATAAACATTAGGGTTTGCATTACAATTGGAGTCTTTTTTTGCCGGACTTGTTTGTTATTCCCGGGAAAGTTGGATTTTTTCGAATTAGCCGGGATTCTCCTTTTCTTTGATATTCCCAGGATAGGGGGAGCGAAAATATGTTAAAATGACGAGAAATTTTGGAAAACCCTAATTATAATACGATTGTGGGATGGGAAACATTGTTAATGAGTTTACAAAAAGGCCTCGATTTCAAGCCTGAAACAAAGAGGATGCCAATTGATTTTTTCCAAGTTTTCATTCATTCCAACTTCTGCGGATTTTTTAATTTACTAGCGTTTGGGTTTCTGTTTTTCAAAATGAATTCCCTACAAATCTTCATTGATTGGCATCTCTACCATACTAAATATCCATTGAGAAGCCATTAGATATAAGATTGTTCACACGTATAAGATGGTAATTTTAGTTGTAAGCATAGACCCAAGATAAAGTAGAGATTAAGAGCTGGCAAAAAATAATCGCAGAGTTCCTAATGTTGATTTTGAACAAACAACAGAGGAAGCCTACACTGAAAAAATTATTAATCTAATATGAAAGATTATGCAACCTAAATTCTAGGATTCGAAATTTACGCTTTGCTTCAAAAATTTTTTTCATTCAATTTAGGGCACAAATTTTGGAAATTTTCGTGCCTCTGTTAAAGTCGCAAGTCTTTGGTGTAGGGCAAATTTTCCTTAAAGTAACGAAAAATATTTTTAATTTCAAGAAGAATTCTGTAAGTCAACTGATATGTTGAAACTGTAGATTTATGATATAATGCTTCAAATATGGGCTAATACTTATTTTATGGATTTGCATCGTATGTATTTTTTTTTTTTTTAATTAAGAACATTCTCTTTACTTTGAAGTATCTGCTATATAATTTGTTCACGAATGCCTTTATTCATATATCGCAAAAAGGGAATAAAATAATATAAATAATAAAAAAAGGGAATAAAAAACTCGATGAATACGATTTGCATCCTAATTTTAATTTTATGATAGGGTCCCTAAAAATTTCTTTATTTTAAAGAAACAGCATCTTTGGCTCGGAATCAATACCAAAAAGGAAAATTAAAATCTTTCGATCCAAGTTAACTCTTTTTTCCTAATGGAAGGTGAAAATCTTTGGATCCAAGTAAATCTTTGGATTTTTTGAGTGTACATGCATGCATAGCGATAACTTTATTTATAGTCAACTCAATTCATCTACATTTAAATTTAATTTAATATAATTGAATTGAATTTCATTTAATTATTAACAAATCCAAACCTCCACCCAATCCTAAAATATTCGAAATTTTTATATGAAGAACTTCTTTTGAACCTCTTACCCCTGCAAAATTCAAAAATTCCATTAAAATCCTAAAAAAAAATCAAAAGATTTATATGAAAAACTTCGTTTGCTCATATCTCCTAAACTATGCGTTTAGGAGATATGAGCAAAAGGAAGCTTAATTTCTGATCGCCCCTAAAAAATCCAAAATTCCATCCAAATCCTGCAAAATTCGGCATTTTTTATATAAAAAACTTAGTTTGCTCATATCTCCTAAACTATGCGTTCTCCTAAACTAGGGAGCTTAATTCGTGTTCACCCCAAAAAGATCCAGCAATATTACATCCAAACACTGAAAAAATCAACAATTTCGTTATGAAAAACTTATTTCGGTCATATCTTCTTAACTATCAGGGATGGAAAACGCAGTACTATAGTACTTTTTCCAATACTTTTTCACCTTGGTCAGTACCGTGGTACCCCCGCGAATGATTTAGTACCTTTTGTGTAAACAGTTTCGATATCAGATTTATGGAACAATGGTTCTGACAAAATATTTTAATATTTTGAGAAAGTCTTTAACAAACTTATTTACTAATGGTCTTTTACGAATTTGTCCAAACAAGCAAGTATATGCGGTAAGAAAATCTCGATTTTGTAAAAGCCAGAGTAAAAAAACGATTTTCTCTAAAAAATGTTCAAAATTTTATTTCTATAAAAAAATTTGTCAAAATATTAGTTCTATAGAAAATTTTGTCAAAATTTTATTTCTATAGAAAATTTTGTCAAAATTTTATTTCTTTAGAAAATTCTGTCAACATTTTATTCCTATATAAAATTTTGTCAAAATTTTATTTCTGGCAAAATTTTATTTCTATAGACAATTTTGTGAACATTTTATTTCTATAGAAGTTTTTGTTCAAATTTTATTTCTATAGCAAATTTTGTGTCTATAGAAAATTTTGTCAAAATTTTATTTCTATAAAAAATTCTGACAAAATGTTATTTCTATAGAAAATTTTGTCAAAATTTTATTTCTATAGAAAAATTTGTTAAAATTTTATTTCTATAGGAAATTTTGTCAAAATTTTATTTCTATAGAAAATTTTGTCAAAATTTTATTTCTATAGAGAATTTTGTCAAAATTTTATTTCCATAGAAAATTTTGTCAAAATTTGATTTCTATAGAAAATTTTGTCAAAATTTTATTTCTATAGAAAATTTTGTCAAAATGTTCTTTCTATAAAAAATTCTGAAAAAATGTTATTTCTATAGAAAATTTTGTCAACATTTTATTTCTTTAGAAAATTTTGTCAAAATATTATTTCTATAGAAAAATTTGTTAACATTTTATTTCTATAGGAAATTTTGTCAAAATTTTATTTCTTTAGAAAATTTTGTCAAAATTTTATTTCTATAGAAAAATTTGTTAACATTTTATTTCTATAGGAAATTTTGTCAAAATTTGATTTCTACAGAAAATTTTGTCAAAATTTTATTTCTATAGAAAATTTTGTCAAAATTTTATTTCTATAGAAAAATTTGTTAAAATTTTATTTCTATAGGAAATTTTGTCAAAATTTTATATCCATAGAAAATTTTGTCAAAATTTTATTTCTATAGAAAATTTTGTCAAAATTTTATTTCTATAGAAAAATTTGTTAAAATTTTATTTCTATAGGAAATTTTGTCAAAATTTTATATCCATAGAAAATTTTGTCAAAATTTTCTTTCTATAAAAAATTCTGAAAAAATGTTATTTCTATAGGAATTTTGTCAAAATTTTATTCTATAGAAATTTGTCTCAAAAATGTATGTTTATTTTTATTTATAAATTTGCTAAGTACCATTTTTGGAATAATTCTACCAACTGTGGCAACCGCGATTACAATACTACTGTAGTCTTTGTAAGCGGATATAAAACTAAAAAAAAAAATATATTTAAAATTGTTGAGTTGGCAATCAAAATTTCGTCTAAAAAACTCTTGACAATAATCTTCCAATGGAATTTTCGTTGAAATTTAGTGAAAAGTACTTTTTAGCTAAAAAAAATATACCTTTTTTGTACTTTCTTAAAAATTGCATTTTCCATCCCTATTAACTATGCATCCTTGAGCGTAAAGGATTCATGATAACCCCCTTGGGAAATCGAAAATATTATGCTAATCCTGAAAAAATTAAAAATTGTTTATCACAATACCGATTCCAGGCCATATAAAGTGAAATAAAGGGTGATACGGTCAAAATTTGGTCAATATAAACTTGACGTATTTCTTTCAATTTTGCATTTAAAAAACCTGAACACCCCTCATTTTGAAGGTGTGTGTGTGTAGAATGTTGCTCCTATTTTGATTTTGGAATTCACTCTTCAGTTGTCAAAATGCCGTCCAAGCAAGAAGAGCAGCGTATCAAAATTTTGCTCGCGCATCGCGAAAATCCGAGGTACTCGCACGCAAAGCTGGCAAAATCGCTAAAAGTTGCCAAATCAACCGTTACAAATGTAATTAAAGTGTTTGGGGAACGTTTGTCGACAGCCAGGAAGTCTGGATCGGGGGGAAATCGAAAACCGGAAGCCGCTGAGACGACAAAGAGAGTTGCCGGTAGTTTCAAGCGAAACCCTAACCTCTCTCTCCGAGATGCCGCAAATAAGCTGGGTGTATCGTCTACAACCGTGTATCGAGCCCAAAAACGAGCCGGACTATCGACTTACAAGAAGTTAGTGACTCCAAATCGCGATGATAAACAAAATACGACGGCCAAAGCGCGATCCCGGAGGCTGTACACAACGATGCTGACGAAGTTTGACTGCGTGGCAATGGACGACGAAACCTACGTCAAAGCCGACTACAAGCAGCTTCCGGGACAGGAGTTTTAAACGGCAAAAAGAAGGGGAAAGGTAGCAGATATTTTCAAGCACATAAAACTGTCAAAGTTCGCAAAGAAATATCTGGTTTGGCAAGCCATCTGTACCTGTGGCTTGAAAAGCAGCATTTTCATAGCTTCCGGGACTGTCAACCAAGAAATTTACGTGAAAGAGTGTTTGAATAAACGTCTGCTGCCTTTCCTGAAGAAACACGGTTGTTCCGTACTGTTTTGGCCGGATTTGGCATCTTGCCATTACGGTAAAAAGGCCATGGAGTGGTACGCCGCCAACAACATGTAGGCGGTTCCCAAGGACAAGAACCCTCCCAACACGCCAGAGCTCCGCCCAATTGAGAAATACTGGGCTATTGTCAAGCGGAACCTAAAGAAGACCAAAAAAACTGCTAAGGACGAGCAGCAGTTCAAGGCAAACTGGCTTTCTGCGGCGAAGAAAGTGGACAAGGTGGCTGTACAAAACCTGATGGCAGGTGTCAGGCGTGAGGCCCGGCAATTCGGATTTGGAAAAGCGAAAGCCTAACTGAATATTTTTCCTGAATTTTATACTAATTGAACTTGAAAAAGAAATTTAATTTGATTTTTTAAATAAACGATTTCACCGATTTACACGCGTTTTCCCTTGACCAAATTTTGACCGAATCACCCTTTATAATATAATCTTGATCTTGATATAATCTTATCGTGGAGAATTTCTAAAAAGTGGCACAAAAAGTGTCAAAAAATTGGTGGCATAATCATTGCACAAATTAAATACATTCATATCGGCTTTTCTAAATAAAATAAAAAATAAAAAATCACTTATTTAAAATTTTGTGTCTCGATTTCATTGAACTTCATGGGAGTACACGATTTACCACACACAAAATTTTTTTTCTGAGTCAATCACGAAATTAATTGATCCAATTAATTTTTAATTGAAATGTCTTCAATCACAGAAATGATAGTATCAATTAAAAAATTAATTGAAGGTAAATTAAAAAGTTAATTGATGCAATTAAAAAATTAATTGATATTATTAGTTTTGTGATTGATTTTTGTTTCAATTAAAAAATTTGTTGAATCAATTAAATTTTTAATTGAATATTTTTTAAAACTCAATTAAAATTTTAATTGGAAAAATTTTCGTGAAATTTTTTTGTGTGCAGCTAGCTTTCGTTGCATAGTTTTAGGCGCAATATATATCCGCTTGAAAATGGAATGGTATGCAAAGGGAAAAGTGATAACATTCGTAATCTGTTCACGATTTGAGATCAAAATCACAAAATATATACCGTAATATATTTTTTGATTTTGATCTCAAATCGAAATCAAAAAGGAATTAACTAAAAGGTGGCACAAAATTAAAATAAAGTGGCAGAAAAATGTAAAAGGTATGGCACTACAAAAAAAGTGTCACAAAATTATCAACGTTTGCAAAAGGTCATATTTGCCACTAAATTGTGGCACAACACCGATCTTGTGGTCTAACGATGTCCGTCTGTCTGTTGTAATCAGGCTACCAACAGGTCATTTTCGTAGATTAAGCTTAAATCGGTCCAAAAAAAAAAAAACATCTCATATAAAGAAGGAATATGATTACCTTTAAGCTGTTTCAAGAATATAACGATACTTTTACACGCTGAAGCTGGAACATATTTGTAGGAGTAGGATCATCAGTTTTATCCTCAACAACTAGAATATATATATTTTTTTTTTTGGGTTAAAAAATCTATCTAGATATATTTTATATAAATCTCCAAAAAATTTATGCAGACATGCTTATTTATATATTTTATTATTTTTTTTTTTACATTTTTTTTTTAATACGCTACCAATTATGAAAATAAAAGAAAATTTCACTTGGTCAATCAATTTAAGAAATAATAAAAATCACATTTCACAAAAAGCTCTTAGTAATGACCACTGGATAAAACCAAAACAAATGGGCCTTTCGAATAGTTTATGCTTATGATTATTACTTGCAGCTGAGAATTTTCTATGCCATTTAGTTTATTTGCTATGGTATTGGTAAAGTAACGGTTAATAATGCAAGAGAAAATCAAGGAAATGCAATAAGACTTGGCTAAGCAAACAGACAAGGAACAAATAGAAAACGTGTTCTTATAACATGGCTTATACTGAGAAGTCATTGCCGGGAACTTGTCGTAGAACAAGAAATTCATGAGCTGCTCATCTGACAGCTATCAAGATTTTGCAACGGAGATTAACTTTTAAGCCAAGAAGGATTGAGCGCAAAACTATGAAAGTTAGCTTAGCTAAGTAAAACGAAAACGGGAAAAAGGTAATGATGGTGGGGAGACGTAGATATTTTGCAATGATGATGATGATGATGACTTGGAGGTAAACTCCACTTCAATCAGGGCAACTATAAATTTTCGTTTCACAATGCTATTAAGGCAAAGCAAAAGTCAGCTATTTTCTTGATAATGATAATTATTTTGGTTATGGGCTATGGGAGAAAAGAAAACACTAAGTAATGCCTGGTTTCATTTCTCTTAGTTTTTTTCTTTTATATGTGCAATATTCTCTGGTTCTTAACGAAACATAGCCAGCCATGTATTCTAGGCTTTACTGTGACTGCCTGTCTTAACTGATCATGGCCAGGTCATGATGACCACAATGTAAGTAACTAAAATTCTTGTATTTTCCTCTTAGCCATATTAGGAAAGTGTATCCACTAAAGTGGTCACATAGTATCTGAGAGTATCATTAATACCCAAGGGAATATCTTTCTTTTGTTATGTTTTCTAGCCCCTAGTGTACTACAACTATAGGGAAATAGGAAAAATCCCCCTAAACAAATTGCCATGGCCATGTTATATAGAACACAAAAAAAAAAACAGAAAAAAATAAAACAAAACACAATAAAATCATGATCGTTGCATGATTTGTAATTCTTGTTCATAGTTTTTCATTTCAATCAAGATGGCCAGGAAAACATCTTGAATAGCAGCAGCACCCCTCCTTATGGTGATATCGCATGGACAAGAACTATTATAGGCATGCTCCATGGAAATTCATCAACCTCAACAATTCCACTTACCTTTTTTTTTTAAACAATTTCTGCGAAAATAGAATTACAATATGTAACATACCTGTAACAAAAGAAAAATTTAGAATATTAGAAAATGGTAAAACGGCATAAAATGTATACGAAAAATTTAAACAAAAATATATGGGAATTATGTCTAAGGTAGCGATGGTACCGTTGTCGCCTTGCATACACAAGGTCGTATGTCTAAGGTAGTGATGGTACCGTTGCCATTTTATTGGGGAATTTCTCACATATTTTCTATGGGATAATTTTTGTTTGAAACTACAGGACATACATTTTTCATCTTTCATGGTACCTTTTTCCAAAAAAAGGAAACCATTTTTCAAAATCAAGTGTGAAATCAAACTGAACAAAAAGTATCATCCACCATAAATGGGACATATACTGTGATATAAACTGTGCCACTAATTATACCCTGCACCACTTTGTAGATCCACATTTTCGATATCATATCAAATCCGTCCAATGTGTTGGGTGCTATATATGAATGTTGGGAGCCACCGTGGTGCAATGGTTAGCATGCACGCCTTGCATACACAAGGTCGTATGTCTAAGGTAGTGATGGTACCGTTGCCATTTTATTGGGGAATTTCTCACATATTTTCTATGGGATAATTTTTGTTTGAAACTACAGGACATACATTTTTCATCTTTCATGGTACCTTTTTCCAAAAAAAGGAAACCTTTTTTCAAAATCAAGTGTGAAATCAAACTGAACAAAAAGTATCATCCACCATAAATGGGACATATACTGTGATATAAACTGTGCCACTAATTATACCCTGCACCACTTTGTAGATCCACATTTTCGATATCATATCAAATCCGTCCAATGTGTTGGGTGCTATATATGAATGTTGGGAGCCACCGTGGTGCAATGGTTAGCATGCACGCCTTGCATACACAAGGTCGTATGTCTAAGGTAGTGATGGTACCGTTGCCATTTTATTGGGGAATTTCTCACATATTTTCTATGGGATAATTTTTGTTTGAAACTACAGGACATACATTTTTCATCTTTCATGGTACCTTTTTCCAAAAAAAGGAAACCTTTTTTCAAAATCAAGTGTGAAATCAAACTGAACAAAAAGTATCATCCACCATAAAGGGTACATATACTGTGATATAAACTGTGCCAAAAAAAAAACTAGTAAGGAAAGTCTAAAGACGGGCGATGCCGACTAATTATACCCTGCACCACTTTGTAGATCCACATTTTCGATATCATATCAAATCCGTCCAATGTGTTGGGTGCTATATATGAAGGTTGGGAGCCACCGTGGTGCAATGGTTAGCATGCACGCCTTGCATACACAAGGTCGTATGTCTAAGGTAGTGATGATACCGTTGTCGTTGCCATTTTATTGGGGAATTTCTCAAATATTTTCTATGGGATATTTTTTGTTTGAAACAAAAGGACATAAATTTTTCAACTTTCATGGTACCTTTTTCCAAAAAAAGGAAACCTTTTTTCAAAATCAAGTGTGAAATCAAACTGAACAAAAAGTATCATCCACCATAAAGGGGACATATACTGTGATATAAACTGTGCCAAAAAAAAAACTAGTAAGGAAAGTCTAAAGACGGGCGATGCCGACTAATTATACCCTGCACCACTTTGTAGATCCACATTTTCGATATCATATCAAATCCGTCCAATGTGTTGGGTGCTATATATGAAGGTTGGGAGCCACCGTGGTGCAATGGTTAGCATGCCCGCCTTGCATACACAAGGTCGTGGGTTCGATTCCTGCTTCGACCGAACACCACAAAGGTTTTCAGCGGTGGATTATCCCACCTCAGTAATGTTGATGACATTTCTGAGGGTTTCAAAGCTTCTCTAAGTGGTTTCACTGCAATGTGGAACGCCGTTCGGACTCGGCTATAAAAAGGAGGTCCCTTGTCATTGAGCTTAACATGGAATCGGGCAGCACTCAGTGATAAGAGAGAAGTTCACCAATGTGTTATCACAATGGACTGAGTGACTAAGTGAGCCTGATACATCGGGCTGCCATCTAACCTAACCTAACAAGGTGGTTGATAAGTCCCCGCTCTAACAAAGAAAAACACATTTTTTTGTTCCCTTCAAGAGCGATACAACGATTATAACGACCTTCCAATTCTTTGATACAATTTTGGTAGTACTCCTTCGGTTTTGCCTCAAAATAGACCTCAGTTTCGGCGATCACTTTTTCATTGCAGCCAAATTTTTTCCCTGCGAGCATCCTTTTGAGGTCTGAGAACAAGAAAAAGTCGCTGGGGGCCAGATCTGGAGAATACGGTGGATGGGGAAGCAATTCGAAGCCCAATTCATGAATTTTTGCCATCGTTCTCAATGACTTGTGGCACGGTGCGTTGTCTTGGTGGAACAACACTTTTTATAGCCTTCACCACTACTGTGGTACAGGGTATAATAAGTTTGTGCATTTGTATGTAACGCCAAGAAGGAGTAATCATAGACCAACCTTTTAGTATACGGATCGGCTTAGAATTAAATTCTGAGTCGATTTAGCGATGTCCGTCTGTCTGTCTGTTGGTGTATTTTTGTATGCAAAGTACAGCTCGCAGTTTTAGTCCGATTGTCCTAAAATATGGTATAGGGTCCTGTTTCGGCTCAAAGACGATCCCTATTGATTTTGGAAAAAATCGGTCCAGATTTAGATATAGCTGTCATATATATTTTGCACTGATCTGGTCATAATTGGCGTGTATAACAACCGATCTTCCTCAAATTCCGTACATCCGAATATTTTATAAGTCTCAAAAAACTTGCAAGATATCAGCCAAATCGGTTCAGATTTAGATATAGCTCCCATATATAGCTTTCGCCCTATTTACACTCAATTGCCCACAGAGGCCAATTTTTTGCTCCGATTTAGTTGAAATTTTGCACAGGGAGAAGAATTAGCATTGTTGCTATGCGTGCCAAATTTGGTTGAAATCGGTTCAGATTTAGATATAGCTCCCATATATATATGTTTTTCTGATTTCGACAAAAATGGTCAAAATACCAACATTTTCCTTGTAAAATTGCCACTGCTGAGTCGAAAAGTTGTAAAAATGACTCTAATTTTCCTAAACTTCTAATACATATATATCGAGCGATAAATCATAAATAAGCTTTTGCGAAGTTTCCTTAAAATTGCTTCAGATTTAAATGTTTCCCATATTTATACCCTTCACCACTACTGTGGTGCAGGGTATAATAAGTTTGTGCATTTGTATGTAACGCCAAGAAGGAAAAGTCTGAGACCCATCGTTTAGTATACCGATCGTCTTAGAATTAAATTCTGAGTCGATTTAGCGATGTCCGTCTGTCTGTCTGTCTGTCTGTCCGTCTGTCCGTCTGTCTGTCTGTTGATGTATTTTTGTGTGCAAAGTACAGCTCGCAGTTTTAGTCCGATTGTCCTAAAATTTGGTATGGGGTCCTGTTTCGGCTCAAAGACGATCCCTATTTATTTTGGAAAAAATCGGTTCAGATTTAGATATAGCTGTCATATATATTTTTCACCGATCTGGTCATAATTGGCGTGTATATCAACCGATCTTCCTCAAATTCCGTACATCCCAATATTTTATGAGTCTGGAAAAACTTGCAAAATATCATTCAAATCGGTTCAGATTTAGATATAGCTCCCATATATAGCTTTCGCCCGATTTACACTCCTTTGTCCACAGAGGCCAAGTTTTTGCTCCGATTTAGTTGAAATTTTGCACAGGGAGTAGAATTAGAATTATAGCTATGCGTGTCAAATTTGGTGGAAATCGGTTCAGATTTAGATATAGCTCCCATATATAGCTTTCGCCCGATTTACACTCATATGACCACAGAGGCCAATCTTTTACTCCGATTTAATTGAAATTTTGCACAGGGAGTAGAATGAGCATTGTAGCTAAGCGTGCCAAATTTGGTTGAAATCGGTTCAGATTTAGATATAGCTCCCATATATAGCTTTCGCCCGATTTACACTCATATGACCACAGAGGCTAATTTTTTGCTCCGATTTAGTTGAAATTTTGCACAGGGAGTAGAATTAGCATTATAGGTTAGGTTAGGTTATGTGGCAGCCCGATGTATCAGGCTCACTTAGACTATTCAGTCCATTGTGATACCACAGTGGTGAACTTCTCTCTTATCACTGAGTGCTGCCCGATTCTATGTTAAGCTCAATGACAAGGGACCTCCTTTTTATAGCCGAGTCCGAACGGCGTTCCACATTCCAGTGGAACCACTTAGAGAAGCTTTGAAACCCTCAGAAATGTCACCAGCATTACTGAGGTGGGATAATCCACCGCCGAAAAACTTTTTGGTGTTCGGTCGTAGCAGGAATCGAACCCACGACCTTGTGTATGCAAGGCGGGCATGCTAACCATTGCACCACGGTGGCTCCCGGTGGCATAGCATTATAGCTATGCGTGTCAAATTTGGTGGAAATCGGTTCAGATTTAGATATAGCTCCCATATATAGCTTTCGCCCGATTTACACTCATATGACCACAGAGGCCAATCTTTTACTCCGATTTAATTGAAATTTTGCACAGGGAGTAGAATTAGCATTGTAGCTATGCGTGCCAAATTTGTTTGAAATCGGTTCAGATTTAGATATAGCTCCCATATATAGCTTTCGCCCGATTTACACTCATATGACCACAGAGGCCAATTTTTTGCTCCGATTTAGTTGAAATTTTGCACAGGGAGTAGAATTAGCATTGTAGCTATGCGTGCCAAATTTGGTTGAAATCGGTTCAGATTTAGATATAGCCCCCATATATATGTTATTCTGATTTCGACAAAAATGGTCAAAATACCAACATTTTCCTTGTAAAATTGCCACTGCTGAGTCGAAAAGTTGTAAAAATGACTCTAATTTTCCTAAACTTCTAATACATATATATCGAGCGATAAATCATAAATAAGCTTTTGCGAAGTTTCCTTAAAATTGCTTCAGATTTAAATGTTTCCCATACTTTTTTACTAATATTGTGTTCCACCCTAGTGCATTAGCCAACTTAAATTTGGAAAAAAAAAATCTATAGATTTTGTAAAAGTCTATCAAATTCTGTCCAGGTCAAGCGATATTTAAATGTATGTATTTGGTACAAACCTTTATATATAGCCCCAACATATTTGACGGATGTGATATGGTATCGAAAATTTAGATCTACAAAGTGGTATAATATAGTCTTTAGACTTTAGACTTTTTTCCACAGCTTAATGGAAATTTACTGTTTTTAAGTATGTCTCATAGACATGAGTATAAAGTTCAATGACCGTACACCTATCTTTTCGGTTTATTTTCATAATTTATTACGATTGTAACTATATATAAATAAATTAACTAAGGCAAAAGAAAATTTTTGTCCGATTCCTAAAAATAATAAGAATGAACTATAGTGTGGTTAGTTAGGTTAGGTTAGGTTAAATATGCAGTTAAAGAGTAATTTGTGGAAATCTCAAAATATGGAGAACAATTTAGTACAATTTTCGCACGAGATAGTTCATTCTTCTTACAGAACAGCTTACTTTTTTTCGGTGTACACTCATTTTGTTTTTTTTTTTTTTGCATAACTTGGCAAAAGTTTTACATTCAGATCCATAATGTAAATACCCCCGTATAATTAAAATAAACAACCATAATTAATTATGAGACAGAGTTTATTATCTCAATAAAATCATTATATTTGTATGTTATGGAATGCAAAAACATTCTAATTATGACTAAATGCAGATGACCTGATTTAATCCTTCGTCGTCACATCCACAAAATCTTGATACTTTAATTAAATCGGTTAAAAAATAAAATGTAAAAACCAAAAAAAAAAAAAAACAAAAATCATGTCTAACAAATTAGGTGAATAATTAAAAATAATCTCAAACATTTTTGTTAGGCTGTAACAAAAACAACAACAAAAATAACAAATTACCAGTAACAACTGGACAATCATTATTTTTTCCTTTTAAATAACAAAAAAAAAAAACAAAAGAAATAAAATGGAAAAAAAAAATTTTAAAAAGGGTAGTGACATTATAAGCCAGCTTAAAAGATCTAAAATGAAATCTAATACAGTGGCAAGTAGCAGTGACCAAAAAAAAACAACAAAAACAACAACAACAACAAAACGAACAAGAACGTTTGAATTGAACACACACACGCAAACACACAAATTAACCACACCATTATTGAACTAAGAAACATAAGAGAAATTTTACAGATCAAAGGGAGGAAGTGAGTTAGCAATAACTCTCTATTCTCACAGGAAGAAGAAGAAGAAGATAACGTCTTATATGAATCGTATAAAAGTAATGAAATTTATGATACACAATTCAATGGTAGCAACAAAACCAACAACAATGGTAATAAGAAGAAAGTCTTCTAGTATAAATGTATATGCCCAAGTTAACAACAACAACAGAAGAGAATATTCTTAACCATATTTTGTTTTTGTTGCTATAACCATGGCTTAACAATAAACACGAGGTGTTCACAATACTGACAACAACAACAACAGTAATGATAATAAAAGTAAAACAGATGAGGAGCCCAAGAAACACACATTTTTCTACTTTCCAGTCAAACTACTTTAAGTTCGTTCACCGCAAGAGCTACTTTTACACGAATGAGAGATTTATACAACAACAACAGTGGCGGATACGGATACGTCAACGCCAACGAAGACGCAATTGTCTTAAAGATCATTGTTATTCTATGAAATATCAGTCATATTAACAGTATTGCCAATGTTATAATTTTTTGCTTTATACTTATGGAGTGATTTATAAAAAAAAAAAAAGTAAATCCACCGAAAAAAAGTATCGTAGTTAAACTAACGCTAAATTTAACTTATTTTTATTACAAACAAATTATTTGTTTGTACACTGAAAAAAAAAAAAAAACAGTGAACCCACCAGGAAGATAACTTTCCGTAAATTTTAGAAAATTTTGAATATTTTTAGAAAATTTTAACTAAACAATATTACAAACGCTGGCATCATAGGCTCTGCAGTAGAAAACCCATAATAATTGATTCAATTAATGTTTTTATTGAAATATCTTCAATCACAGAAATGATAGTATCAATGAAAAACTTAATTGACAGTCAATTAAAATATTAATTGATACCATTAATTTGTGTGATTGATTTTTGTTTCAATTAAAAAATTTGTTAAACCAATAAAAATTTTTAATTGAATTTTTTTTTGTTAACTCAATTAAGATTTTAATTGGAAAAAATTCTCGTGAAATTTGTTTCTGTGAATGATTTCAGAATACAAAAGTAGAGTGTTCAAAAAGTATCCCATCCCATACAACTCCTCCTCAGAATTAATTATGGGTATAAAAAGTCATTGAATTTTTTATAATGCCTAATTGTCTTCTAAATGATCGAGAAATAAAAAATTGGAGTCCGGAAACATGTATATTTATGAACCAAAATTTAGTTCTATCAATATTGCTTTTTTGGTCCGAGTTCATAACTCTATTCTATATGTATGGGATATATATTCCAAATCCGTGATGTACGAACATGAGGGGGCAACACTTCGAGCCGAGTCTTTACGAAATAATTTCACAATAATAGACAAACTTCTAAGGCAAGTACTGTAAATTGTAAAATAGTTCTTGGGCTCCAAATAAATTCCAGGGGAAAGAGGAGAAAGTTTTGTTTTGTATTTTGAAAATTCGCTGTACTTTTTAAGCATGTAGAAGAAAAGAATTTCATATAAAAAATAACTTTGAACAAATTTTAAAAATTCCCCACAAAACTCCCTAAATTTCTGGAAAATCCCCGCCAAATCCACAAGTCCCCAACCACGAACAAATATCCCCGATTTGGGGAAAATCCCCAATACTAGCAACACTGATCGCTAGAGACAATAACAGACAAAGACAGAGTTTGAAGTCTACCAGCAAAACAAATCGGAAATTCGAAAAATGCTCATCTAGAGATGGACGTAATTCACAAGAAATTCTTTTGAGGTGATATATAAAACCCATTTGGTTTAAGCAGTTTTCGAAATAGATTTAAATTTTCTGAATTTTGTTGTGTATGATATACAATGGGGACAAAAAACAATAATGGAAAATTCCAAAAAAATGAAAAATGTCCCAATCTATTTATCGAAAGTCATGGTTAGGTTAGGTTAGGTGGCAGCCCGATGTATCAGGCTCACTTAGACTATTTAGTCCATTGTGATACCACATTGGTGAACTTCTCTCTCTCTCTCTCGAAAGGCATTGAATTTGCGATAAAACATTTGCTACTGATATTCAAAACATCTTTATGTAGGATACACAAGGTCGTGGGTTCGATTCCTCCTTCGACCGAACGCCAAAAAATTTTTCATCGGTGGATTATCCCACTTCAGTAATGCTGGTGTCATTTTTGAGGGTTTCAAAGCTTCTGTAAGTGGGTTCACCGCAATGTGGAACGCCGTTCGGACTCGGCTATAAAAAGGAGGTCCCTTGTCATTGAACTTAACATGGAATCGGACAGCACTCGCTGATAAGAGAGAAGTTCAACAATGTGGTATCACAATTGTCTAAGTGAGTCTGATATATCGGGCTGCCACCTAACCTAACCTTATGTAGATATAAAAGTTGGAATAGTAAAGACAAATTTTGTTTTTGTACTCTAATATATTATCACATCTGGAGACCTATTACGAAACCAATAATGCGGAAGGTTAAAAAATATGACTTCCGCCCTTGGGTAAGCTAATGTAAAATTCGTGCTTCTTAGCCAATTCTGCACTAATTTCGGATCCGAAAATAACATAAATTTTTTTTGCCGGATATGGATTGGTTGGCATCAGTAGTGCGATACATTTTATTTTGAGGGCGTTTTACATATACATTTTTTTTTTTTTTTTGGAATACGTGTTTTACAATGATCTCGAATTTTTTTTTTTGCAAAAATCCCAAAGAAAATCAATATATTTTATTTTAAATTATTTTTTTAATTAAATAAACCAAAAAAAAAACGTATTTAAAATATGAGTTAAACGTATGACTTACAGTTTGTCACTTTCGCACCGAATTTGGCACTTTTTCTCACAATGACATCTTTTAGCCTTTAAGTGCGATAATTTTCCATTTTTGTGCCACTTTTTTGACCCAATAATGGCACTGATCAAATGTGGTAGAATCATGCCTAGATATAAAGTTACAAAAGGCTAATTATACAATTATTTTTCGAGCTTTATGGACAGATATTGATTAAGGAACATGGTTAATAGAGCCATTGAAAAGAAAACGCCAGATACAAATCTATACACGCCTGGACTGTACATGTTTCAGTTCGGGCGAATGAACCTTTCAACAAAAGGCCACTGATTGTTTTTATAGCTGCGACAGTAGTCATTTCGAAAGATCGTGTGGTTTATATTCATCATGGAATACAGTTTAAAAGGGAACTAACGGTGCAATGAGTTTCCCTATTAGCCACGCCAAATAAAAAACGAAATTACAAGGTATCATAAGATTGTACGAAGTAATCTGTTCGAAATGAAGGGCATAAGAAAGTTTGCGGTGCGACGATGACAGTCCATACACAATAGATGCAGTGGTCCACATCGAAGACTTAACAAAAGTCGATATAGTGAACTGATCCCGGGGAAAGTGTTTCGCGAGTTTGTGGCCACCGTTTTCGATTAATCACAAGGTTTGATTCATGGTTTGAAGAAAACCCGGCAGCACTTAGCGAAGAAAAGTGATTTTCACCATGGTATCGGTGACCATTACCATGTTCATATTCTCTTAATTTGCATTGTCCTAATTATACTTCTAAACTCAAAAAACAAAAAAAAATCAAAATAAATAAATAAATAAAAAGTAAATTCACACGCTATAGACAAATATTAGCGTAATAAGGAGGTCAATTGGGCCATTATCACAGGCATCTAGATAATATTTTGGGAGGTAGATGAAAACAAAAGTGCATCGAATTAGAAATAAACGATGAAATACACCCATCTAAAAAATTTTGTTTTTTGCTGATTACTTATCCGGAGGAATAATCAGGTTGCTAATTGTTTGACAAAAACAGAAACATCACTTGAAAAAATCAAATGAAAACTAATCACAAATCCCTGCAAAAATTCGAAATTTGGTATAAATATTTTTAAAAATTATTCCTACAGGTTCTTTTGAATTCATTGTAGCCTTATTTTTCAATGCCGAAGTTTGAGATATACAGGCTGATATATTTTGACCGGTTTACATTTATTTAGCATATTTTCGTCAACATTTTGCCTCGAACTGAGTGCTAACTTAATACTGAAGATTTGGCAACCCTGTTCGCAAGCAGCACAAATAAAGACAATTGCTGCGCAGTGGCACAATAACATCGAAAAGACTTCGTACTTCAATGTAAATATTATGGTTTTAGGAAAACGAAGAGAATTAACTGAACGATGGACACAACAACACCAACAAATAAATAGTATTGTTTTTCTTTCTTAAGAAAAGGTGTCAGGCAGAGAGCCTTCAGATTTCTTAGTTGGTCATGCTGCTGCTTTGGCTGTTCTCTATTGAGGATTATTACGAACTTTGCAGCATTTGTTTTTGTTTTTTGTGGATCTTTTTTGTCTCAGAATTAGCTTGACCTGTTAAGAACAAAAAAAAAGAGCTTACCTCACATAATTTTGTGAATATGGGAAGTAGTTTTTCTTATGCTGATGTTTTTGTGTGCTTGTGTCCAAAAAAAAAACCCTAATTTTTTTGACTGACTATTTCATAATCACCTCAAACGAACGTTATTATCATTTTAATGGTTGTGATCGTAGTGGCCTTTAGGTCGGTTGTTAAGATGGAAATTATTGTGGCAGGGCAAAAAAAAAACAAAATACAGGCAGTTGAATGAACTCTATTTTCATTGTAATAAAGAACATTACGATGATATCAAGCAATGAGTTTCATTGCTATTTCACAGAAAATTGTAAATGAATTTTTAAAAGAATTTACATTTTCGGGTCAAGGTAGGTCAAAATTCGTGGAAAACAAAAGTTTGTTTAGTATCAAAGGGCAAAAAAAATATTTGAAAAATAATTATTCTAATGATTAAGCCATACACTAGACAAGAACTTTGAACATTTGTGAAAATTAACAAGATTCGATGAATATTCAATGAGCAGGCAGTTTTTAACGGCAAAACGATGTACACTTCCTTTAACATAAGTGTATGGAGATTTAATTTTTCTTTCTTTGGAAGTTTTATGTAATGGAGTAAAAGTTCGTCAAGGACCTATAATACGAGGGCGGTTCGGAAACTTCTTAGCCTATCAATGAAAGAGAATAGTTAGTTTTTCAAAAATATGTTTATTTTTCAATAAAATCTCCTGAAACGTCAATACACTTAGTCCAACGCTTTTCTAGCAATTCTATCCCTTGATTAAAATAGTTTTCCTAAAGATCTTCAAAATAGTGGTTTACAACTTGCCAGCAAGGAATTTTTTAGATTTGGGAACAAGTAAAAGTCACTGGGAGCTAAATCAGGAGAATAAGGTGCATTATCAAGCAACACGTACTTTAATTCGTTGATTTTAGCCATTGTTAAAAAACTCTTATGCGCTGGTGCGTTGTCTTGATGAAAAATTATTTTATTTTGTGTTGTAGGCCAGGACGTTTTTCTCGAATTTGTACATTTATTTGATCCAAAAGGTTGCAATAGTACACTGAATTTATTGTTTTACCCTTTTACAGATACCCAGCAAATAAATTTGGAAGTTCTTTCAAAGGCACAACTTTAAAAGCACTTCCAGAAGATGCACTCCCAATGATGTTCTTTATTTTAACTACCCAGGAAGTTCTTTTAATTCAATTTTTTATAACTTGGCTTTTCCATACTATTAATTTTAACTTTTTTTGTTTCAAATAGGTTAACAACAGAGTAAGAATTCATAAAATGTTACAAATCATTTAAATTTTGTCGAAAAAATGCTAAATTCAATCTGAAAAAATTTTGAAATTTTGAACATATTTGAGGTCAAGCGTTTCCGACAAGCGTTAGAATCCATTAAAAATTATAAAAAAATATAAAAATTATTTATTTGACAAAATATCAGATAATTTTTTAATTTACATCCAAAACATTGAATTCGGATCACACCTAAAGAAGTGTTGCAAATTCAGTGCATCGGCTGCTGAAATGGAGGACTTCCGTCCTATGACAAGCCCATGTTAAATTCATCGCTTCTGCGTCAATTTTGCACCACTTCCGGATCCCAAAAGAACATTTTCATTACTTTTTTGGCGACGCTTTTTTGCTGGGTAGTCAATCAATAAAATACCTTTGAAGTTTGCCATGACCTTACCAGCCGATTGAATTGTTTTTGCCTTCTTTGGGGCAAATTTTTCTATAGAAATAAAATTTTGACAAAATTTCCTATCAAAATAATATTTTGACAAAATTTCTATAGACATTTTTTTTTTTGCAAAAAACTTCTATAAACAAAAAATTTGAAAAAATTTCCTATAGAAATAAAATTTTGACAAAATTTACTATCAAAATAATATTTTGAAAAAATTTTCTATAGCAATAAAATTTTGAAAAAAATTTTCTATAGCAATAAAATTTTGACAAAATTTTCTATAGAAATAAAATTTGACAAAATTTTCTATAAGAATAAAATTTTGACAAAATTTTCTATAGAAATAAAATTTTGTTAGATTATTTTTGGATCGAGTGGCAACCATGATTATGAACCGATATGGACCAATTTTTGTGTGATTGGGAATCGGCTATATATAACTATAGACCGATATGGACCAATTTTGGTATGGTTATTAGCGGCCATATACTAACACCACGTTGCAAATATCACCCGGATCGGATGAATTTTGCTTGTCCAAGAGGCTCCTGAGTTCAAATCTGGGGATCGGTTTATATGGGGGCTATATATAATTATGGACTGATATGGACAAATTTTTGAATGGTTGTTAGAGACTATATACTAATACCATGTACCAAATTTCAACCGGATCGGATGAATTTTGCTCCTCTAAGAGGCTCCGGAGTTCAAATCTGGGGATCGGTTTATATGGGGGCTATATATAATTATGGACCAATATGGACCAATTTTTGCATGGTTGCTAGAGACTATATACTAATACTTTGTACCAAATTTCAGCCGCATCGGATGAAATTTGCTTCTCTCTGAGGCTCCGCAAGTCAAATGTGGGGATCGGTTTATATGGGGCCTATATACAATTATGGACCGATGTGGACCATTTTTTGCAAGGTTATTAAGGACCATATACCAACACCATGTGCCAAATTTGAGCCGGATCGGATGAAATTTCCTTCTCTTTGAGGCTCTTTGAGGACGGACATGTTCAGATCGACTCAGAATTTCACCACGACCCAGAATATATATACTTTATGGGGTCTTAGAGCAATATTTCGATGTGTTACAAACGGAATGACAAAGTTAATATACCCCCCATCATATGGTGGAGGGTATAAAAATCCTCGAAGAAGGATATAAATACATTCAATATATGAGAGTGTGACACAAATTCTCCCAATTCCGAACAACCATCATCACAACCAACAGCATTTTCATGATGCAAGTGCCATTATTTGCTTAGTCCTTTAAGTTTCTTTCAACGTAAAATAAAAATCACCACAAAGTGTGGCTATAATCGTTAATGTTGCACCTTTTTGCAGTGCAGAGTAATGCTGTGTTGTCCCCATTAGATGGAAGATGGCAATGGCAGCATTGGCGGTTAATGTTATTGTTTGTTTTCATCGGACATCATTGCCACATAAACCGAAATTGCATTGAATGTGGAATGGCAACAATAACATCAGTGCTATGACTACAAAGAACATCAAATGGGGGTGAGGACAGCAAACGTGGAAAAATGATCACTCCGACCATTGATTTGACTTTGTGCATATCTATGGACATAAACAAAACCAACATATCCTCACACACACACACACACACTCTATTCCTTGTTTATTATGCATTATGCAACAACATATTACCGCTATCCACTCACGAGCACCTCATATATGCATTAAATTAATGCTACCGCACCAGGGTTGATAAAGTTGACACTTATGTGCTTTTTTTTATACATTTCGACTGCCAAAAGCACCGTGGCACGACCGCGAGCCACGGTAAAATAAAATTTTTAAAAGAATACTTTTTCATCACAATTACTCTATGTAAAGTTATTCTGCTCTAAATGTGAACGCTTCTCCGATATCAATTCAACTCTAAAAATTATAAACAGCGGACATTGAAGAAATACACATATTCCAAAATGAGGATATTTTAGTTTTTATTGCAGGATCTCAACATTTTTAAGAGAAATATTGTCTATACCACATTCGTCCGCAAACGTGAAATGTGATTTTTTCCGATACACACATGGTCTCTTTAGCAATAATGCTTAGAGCCGGCCTCTGAGCCGGTTGCCACAGTTGGTAGAATTATACAAAAAATGGTGTATTTTAAACTGTTTTGTAGATTGCTAGAATTCATGACTTTTGTAGACTTTGCAAAGATGTACTTCCTCATAAAATTTTGTATAGAAATAACATTTTTCAAAATTTTTTATAGAAATAAAATTTTGACACAATCTTCTATGGAAATAAAATTTTGACAAAATTTTCTATAGAAATAAAATTTTAACAAAATTTTCTATAGAAATAAAATTTTGACAAAATTTTCATAGAAATAAAATTTTGACAAATTTTTTTTATTTATTTATTTATTTATTTATTTATTTATTTATTTATTTAGGCTAAAGGATACCAGCCGTTTTGATATAAACAGTGAAGTACAGTACATAAAATATAGATGAATAAAATACAAAATACAATACTTTAAAATTAGAGACAAATAATAATATACACATTTATATAATTTTAATAATAAAAGAAAATTTATGTATGAAACAATACAATAATAAAATTGACTTATTAAATAAAACAAAAATAAGAAAAATGGACAAAGATAAATATAATATATAATAGTAAACAATTTAATTGTGAGGAAAGAGATTATTTATGTATGAAACAATACAATAATAAAAATGACTTATTAAATAAAACAAAAATAAGAAAAATGGACAAAGATAAATATAATATATAATAGTAAACAATTTAATTGTGAGGAAAGAGATTATAATAATCAGGAACAAGATAACAACAGGAGAAAAAGAGCAGGAATTAACAGCAGCGAGACAAACAGGAACAGGGAATCGATAACAGCAGGAACAAATATTTGGATGAACAGGAACAAAGACTAAGGAGCAATATAACGGACAGGAGAAAATGATCAAGAAACAACAGTAACAGAGACAACAGGAACAGGAACTTGTTAACAGCAGGAACAAATAGTTGGATGGACAGGAACAGAGACAATGAAGCAAGATAAGGCAGTTGTAGAAATAAATGGGATGATCAGGAGCGAGCAGGATCAGAGTCGAAAGGAAAATGAGGTAGTGGTCAGGAACAAAGTGTTAAGATGGACGGGAACAGAAGACAAAGTTTTATGGCGTAGTTGATGGAAGAAATTTACAGGAACAAGTGGTCGGGAATGGTTGATGATGGGAGAAATTTACTGGAACAAGTGGTCAGGAATGGTTGATAACAGGATGAGCCAAGATATAGCGATTGTTAAGAATAGATAACCAGTCTAATTAGGCGAACCCTAGTCTAGCATTTGCAATAGAGCGTTTAATAAATACAATTGAATCAGAGATAGAAAATAAATAACATAATTCGTTGTACTCTTTTGACATTCTATAAAAGGGATTATGTAACTCATAGTTATGTTTAAAGACAAAATTTTCTATAGCAATAAAATTTTGACAAAATTTTTTATAGAAATAAAATTTTGACAAAATTTTCTATAGAAATAAAATTTTGACAAAATTTTCTATAGAAATAAAATTTTAACAAAATTTTCTATGGAAATAAAATTTTGACAAAATTTTCAATAAATAAAATTTTGACAAAATTTTCTATAGAAATAAAATTTTAACAAAATTTTCTATAGAAATAAAATTTTGACAAAATTTTCTATAGAAATAAAATTTTGACAAAATTTTCTATAGAAATAAAATTTTGACAAAATTTTCAATAGAAATAAAATTTTGACAATATTTTTTATAGAAATAAAATTTTGACAAAATTTTCTAAAGAAATAAAATTTTGACAAAATTTTCTATAGAAATAAAATTTTAACAAAATTTTCTATAGAAATAAAATTTTGACAACATTTTCTATAGAAATAAAATTTTGACAAAATTTTCTATAGAAATAAAATTTTGACAAAATTTTCTATAGAAATAAAATTTTGACAAAATTTTCGATAGAAATAAAATTTTGACAAAATTTACTATATAAAAAAAATTTGATAAAAGTTTCTATAGAAATAAAATTTTGACAAAATTTTCTATAGAATAAAAAGTGGAAAAAATTTTCTATAGAAATAAAATGTTGACAAAATTTTCTATAGAAATAAAATTTTAACAAAATTTTCTATGGAAATAAAATTTTGACAAAATTTTCAATAGAAATAAAATTTTGACAAAATTTTCTATAGAAATAAAATTTTAACAAAATTTTCTATAGAAATAAAATTTTAACAAAATTTTCAATAGAAATAAAAATTCGACAAAATTTACTATATAAATAAAAATTTGAAAAAATTTTCTATAGAAATAAAATTTTGACAAAATTTTCTATAGAAATAAAATTTTGACAAAATTTTCTATAGAAATAAAATTTTGACAAAATTTTCAATAGAAATAAAAATTCGATAAAATTTTCTATAGAAATAAAATTTTGACAAAATTTTCTATAGAAATAAAATTTTGACAAAATTTTCAATAGAAATAAAAATTCGACAAAATTTTCTATAGAAATAACATATTTTACTTAAATTTTCTATAGAAATAAAATTTTAACAAAATTTTCTATAGAAATAAAATTAAAAAAAAAAATTTCCATAGAAATAAAATTTTGACAACATTTTCTATAGAAATAAAATTTTGACAATATTTTCTATAGAAATAAAATTTTGACAAAATTTTCTATAGAAATAAAATTTTGACAAAATTTTCGATAGAAATAAAATTTTGACAAAATTTACTATATAAAAAAATTTTGATAAAAGTTTCTATAGAAACAAAATTTTGACAAAATTTTCTATAGAATAAAAAGTGGAAAAAATTTTCTATAGAAATAAAATTTTGACAAAATTTTCTATAGAAATAAAATGTTGACAAAATTTTCTATAGAAATAAAATTTTAACAAAATTTTCTATGGAAATAAAATTTTGACAAAATTTTCAATAGAAATAAAATTTTGACAAAATTTTCTATAGAAATAAAATTTTAACAAAATTTTCTATAAAAATAAAATTTTGACAAAATTTTCTATAGAAATAAAATTTTTCAAAATTTTCTATAGAAATAAAATTTTGAAAAAATTTTCTATATAAATAAAATTTTGAAAAAATTTTCTATAGAAATAAAAATTCGACAAAATTTTCAATAGAAATAAAATTTTGACAAAATTTTATATATAAATAAAAAAAAAAATTTCTATAGAAATAAAATTAGTTTTCCTAACTATGTGGAATTTTTATTTTCCATATAATTTTAAGCGGACCTACTTCAAATTGGTTTGGAAACCATTTTTTAAAATTATTTTTCCTAACGTTTATTTAACGTTACATTTCCAAATACCATTGAACAGGAAGCATGTTCATGCATCAAATCAAATACAAATGAAAATCAATCACAAAACTTTATTTGATAAACAGAGGAAAGAAAAATACACAGAAAACGACAAAACGATGTACACTTCATTTAACATAAATGTATGGAGTTTTCCCATTTTCTTTCTTTGCCAGTTTTATGTAAAGGAGTAACAGTTCACCAAGGAGTTATAATATACCGAAACGATAACTTCGAAAAAAGAAAACCTTAAACAAACCAAAAAATATTAAAAACATACTATTAATAAAATGTTTTCATGTTGAAATATAAATAATACAGAAAAAATTTTGTTACTTTCACGAATCTGGACATATTCAAAGTAGTGACTTCGAAACATTAAAACATATTCTATCTGTCTATAGAAAAATTCTGTCAAATTTCCTCATGTTTTGTCTATAGAAAATTTTCTATCTATTGAAAATTTTCTCAAAATATTTCGAAAATGTTTGTCTATATTTTCAAAAATTTTCTTGTCTATAGAAAATTTTTGAAAAATTTTCTGTATATAGAAAAGTTTTGAAAAATTTTCTGTCTATAGAAAATTTTTGAAAAATTTTCTGTCTATAGAAAATTTTCGAAAATTTTTCTGGCTATAGAAAATTTTCGAAAAATGTTCTTGCTATAGAAAATTTTTTCTGTCTCTACATAATTTTCGAAAAAGTTTGTGTCTGCAGAAAATGTACGACAAATAGAATAGTTTTAAATTACTTTCTGTTTACAGAAACTTTTTGAAATATTTCCTTTCTATAAAAATTTTCGAAAAATTTTTTGTCTACAGAAAATTTTTGAAAAAGTCTCTTTCTATAGAAAATTGTTCTTTTTTCTGTCTATACAAAATTTCAAAAAAAAAATTAATAATTTAAAAGAAAAATTACGACAAATTTTCGGTCTATAGAAAATGTTCCAAAACTTTTCTGTCTATAGAAAATTTTTGAAAAATGTTCTATCCATAGAAAATTTTTGAAAATTTTTGAAAAATTTTCTGTCTATAGAAAATTTTTGAAAAATTTTCTGTCTATAGAAATTTTTTGAAAAAATTTTCTGTCTATAGAAAACATTTTTCGAAATGTCTATAGGATTTTGTCCACTAAAAATTTTCTGTCCATAGAAAATTTTATTAAAATTTTCTGTCTATACAAAATTTTCTGAAAAAGCTTTGTCGAAAGAAATATTTTTCAACAATTGTCTGTCTATAGAAAAATATCTCAAATTTTCTTTCTATGGAAAATTTTCTCAAATTTCCAGTTATAGAAAATGTCCGACAAACTTTCTGTTTATAGAAAATGTTTTCAAATTTTTCAAAGTTTTTAAATATTTTTTTTTCGATTTCGGTCCATAATTTTCTCAAAATTATTTGTCTTTGGAAAGTTTTCGAACAATATTCTATAGAAAATTTTCAAAAAAAAATTATTTCTATAGAAAGTTTACGAAAATTTTTGTCTATAGAAACTCTTCACAAAATTTTTTGTCTATAGAAAATTTTCACAAAATGTTCTATGAATAGGAAATTTTTGAAAAATTTTCTGTTTTTAGAAAAGTTTCTTAAAATTTCTTGTCTGTATATAGATTTTTTTTTTTAATTTCTGCCTAAAGAATATTTTTGAAAATTTTTCTATCTAAAGAAAAGTTTTGAAATACCTTCTGTCTTGAGAAAAATTTCGAAAAGTTTTGTGTTTATAGAAATTATTTTTAAATTTTTCGGTCTATAGAAAATGTTCCAAAACCTTTCTGTCTATAGAAAATTTTCGAAATATTTGCTGTCTACTGAAAATTTTCTCCAAATTTCCTGTCCACAGAAAACTTTATAAAATTTTGTTGTCTATAGAAAATTTTATCAAATTTTCCGTCAATAGAAAATTTTCTGAAAACGGTTGGTCTAAATTTTTTTTTTTTCAAATTTTCTGTTATAGAAAATTTCCGAAAAACTTTTTGTTTATAGAAATCTTTTCAACTTCTAAATTATTTATTTTTCGATATGTCTACTAAAAATTTTCTTTCCATAGAAAGCTTTATTATAATTTTCTGTCTATAGAAAATTTTATCAACATTTTCTGTCTATAGAAAATTTTCTGAAAAAGCTTTGTCGAAAGAAATATTTTTCAACAATTGTCTCTCTATAGAAAAATATCTCAATTTTTTTTATGGAAAATTTTCTCAAATTTCCAGTTATAGAAAATTGTCGGACAAACTTTCTGTTTATACAATATGTTTTCAAATTTTTCAAAGTTTTTAAATAATTTTATTTTAATTTCGGCCCATAATTTTTTCAAAAATATTTGTCTTTGGAAAATTTTCGAATAATATTCTATAGAAAATTTTCAAAAAATTTTCTTTCTATAGAAAGTTTATGAAAATTTTTGTCTATAGGAACTCTTCACAAAATTTTCTGGCTATAGGAAATTTTCACAAAATTTTCTATAAATAGAAAATTTTCTGTGTATAGGAAATTTTCTAGAAATTTTCTGGTTATAGAAAAATTTCTCAAAATTTCTTGTCTGTATATAGAAATTTTATTAAAAATTTTCTGTCTAAAGAATATTTTTGAAAATGTTTCTATCTAAAGAAAAGTTTTGAAATATCTTCTGTCTAGAGAAAATTTTCGAAAAGTTTTATGTTTATAGAAAATTTTTTAAAAAATTTCTGTCTATAGAAAATTTTCGAAATATTTTCTGTCTACAGAAATTTTCGAAAAATTTTCTGTCTATAAATTTTTTTTCAAATGTCTATAGATTTTTCTGTCTACTGAAATTTTCTCCAAATTTTCTGTTCATAGAGAATTTTATAAAATTTTTTTTGTCAATAGAAAATTTTATCAAAATTTTTTGTATATAGAAAATTTTCTGAAAAAGCTTGGTCTAAAATTTTCATTTTTTTTTCAAATTTTCTGTTATAGAAAATTTACGAAAAAAATTCTGTTTATAGAAATCTTTTCAACTTCAAAATGATTTATTTTTAAAAGAATTTGATTATAGATAAATTTGCTCAAAATTTTCTGTCCATAACATTTTTTTTTAATTTTAACAAAATTTTTTGTCTATATTTTTTTTACAAAATATTATATATATAAAAAATTTATTTTTTATATAAATTTATTATAAATTTTACAAAATATTATTTATATAAACAATTTTTGAAAAATTTTCTGTCTACAAGAACTTTTCACATAATTTTCTGTCTATAGGAAATTTTCTCAAAATTTTCGGTCTATAGAAAAATTTTCTCAAAATTTCCCGTCTATAGATGATTTTCTATCCATAAATTGAAAATTAGCTCAGAATTGTCTGTCCAAGAATAATTTCATCATAATATGATGTACAAAAATTCTTTTTTCTGCCTGTTGACAAAATTTATTTTTAAAGGAAATTTTGTTCAAATTTTATTTCTTTTGAAGTTTGAGGCAGAATGTAAATCTTTGCTTGGCTTAAACTTCTCGACTCTTTCTCCACATTTATTGTCGTAAAGGATTTTCGATATATGCCACACTAAAACAACCAATGGCTCATATGATGATGTAAAAAGAAACACACAATTTATAGATACTCTTGAATAACGTTGGCATTTTAAGTGCTATTTTTAACAATCATTCAGTCATTGCTTTTTTTGCGATTTTATGAAGAATAAAAATGCCGATCCAGGTAGAAAAATTGAAAAAAAAGAAAAAAAAATATGAAGCAAGCATCAACTACGATAATATCGATGTTGCTTCTAGAAGAGAAATGTTGCACATCCATCAAAACCCTACTACACTATTCGGTGTTTGCAATAGTTAAACTCTATCTATGTCTGTCTAACTTTCGATGGTTGGTTGTATAGTTCCGTTGGGGTTTTCCTCCGGAAAGACGGTTTACATCAATGACGAGTAGTAGTGGGTGGTGGCCTTTTGACAGTGTTCGAAGCAAGAAGAGTCCTCATAAAAAAAATTGGAAAATGGAGCATAGATTGAATCATTCCAAGACGAATTGAGTTCATAGCTAAAGCAGGCATCTAGACGATGGGGAGGATATGTGAGGGAATCGGGATATTCAACATTGTTACTTCCTTTACATGAACCATTTAATGACTAAATGTTGCAGCATCATTGTTGTTGCAAAATAGTTCAACAACATCTATACTCTGTGAAGCCCGTCTACTGAATATATCGTTGGTAGTAAAATGGTGATGAAGAGAAAATGACATAGAAATGTACAGTGAAACAAATGGATTGATATATACAAGATTTCTTGAATTTATATAATTTTTTTTAGTTTTAAATTTTCAATTTTTATAAACATAACCTAATTTAATTAAATAAAAATCTTTCTCTTAGTAAAAAAAAAAAAATAATAATATAAAAATTTTGTTATTTTTATTTATTTTCATATTTTCTTAAACCACATTGCATTGATTTTCGCCATAGAGTGAGTCTTAAATGTAAATGCATTTGCGACATATACGGATGATTAACACTGACTCTGACGACAATGGTGATGTTGATGCTCTGGCAATGGTGATGATGTCGTCGCTGTTCTACTCCATTTATGTTCCGATAATGTCTAAGACAGAAAGACGGACTACTAACAACATCAGAGCCTGTTGCCACCATCGTCATCACCAGTCGATGTCTGTTAGAGACGGAAATGGCTGAAAAACATTGTTAACCATTAGGAGTTTTTGCTTTTATTCTATTCTACTCCTTTTGTCATTTTTTTTTCGGTTCACATGCACTTTATTTAAACTCTTAAATGTATGTAAAATTAAAAACGAAAGATATAAAAACAAAATATTTTGAACAAATCAAAATTAATATACACTTTTGTTAACTATTATTCGCTACGCACTGCCCCTCGTTGGGCGCCAAATGTTCTACTCCATATATGTTCCGATAATGTCAAAGACAGAAAAATGGACGGCGCTCTAAGGGAGATTCTGATCCTTCGAAGGAGATTCAGGTTTTTCGAGCTCACTACCATAAAATCGAACATAAGATATTATTTTCAAAATCCCATATTAACGTTTCAATAATCCAAAAACTGGGCAAGGTTAAAAACTGCTTACCAAGAGCATTTGTGTTATATCTCCCGTAATACTGAATCCCGTCGTAGTTGTTCTCTTTATATGTTCCCATAATGTTTAAGAAAGACAGATGAACGGCGATCCGCGCCAAATTAGGAAGATTGTGGTCCTTCGAACGAGATTGAGATTTTTCGAGGTCACTACCAGAAAATCGAACATAAATCTAATCCATATCCAAATACCATATCGATCCAATAATCCAAAACCTGGATAAGGAATTGAAGTCATAAACTGCTTACCCAGAGCGTTTGTGTCATACCCCCAGTAATACTGTATCCTGAAGAATGACCCAGCAAAAAAAAGCGTCGCCAAAAAAGTAGTGAAAATGTTCTTTTTAGATCCGGAAGTGGTGCAAAATTGACGCAGAAGCGATGAATTTAACATGGGCTTGTCATAGGACGGAAGTCATCCATTTCAACAGCCAGTGCACTGAATTTGCATCACTGCTTTAGCTGTGATCCGAATTCAATGTTTTGGATGTAAATTAAAAAATTATGTGATATTTTGTCAAATAAATAATTTTTATAAATGTTAATGGATTCTAGAGCTTGTCTGAAACGTTTGACCTAAAATATTTTCAAAAATTAACAATTTTTTCAAATTGGATTTAGCATTTTTTTTGACAAAATTTAAATAATTTGTACCATTTTATGAATTATTAAACTTTTTACAATTTGAAACAAAATAGTTAAAATTACCCATTAAAAATATGAAAAAGCATGTTATAAAAAAGTGAATGAAAAGAACTTCCTGTGTAGTTAATATAAAGAACATCATTGTGAGTACATCTTCTGGAAGTGCTTTTGAAGTTGTGTCCATGGAAGAACTTTCAAATTTTTTTGCAGGAGACTTACTATCACTCAAACTACATTGTTTGCCCCACACTCTTAGCAATATTACGTTCAAGGGAGTTTTTGGCGAAATTAATTCCAGAAAGCTTGAATACAATCCAAATCATTTGAAAGGAAATTTGGTAAATCGACATCTGGCCGCTAGACTATAACACTACACCTCAATAAAGGTCTAACAACAACTATCACAATGAATAGTCTAGGTAAGCCCGAATCAAATCGGGCTACCACTTTAACCTAACCACTCTCAAAATTTATATGGTAATTTTTTTTGATATTTTGACAGGGAGCGAATTACTAAGTGACAATAAGCTTCCACCAAGATTGTAATAAAAGTAACAAGTGACTGATAGGTTAGGTTAGGCTAACTTAGACTATTCAGTCCATTGTGATACCACATTGGTGAACTTCTCTCTTATCACCGAGTGCTGCCCGATTCCATGTTAAGCTCAATGATGACAAGGGACCTTCTTTTTATAGCCGAGTCCGAACGGCGTTCCACATTGCAGTGAAACCACTTAGAGAAGTATTGAAACCCTCAGAAATGTCACCAGCATTACTGAGGTGGGATAATCCACCGCTGAAAAATTGTTTGGTGTTCGGTCGAAGCAGGAATCGAACCTAAGACCTTGTGTATGCAAGGCGGGCATGCTAACCATTGCACCACGGTGGCTCCCAACTGATGGCGACTGATACATACCCTGTGTAGGCTTTAATTATTAAAATACCCATAAACATTAGACAGACTTAGCACCGCGTTGGGCGCCAAATTTATTTTTCTTTCATATTTTTCGAAATATTTCATTCCTTTCTGGTACATTGCATTGTTATTCTACTTAGAAAAGCTTCGACTTTGAAATATTGTTTTAAGAAGATTTAGTATACCGATAAATACACAATTTTATTAGTAAATAAATTTCATGTGAAAAGTATTTTATTTTCTAGTAAACTCTTCATATTGTACCAAAAAAAAAAAACGAGCTATTGATTGTTTCTTATTACAGCATTGGGCACCAAGTTAGCGAGATTATGGTCCTTCGAGCTTACTTGCAACAAACTTGAGTGTTTCAAAAATCATAAGAGCTAACATAAGGTAGTATTTTCCATAATGGCTTTCCAGGAAGCTTAAGTACAGACGAAATTACTTGCTCAGAAAATTTGGAAAATCGCAATCTGACCACACAGCATTATAAGTACAGTAGTTTTCGCTTATAGTCTACACCAATAGTTGCACAACTTTTTTGGACTATAAATGAAAGTCGACAGTTAAGCAAATTCATTTATAAGCCACTTTGGTATATAACTGTTGTCACACATTTCCAGGAATATGACGATAAACAGAAAATAAGAAAAAAGCAATTTATTTTGTGTACTCAGAACGCACTTTTGTTAATGTAGTTTGAGGTAAAAAAGATGGTATTTCCCTATATTCTTAATATGTATGTACCAATACTGCCAATCGGGCGCTTTTTGCCAAAATTGTATATTATTGTGGACTATATCTTAAATATTTTATATCGATTTCTTTTGATCAGCACAATAAAAGACGGAATATATGCAAAAAATCGGCCTATATGTGAAATAGATTATTCAGCAAACTATATGTGTGAAATTTATGTCATAAGGACACTAGAAGAATAATATTTGGACTATATGTGAAAATCTCCTATATGTGCGATGGCCTATAAGCGAAAACTACTGTATTAAAATGTATATAGCAAATTTTTTGATATTTTCAAAGGTAGGACATTGCTAAGCGACGATAAACCGCAACCAAACATTGACCGGTGGATACCTTGTGTAGGCTTTAATTATTCAAATACCCATAAACTTTCCACACCCTAAGACCCAAGTTGGGCGCTCGAGATTATGGTCCTTCGACCTTATTTACAACAAACTCTATTTGAAAAATCATAACAGTTAGCATAAGATAGTATTTTCCATAATGGCTTTTCAAGAAACTTAAGTACAGACCAAATTACTTGCTCAGAAAATTTGGAAAATCGCAATCTGGCCACATAGGTCTAACGGGTCACATTATAGGTCTAACAACCACTCTCAAAATGTACAGAGGAAATTTTTCCTTATTTTCAAAGGGAGGGCATTACTAAGAATGGAATAGAAATCCGACTGATGGATGCCTTGTGTAGTGTTTAATTATTAAAATACATACAGACTTTGCGGACACTGAGCCCCGCGTTGGGCGCGAATATTTTTTGCATTATCATATGTTTCGAAAATTGGTTGCTATTTCATTTATAAAATTAAAAGTAAATATTTCACAATTTCGTTGCAATTTTCGTCTGCAATTTTTTCTTCATTTTTAAAGGTTTTTTTTTCAGCTAAAAATACAGATTAGTACGTAATTTTATTGTGAACAATATTAGTTTTTCAAGAAGGTATACTTTTGATTCGAAGTTAATTTGAAAACAAATAAAATCATTAAATTGAAAAAAAACTTGCGCTGTTGCTTATTATAGCTTATTACGGTTCGCGTGAATATGGTCCTTCGATCTTATTTAACAGGTTGGCTGATAAGTCCCCGGTCTGACACATAGATGGCGTCGCTAGTATTAAATGCATATTATTTTTATATAGTACCAACCTTCAAATGATTCGTGTCAAAATTTGACGTCTGTAAGTCAATTAGTTTGTGAGATAGAGCGTCTTTTGTGAAGCAACTTTTGTTATTGTGAAAAAAAAAAATGAAAAAAAAAGAATTTCGTGTTTTGATAAAATACTGTTTTCTGAAGGGAACAAATACGGTGGAAGCAAAAACTTGGCTTGATAATGAGTTTCCGGACTCTGCCCTAGGGAAATTAACAATAATTGATGCGAACGCAAAATTCAAGCGTGGTGAAATGAGCACGGAGGACGGTGAACGCAGTGGACGCCCGAAAGAGGTGGTTACCGACGAAAACATAAAAAAATCCACAAAATGATTTTGAATGACCGTAAAATGAAGTTGATCGAGATAGCAGAGGCCCTAAAGATATCAAAGGAACGTGTTGGTCATATCATTAATCAATATTTGGATATGCGGAAGCTCTGTGCTAAATGGGTGCCGCGCGAGCTCATATTTGACCAAACACAACAACGTGTTGATGATTCTGAGCGGTGTTTGCAGCTGTTAACTCGTAATACACCCGAGTTTTTCCGTCGATATGTGACAATGGATGAAACATGGCTCCATCACTACACTCCTGAGTCCAATCGACAGTCGGCTGAGTGGACAGTGACCGGTGAACCGTTTCCGACGCGTGGAAAGACTCAAAAGCCCGCTGGCAAAGTAATGGCCTCTGTTTTTTGGGATGCGCATGGAATAATTTTTATCGATTATCTTGAGAAGGGAAAAACCATTAACAGTGACTATTATATGGCGTTATTGGAGCGTTTGAAGGTCGAAATCGCGGCAAAACGGCCCCATATGAAGAAGAAAAAAGTGTTGTTCCACCAAGACAACGCACCGTGCCACAAGTGATTGAGAACGATGGCAAAAATTCATGAATTGGGCTTCGAATTGCTTCGCCACCCACCGTATTCTCCAGATCTAGCCCCCAGCGACTTTTTCTTGTTCTCAGACCTCAAAAGGATGCTCGCAGGGAAAAAATTTGGCTGCAATGAAGAGGTGATCGCCGAAACTGAAGCCTATTTTAAGACAAAACCGAAGGAGTACTACCAAAATGGTATCAAAAAATTGGAAGGTCGTTATAATCGTTGTATCGCTCTTGAAGGGAACTAAGTTGAATAATAAAAACGAATTTTGACAAAAAAAAATGGGGTTTTCTTTGTTAGACCGGGGACTTATCAGCCAACCTGTTATATAGGTAATTTTCCGGTATGTTGACATAGAGGATATTGGGTGAAGTGATGATTAAACATCCACAACCTGTTAAGACACTGAGGCCCGCGTTGGGCGCCAATTTCATTTTTCCGTCATCAAATGTTTCGAAAATGGTTTGCTATTTTATTTATAAAATTGCAATTTAAAAGTAACTATATTGCCCTTTTTCGTTACTTTGCATTTTTTTTCTTCAGATTTTCTCTCCACATTGGAAAAGTGTCGGCTTTAAGGGATTTTTTAAATATGAATTCAGATTGGTTCGCAACTTTATTGGGAACAATATTTGTTTATCAAGAAGTTAAGGGAATATGGGTTTGTCTAAATACTATTCATGCGGAAAATATATTATTTTCCCTCACTCTGATTTGAAGTTTACTAGGAAAACACTTGTCAATAAATTGCATACATAAATTTACCAGGGACCGTAACGGTTATAAGTGCTATCAAAAAAGTTATTTTTTAATCGTTATTTTGTGACTAAAAAACAAAAAACTCGAATGAAATTCTTAAACAGAGACTTTTATTTATCCGTCATAAATAAAACTCTTTTTAGGAGTTTTATTTCTTCCTTCAGAAAATAATACTCTTTTTTGGAGTTTTATTTTTTTCTTCGGATAATAAAACTCTTTATAGGAGTTTTATTTTTTCCTTCATAAAATAAAACGCATGTTTCAAAGTGCGCAATCGAATACATCGCTTTTGGGTAAATTTTTGAACATCATAAATGTTGACAGGGAACCAAAAAGCGAAGAAATAGATAATGAGGAAGAAAAAAAACAGATTTTTATGAAATCGATAACTTTTCGCCAAGGCCGATTGATAAACCTCTTTTTGAGTTCTGGGAAGCAAAAAAAGTAAATTATCCGTATTTGTATATATCGACAAAAACTGTACAGTGTGTCCCTGCAACCCAAGTAAGCGTGGAAAGAGCATTCTCTGCTCTTAAATTGGTACTGAGCGACCTGCGTTCAAATCTTTCCGTTGAAAATTTGGAAAAAATTATGTTCGATAAATTAAACAAACTTTATATGGGATAGACTCAATACAATAAACAGTATAAAAAAAAATTAATATGAGTTTTATTTAAGACGGAAAAAATAAAACTCCTAGGAAGAGTTTTATTTTCTGAAGGAAAAAATAAAACTCCTAAAAAGAGTTTTATTTATGAACTTTTATTTTTACGTTGAAAAATAACCCTTAACTTTTGAGTTGGGAGCGTTTTTTTTAATATCACCATAGATTCTGAAAGAGCTTTCCGAGATGAATGGCCTCCGTTGACTCTAACATGAAGAGTTTTTGAGTTAAAATTTTCTAAATAACTGTTATTTACGGTCCCTGAAATTTACCCCTCTTTTAATCCCATTAAAAAAATTCTTACTAGAATAAAATCAAAAAAACAAAAATATATATTTTTTACCTTAAATAAATAACAGAGAAGGGAACTTAGCATTTCATTTCTCTAAGCCATAAAACAATTCAATGCCCACATCATAAAGAGGAATATTCACCCATCGCCAATAGAATAGTACAATTTGGCCTCAATGACAATTTAAAAATTTAATTTCCCATAAGTATTTGGGGGAAGGAGAAATTTTCGCTTATATCTCTCTGTGGATTTCACACTCTAGGCACCACAACACAATGCACCCTCTGGTCGTTGTATCCGCTTCTATCGACAGAACCACAGAATCTCTAAACAACACACAGATGAATTGTGAATCTGACATTTGGTCTTGAACTGAGGTTTATTTGCTTTAATTTTTTTTCGAGCACATTGCTTTTTTTTTTTTTTGATACGTACAACTGTTATTCATTCAAATAAACATTCATTTGGTTTGCAATAATTGAATTCAATTTGAAATTGTTGTTGTTGTGGTGGCGGTAGTTCCTCTACTACAGAAAAACAGAGTCATTTGACCACAGCGGCTTAATTCTGATGCTCCTCTCCATCATTCGTTTCCCTTAGTTTATATTCACATACGTGTACATGAGAAAATAGGGGCTTTTCATAAATTGTATGAGGGGTCTTTTCCGGTTGATAAATATGGCATTTATTTATTTTGAATCGTCCATATATATATAGACATCCCTCAACTCTAGTGTTTATGTCTGGCAATAATGGTTGTGGTCACCAGTTGTGGAGAGAGGTGGCTGTGATTGGTTTATGGTTTTCTGTGTGTAAGTTTTCGCAATGGCGATGGAAAGAGTTTTCACATAATCGATGATGACTGAGTCCTCCACAAATGTCATTGGATTTGACACCTATAACAACAACCCCAACAAATGGATTTTTTTATGTGTAATTTATTTTTTATGTATACCATGTATTTCATTATTATTTTTAATTTACTTTAATAATAAATAAAATGTAGAAGAAATTATTAATGGTATGAGTGGTTGAAGGTTCGAATGGTTCGGCAATAACTATTTGTGCTGTGCAAAAATTTCAATTTTATAGTGTAAAAACCTATATAGCGAAAACTGGCGCCCAACGCAGTATGATAAATTCAAAATTCCATATTTAGTATAAAATTTAGGTTTAAGCCATTTCATTTTAGGTTACGACTGAGACAGAGTTTATCAAACAAATGATTTAGGTGTCCGATCACCAATCTGGCACCCAAACATGTCTTCAAAAGGCTCAAGGAGTTTAAGACTATGATTTTAAGGCTATGACCTCACAACCAGCAGCTATCACAAAAATTGTGACACTACTTGGGGACGCCTCAATAACTCTCCAAGGGGCTCAAGGAGTTTTGCAATAGCTTATATACTAATTTAATTATTATAATGCTATGGAATTATTATTGAATCGTGATAAAAAAATAAGATTAAGTTAGCGCCCAACGCAGAGCAGCTCTCATAATGTACATTTGTACTAGGTTAGGTTAGGTAGCAGCCCAATGTATCAGGCTCACTTAGACTATTCAGTCCATTGTGATATCACATTGGTGAAATTCTCTCTTATCACTGAGTGCTGCCCGATTCTATGTTATATTAGACGAGAAAATAGAAAATTTTGTTAAAATTTTATTCTATAGAAAATGTTGTCAAAATTTTATTTCTATAGAAAGATTTATCAAAATTTTTCCCAATATTTATACCTAATGATTTTTTTTTTCAAAATTTCATTTCTATTGAAAATTTTGTCAAAATTTTATTTCTATTGAAAATTTTGTCAAAATTTTATTTCTATAGAAAGCTTTGTCAAGATTGTATTTTTATGGAAAATTTTGTCAAAATTTTATTTCTTTAGAAAATTTTGTAAAAATTTTATTTCTACAGAAAATGTTGTCACATTTTTATTTCTATAGAAAATTTTGTCAAAATTTTATTTCTATAGAAAATTTGTCAACATTTTATTTCTATAGAAAATTTCGTCAAAATTTTATAACTATAGAAAATTTCGTCAAAATTTTATTTCTACAGAAAATTTTGTCAAAATTTTATTTCTATAGAAAATTTTGTCAAAATTTTATGCCTATAGGAAATTTTGTCAAAATTTTATTGGTATAGAATATTTTGTCAAAATTTTATTTCAATAGAAAATTTTGTCCGAATCTTTTATTATAGACGAGTCCGAACGGCGTTCCACATTGCAGTGAAACCACTTACAGAAGCTATGAAACCCTCAGAAATGTCACCAGCATTACTGAGGTGGGATAATCCACCGCTGAAAAACTTTTTGGTATTCGGTCGAAACAGGAATCGAACCCACGACCTTGTGTATGCAAGGCGGGCATGCTAACCATTGCACCACGATGTACTACAGTAAATAAAAAAAACGAAATAGGTCCTGAAAAATTTGAAAAAAATTGGCGCCTAACGCAAAATTAAAAAGTTAAATCAATGCTCAGGTTACCGATTAGCATTGAAAATCGAGATTTTGTATACATACTCATACAACAGAGCTTTGGCGCCATAGACATCGTAGTATTCAAAGCTTTAGCAATTAAATTAATCTCCATACTTTTTGAAACGACCATATAAAAATTCACGAATACATACAACAATGCATTTAATTTTGGCGCCCAATGAAAAATAGAAAAATTGGAAACCCGAGAATATTCAGTAGAAACAGGCAAAAAGGGATAGATACGGTTGTTACATTCCCGCCATTAATTCTCATTCGCCCATTTTTTTTTTAGATTAAAAAAATATATAAACAAACTATAAAACAATATAAATTTTAAATTAAAATTTATTTAAAATTTAATGGTATAAAAACCTTAATAGGCTCTGAAATTTTTGGGGGAAAAAATTGGCGCCCAACGCAAAATCAAAAAGTTAAAAAAGGCTTAGGTTACTGCTTAGCATTTAAAATCGAGATTTTACATCCATACGTATATATAGTAGAGTTCTTTGCATAATGTGTAGGTGATTATTTTGGCGCCCAAAGCTGCGAACATATTCAAAGTCTTAGCAATAAAATTAATCTTCATACTTTTTGAAACGACCATATAAAAATTCACTAATACATATAACAATGCATTTAATTTTGGCGCCCAATGAAAAATAGAAAAATTGGAAACCCGAGAATATTCAGTAGAAACGGGCAAAAAGGGATAGATACGGTTGTTACATTCCCGCCATTAATTCTCATTCGCCCATTTTTTTTAGATTAAAAAAATATATAAACAAACTATAAAACAATATAAATTTTAAAGTAAAATTTATTTAAAATTTAATGGCATAAAAACCTTAATAGGCTCTGAAATTTTTGACAAACAAAAAATGGCGCCCAACGCAAAATCAAAAAGTTAAAACAAGGCTTAGGTTACGGCTTAGCATTTAAAATCGAGATTTTACATCCATATACGTATATAATAGAGTTCTTTGCATAATGTGTAGGGGATTATTTTGGCACCCAAAGCTGCGAACGTATTCAAAGCCTTAGCAATAAAAGTAATCTCCATACTTTTTGAACCGAGAACATTAAAACTCACATCCGCCTTGCATACACAAGGTCGTGGATTCGATTCCAGCTTCGACCGAACTCCAAAAAGTTTTTCAGCGGTGGATTATCCCACCTCAGTAATGCTGGTGACATTTCTGAGGGTTTCAAAACTTCTCTAAGTGGTTTCACTGCAATGTGGAACGCCGTTCGGACTCGGCTATAAAACGGAGGTCCCTTGTCATTGAGCTTAACATGGAATCGGGCAGCACTCAGTGATAAGAGAGAAGTTCACCAATGTCGTATCACAATGGACTGAATAGTCTAAGTGAGCCTGATACATCGGCCTGCCACGTAACCTAAACCTAATGTCACGAATACATACAAAAATACATTAAATTTTGGCGCCCAACGCAAAACCAAAAAATGAAAATGCGAGAATATGCCCGAATGGTGTATGAATTTACATTTGAAATCTTTTCCTCTCGGCAGCATTACTGAGCGGTGTAAAACCACCACTTATAATTTTTGGTGTTCAATCAAAACTGAATTCTTGTTATATAAGGCGTGCATGCTAATAATACAATTTTAGAATATCCAGTAAAAATTATAGTGCCCATTGCAAAAATCAAGTTGATTAGCAAATTTACTCTTCTCTCCTTATGGGAATTCAAAACATATTAAATTTTAATAAATCAAAATAATAAAGACAGCGTTTAACCAGAAACTCATATTGAAACAAGTATATACGGCCATAAGTTCGGCCAGGCCGAATCTTATGTACCCTCCACCATGGATTGCGTAGAAACTTCTACGAAAGTCTGTCATAGGAAGAATTTGACTCTTCCAAGGTGCTCCGGAGGTCAAATCTGGGGATCGGTTTATATGGGACCTATATATAATTATGGACCGATATCGACCAATTTTTGCACGGGTGTTTGAGGCCATATATTAACATCACGTACCAAATTTCAACTGAATCAGATAAATTTTGGTCTTCCAAGAGGTTCCGGAGGTCAAATCTGGTGATCGGTTTATATGAGGGCTATATATAATTATAAACCGATATGGACCAATTTTGGCATGGTAGTTAGAGACCATATACTAACACCATGTACCAAATTTCAGCCGGATCGTATGAAATTTGCTTCTCTTAGAGGCTCCGGAAGCCAAATCGGGGTATCGGTTTATATGGGGGCTATATATAATTATGGACCGATATGGACCAATTTTTGCATGGTTGTTAGAGACCATATACTAACACCATGTACCAAATTTCAGCCAGATCGGATGAAAATTGTTTCTCTTAGAGGCTCTGGGAATCGGGGGATCGGTTTATATGGGGACTATATATAATTATGGACCGATGTGGACCAATTTTTGCATGGTTGTTTGAGACCATATACTAACACCATGTACCAAATTTCAGCCGGATCGGATGAAAATTGTTTCTCTTAGAGGCTCTGGGAATCGGGGGATCGGTTTATATGGGGACTATATATAATTATGGACCGATGTGGACCAATTTTTGCATGGTTGTTTGAGACCATATACTAACACCATGTACCAAATTTCAGCCGGATCGGATGAAATTTGCTTTTCTTAGAGGCTCCGCAAGCCAAATCGTTGGATCGGTTTATATGGGGGCTATATATAATTATGGACCGATATGGACCAATTTTTGTATGGTTGTTAGAAACCATATACTAACACCATGCACCAAATTTCAGCCGAATCGGATGAAAATTGTTTCTCTTACAGGCTCCGCAAGCCAAATCGGGGGATCGGTTTATATGGGGGCTATATATAATTATGGACCGATGTGGACCAATTTTTGCATGGTTGTTAGAGACCATATACTGACACCATGTACCAAATTTCAGCCGGATCGGATGAAATGTGCTTCTCTTAGAGGCCTCGCAAGCCAAATTTGGGGTTCCGTTTATATGGGGGCTATACGTAAAAGTTGACCGATATGGCCCATTTGCAATACCATCCGACCTACATCAATAACAACTACTTGTGCCAAGTTTCAAGTCGATAGCTTGTTTCGTTCGGAAGTTAGCGTGATTTCAACAGACGGACGGACGGACGGACATGCTCAGATCGACTCAGAATTTCACCACGACCCAGAATATATATACTTTATGGGGTCTTAGAGCAATATTTCGATGTGTTACAAACGGAATGACAAAGTTAATATACCCCCCATCCTATGGTGGAGGGTATAAAAAAATCATGCGATTTTTTTAATTAGGTTTTATAGCAGTAGAAAATTTCAATAAAAAATATTTTGGCGCCCAAAGCCAAACTATATTATGTTTGTGTAAATTAAAACAAATATATTATTGTGTGCCTAAATAATAAAGGACAGTATTAGGCCAATAACGTATTTTTTAATCTAAGCAACCCTTATGAAGATTCCAAAAAATTTAGCATTTTAATCAATTAAAATAATATATAAGAAATACAGTTTTTCAAGATGTATTATTTATTAATTTTTATTTTATTTCTGTAAGAGTAAAAATTATTTGGCGCCCAACGCCAAACAAAATGCTAACACTTTTGTTATTCAATTGTTTAGTAAAACAAGTTAAACTAAAATATATTTGGCGCCTAACGCAAAATCAATAATTTAATTGAAGTCATCAATAAAAATTTTTAATATATAATATACATCCACGAAAATCAGATGTAGTTCCTCGTTGACTAATCTAGCGCCCAACGTAGGCGAATATTCAACGAAATTATCCTCTGTCGTTTTGAGTAATCACTTCCAATACAATTTTAATATCTTAAAATAAACACAACAATTATGCGCACATTTAGGCACTGGCAATATTTAAACAGTAACGAATTTCTGCCTTGAATTGCAGCAACATACCTGCATATATTTGTCTAGCTTGCTAGGCGGTTTATTTCTCTGCCTCAGTAATTACTACAATTGGCATACAAATGTGCCCTGTAAAGTATGTCATTACTACAGAGTTACTGCAGTCGACCACCATCTAGTCATTCAAATGGAATGTTTCCAAGTTTTGATTATTTTGGTTTTGTTTGCCATGAAGGCACCATACATGATGGAATGATTGACTAACTGACTGGGTTGACTAAATGCTTCGGTTGAGAAGCCTTGTGATAGATGGAGGAGGACTTTCCACTATATGCCACTGACTATCTTTTCCAACTTTGAACTAAATGTCGCATACATTGTCGTTGTCGTCATCGTCAACAACAACATCATCATCATCATCCACATTAGCTTCAATTAAATTAAACGATCTCATTGGTTTTCTTCAGACCCAGTGGCAATCATAAACCAAAAATGCATTTCAAGTTGTCCATCCAGATGATTTGCATTTTTTTTTTGTATCTTCTTATTAGCTGGCTACTACAGATGCCTTCTACAAATAACCTCCCACCCATTGTAATTATGCGAATGGACAATTGTGATTATCATACATCGCCCCAAAAATGGGGTCATCATCAAATTTGGTTGGTAATATATATCACATCGTTTGTCTCACTGTGACAAAGATGATGTACCTCCTCCTCTTCTAATGGAGGCACAGGTTGCAACAAATTGTTGATGTCATTGCGGTGCTTGTGTTCTGATTTCTCATTTGCATTTAACTCGATGTATGCCAATTTGAAAATACAAATGATTGACTTGTCTTGGAGCACCGATTGAAACTAAAAGTGTTTATTTGTCCAATGATCGTTTGTCCCCCAATTCGTCCATTTATTCCTCCATCCAATTGTCGCTCTGAACAATTTGACTGACTATCCATCCATCATTTGTGTTCAGTGAGTATATAAACAACAGTGCCAAGAAAATTGATGAGCCAAACCCATATATTTTAAATATAGGGAATGTAGTAGGGAAATGCGGGATTTAATTAAATTAAATTAAATTAAATTAAATTAAATTAAATTAAATTAAACTAAATTAAATTAAATTAAATTAAATTAAATTAAATTAAATTAAATTAAATTAAATTAAATTAAATTAAATTAAATTAAATTAAATTAAATTAAATTAAATTAAATTAAATTAAATTAAATTAAATTAAATTAAATTAAATTAAATTAAATTAAATTAAATTAAATTAAATTAAATTAAATTAAATTAAATTAAATTAAATTAAATTAAATTAAATTAAATTAAATTAAATTAAATTAAATTAAATTAAATTAAATTAAATTAAATTAAATTAAATTAAATTAAATTAAATTAAATTAAATTAAATTAAATTAAATTAAATTAAATTAAATTAAATTAAATTAAATTAAATTAAATTAAATTAAATTAAATTAAATTAAATTAAATTAAATTAAATTAAATTAAATTAAATTAAATTAAATTAAATTAAATTAAATTAAATTAAATTAAATTAAATTAAATTAAATTAAATTAAATTAAATTAAATTAAATTAAATTAAATTAAATTAAATTAAATTAAATTAAATTAAATTAAATTAAATTAAATTAAATTAAATTAAATTAAATTAAATTAAATTAAATTAAATTAAATTAAATTAAATTAAATTAAATTAAATTAAATTAAATTAAATTAAATTAAATTAAATTAAATTAAATTAAATTAAATTAAATTAAATTAAATTAAATTAAATTAAATTAAATTAAATTAAATTAAATTAAATTAAATTAAATTAAATTAAATTAAATTAAATTAAATTAAATTAAATTAAATTAAATTAAATTAAATTAAATTAAATTAAATTAAATTAAATTAAATTAAATTAAATTAAATTAAATTAAATTAAATTAAATTAAATTAAATTAAATTAAATTAAATTAAATTAAATTAAATTAAATTAAATTAAATTAAATTAAATTAAATTAAATTAAATTAAATTAAATTAAATTAAATTAAATTAAATTAAATTAAATTAAATTAAATTAAATTAAATTAAATTAAATTAAATTAAATTAAATTAAATTAAATTAAATTAAATTAAATTAAATTAAATTAAATTAAATTAAATTAAATTAAATTAAATTAAATTAAATTAAATTAAATTAAATTAAATTAAATTAAATTAAATTAAATTAAATTAAATTAAATTAAATTAAATTAAATTAAATTAAATTAAATTAAATTAAATTAAATTAAATTAAATTAAATTAAATTAAATTAAATTAAATTAAATTAAATTAAATTAAATTAAATTAAATTAAATTAAATTAAATTAAATTAAATTAAATTAAATTAAATTAAATTAAATTAAATTAAATTAAATTAAATTAAATTAAATTAAATTAAATTAAATTAAATTAAATTAAATTAAATTAAATTAAATTAAATTAAATTAAATTAAATTAAATTAAATTAAATTAAATTAAATTAAATTAAATTAAATTAAATTAAATTAAATTAAATTAAATTAAATTAAATTAAATTAAATTAAATTAAATTAAATTAAATTAAATTAAATTAAATTAAATTAAATTAAATTAAATTAAATTAAATTAAATTAAATTAAATTAAATTAAATTAAATTAAATTAAATTAAATTAAATTAAATTAAATTAAATTAAATTAAATTAAATTAAATTAAATTAAATTAAATTAAATTAAATTAAATTAAATTAAATTAAATTAAATTAAATTAAATTAAATTAAATTAAATTAAATTAAATTAAATTAAATTAAATTAAATTAAATTAAATTAAATTAAATTAAATTAAATTAAATTAAATTAAATTAAATTAAATTAAATTAAATTAAATTAAATTAAATTAAATTAAATTAAATTAAATTAAATTAAATTAAATTAAATTAAATTAAATTAAATTAAATTAAATTAAATTAAATTAAATTAAATTAAATTAAATTAAATTAAATTAAATTAAATTAAATTAAATTAAATTAAATTAAATTAAATTAAATTAAATTAAATTAAATTAAATTAAATTAAATTAAATTAAATTAAATTAAATTAAATTAAATTAAATTAAATTAAATTAAATTAAATTAAATTAAATTAAATTAAATTAAATTAAATTAAATTAAATTAAATTAAATTAAATTAAATTAAATTAAATTAAATTAAATTAAATTAAATTAAATTAAATTAAATTAAATTAAATTAAATTAAATTAAATTAAATTAAATTAAATTAAATTAAATTAAATTAAATTAAATTAAATTAAATTAAATTAAATTAAATTAAATTAAATTAAATTAAATTAAATTAAATTAAATTAAATTAAATTAAATTAAATTAAATTAAATTAAATTAAATTAAATTAAATTAAATTAAATTAAATTAAATTAAATTAAATTAAATTAAATTAAATTAAATTAAATTAAATTAAATTAAATTAAATTAAATTAAATTAAATTAAATTAAATTAAATTAAATTAAATTAAATTAAATTAAATTAAATTAAATTAAATTAAATTAAATTAAATTAAATTAAATTAAATTAAATTAAATTAAATTAAATTAAATTAAATTAAATTAAATTAAATTAAATTAAATTAAATTAAATTAAATTAAATTAAATTAAATTAAATTAAATTAAATTAAATTAAATTAAATTAAATTAAATTAAATTAAATTAAATTAAATTAAATTAAATTAAATTAAATTAAATTAAATTAAATTAAATTAAATTAAATTAAATTAAATTAAATTAAATTAAATTAAATTAAATTAAATTAAATTAAATTAAATTAAATTAAATTAAATTAAATTAAATTAAATTAAATTAAATTAAATTAAATTAAATTAAATTAAATTAAATTAAATTAAATTAAATTAAATTAAATTAAATTAAATTAAATTAAATTAAATTAAATTAAATTAAATTAAATTAAATTAAATTAAATTAAATTAAATTTGTTTTATTTGAATTTAAATTTATTTTAGTATAATAAACAACAAATGTTGTTTATAGTACCGACTTAATGTTGACTTTAGAATGTGCAAATGTAGACGTCTTACTTTTATATTTTGCTTCATTAAAAAATGTATTTCGTAACCCTTTATAAATGTTAATAATTTATTTATTTGAATAATTTAAAATTTTAATTAAATTGAAATTTAATTTAATAAAGCTTGGGTTCTTATCCTTCAGTTAACTTAATTTTAATAGTTGAATTTAAATTTATTTTAGTTTAATTAAAAAAAAAAAAACTAAAAAAAATAAATAATAATGAATATTTTTTATTAGTTAATTAATAAACTCAGTATATTATTTATTTTTACATATTATAATTTTAATAAACCTAAACTTTTTTTTAATCCGGGTCTATAATTAAGAGAAACAACAATAGTGACTTCTGACTAAAAATGTATAAATTTGTCGTAGGTTAAAGTGGCAGCCCGACTATTTAGCCCATTGTGATAAAATGTATCGTAAATCTTGCACTTAATAAATGTATTTGGCTATTTTTATGTTTTCTATATTTTAAAATATTTGTTTTTATAAAATTTTGATTTAAGACGAATTTAGTTTTTTTTTTTTAAATAAATAAATAGATACTTTATTTATTTGAATAAATAATTGTAAACTGTACTTCTAATTAAATTGAAGAAAATTCATTTTAATTTTATAAAACTTATTTTTTTAACCTCAATTTAATTTAGGTTTTTAATTGATTTTAGTTGAATCTTATTTAATCTATTAAAAGGTAATTTGATTAAAAATTTACTTATTTTAATTTGTATTACATTTTCAATTAAATTTAACTTTACATTAATAAATTCCATTCAATTTTTTTTCTCTAAAATTTACACTTTCGACTATTCCCAAAATGTTTACAAATCCATTCCTCAATGGCATCTCTATTATTATTGCAAAAATTGTTGGAACTCTTGTTTGGTGTTCGGGCGATGTCATTCTCATTCTCCACAAAACAATTACATTTGACAATATCGTCATTGTCGTCATAGTTATACAAAGGTATCATTTGCCAAATAACACCATAATTATATTACTCTTCTACAGCTCATCTCCCCCTAGTCTCACGAATCTCACCCCCCAACACTAAGGCCGACACAGGTATTTTCATGTGTGTAATAAGCCTTACTTTTGCCATAGTCGAATGCTGATTATCAGGGCAACCTTTGGCAAATATTCATTGAGTCAATATTCTACACCCATTTGGAGAAGTGTTAATGGTTTAGAGCCCAAAATAGGATGGGCTTGTATGAGTATTATGTTCATCGAAGTGTATGGGAATTTATTTTGTATGCTCTAAAAAGATAATAGGGGAACATTTTTACAATAATATAATTTATTTAGTATATAAAAATGCAAGGAGAAAATTATATAGTCTTATTGAAGAAGAGATATAGGTGCATGATATTTCTAGGGTTTTTAGCATTCAATCCGATTATATGTTGTATGTAAAGCTACTCCACCCTATTAAACGTTTTCTACTTCAGTTATCAGATGTCTCAGTACTACTTCTGCGAAAAAAATTTAGTCGACTGTGTCACTTTGACATTAGGCAAAAAGTACGATTAAACTGGAAACAGACCTTGAATATTCGTTAGCTTATTGGCATTGGCAGGTCATAAAAAAATACATAGCCTATCTGCAGTCTGCTTTTAAATACTCAAGAATTTTTCACTCGCTACTAAATATCTAAAAATTAAATTCGACTGATGGAAGAGCAGGAAATGGGGAGCTAGAATCGATCTTTAGAAGCATCGATCTTTACCGTCTGCGGTTGACGGTAAAAACGGCGCGTCATACCGGCGTGGTTCCTGCTAATGAAGGAGAGACTTTAATAGACACAACACGCTGGATTTTAGTGTACCCCGACGCCAAGAAACGCGAGACTTCGTGCAATCCAAGGGAAAGTTGGGAATACCTCCAATCGGAGAAAACTTTTACAGCTCGCCGAATAACGAGCCCTAGCTAAGTGCCAATTGACACTCCGCAATAAGTAGACAGAGGAACATAAGTAGGAACGTTCAAGGCGGAGTCTCCGAAATAAGCATGATGTTATCGGTAACTTGATGTTATCGGTAACCACCGGAAAACCTGGAAGATGGCAGAGCAGAAGAGGGAAGCCGGTATCCTAAGGACACATGAGAATCTTGCGGCAGATACGCCAACACTTCAGACCCCAAGAATAAGCGAAGTGCACCCAGCCCGGTAGAGACAAACCCAGGAAAGAAGTTTAAGAAAATATCGAACGTGCTGGTACCCACTGGGGTAAATGCTGGCACCCACTGGCTTGAATAAAGCTTCCGACGTAAACTTTCCTAGCGCGAAAAGGAAACCGAAGATAAAACCACGACAATAGGGCCCAAGGAATCGCCCCGATGCAACCGTTATAAAGCCCTGTGATGACCACAGTTATGCGGATGTGCTGAGAAGTTTATCCGATAAGGAGAATCCAAGGGAAGCTGAGGTGGCAGTTCAAACCGTTCGGAAGACTGTCGTGAGAGCATCCAGGTGCTGGATGCTCTCAGAAGTAAGAAGTAAGAGTGTCTATTAGAAAAATGACAAAAACACCTAATGAAGACATGAACAAAAGATGGACTTTGTCTCGCTCCCGGCAGCCGATGCGAATATACTTCTTAAGGAGACAACGATTATAATAGGATGAACCAATAGGATGGATGGTGTCGTATGAAGTTCAAAGAAGACGTCCTGCGCTGTTTCCGTTGCTTTGAATCGGGACACATCCAATGGGACTGCAAAGGACCAGACAGGAAAGAAATGGGTCTCTGCATAAAATGTGGAAGGACGTACCACAAGGAATGCACGAACGCCATGAAATGTCGCATTTGCTCTAAGAGCGAGGGCAAAGCAACAGATCACATGCCGGGCTCACGCAGCTCACACGGGTAGGCATGGCCGTAGTGAACATTGGCACTACAGCTACATTCCGGCCACCCAGCTGTGAGTGCACTACTCCGGATGCCGGCAGCCGATGCGAATATACTTCTGAAGGAGACATAGATTATAACAGGATGGACCAACTATCGTATAAAATACAAAGAAGACGTCCAGCGCTGTTTCCGTTCACAGAAAAAAATTTCAAAAAAATTTTTCCAATTAAAATCTTAATTGAGTTTTAAAAAATATTCAATTAAAAATTTAATTGCATCAACAAAATTTTTAATTGAAATAAAAATCAATCACACAAATTAATAGTATCAATTAATTTTTTAATTGGATCAATTAATTTTTTAATTGACTGTCAATTAATTTTTTAATTGATACTATCATTTCTGTGATTGAAGACATTTCAATTAAAAAATTAATTGGATCAATTAATTTCGTGATTTATTCAGAAAAATTTTTTTTGTGTGTTGCTTTGAATCGGGACACATCCAATGGGACTGCAAAGGACCAGAAAGGAAAGAAATGGGTCTCTGCATAAATTGTGGAAGGACGTACACAAGGAACGCACGAACGCTATGAAATGTTGCATTTGCTCTAAGAGCGAGGGCAAAGCAACAGATCACATGCCGGGCTCCCGCAGCTCGTACGGGTAGACATGGACGTAGCGAACATTGGCACTACATCTACATTCCGGCCACCCGGCTGTGAGTGATCTATTCCGGATTTTGCTTTTGTGTCTGAGGGCATTATTCAGAAGATACGAGAAGGGAGGGTCCTAGAGACATCAGGGAAGTGACCACCAATACATCTTTTTCCGACTGCACGACGAAGAGAAACTCGAGCGACTTCTAGAAGATAGAACGTCGAAAAGCTTGAAAGGCATGTATTAATTTCAGAACTAGACAGGGGCACGCATAAGAATCTTTACAGACGAGATGCAATGCAGATTGTCAATCATACGATGTCAACAATAAAGGCCTTCTGTAGTAAGGCCATGTCAAATAAGAAGCATAACAATGGGCGCAAGGCAGTATACTGGTGGAATACCGGCATCGATGAATGCAGACGTAACTGTATAAAGACCTGAAGGAAATAAACCAAGGCAAGTCGAAGGGGTGACGCAGTGGCAGAACACAACGCGTACGAAGAGGCAAAGAAACAATTCCAGTACAGTACAAGAGTAAGAAATAAACGGAAAGAGATACGATTAGTTATGCAGAAACAAGACACAAGAGGTCCGGAGGACAAGATGGAAACTTTATTCCCCAGACATGGAATCAGAGAAGACGAGACATGGAATCAGAGAAGATGAAATGAGATATCAAAGGAACGTGTTGGTCATATCATTCATCAATATTTGGATATGCGGAAGCTCTGTGCAAACTGGGTGCCGCGCAAGCTCACATTTGACCAAAAACAACAACGTGTTGAAGATTCTGAGTGGTGTTTGCAGCTGTTAAATCGTAATACACCCGAGTTTTTCCGTCGACATTGTGACAATGGATGATACGTGGGTCCATCACTACACTCCTGAGTCCAATCGACAGTCGGCTGAGTGGACAGCGACCGGTGAACCGTCTCCGAAGCGTGGAAAGACTCAAAAGTCCGCTGGTCTCTGTTTTTTGGGATGCGCATGGAATAATTTTTATCGATTATCTTGAGAAGGGAAAAACCATCAACAGTGACTATTATATGGCGTTATTGGAGCGTTTGAAGGTCGAAATCGCGGCAAAACGGCCCATATGAAGAAGAAAAAATTTTTGTTCCACCAAGACAGCGCACCGTGCCACAAGTCATTGAGAACGATGGCAAAAAATCATGAATTAGGCTTCGAATTGCTTCCCCACCCACCGTATTCTCCAGATCTGGCCCCAGCTACTTTTTCTTGTTCTCAGACCTCAAAAGGATGAAGAGGTGATCGCCGAAACTGAGGCCTTCTTTGAGGCAAAACCGAAGGAGTACTACCAAAATGGTATCAAAAAATTGGAAGGTCGTTATAATCGTTGTATCGCTCTTGAAGGGAACTATGTTGAATAATAAAAAAGAATTTTGACAAAAAAGTGTGTTTTTCTTTGTTAGACCGGGGACTTATCAGCCGACCTGTTAGAGTTATGGCGTCTGGTCACGGATACTTTCGAAAGTATCTGCATCGCATGGGGTAATGCAGCTCGAAGAACTGTATTTACTAAGAAAAAGAAGTCGCGGATGATGCCGAGCCACGGATAACACTAGAGGATGAAATTGGACATGTCACCCCGAGAAATATAGTCCTGAAGATGGTACAAAGTGAGAAAAACTGGGCCATAGGACGTTTTGTAAAACAAGTTCTCCGTAGGAAAAAGATTGACATGGAGACTACAACACGAGTAATATAAACTTGAATCTGAATGCAGATTGGAAGGAAATTGTCACGGACCACGTGGGGTCCCCACCTCGAAGCAATGCGAAAGCGGTTCCAAGGTGGTAATCATACCCCGAGAGAAGAGGGATGGGTCTTTAGCCGGTAGCCATTTGGAGTCCGACACACGAGCGGCTACACTGACAGGTGCAGAAAGGATTTTCCTACCCTCACCCGCAAAAAAAAAAAAAAATAATAAGTTTTATTAAATTAATTTACAAAACAATTGTACTTACATATTAATATCTTAAATATTATAGTATTTTACCTGAAATGAAAAAAAAACACAGACTTTAATAAAAATTCAAATTAGAACAAAGCATTATAAGAAAATTACATATTTGACAAGATGTTATTTAAAGAACATTATGTAAATTAACTAATACCACCAAGAGTAAAGCCTAAGAACAATTTTTTTCGCAATTTTCAAAAATACCACACAATACTGTAAATATAGCACACGAATATGTAGATGAATGATTTGATAATCCCCTAAAGATATGCAATAGAATCTCTTAACATTTTTCTCCTTATTACACTGACTTGTAAAAGACAACAGATTGGGGGTATTCGAACAGACTTGGGACATGGTGAATTTCCCACTGATATAAAAGAATTAATAATGGCTTAAAGAAAAACGTATATTGAATTTAAATATTTAAAGAGTCTGTGTATTAACAGGAGGGAAACATTTGAAACTCTGTGGAAATAAGATATGCCATAAATAACATATGAAGGGAAATCCAGGAGAAAAATAAAAAGGAAATTGTAATTTGAAAATATTTCTTAAAAAGCATTGCCTACATTGGGGAGAGGATGGATACGAGATGGATTTTCATATGACATCGAATATACAGCGGTTTTAAAAGCGAGTATAGCATCAACTTTAAGATGATCTCTAAAGAGCGACTGAGGACTATTGATTGATTTGTTTTATTCATTTTTTTTAAATACTGACATCTTTAAAACTTTTATTGAAAATTTTAGTAATAGACAATATAATATATGATAATTGGAGGCAACATTCATAGCATACTTTTAGGCTCACCGTGTTTTTTTTTATTTTTTTTTTTTAATTAATTCGATTATTATCTTCTTCAAATAACCAATATATAATACGATTGAATATTAAATGAATTTACTATTTTCATCTAAACCACTAATACCTTAAGATAATATTCTCCGTGATATTCCTTACTTACAATGAGGATTTATAATTACAGACAATTTTCAGAGCCTATTTTTAGGATCAAAAAATTTTTGTTTTTCGTATCAATTAATTAAATTTGAGTGTTCAATTATTTTAATAACCAATAGATAATATGCTAGAATATCAAATTAATTTACTATTTTCAACTAAACTACTATTATCTTAGGTAGGTAGGTAGGATAGGTGGCAGCCCGATGTATCAGGCTCACTTAGACTATTCAGTCCATTGTGATACCACTTCTCTCTTATCACTGAGTGCTGCCCGATTCCATGTTAAGCTCAATGACAAGGGACCTCCTTTTTATAGCCGAGTCCGAACGGCGTTCTACATTACAGTGAAACCACTTAGAGAAGCTTTGAAACCCTCAGAAATGTCACCAGCATTACTGAGGTGGGATAATCCACCGCTGAAAAAAACTTTTTGGTGTTCGGTCGAAGCAGGAATCGAACCCACGACCTTTTGAATGCAAGGTGGGCATGCTAACCATTGCACCACGGTGGCTCCCTACTATTACCTTAAGATAATATTTTCCATGATATTCCTTATCTACGACGGGAATTTATAATTAGAGGCAAGTTTTAGAGCCTACTTTTAGGTTAAAAAAGTTATTTTTATCGAATCTGATAACCAGTACATAATATGCTAGGATATTAAATTAATTTACTATTTTCAACTAACCCACTAATACTTTCGAGTCAAAGTTTCCCCCATAATTTGCCATTGTCATATACAAGCAATATCCATATATTGCCCTCCAAAATCAAAATCTCATCTACAAAACACCCGACCATTTCCCATAATTAGGTTTATCAAGTTATTGTTTGTTTTTATAATGTGGAAGACAATAGGAAGCAAACCACAAAAAAAAAAAAAACTTAAAACAATAACAAATTATTTTCAAGTTCTTGTACCATATACAATTTTTCTGTTGTTTCTTTGTCATTTTACGGTAATCATAAAAAAATATATATTCCATTGTAAGAAAATACTGAAATACTTGAAGCCGAAGAGGTAAGAAATGGAAAATACCATAAAGTCTGTTAACAAGTCTCAATTATGTCAAGTTTTTATTTTTAATTTTCTTCAGTTTACCATACAGTCAAGTACCATTGAACTTGGTATTAAGCCTAAAAGCAAAGACCAGCAATGAAGAACTTACAGAAAACAAAAGAAACGATTTAATGGTGATGTGGGAAAAATTACCTGAATGGTTTGAAATATTTTCTATACAATGAAGGTTTAGTCAATATTATTGAAATTTCTTTTTGATGCCAAAGAAATATTTGTAACACAATTGAAAAGAATTTGAAATAAAAATAAGATACCATAAATGGTATTTGTTTAGGTAAAAAATTAAGGTGAGTTATATTTTTAAATTATTTTTAAAGTACAAATAAAGTCGAAGGTAAGTATTTCAACATTTTTATACCCACCACCATAGAATGGTGACGGGGGTATAATAAGTTTGTCATTCCGTTTGTAACACATCGAAATATCGATTTCCGACTGTATAAAGTATATATATTCTTGATAAGGGAGAAATTCTAAGACGATATAACGATGTCCGTCTGTCCGTCTGTCTGTCTGTCAGTTGTAATCACGCTACATTCTTCAATAATGAAGCAATCGTGCTGAAAATTTTCACAAACTCGTCTTTTGTCTGCAGGCAGGTCAAGTTCGAAGATAGGCTATATCGGTCCAGGTTTTGATATAGTCCCCATATAAACCGACCTCCCGATTTGGGGTCTTGGGCTTATAGAAATCGTAGTTTTTATCCAATTTGCCTGAAATTTTAAATCTAGAGGTATTTTATGACCGTAAAGAGGTGTGCCAAAAATGGTGAGCATTGGTCCATGTTTTGGTATGGTGCCCATATAAACCGACCTCCCGATTTGGGGTCTTGGGCTTATAGAAACCGTAGTTTTTATCCAATTTGCCTGAAATTGGAAATCTAGATGTATTTTAGGACCATAAATAGGTGTGCCGAAAATGATGAGTATCGGTCCATATTTTGGTATAGCCCCCACATAGACCGATTTCCCGATTTTACTTCTTGGGCTTCTAGAATCCAAAGTTTTTATCCAATTTGCTTGAAATTGGAAATCTAGAGATATTTTCGGGTCATAAAGAGGTGTGCCGAAAACGGTGATTATCGGTCCATATTTTAGTATAGCTCCCATAAGAACGATTTCCAGATTTAACTCCTTGAGTTTCTAGAAACCGTAGTTTTTTATCTGATTTGCCTGAAATTCTAAATATTCTGGTATTTGAGGCTCAGAAAAACGTGTATCGGATTAAGTTTTTATCGGTCCATTTGGTAATGCCTCCATATAGACCGACTTCACTTCTTGATGGTGTAGAAGGCCAACTGATCATGAAAAGTGCTTAAAACTCAATGTAAAATTTCCAAATTTTACTTCCCGGTGAAAATCTACAGATTTAAGATTTCAAATCAAGACGTTATTTTATAATTTTCTTGCACACTTACAAGAGATGTTAATAATTCTTCTAAAACTCAAACAAAAATGGTTCTTATAAATCCAGAACCTGATATAGTCCTCATAGGTGAAATCTTTAAATTTACCTTCCGGAAGTGTCCTCAAGCCCTCCTGAAATTTCAAAGGAAACCCTAATATTTGGTTCATGGTGGTGGGTATTTAAGATTCGGCCCGGCCGAACTTACTGCTGTATATACTTGTTATTCGGTAAATTTGTCCATATTTTGGAAAACTTTAATGACAAAGACAGAATTCAATTTATCCCTCGAAGAAAATGCAGCCCATTAGGGCTCCACCAAAATAAATTTTTTGGCCGAAGCCGAAAACAATGTTCGGCAAAAAGGGCAGAAGGATTTTTAAGGGATATTCCCCTGAAACTTGGGATTATTTCATTAAATTAATTTTAAAACATAATAGCAAAACTTTAATGAAAACATAATAACAATGAATTGTTGCCAAAATATGTAAAACCATGACTTTAATTATGTAAAGTTGACGGTTCGATATGTTGAACGAAAAATCGTAGTATTTTTTTTTTTCATAAAAAATAAATACAATTATACCCCCATGTTCGGATATTCGGAATCGCAAGAATTTAATTTACTTATAAAGAAACAATTTAGATACTATGGGACTTAAATTAAATTTGTATTTGAAGTTCCTATCAATGATAACTATGTTGCCAAACGTTACATTTGTATGTTTTAGGGTTAAGAAAATATCGCCAAAGGAAAATTTTGCGATTCCGAATATCGGAACATGCCCTATAATCTCGGTGCGATGTCTTTGTCACTTTCCTAACAGACTCCCATACTTCCTCTTCTGTCGTGAGTGTATCCAGGTCTTGAACTCTTTGTGACATACGTCTTGATAGTTTGTACAACGGTCATATCCTTTAGTGTTCCCGTGACAGTCTCACGGAAGGTTTCTGTGTCTCCTCATTGTCCCATCACTAAAAGAACGGAGCCACTTTCCTAACAGACTCCCATAGGTTAGGTTAGGTTATGTGGCAGCCCAATGTATCAGGTTCACTTAGACTATTCAGTCCATTGTGATACCACAGTGGTGAACTTCTCCCATACTTCCCTTTCTGTCGTGAGTGTATCCAGGTCTCGAACTCTCTTGTGACATTCGTCTTGATAGTTTGTACAACGGCCATACCCTTCAGTGTGTTCCGTGACAATCTCACGGAAGGTTTCTTTATCTCCTCATTGTCCCATTACTAAAATAATGGAACCAGCCTTAGTCTTCCGAACGGTTTGAACTGCCATCTCAGCTTCGCTTCGATTCACTTTATATTTCAAACTTCTCAAAACGTCCGCAAAAATGTGCCCCTAACAGGGCGTGGTGTATCTACACCAGTATCTTCTTCATTAGCAAGTACAGTGCAGATGGGATACGTCGTTTTTAACAGCAACCGCATTATCATAGAACTTATTCTCAACATTGATGCTAGTTCCTAAAATTTGACGAAAATTTTTCAAATTAAAGTTTTAATTGTGTTTTAAAAAAATATTCAATTAAAAATTAATTGATTCAACAATTTTTTTAATTGAAACAAAAATCAATCTCAAAAGTGAATAGTATCAATTATTTTTTAATTGGATCAATTAATTTTTTAATTGACTTTCAATTATTTTTTAATTGGATCAATTAATTTTTTAATTGACTTTCAATTAATTTTTTAATTGACTTTCAATTAATTTTTTAATTGATACTATCATTTCTGTGATTGAAGACATTTCAATTAAACATTTACTTGGATCAATTAATTTCGTGATTGAATCAGAAACAATTTTTTTTGTTTGTGCTCTCCTGTCAGTTGCATTGTTTGTCGGTATATTCATTCGATATAGATCCCAAATTGGGAGCTGTTATCAGTGACCGATAAAGCAGTTGCCCTTTGGAGTTACATTCAAGGGTCCCTATGCAAACAGTGAGGTCCACGAAATGGTTTTCACAAGACCTTATGGCCACCTGTGTGGTTAGAGCCAGGACGGGCACTAATCTGGTTGTCGTATCAACAGAATCTACATTGCCAACATAATGGTGACATGAAACAGAGCGTTATCCAAGCCCTGTAGGGCAAAAATTCAATTCCCAGAGATGTTACCCTTAGGTACACATCTCGATTCATAGGTCCAATCATAGTCCATATTTGTGATTCCAAGTCAATACCATTCTTATATTCTCCGTGTTTGATTAAGGAGTTCACAGGGGCATCACCACGCTTGGTAGAATTCTATCAAAAATGGTAGATTTTTTTACTGGTTGGTAGATTAGAAGAATTTTTGTTTGTATTTTATGCAAAATATCCAACTATCCAACTATCCAACTATAGAAATAAAATTTTGCAAAGATTTTCTATAGAAATAAAATTTTTACAAAATTTTCTATCAAAATAAAGTTTTGACAAAATTTTCATAGAAATAAAATTTTGACAACATTTTCTATAGAAATAAAATTTACTGTAAAAATAAAATTTTTCAAAAATGTCTACAGATATGAAATTTTGCAAAATTTTAATTTTGCAAAATTTCATATCTTTTGCAAAATTTCATATCATATCTTTTTTAAATAAAGTGTTGCAAAAATTTTCTATATAAATAAAATGTTGCAAAAATTTTCTATAGAAATAATATTTTTACAAAATTTTCTATTGAAATGAAGTTTTGAAAAAATTTTCTAAAGAAATAAAATATTGCAAAAATTTTCTATAAAAATTAAGTTTTTGCAAAATTTTCTATAGAAATTAAATTTTGCAAAAATTTTCTATAGAAATAAAAATTTGCAACAATTTTCTAGAGAAATAAAATTTTGCAAAAATTTTCTATAGAATTGAAACTTTGACAAAATTTTCTATAGAAATGAAATTTTGTCAAAATTTTCTATAGATATAAAATTTTGACAAAGTTTCATTTCTATAAATGTAAATATATAAAATTTTGCAAAAACTTTCTATAGAAATACATTTTTGCTAAAATTTTCTATAGAAATAAAATTTTGCTAAAATTTTGACAAAAGTTTCTATAGAAATAAAATTTTGCAAAAATTTTCTACAGAAATAAAAATTTGCAACAAGTTTTTAGAGAAATAAAATTTTGCAAACATTTTCTATTGAAATGAAATTTTGAAAAATTTTCCATGGAAATAACATTTTCTATAGAAATAAAATTTTCTATAGAAATAAAATTTTGCAAAAATTTTCTATAGAAATAAAAATTTGCAACAATTTTCTAGAGAAATAAAATTTTGCAAAAATTTTCTATAGAAATGAAACTTTGACAAAATTTTCTATAGAAATGAAATTTTGTCAAAATTTTCTATAGATATAAAATTTTGACAAAGTTTCACTTCTATAGAAATAAATTTTTTCTAAAATTTTCTATAGAAATAAAATTTTGACAAAAGTGTCTATAGAAATAAAATTTTGCAAACATTTTCTACAGAAATAAAAAATTGCAACAATTTTGCACAATTTTCTATTGAAATGAAATTTTGACAAAATTTTCTATAGATATATAATTTTGACAAAATTTTCTATAGAAATGAAATTTTGACAAAATTTTCTATTTTCTGTAGATATAAAATTTTGACAAAATTTTCTATAGGAATAAAATTTTGCAAAAAATTTCTATAAAAATTAAATTTTTGCAAAATTTTCTATAGAAATAAAAGTTTGCAAAAATCTTTTTGCAATCCTCAATCCTCGCTGAAAGGCTTGTGAAAGGTGTGTGAAACTACTTAGATAAGCAATATCACCAGCATTATTGAGAGAGGATAAACCACCGGATTAAATAGCCTTCGCGCTAATAAATCACCGCTGCAAAATTTTTTGTGTTCGGTATGGGTTCTAACTGAAACCGTGACTTTTTGTATGCGGTAGTGTACCGTTGCAATATTGGGGATTCCAAAGAAAAAATAAAAAAAAATATATTTGTAGAAACTGATAAATTGACCAATAATATAGGAGATCGGGCGCCATTAAAGCTGAGGTGAAAAGAGATTTTTCTTGTTTTATAATCGCAATATGTGTTGCCCAACAATTGGCTTCTTTGACATATACGTTACACTCGGTCCAATAACATTAGCAGAAACCGGTAAATTTATTTAAAATATATAGGTGGGTGATCGGGCGCCATTGAAGCGGACGTGAGGAGAGATTTTTTCTTGTTTTGCAAACGCAACATGTCTAAAAAAACATTTTGCCAAAAATAATATTACAACTATATTAGCAGAAATTAATAATATCGATGATCGGGCGCCAAAAAAAACTTCACGATCAAATGTAAAATTTAATAAATTAACATTATTTACCACCTCTCAAACTTGGACTCTCTGAAACCTGGTCTGCTCCCCAAAGTGGATAGTTGTCTGGGGACGTTTGCTATATGAACATATTAAAATTAACCTCTCATAACTGGACACCACTCAAATGTGAACAAAATTTAGACGACTTTGATTGTCCACTTCTGACTTCACTATATCGCATTTCCTTCTAATACAAACCTTTTTTCGATGCATTTTTTTCCTTATATAGTACGAAGATTTACTTCCCCCGTGAACACATAAAATACTTAGACATAGAAGTTTAATGTGGAAAAAAAGAAACCTCCTTGTAATTACAAAGTTATTGAATTTCTCTACTCAGAAATATCCGCTTTCATTAAAAACTAATTACGTGTTTTTTTTTTCCTTTTCTGCGAAAAAGAAACCCAATTTGAAGAATAACCACAAAGGAAGGAATAATCCCAATAGGTTTGTATAAAAGTAACCAAGCAAGATTCGATTTATTCCACGCCCTGAGAATGTGGACGAGAGCACAGAAGTCTCTCCTAAACAAGATAAATTAATATTGTACACTTCATTTAATTTAGTGCCTGCAAGTGATGGCTATGATGATGGAAACTCTTAAGGATTCCCAAAGAATGCGAAACTACACCATGGGACATTGAATGGACTAAAATTAAAAAAAAAAACCAAATGAAATGAAAGCCATGGGCAGCTGGTGCGTATGGCATTGCTCGGGAGTGCTTTAGCAAAGGCCAAGACCTCACTAGATAAGATGACTGGTTGATTTACTTGACTGCTTGCAATGTTGGGCGCCAGATCCTATGAGGTAAGGAATATTAACTATAGTTGTAATAAAGTTTAGATTTTTATTGTGAAATCATTTTGTAATAGTAGCTTCATACCCATTCACGGCCTATTCCTTGGCTTTTAGGACAAGACGATATTATAAATGCCAGTAAATCTAGCATTTGCTGGTATTTGTGGTCGCTGCTATCAAGTGGGAATATCATCTCTATTTAAGTTAAATACATCAAGCAAAGTGAAAATGTATTACTCAAGAAATTGCTTTTAAAATTCAATATGCTTTGCTTTGACTAGCCTAAGGATATGCTATGTTGGGGATAAGCTAAGTGAAATCATTTCAGTGTGGTATTGGTATAAGAAGGAGGGAGGACGAAACAAAATCAAGTATAAATAAGTCGAGTCAAATTAATGAAATTTATATCAAAAATAACCAAAATTTCGGTCAGACTGAACTTTATATAGCCGCTACTATAGAATTCTACCACAAGTGGAACATTTTTTACTTTTTGGTAGATTAGTAGATTTCTTGATGTTTTGGTAGATTTAGCAAAATGTTGGCAAAATGTTTCTATTAAACTAAAATTTTGAAAAAAATTTCTATAGAAATAAAATGATGACAGAATTTTCTATAGAAAAAATATATGAAAATATATATGAAAAATGTATCTATAGAAATAAAATTCTGACAAAATTTTCTACAGAAATAAAATTTTGGCAAAATTTTTTTATGGAAATAAAATTTTGCAAAAATTTTCTATGGAAATAAAATCTGCCGAAAATTTTCTACAGAAATAAAATTTTCCAAAAATTTTCTATATAAATAAAATTTTGCAAAAATTTTCTATAGAAATAAAATTTTTCAAAAATTTTCTATAGTAATAAAATTTTCAAAAAATTTTCGATAGGAATAAAATTTTGCAAAAATTTTCTATAGAAATTAAATTTTGAAATAAAATTTAGACAATATTTTCTATAGAAATAAAATGTTGACAATATTTTTATAAAAATAAAATTTTGCAAAAATTTCCTATAGAAATAAAATTTTGACAAATTTTCTATAGAAGTAACATTTTGACAAAACTTTCTATAGAAATAAAATTTTGACAAAATTTTCTATAGAAATACAATTTTGACAAAATTTTCTATAGAAATAAAATTTTGACAAAATTTTCTATAGAAATAAAATTGTGCAAAAATTATCTAAATAAAACTTTGACAAAATTTTCTAAAGAAATATAATTTTGACAAAATTTTCTATAGAAGGAAAATGTTGACAACATTTTTTATAGAAATAAAATTTTCATAGAAATAAAATTTTGACAAAATTTTCTATAGTAATAAAGTTTTGACAAAATTTCCTATAGAAATAAAATTTTTAACAAATTTTCTATAGAAATAAAATTTTTAACAAATTTTCTAAGAAATAAAATTTTGACAAAATTTCTATAGAAATAAAATTTTGAAAAAATTTTCTATAGAAGTAACATTTTGACAAAATAGAAATAAAATTTTGATAAAATTTCCTACAGAAATAAAATTTTGGCAAAATTTTCAATGGAAATAAAATTTTGACAAAATTTTCTACAGAAATAAAATTTTGACAAAATTTTCTATAGAAGTAAATGTTTGACAAAATTTTCTATAGAAATAAAATTTTGACAAAATTATCTATAGAAATAAAATTTTGACAAAATTTTCTATAAAAATAAAATTTTGACAAAATTTTGCCAAAATTTGCTATAGAAATAAAATTTTGACAAAATTTTCTATAGAAATAAAATGTTGACAAAATTTTCTATAGAAATAAAATTTTGCAAAAATTTTCGAAATAAAACTTTGATAAAATTTTCTAAAGAAATAAAATTTTGACAAAATTTTCTATAGAAAGAAAATGGTGACAAAATTTTTTATAGAAATAAAATTTTGACAAAATTTTCTATACAAATAAAATGTTGACAAAATTGTTTATAGAAATAAAATTTTGACAAAATTTGCTATAGAAACATAATTTTGACAAAATTTTCTATAGAAATAAAATGTTGACAAAATTTTCTATTGAAATAAAATTTTGCAAAAATTTTCTAAATAAAACTTTGACAAAATTTTATTTCTTTAGAAAATATTTCTATAGAAATAAAATTTTGACAAAATTTTCTATAGAAATAAAATTTTGACAAAATTTTCTATACAAATAAAATGTTGACAGAATTTTTTATAGAAATAAAATTTTGACAAAATTTGCTATAGAAATAGAATTTTGACAAAATTTTCTATAGAAATAAAATGTTGACAAAGTTTTCTATAGAAATAAAATTTTGCAAAAATTTTCTAAATAAAATTTTGACAAAATTTGCTATAGAAACATAATTTTGACAAAATTTTCTATAGAAATAAAATGTTGACAAAATTTTCTATAGAAATAAAATTTTGCAAAAATTTTCTAAATAAAACTTTGACAAAATTTTCTAAAGAAATAAAATTTTGACAAAATTTTCTATAGAAATAATGACAAAGTTTTCTATAGAAATAAAATTTTGCAAAAATTTTCTAAATAAAATTTTGACAAAATTTGCTATAGAAACATAATTTTGACAAAATTTTCTATAGAAATAAAATGTTGACAAAATTTTCTATAGAAATAAAATTTTGCAAAAATTTTCTAAATAAAACTTTGACAAACTTTTCTAAAGAAATAAAATTTTGACAAAATTTTCTATAGAAATAAAATTTTGACAAAATTTTCTATAGAAATAAATTTTTTAAAAAATTTTCTACAGAAATAAAATTTTGACAAAATTTCTATAGAAATAAAATTTTGACAAGATTTCTATAGAAATAAAATTTTGACAAAATTTGCTATAGAAATAACATTTTGACAAAATTTCCATAGAAATAAAATTTTGATAAATTTTTCTATAGAATTAAAATTTTGACAAAGTTTTTTGTAGAAATAAAATTTTTACAAAATTTTCTATAGAAATAAAATCTGACAAAATTCTCTATAGAAATAAAATTTTGAAAACAATTTCTATAGAAATAAAATTTTGACAAAATTTTCTATAGAAATAAAATTTTGACATTTCTATAGAAATACAATTTTGACAAAATTCCCTATAGAAATAGAATTTTTAACAAATTTTCTATAGAAATAAAATTTTGACAAAATTTGCTATAGAAACATAATTTTGACAAAATTTTCTATAGAAATAAAATGTTGACAAAATTTTCTATAGAAATAAAATTTTGCAAAAATTTTCTAAATAAAACTTTGACAAAATTTTATTTCTTTAGAAAATATTTCTATAGAAATAAAATTTTGACAAAATTTTCTATAGAAATAAAATGTTGACAAAATTTTCTATACGAATAAAATGTTGACAAAATTTTTTATAGAAATAAAATTTTGACAAAATTTGCTATAGAAACAGAATTTTGACAAAATTTTCTATAGAAATAAAATTTTGACAAAATTTTCTATAGAAACAAAATTTTGCAAAAATTTTCTAAATAAAATTTTGACAAAACTTGCTATAGAAACATAATTTTGACAAAATTTTCTATAGAAATAAAATGTTGACAAAATTTTCTATAGAAATAAAATTTTGCAAAAATTTTCTAAATAAAACTTTGACAAAATTTTCTAAAGAAATAAAATTTTGACAAAATTTTCTATAGAAATAAAATTTTGACAAAATTTTTTATAGAAATAAATTTTTTAAAAAATTTTCTACAGAAATAAAATTTTGACAAAATTTCTATAGAAATAAAATTTTGACAAAATTTGCTATAGGAATAAAATTTTGACAAAATTTCCATAGAAATAAAATTTTGACAAATTGTTCTATAGAATTAAAATTTTGACAAAGTTTTTTGTAGAAATAAAATTTTTACAAAATTTTCTATAGAAATAAAATCTGACAAAATTCTCTATAGAAATAAAATTTTGAAAACAATTTCTATAGAAATAAAATTTTGACAAAATTTTCTATAGAAATAAAATTTTGACATTTCTATAGAAATACAATTTTGACAAAATTCCCTATGGGAATAGAATTTTTAACAAATTTTCTATAGAAATAAAATTTTGACTAAATTCTTTAACATCCTTCTCAGAGTTATAGATTCCAGACTGCTCATAGTTGTACAGAGTCCTTAGAGTGGTATATCCTTCTCAGAGTTATGCTGACTTTTTACGTTCGTGCCGACTCCCCAGTTTTTCGCACACTCCTCTAAACTGTCCTCAGGGTCGTACAGACTCCTTAACGTCGAACAGACTCCTTAGAGTTGTATAGACTTCTCTTCTCAAAATTGTGTCGATTCGATGATTGAGCCAAAAGACAAAACGCTTTTTCGCTGCGGTATCCGTATGTTGCCAGAAAGGTAAGAAAAGCGGTGGCTAGTTACGGACAGTACTACGATTGATCAGCCTGCACTAATAGAAAAAATTTCGTTATATTAACGAAATATGTCGTTAAAAGTCAGCCAATGAAACAAATTCGTTAATATAACGAATTTTTTCGTTAATATAACGAATTTTCTGTCAATCAAAGTAACGTTTCGTACTATTAACGAATATTTTCATTGTATTAATGAAAATGTTTCGTTATATCAATGAAAATTGTTCGTTGGCTGACTTTTAATGAAATTTTCTTTGTGTGTGTTACAATTTTTATCGGTATAATTGCTCAAACATTTTTGACTTTTTTTAATTAATTGAATAAAATACAAGTATAAATAATTTTTTGTAATTTGTTTTAAATTTATTTATATAATTGTCCCATATTTTATTTAATTTTAAATTTCATTAAATTTTGTTTTCTAGTAATTTGATCTGTATATCGCCAGTACAAAGAAATTCTGTCTTTATACTAATACTAGAAAATATAAAGCATACTTATAGGGGCTTAACAAATGCACATCATTTATTTCAAAAATCGACAATTTTCATAGGAAGAAAATCATGCCTGAAGACAAACACAAAAAATATGTAAATATGTAAATACAATTTTGCTAGGAGAAAAATATAGCAGTCCTCCTATCCCCCTTCCATTTTACAAAACTATAATAAATGGTTAAATTTAGAAAACTGGCATGAGACAAGTCAAAGCTTCATTCGCAATGTTTACCCTTTTGCTTCTATTAGAAGCACTTTGAGGGAGAAATACCAAAGAATAAAACATTAATGGCACACATTCCATTCTTAAAGGAATGTGAATACACATGTGATGTGAATATAGAAAAAAATAGAATCCTTAGGCGAGTGCAAGTATGTGATAATAGGAGCACATACACACCCTTCCACACACACACACATATATATGGCTTCCCATACAGAGACGCTATTGTAAATATATGTATATGTACGTATTTAAGCAATCTATGTTCAAGTGAAAAACAGGGTATAATTTTCATTCTATCCACGCGTCAAAATGTCGTCACTTTTCAGTTTGTTTTATTTCATTTTTTTGTGTGTTCGTTTTTTTTTCTCTCTGATGCTCTTGCCCTTTCGAGTTGATAAACACCAACACTTAAGTGTTACAAGATATACTTATATGAAGTATATACACAAACACATACACACAAAAACATTCTATAAGTGAACAATTTATATAGGAATGTTTTCACACACACATATATGCATATAATCACAACATACAATTAAATATATAGGGACATACACAGGCACATACGCACACATAGGGGAAAATCTGTGGCGGGTTGGGGGTTACAAACATACCATATTGTCCTTTGGAAAAAATTTCCATTTCTTTGGTAAAATTTCAAAAGAGAGGGAGAGCAAAAAATGACGCCAGTTTTTCATTCACATTCAAACATCGCTGTCTAATTTTTATTGATGTCGGGACCTAGAAAAAGGGTGAAGCGCAAAAAGTTGGTAAATACCACCAACCATTGATATAACTATCTTCGCACCATTAATATCGTAGAGTCTTGGAGGCATTAGGGATTCTTGGGATTCATAGAAACTATGATGAATCGTTGAGCGTCATTACAAAATTTTGTACAACTTGTACAACTCTCCATTGAAGTCGCATACAATTTCTTGAGAAGAGCAGACTTCCTCCAGTGCTTACCGTGCTTAAGTCTTACCGACTCCTACGAGTTGTGCCGAAAACTATTTGTCTAATCAACTCCCATTGATCTTAAAGACTGGAGGGCACAGAGTATTACAGACTCCTGAGTGTCGTGCAGACTCCTCAGCGTCGTGTGGACTTCTCAGAATCGTGTAGATTTCTCTGAGTCGTGTAAACTTCAGTGAGTCGTGCAGATTTTAATCCTTTTAGTCGTGAAGACTGTTCTTAGCTGTACAGAGTCCTTCTGGTGGTACAGACTTCTCAGTATATTACCGACTGATAAAGAGTCGTGCAGATTTATCTGGGATGTCGGATTACTACAGAGCCCTTCGAGCGGTACAGACTCCTCAGGGTCCTGCAGACTGCTCATAGTTGTACAGAGTCCTTAGAGGGGTACAGAATGATACAGACTTTTTAAGGTCGTTCAGACTTCTCAGTGTTGTGTAGATTCCTTCGAGTCGTATATACTGAAAGAAGAGTTTTCTTTTCCGATTAACGAAATTTTAGACAAGCAAAGTTTTCTTTTGTCACAAAGAAATTTTCTTTAAAAGCAAATAAAAAAACTTTAGAGACAATCGTTGAATCTTTTATTATAAATCCTCGTTTATTTGCTCTAAAAGAAAAACCTGTATAAGAAAGGTGAATTTCGTTTGTCTAAAATTTCGTTTCAGAGGAAAGTATTTTTTCTTTGGGTGTGGACTCAACAGGGTCTTACAAATTCATTGGAGACGTGCATACTATTCACATTTGTACAGAATCGTATGGACTTCTCAGAGTTATAGAGACTCCTCAGGGTGGTGCTGTGTCCTCTGAGCAGAACAGATTTGTACAGGGTGCTACAGACTTCTCAGTGTCATGCAGACGTGTAGACTTCTCAGTGTTGTGCACACTTCTTTGCGTCGTACAGACTACTATAATGGTACAGAGTCCTTAGAACGGTACAGACACTTCAGATTTCAAAATTTTATTTCTATAGAAAATTTTATCAAAATTTTATATCTATAGATAATTTTGTCAAATTTTTATTTTTATATAAAATTTTGTCAAAATTTTATTTCTATTGATAATTTTGTCAAAATTTTTTTTTATAGAAAATTTTTCAAAATTTTATTTTTTTTTAGAAAATTTTGTCAAAATTTTATTTCTATAGAAAATTTTGTCAAAATTTTATTTCTATAGACAATTTTGTCAAAATTTTATTTCTATAGAAAATTTTGCAAAATTTTATTTCTATAGAAAATATTGTCAAAATTTTATTTCTATAGAAAATTTTGTCAAAATTTTATTTCTATAGAAAATTTTGTCAAAATTTTATTTCTAAAGAAAATTTTGTCAAAATTTTATTTCTATAGAAAATTTTTTCAAAATTTTATTTCTATAGAAAATTTTGTCAATTTTTTTTTTATAGAAAATTTTGTCAAAATTTTATTTCTATAGAAAATTTTTTCAAAATTTTATTGCTATAGAAAATTTTGTCAAAATTTTATTTCTACACAAAATTTTGTTTAAATTTTATTTCTATAGAAAATTGTGTCAAAATTTTATTTCTATAGAAAATTTGGTAAAAATTTTATTTCTAAAGAAAATTTTGTCAAAATTTCATTTCTATAGAATATTTTGTCAAAATTTTATTTCTATAGAAAATTTTATCAAAATGTTTATTTCTATAGAAAATTTTGTCAACATTTTATTTGTAAAGAAAATTTTGTAAAAATTTTATTCCTATAGAAAATTTTGTCAACACTTTATTTCTATAGAAAATTTTGTCAAAATTTTTACATCTATAGAAAATTTTGTCAAAATTTTATTTCTATAGAATATTTTGTCAAAATTTTATTTCTATAGAAAATTTTGTCAAAATTTTATTTCTATAGAATATTTTGTCAAAATTTTATTTCTATAGAAAATTTTGTAAAAATTTTATTCCTATAGAAAATTTTGTCAAAATTTTATTTTTATAGAAAATTTTGTCAAACATTTTGTGAAAATTTTATTTATATAGAACATTTTGTGAAAATTTTATTTCTATAGAAATTTTTGTCAAAATTTTATTTCTATAGAAAATTTTGTCAAAATTTTAGTTCTATAAAAAATTTTCTCAAAATTTTATTTCTATAAAAAATTTTCTCAAAATGTTATTTCTATAGAAAATTTTCTCAAAATGTTATTTCTATAGAAACTTTTGTCAAAATTTTATTTCTATAGAATATTTTGTCAACATCTTTATTTCTATAGATAATTTTCTCAAAATTTTATTTCTATAGAACATTTTGTCAAAATTTTATTTCTATAGAAAATTTTGTCAAAATTTTATTTCTATAGAAAATTTTGTCAAAATTTTATTTCTATTAAAAATTTTGTCAACATTTTATTTCTATAGAAAATTTTGTCAAAATTTTATTTCTATATAAAATTTTGTCAAAATTTTATTTCTATAGAAAATTTTGTCAAAATTTTATTTCTATAGAAAATTTTGTCAAAATTTTATTTCTATAGAAAATTTTGTCAAAATTTTAAATCTATAAAAAACTTATTTGAACAAATCTTCGATGAATTCTCATCACTTTTACAAACTTTTTACGTGACTATTTACTGTTAAAAACATCTTCCTTAATACAGGGTCAAATTTATATACTATCCTCTGCATTTGCTTGTCGCTATGGTTTTCAACATTATTCCATTGATAGGTTTGTTGCTAGCAAACAAACTGTTGCTGCGATATTATTTCTTCTCTCGTTCTCTCTCTTTCTCGCTTACACACTTAAGTCATTTTAAGCATTCGTATGTCTTGTACATAGTTCTTTCTCGTTTCCACACTCATCATGAAATTCGCCAGTAACGCAATCATCGTAACTAATTTCTGTTCAGTTTTAGTCTTTTTTTTTTCAGAGTATATTTTTAGGAGTTTATTATCATTATAGTGCCATATGGTGGTGAACACTGTAATGCATATACGTTCGAGGTTTTATCCTATACGGTCCTTACATTTGCCGTTTCTTCCCTCTTTCCCCGTTGTTTTTTAATGTTTAAGTTTCAAGTGATAATTATTAGAAAAGAACACAACAACAACAAAAACTACAGGGTTAGAGGCAAAATACTCAAGAGAGCCTTGGGTAGAATGACATAGGATGGAAAAGAAAATGCATAGCATTCAGAGTAAAGTTTATCTTGGCGATTGTATAGCGGCGATTATTATAAGCACAGGACGATGATAATTTCATGGTGGTATGGTAATGGTAGTGAGATGTTGACATCAGCAGAAGGGACAATCCCCAATCTGAAAACGTTATGTTTGTGATGACGGTATGGTGATGGAAATGTGAATGAGGTTTGTTGATAGCCGCCATCGAGATAGTGACGTTGGTCGTTTGGTTGATAATGGTCTTACTGTTGTCGTGGACCGCATTTCCCCCGGGGTGTTTGTGGATATCTGCTTGGTTAAGCCTTGTAACCAAGTTCTGACGCAAGAGATTAATAGTTGACAGGGTAAAAATTTTATTAAAATTTTCATTATATTTTCTTTGATGTGCTCGTTTTTTTTTGTGCAGGAACTGCAGCTAAATGGTGCATTAGCTTCTGTAGTGGAAGGAGTGAATGTGAAATATTTGGTATTGAGATTAAACTGTGATGTTTTAATTAAATTTTGATGGGTAGTGATTGGTTTTTAAGAAAAAAGCGACACCAAGTTTATTTTATCATAGCATAATTTTAGGCTCTTGGAAACACTGTCAAAATAGCATATTTTTAGGCTTCAAAAGAAATATGAATACTGTGAGATTAAGATCCTCCAATGAGTTCTAAAGACTTCAATCCTAAAGACTCCAGCATTCTAAGAGACTTCCAAAATAGCCCTTAGCGTCTGCGAAGAATGGGGAATGATACATGGTCCCAGCGAGGGACTTTTTAAGGATGATAGCTAAAAGAAGCTTCTCGAAGCCAAATTGGAAGAAAACGTAGAGTAGAGCAAAAGATAGTACAAATTTTGCCATGGTAAGGCAGAAAGTGTGGGATGGTCGGTTATGACAGTGAAAAAAATACCTTCCAAATGAGTCGTTAGTTTTTGAGCCAAGCGTCCACTGATCTTGTGATTCGTCTCCCGTCCTTGATCTCCAGTGAGGTGTCCAGTGAATGACTTTCCAAAGGTAAAAGCAGAAAAGGAAATCCGTCGATTCAAAGTCTGAAGAATAGGGAGGGTAGATCAAAAATTTAAAACAAATTTTAAAATGGAAAGGCATTAAGTGTGAACAGATCCTTTATTACGGTGTTATAGACCTTTACTTATCCCCAAATGAAGTTATTTTTTTTTTCAACTCAGCTTTTAAACTGCGTCCTCAAATCTTCTCACCTTTCATCAGTACTTGAACTCCCTTGTATGAGAAGTGATACATGTGACCAGCAAATAGCTAGGGCCCAAGTTACAATAAATTTGAACATCCTTCCATTATCGCCAAATGAGGCATTGTTTCTTCAACTCAGTTCTTAAACGGCGCAATAATTCGGCATAGTATAGCTCTGAAATATTCTCGTCCTTCTCCAGTTCTCAATATCCGTTTTATTCTTAACTCATATATCGATAGCCTAATTCAAAAATTTCGTACACGACATCATGGGTCAACCACGCGATCAACCCACGCGATCATTTACATGTCTGCCGTCTCATGCACATGCCGTCTGCACATCTCCAAACGACGTTTTGTCAATAGATCATGGAAATCTATATGAAAAATATAACGCTCGACTCACGTCGGTCTTTTTCCATTTTTCACGGACGCTTCCGCTCCCAAACACATAAAATTACGAATCAAATATGGGTAAAATTTCGGCAGATGCTGTTTTGAAGAATGAAGGGTATGACTTCTTCCAATTTAGCGTTGATTCTGCGTAATACCTTGATGTAGTACAAGTCCCGTGATCTTCCTTCTCTTGCCCCGTTAGCCAATGTGGATCACACTTTATGAGTTCCACAATATGATGGTAATCACTTTTCCGGCCGGTGAGACAGTATTCGCCATCTTTACAGTACTTTGACAGGCTGCAGTCCATAGTTTCCACCGGTCTTTGGCCTCCAGTATGAACCAGTGGATCCCTTCTTCGATGCGACGGCAGTTTTTGGCCAGCATTTCTTTAGGATACCACCAAATTGCCTGCTATCTTCGATTTTCGGACACCTTTAACCGCGGTCGTAATTTTTTCCATTTCACCCTCGGTAAAAGAAGCTTCGGGGTTCCGGAAAATCACCCATCAAATCATCAGCTACCCTAGTCACTACGCGACAACAGAAATAAGAAGGCAATTTGTAATAAGCTCCGCAGTAGAAACTAGGTCCTTAAGACGCTTACCGGCAGCATTTGGGTCGAAAAAAAAACTCCAGTAAGACGAAGCAAAATGAGCGAGTCAACAAAAAATAAATAAATAAATAAAAATAACTCCATTGGGTCGAAGAGACTGATTCGATGAGGCTCCAGTAAAACATGAAAGGTCGACGGGACTCCAGAGAGTTGAAAGACTCCATGGATACAGTGCTTCGTGCAGACTCTAGAGGGTCATCAAAAATTTGAAGCTAGCCCCCAGTGAAGCGGGAAGAATCGAAGAGATTCCAGAGGGTTGAAGAGCCGGAAAAACTCCAGTAAGTGGAATAGACTCCAGTTAGTGGTAAAGATTTTAGTCAAAAGTACCGTCTCAAGTGCTACGTGGAGGCTCTAGGTGGTCATTACAAATTCTCCCTAAGTATACCTTTATCATCGTAGACACGCTAATGGGTCGAAAAACTCCTATAAGTCGATGAAACATCAGCGAGTCATAGAAACTCCATTAAGTCAAAGATGCTCCAGCTAGGAATCCAGTAAGTTAGTGACGCAAAGCTTCAATGCTTCGCGCAGACTCTACAGGGCAGTATTCCATTTAAAGCTAACCCCAGTGAAACGTGAAGAAGCCAATAGACTCCAATGGCTGAAGAGACTCCAGGCATCCGAAAATCTCCAGTGAATGGAAGAGACTCCAGCAAGACGTTCAGATTTAACAGTCGTACAGTCTCCAGTGCTACGTGGAGGCTCTGGGTGGTCGTTAAAAATTCGAAGGTAACTTCTAGATGACAATAATTCTCCTTAAGTATACTTTTAGGTATCGAAGACACGCTAGTGGGTCGAAAAAAAAACCAAGTAAGGTGAAGAAACTTGAGGGAGTCAACAAAAAAAAACTGCACTGATGTGAAGATGTTCCAGCTAGTGACACCTGAAGAGTCGTAAAAACTCTAGGTGGCCGAAAGACTCCAGCGAGCGAATCCAATGACTCGTACAGATTTTAGTCAGTGATATAGGCTTCAGTGCTTCGCACAGACAATAGATGTTCGTCCATAATATAAAGCTAACATCCAGTGAAACGTGAAGAGTCCAATTGACAGCCGAAAAACTCCAGTCAACGGAAGACTCCAGTTAGGTTAGGTTAGGTGGCAGCCCGATATATCAGGCTTACTTAGACTATTCAGTCCATTGTGATACCACATTGGTGAACTTTTCTCTTATCACTGAGTGCTGCCCGATTCCACGTTAAGCTCAATGACAAGGGACCTCCTTTTTATAGTCGAGTCCGAACGGCGTTCCACATTGCAGTGAAACCACTTAGAGAAGCTTGAAACCCTCAGAAATGTCACCAGCATTACTGAGGTGGGATAATCCACCGCTGAAAAACTTTTTTTGTTTTTCAGCGGTCATACAATTTGTGGTCAGTGGTACAGGCCCTTGGTGCTTCGTAGAGACTCTAGAGGTTCGTCTACAATTTTAAGCTAACCTCCAATGAGCCACCGTAGTGCAATGGTTACCATGTCCGCCTAGAATACACAAGGTCGTGGGTTCGATTCCTGTTTCGACCGAACACCAAAAAAGTTTTTCAGCGGTGGATTATCCCACTTCACCAATGTTGGTGACGTTTCTGAAGGTTTCAAAGCTTCTCTAAGTGGTTTCACTGCAATGTGGAATGTCGTTCGGACTCGGCAATAAAAAGGAGGTCCCTTGTCATTGAGCTTAACATGGAATCGGGCAGCACACAGTGATAAGAGAGAAGTTTACCAATGTGGTATCACAATGGACTGAATAGTCTATGTGAGCCTGATACATCGGGCTGCCTAACCTCCAATGAAGCGTGAAGAGAAGAGATTGCAGTGAGTTAAAGAGACTCCACGGAGCCGAAAACTTCAGTGAATGGAAGAGACCCTAGTTAGTCGGCCAGATGTCTAGATGTCAAAACTTCGAAAGTATGCATAATTTTCATTAAACACACTTTCAGGTATCGAAGAGACTCTGGTGAATCGCAAAAAACTCCAGTAAGCCGAAGAAACTTCAGGGAATTAAACAAAAATCCATTAAGTCGCAGAGACTCCAGTGAGCCGAAGAGGCTCCATGGAGTCGAAAAACTCTTGATAATGGAAGATACTCCATGATTCGTACTGAGCTCAGTCAGTACTACGGGCTTCAGTGCTTCGTGCAGACTCTAGAGGGTCGTTTAAAATTTGAAGCTGACCACCAGTGAAACATGAAAAGTCGAAGAAACTCCAGAGTGCCGAAAACTCCCGTGTATGGAAGAAACTCCAGTGAGTCGTACAAATTTTCATCAGTAAAGGGTGATACGGTTAAAATTTGGTCAATACAAACTTGACGTATTTCTTTGAATTTTGCATTTAAAAAACCTGAACACCCCTCATTTTGAAGGTGTGTGTGTGTAGAATGTTGCTCCTATTTTGATTTTGGAATTCACTCTTCAGTTGTCAAAATGCCGTCCAAGCAAGAAGAGCAGCGTATCAAAATTTTGCTCGCGCATCGCGAAAATCCGAGCTACTCGCACGCTAAGCTGGCAAAATCGCTTAAAGTTGCCAAATCAACCGTTACAAATGTAATTAAAGTGTTTGGGGAACGTTTGTCGACAGCCAGGAAGTCTGGATCGGGTGGAAATCGAAAACCGGAAGCCGCTGCGACGACAAAGAGATTTGCCGGTAGTTTCAAGCGAAACCCTAACCTCTCTCTCCGAGATGCCGCAAATAAGCTGGGTGTATCGTCTACAACCGTGCATCGAGCCAAAAAACGAGCCGGACTATCGACTTACAAGAAGGTAGTGACTCCACATCGCGATGATAAAGAAAATACGACGGCCAAAGTGCGATCCCGGAGGCTGTACACGACGATGCTGACGAAGTTTGACTGCGTGGTAATGGACGACGAAACCTACGTCAAAGCCGACTACAAGCAGCTTCCGGGACAGGAGTTTTATACGGCAAAAGGAAGGGGAAAGGTAGCAGATATTTTCAAGCACATAAAACTGTCAAAGTTCGCAAAGAAATATCTGGTTTGGCAAGCCATCTGTACCTGTGGCTTGAAAAGCAGCATTTTCATAGCTTCCGGGACTGTCAACCAAGAAATTTACGTGAAAGAGTGTTTGAATAAACGTCTGCTGCGTTTCCTGAAGAAACACGGTTGTTCCGTACTGTTTTGGCCGGATTTGGCATCTTGCCATTACGGTAAAAAGGCCATGGAGTGGTACGCCGCCAACAACGTGCAGGTGGTTCCCAAGGACAAGAACCCTCCCAACACGCCAGAGCTCCGCCCAATTGAGAAATATTGGGCTATTGTCAAGCGGAACCTAAAGAAGACCAAAAAAAAAACTGCTAAGGACGAGCAGCAGTTCAAGGCAAACTGGCTTTCTGCGGCGAAGAAGGTGGACAAGGTGGCTGTACAAAATCTGATGGCAGGTGTCAAGCGTGAGGCCCGGCAATTCGGATTTGGAAAAGCGAAAGCCTAACTGAATATTTTTCCTGAATTTTATACTAATTGAACTTGAAAAAGAAATTTAATTTGATTTTTTAAATAAACGATTTCACCGATTTACACGCGTTTTCCTTTGACCAAATTTTGACCGTATCACCCTTTACTATAGGCTCTGGTACTTCGTGCAGACCCAAGAGGGTCGTCTCAAATTCGTAGGTAACCTTTACATCAAAATCATTTTCATATAACATACTTTTAGGAGTTCTACATTCGACTGCTAGTCATACAAACTTCATTGGGTCATACAAACATCACTCTGGAAAGTGTCGCAGATACTGTAATAAAAAATTAATCGATAGCATGAATGACCTTTAGGTTCATATTAAAAAGCCTAGCGCAAAATAAAAACTACAAATCATATCAAAGAACAGTCAGCAATTTCACGCTTCATATCGAATGAAATTCCCAGCTCATTTCACTTTAACCACATTAACACGTTTTATTTTTTCGTTGAGACGTCATCACAATTAACCAAATTATTAACGTTACAAAAAAGTAACACAAAATACACGAAAATTACGCAATATTCCAAACAAACTGTTTGACAGAACATGACATAGCGGAAAATGAGTAAGCCAAGAGAAAAAAAAAACAAACACAGAAAACTGAACTTCATAACTGAAATATTAATGTTATGGGTGTTTTTTTTTGCTTGCTTCCCTCTCAGTTATTAACAAATTATAATGAGATGTCAGAAATAAAAAAAGGGGCCGTAATAAAGTAGGCTGGAACTGCTTGTCAGTTTAGCTCATTCATTTTGTATGCCAGTATGATTTGCATAATAATAGAAGTTGTAGTACTTCAAAAGACTAGACGTAATAAATACAAACACACACATAAACAAAAAATTATCCAAAATTCGGGAACGCGAAACAAAAAAAAAATCACAACTAATTCCAATGACAGCCGCCACCCGTTTGATGTCATGCGTCGATTCCTCTTCAGATCACGGCTGTAGTAGCCTATCTTCCCCACCCCAAAACAAAAAGGTTTACCCAACGATTGCCATACATGATAAAATGATTAACACCCAATACATGGCCAGAGTTTTAATAACATTCATTCTATTTTATATGAATGGGACTCAATAGTAGCGCCGAGGGTAGGAGAGAGTATGTGAATGGCCCATAAGGCGTTTCTACGATGTCTTCTTTTGCAAGCATCAATTTAAAATGGGCGTTGCCTCAAGTGGTTAGATGTTAAACATAACCATCGTTGTCATATCCTTCATGGTGATTAAAACAAAAGGCGGATTTCTTGAATCTCATCTCGTTGGCTTGATTGTTGTTATTGTTCAGAATGAAGGAACATTACGGTTAAATGGAATTCCATGTCTATGCAAGGCAAGGATATATGAGAAAGCAAAGAAAACAGTCACTTTGAGTCTTGCAAGTTTCATCTAAGCTGTTGAATGAACTCGAAGTTAATATCAAGGGACATATGCCCTCCAATAAATTAGGGTGAGTGAGATCCGTCGAAACTGTTGTACGACTCATGGCAGTCCTTTTGGGCAACTTGAGTTCTTTGGTATCAAACTCCAAGTATAGGGGTATAATGGGATTTACAAATCGAACGATAAACACCGACGGAACGAAGGCATGATGTTCTCGGGAGCTATACATTTTTTTTTTTCTAAAAAAAAAATTGAGTCTTCCGTAAGTACTACTGAGTGTAGAGGCTCCCCGAAGTCGAAAATCGCAGACTCCAGAGATTCGTACAGGCTCAAGGAGACATACCGTCTCCAGACTCCAATGAGTCCTACAGAATACAGAGAGCCGTACGGAATCCAAAGAGAAAAGTAGAGACCTCCGTAAGTACTACTGAGCTTCTTCTGAACCATAGAATCGCCCAAACCCTAGTGAGTCGGACAGAATCCAGAGATTCGTACAGACTTAGATGAGACGCACCGTTTCCAGACTACAGTGAGTCCTACAGAACCCATAGAGAAAAATAGAGAGAAAAGTCCATAGAGAAAGGGATTCCAGTGAGTTGCTGAGGCTCCTGTAACAACAGTTAGTCACGCAGACGCTACCTTGTCGTCCAAACCACAGAGAGTCGGACAGACTCCAGAGATTCGTACAGACTCAAGCCAGACGTACCATCTCCAGGGACTCCTACAGTCGTATAGACTCCATAGAATCGTCCAAGCACTAGTGAGTTGGACAGACTTCCGGGAGACGTACCGTTTCCAGACTCCTGCGAGTCCTACAGAATCCAGAGAGTCGTACGGAATCCAAAGGATCGCCCAAACCCTAGTGAGTCGGACAGAATCCAGAGATTCGTACAGTCTTAGATGAGACGCACCGTTTCCAGACTACAGTGAGTCCTACAGAATCCATAGAGAAAAGTAGAGAGAAAAGACCATAGAGAAAAGTAAGTACTGCTGAGCTTCTAAGGGATTCTAGTGAGTTGCAGAGGCTCCTGTAACAACTGTTAGTCACATAGACGCTACACTGTCGTCCAAACCACAGTGAGTCGTACAGACTCCAGAGATTCGTACAGACTTAGATGAGACCATTTCCAGACTACAGTGAGTTCTACAGAATCCATACACAAAAGTAGAGAGAAAAGTCCATAGAGAAAAGTAAGTACTGCTGAGCTTCTAAGGGATTCTAGTGAGTTGCAGAGGCACCTGTAACAACAGTTAGTCACGTAGACGCTACATTGTCGTTCAAACCACAGTGAGTCGGACAGACTCCAGAGATTCGTACAGACTTAGATGAGACGCACCGTTTCCAGACTACAGTGAGTCCTACAGAATCCATAGAGAAAAGTCCATGGAGAAAAGTAAGTACTGCTGAGCTTCTAAGGGATTCTAGTGAGTTACAGAGGCTCCTGTAACAACAGTTAGTCACGTAGACGCTACATTGTCGTTCAAACCACAGTGAGTCGGACAGACTCCAGAGATTCGTACAGATTCAAGCCAGACGTACCATCTCCAGGGACTCCTACAGTCGTGTAGACTCCATAGAATCGTCCAAGCACTAGTGAGTTGGACAGACTTCCAGGAGACGTACCGTTTCCAGACTCCTGCGAGTCCTACAGAATCCAGAGAGTCGTACGGTTCCAAAGGATCGCCCAAACCCTAGTGAGTCGGACAGAATCCAGAGATTCGTACAGACTTAGATGAGACGCACCGTTTCCAGACTACAGTGAGTCCTACGGAATCCATAGAGAAAATTAGAGAGGAAAGTCCATAGAGAAAAGTAAGTACTGCTGAGCTTCTAAGGGATTCTAGTGAGTTGCAGAGGCTCCTGTAACAACAGTTAGTCACGTAGACCCTATATTGTCGTCCAAACCCTAGTGAGTCGGACAGACTCTAGAGATTCGTACAGACTTAGATGAGACGCACCGTTTCCAGACTACAGTGAGTCCTACAGAATCCATAGAGAAAAGTAGAGAGAAAAGTCCATAGAGAAAAGTAAGTACTGCTGACCTTCTAAGGGATTCTAGTGAGTTGCAGAGGCTCCTGTAACAACAGTTAGTCACGTACACGCTACATTGTCGTCCAAACCACAGTGAGTTGGACAGACTCAAGAGATTCGTACAGACTCAAGCCAGACGTACCATCTCCAGGGACTCCTACAGTCGTGTAGACTCCATAGAATCGTCCAAGCACTAGTGAGTTGGACAGACTTTCAGGAGATGTACCGTTTCCAGACTCCTACGAGTTCTACAGAATCCAAAGAGTCGTACGGAATCCAAAGGGTTGAGTTGAGACTTCCTTAAGTACTGTTGCGCTTCTGAGGAATTCTAGTGAGTTGCAGAAGCTCCTGCATGTCGAAAACAGGAAACAAACCCTAGAGTCGGACAGACCACAGAGATTCGTAGAGACCCCAGCCAGATGTACCATCTCCAGTGATTCCTACATATTTCAGGATGTCGTACAGATTCCAGTCAGTCGCACAGATACCGGAGTGCCATACAGAAGCCAATGAGTCGGCTCTATAGAGTAATACGGACTCTAGAAAGGCGGGTTGAAACCGTTGCGTTGTACAGGTTTTGGTTAGTAGTGCAAGCGTTCAGACTCCAGAGACTTTTGTGTGTAGAAAAGACTCCAGTGCGTCAAGGAAACTCCAGTGAGTCGAAGAGACTCCTGGGAGCACAAGAAAGAATCGAAAAGACTTCTGTGAATCGAATAGACTCCAGCTTCGAGAAAACTCCAGTGAGTCGAAGATGTCCCATTTAATTATATAGGCTACAGTTAGTCATTGTTATACATAGTCCAAAAAGTAATACGAAGTCCACAGATTCAGGCGGAAGTTCCAGTGAATCGTACAGACTTTGGTGAATATTACAGACTCCAGTGCATGGCGCGCAGACTCTAGAGGGTATCGAAATTTCAGGGTATCGCAGATACTGCAGCAGTTCGTAGAGATTCCAGCTAGCCGAAGAGACTCCAATGAGTTAAAGATACTCCAGCGAGTTGAAGAGAACACAGGGAGACGAAGAAACCGCAGTAAAGCGATGGGATTGCAGTGGATTGAAAAAATGCGAAGGGGATTTCAGTGAATCGAAAATACTCCTGTGGATTGGAAAAACGAGTAGGTGCTCCAGTTCGTTGAAGAAGCTTTAGTGAGCACTACAAACTCTAATGAGCCCTACATACTACAGTCAGTCATACATCATCCAGTTAGTCGTACAGACACTGGAGTGTCATACAGACCTCATGAGTCGTACGGACTCCATTGAGTCGTACAGACTCTAAAGAGTCTGGTTGACTCCAATAATTCGCACAGACTTTAGCAAATTGTACAAGCTCCAGTGCTTCGTACAGACTAAATTTAAGTGCGTCGTAGATATTGCGGCAGGTCGAAGAAACTCCAGTGAAGGGACTCCAATGAGTCAAAGGTACTTCATTAAGTCGAAGATAATCCACGAAGCCGTAGAAACTGCAGTGAAGTGTAGAGATTCCACTTAATCGAGAAGACTCCAGTGAATGGAAGAGACTGCTGAGGGTCGTAGTTCTACTAGAGGGTCGTAGAAATTGACGCAGGTCGTAAAGACTTCAGAGTCGAAGAGACTCAAGTGAGACGAAACTATTCCAGTGAGTCGAAGAGACTGCAGTGGGTTGTCGTACTAATATCTATAGTCGTAGCGACTTTAAAGAGTAAAGAGAGCTTCTTGTTGTATCTTGAGAGACTCTCATGAACCGTAGAGACTCCAGCTAGACAAAGAGACTCTCGTGAACCGAAGAAACTCTAGTTAGACAAACATACTCCAGCGAGTCGAAAGACACCAATGCGCCGAAAAATCCAGCGAATTGCAGACTCTAGAGAGCCGAAGAGAATTTCCGTGAAGAGACTGCAGTGGTTTGTCATACTAATATATAAAGTCGTACAGACTTTAAAGTGTAGTGCAGGCTCCAGAATTTCGTGCAGTAGTACAAGCTCCAGAATTTCGTGCAGGCTCTATAGGATCGTTGCAATTTCAGTGGGTGGATGGTAGAAATTTTAGCAGTTCGCAGAGATTTCAGTGAATCGAAGAGACTACCTAGAGCCGAAAAACTCCAGTCAGGCTAACATACCACAGCGTGTCGAAGAGACTCCAAGGTATCGAAAAAAAACTCCTGTGAATCGTAGACACTTCAGAGTCGAAAAGACTCTAGTGAGACGATATATTCCTGTCAGTGGAAGAGACTTCCGTGAATCGAAGAGACTTCAGTAAATCGAATATATTTAGTAGGTCGAAAAAAAACTCCAGTGCCTCAAAGAAACTCCAATGAATAGAAGGGGATCCTGAGAATCGAAAATACTACACTGAGTCGAAAATACTTCAGAGACTATTTCTTCTTTATTTGCAAATCCGTTATCCGGATATAAGCGATCATACAATAAGTTAAACAAATATGTTAATAATTTCATTTCATGAACAGCTCTCGATTTCTTGCCGCTGATATCATATTACATTCATCCCGGTAGTCTGTCTATTCTTGAACAGTTTTCAGCCAGTTTACTTCTTTCGTGCCTCTTCCTCGTTGTCCTTCGATTTTTCAGAGACTACAGCGGGTCGAAATATTTAAGTGAGATCCATGCAATCTCTAGAGAGTCGTATGGAGTCAAGAGTCGTGCAGAGTCGTTCAGATTCCAGAAATCTATAAACACAAGGGAAGAATCTGAATAATCCATTGGCGGCTGAACTCGCATTTGTATTATAAAGACGGCTAGCTTGGAGACTAGCCGCGGATATTGGTATGGTTTTTTTGAGAAGTTTCCATGATTCCACCATACATTTTCAAGGTCCGAGGAGAAAATATCGATGACATGCTCTTCTAGTCCAACTACAATATCTCACTTCGAAAGACTTGCATGGTAATACGACTATAAAACAGAAAAGAAATGGCTTCTTTATGGTTGTTCCTGTTGCCAGGATGATCACAAGGCCTGTATATACCATAATCATAAACTAATACTTAACAGGTTACGGAATTGGAACCGTATTCCCAGAGTCGACTTAGGAGTCGTCCAAAGCTCCTAGGCTCTGACGTAGCGATTCGTCCAGTCCAGTATCCAGCTCCGTTCAATCCTAAGAATTCAACCAGATCGTTCTTGTCTATAGAAATTCACAGGTCATATCCTTAATTTTAATTCTATGCTACAAAAATTTTCCAATTAAATGTTACGGATATAACTAGAAAATATTTCCGTTACATTTGAAGGAATTCTTCTGCTTCTACCGCACACACAATAAATTTCCTGTCAGGTTTTGTATGGGGTAAAATTTCTCCTCAAAGTTGTTCTTAGAATATATTTTTCCAGTCTGTCTGCTCTCAAACAAAGAAATATCATCAGCAACAACATTGGTCTCAAAGAACTTTTGCCATGTCTTTTGTATGATATAGTACATGTGCAACAGGAAAGCGACACACAGCACTATAATGATGCAAAACTACCGTGATGACGATGGTGGTGGTGTTGATAATAATTCTCACTTGACTCTGTTGCAAGTTTTGTCGACTTGGTGGTGCTGTGGTTGTTGCTGCTGCTGCCTCTACTCACTACTTGTTGTTCGCGCGATAGTTTTGGTCGTTGACCTACAATGTAAAAAATAAAATAAACCATAAAGAAAGACGACAACGAAGCTGTTGTCTGAGTTTGGCTGGAAAAAGGGCAAACTACGAAAACTGGCAGATATGAGAGCAACATCTTTACATGTTGCATATTTCGTTCTTGCTGCTAAGGGGGATTTTCTTCAAATCACATGGCATGGCTAAGGCGCTTCAGCAGTTTACGCGTTCTTCTCAACGGATGGTTGCCAAGTAAAGTGGGCATAAATGCCTCTTTAATACCTCTTGGTGTCCTCTTTGGTTGAGCCCAAAGAGGTGTTTGCAACTTTCATCATGACGAAGACGATGTTGGCAAAGCTGAATACGATGAAAACGATGATGATGGCAACAACACCGACCATGTCGTCTAAGACTGTTGCTGATGTTGTTGACTTGAATGAGTAGTAGTGAGTTCTTGGGTGAAAATCTGGTCATATCAAAAGAAAATGCGATTATAAGAAAACTGGCTTTTCTTTTTTTGCTATACCGCTCTCCTCTTCACCTCAATGTGGATAGTTGGCTGGTTAGTTTTGTGTTATTTTCTACGATTTTCTTCTTTCGGCCATTAAAAGTCACGTTATAATGGTTCTAAGTTGTTTTCTACACTCACCTTGCTGCAATTTGGTGAAATGGCTTAACAGAAAAGTTGTCTTGCCAGAGTGCATCGCATGCCAACCAACCAACCAACCAACCAGGAAGTACAAACGGAATTCTAAAACTGGATTTTTGTTTACCCCCTCCTAACCAAACTACATGAACATAGAAGATTGAATAGATATGTTCATTTAAAGATCAGGATTTTTTTTGTGGTCCATGACAGAGAATCATTTATTTTAAATTGTAGCTGTAACAGGTCGGGATTGGGACAGGTAATAATATGCTATCAGTTCGTTGTAGTTTCTTTTCTTTTTTTGCGAGGACATTTTCTCTAATATGGAGATATCCACTAAATAAATAAATTCAAACGTGACGAAATTCATCGTGAACAAAACATAAAGAATATGTGCGACTTTAGATAATTCGTTCTCAGAAAATGTACGCAGGATCCACAACCTTACTTATGGATCATACTCATACCTACGATTCATACCAGTATATAGGACTAATATAGTATCACAATGGACTGTATAGTCTAAGTGAGCCTGATACATCGGGCTGCCACCTAACCTAACCTAGGACAAATATATTTTTTATTTAAATTTGTACGACTCATACATCAGGCTACCTCCATAATCTCACCTGGGATTTATGCATCTTAACCGAACAAGCTCTATCGAACTCAAGTGCTTTCTCGACCTTACAACAAATATTAGTTTGTATAACCTATGCAGCAAGTAGGAATCGTACATGTTCGTACGACTTGTATTAGTTCTAAGAACCATATACAGTTCTAAGAGCCATGTACGACTCACGCAAGTCCGTATGACGTATATAAGCCTGTTTGACTAATACAGATTCCATCGGATCTTCTCCACGTGATGATAGCAACTCTTGTTCCTTTTTTGCCAAAATCGGTCCGGTACCTGTTTCGGTAACCGACGAGACCCACAAGCCCTACATAATAGTCTCACTCATCCACAACTTGACTTATGGATCATACTAATACCTACGATTCATACCATAACATAGGACTAATATTCATTTGTTGGATTTGTACGAGCCATACATCAGGCTACCTTCATAAAACGTATAAGCAATAAGCATTTAAATCAAATATGCTCGATAGAGCTCAGGTCCTTTTCTCGACCTTACAACAAAAAACCCAACCAAGAAATCATCATGTCCGTACGACTTGTATTAGTTCTAAGAGCCATATACATCCGTACGACTCACACAAGCCCGTGTGGCGAGTGTGTGTCTGTTTGATTAATACAGAATCGAATGAGAATAGGGAGTCGGGCACCTTTTCCGCATGATGACGGGAGTTCTTGCTTCCTTTTTTTGCCAAAAAGAGCCCCTTGCAGATTAGGTAAATAACGAGATCTGTATCGATTTAAAGCAGGACCAATGGAAAGTGCTTCCCACAGGCTCTAAATATTACTTAGCACGGACTCATTTAAGTAATAACGAGACGTACGAAAAGCTAGAAATCTTATTAGATTTTACATAACTGGATTTAAAATGCAGTACGATTTCTCTGATTCTCATTGGAGCTGTACGACACGCAAAAGATTATCTACGAAACAAATTTTTCTCTCGACGACCTTCGAAAACTTTGTATAAAGGCTCAGCAACTTCTTAGAATCTGCTGAATGGTATTTTAAGCCTCTCATCGACACTCACTGAAGTCTCAACCACACCAATTCATCATCACAATGCGCCTCTTAACAACTTGCAATAGCACCCCCACGATTCATTAAGCTCGAAGAGTCTCATTTGAATCTCGGTCCGTGGAGATGCCACAATTCTCATTAGTCATTAGAATCGCACTACAATATCCACTACTCATTAGTCTCGAAGAGGAAGAGTGTCTACGAGACAAACTTTTCTCCCGACGAGTTTCATTAGAGTTTCGACGACTCTCGTTAGGTTCTACACAACTCGCATTGAAATCTACTAAGATTTCTGCAATTCTCATTGGAGCTCGAGGATTCTCAATAGTCTCAAATTTTGCTCCTGACGACTTTTATTAAAGATTCTATACAACTCGCAATAAAGCCCCGGCGATTTCGATTAGATACTTGACTACTTTTAATAGAGGATTTACAAACTTCTAACCACCTATATATTCCATATGCAAGTTAGGAACTTAACTGACGAAAAATTTCCAGTTAAAGTTAACCGGACATCGATGATGACATCGAAACATTTCTTTCTGAAATTCTTACCGAAAATTCGTCAAATTCTGATTGATATTGCATATATAACGCAATTGTCGAAGTGGCGATATTTGTTATATGTATACAACGTAACGGGGTTTCATTTCTTTATGAACTTAATTTTTAATTCGGTGTACATCGTTTCGTATTCATAGCCTAACTCATCTTTTACCACCTATATTTCACTTTTTATAATTCCCTAATGTATACTCACGTACAGTCTTAATGAAATTAAAACAAATATTTACATCTACATGGAGACCCATGTACAGAGGAAATATAAATTGTCTCTAACCTACGACGAACCATATGGGGATATGAAAGAACGTATTTTGCAAGTCAAACAAAAATGTTGCTTTTGGAAGAGCACAAAAATAGCAAATACAATAACTTTTAAAAGGATAGTTTACATATTGTCCAAACTGAATTTTTGTTTCCTTTAGGTTTTGATATCGAAATGCTGAGTGACCAAATTTATGGGACGACTGAAGGAAACGACGAGAAATATGAAAAGAAGTATAAAGTAGAAGTTTAAAACTATCTTCTATGCAGCATTGTACTTAGGCTATTCGAGTATATGGGAAACAGTGTTTAAAGGCAATTATGTGGGACGCAATGTATTAGAAAATATATGGAATATTCCAGTGCTTAAATGATAATAGTAAATCAAAGATATTTGTAAAAAATTGTCACTTCGGATTTGATGTTTTTTACTAAAATCGTTTATCATTTGAATTGGAATGTAGTACAAATTTTGATCACAAAACTGATTGATGACACTGTACTCCTAAACTCAGAATAATGGATGTTGCCAATACTTCAGTAACTTGGGTTGGGCCAAGTGTTTTTTGTAGAACAAGGACAAACATCTAAAGTGTGAAGTCATCGGTTTATAATCAAATTTTCTATCTTAAATCAAACACAAAAGCACATATATACACTACCAAACAATAGAGAAATGCTTTCACATACGAAGATATAAATTTCACGTACGTAAAGTTGAAAAAATTTCTCTATGGACAAAAGACAAACAAATATGGCCGTAAGTTCGGCCAGGCCGAGTCTTATGTACCCTCCACCATGGATAGGGTAGAAACTTCTACGAAAGACTGTCATCCACAATCGAATTACTTGGGTTGTATTATCTTAAAACTTCTTAACATCCCAGCAAAAAAAGAGCTTCCAAAAAAGTAGTTTGGATCCCCAATCTGTGATCCGGAAGTAGTGCAAACTTGGATCATCTCCAATGAATTTTACATGGGCTTGTCATAGGGCGGAAGTACTCCCTTTTTGGATCCTTTGCATTGCTTTAGAAGTTGTGCCCTGGAAGTTAATTTGAATGAAGAAATTTAAAAATCGAAAAAAATTAACCAATTTCGCTTTTTTTTCATCCATTTGTTTTATTACACTATTATCTAACGTAAAGCGTCGAAAGGTCAATTCAAATGTGTGTGATATGATCGTAATACGACACCAAGGAATAACATTCTAATTGCTTCTCGAGATGTTCTTTATTAGTATGAACGAAACAAAGAAACGCAGGTTCAAATCTCACCAGCGGCAATTTTTTTATCAAATATTTTTCTAAAAAAATTTTTTTATGTTATTCATCGTTTTTATTTTTTATTTTCGGCATATATTTTCGTATAAATATATTTTTTCCATTAAAAATCAACAAAAAAATTAAAAATTCTCGTAATTTGCAAAACCTTCTCCTTCTGAAAAACCTTCTGAATTTTGCTTCTCCAAAAGGCACCGAAGGTCAAATCTGGGGATCGGTTTATATGGGGGGGCTATATATAATTATGGACCGATTTCGACCAATTCCTGCATGGGTGTTTGAGTCCATATATTAACACCACGTACCAAATATCAACTGAATCAGATGAATTTTGGTCTTCCAAGAGGCTCCGCAAGCCAAATCGGGGGATCGGTTTATATGGGGGCTATATATAATTATGGACCGATGTGGACCAATTTTTGCATGGTTGTTAGAGACCATATACTAACACCATGTACCAAATTTCAGCCGGATCAGATGAAACTTACTTCTCTTAAAGAGAATGCAACACAAATTTGGGGGTCCGTTTATATGGGGGCTATACGTAAAAGTGGACCGATATGGCCCATTTTCAATACCATCCGACCTACATCAATAACAACTACTTGTGCCAAGTTTCAAGTCGATATCTTGTTTCCTTCGGAAGTTAGCGTGATTTCAACAGACGGACGGACATGCTCAGATCGACTCAGAATTTCATCACGACCCAGAATATATATACTTTATGGGGTCTTAAAGCAATATTTCGATGTGTTACAAACGGAATGACAAAGTTAATATACCCCCCATCCTATGGTGGAGGGTATACAAATTTCTATTTCCAATAAATTATGAGAAAATTATCTATGAAAAATATTGATTAAAAATAAAATCAAAAGTTCAACGATACATCAACCAGGAAGATGAAATTTGCTCTAGACCAAAAATATTTAATAATATCAAATATTTCATAAAAAAAACACTTTTGACAGAATTTTCTATGTAAATAAAATTTTGCCCAATGTCAGTTGAACTAATTTTTACTAACATTTTAAATTAAACAATTTATGTTTTAATTTTTTTTTTTTTTTCATAGAATTGTAAATGACATTGTCTGTAGATCATAATGCTATTTCGTAATATTTTCTATTTAATAAAGTTAAATTGAAGAACGAAGCTTGTTAGAGCATCATTACGATTTGGAGTGCAATATTATAGAAATCAACTTGAGAATTTTGTATCCTCTTGTATTCTGTCTATATTGACTCTCTTATTTTGATTAAATAATGTTTAAAGTGTTGATAGTAAATATTTAAAAAATATGTTGATATAAAAGACAATTTTCTCGGAGAAAAAAAAGAAACAAAAAATGTGAAAGGGACACAAATGTTGACAGAGATGATGGAGGTGAATCAGCATAAAAGTCTTGAACATAGAAATATTGTCGTTACTTTTTTTTCAGTTTTACTGGAAATTTGTTTAGAAAATAAACAGACATGACTTGGATAGGCTAAAGGACTCTGGCCTTTTCTTCTATGTAAACAGCAATATCAACATCATCATCACCATCACCATATTATTCTAAGGATGTATGTGGGGGTCCATACAAAAGACGGTAATGAACCGTAATACATTTTGTTCAACAGAAAGGAGAATCATGGAGAAAATTTGTTTACTTATTCCAAACACTTATTGGTAATTTGCTTTCTGTTTTTGCATACCTCAGGCAAAAGGACATGTTGATATACCATTAAATTATCAGACATGGTGTCCAAGGGCATACACTTTATATATATCAATATTAGCATATTGAGGCTATACTATACTATATAGTATTGCATATTTTCAGGCTTGTGACCATTTATAAAAATTACCATAGGGTTTGTATTTTGTTGTGGTAAATGTGAAAGGGTCAATAATTGACAATGATAGAAATATGATATTTTGAAAGCAGCTCGTGACCTTTCGTTAGTGACAAATAGTTCTAGTTATTTTTTTTTCTTGGTTTCCATTGAAATTGAAATATACCCTATACATTCCTTTATTTGGGGACCCAATAAAAATTAATTTTGAATTTTACTTAATTTTGTTTATTTTGGAATATGATAAAATAATAATGGTAGACCTTTCACAATATATTGTTGACAAACAAAGTTGCCCCTAAAAGTATGCATAATGGATTTTTTTATTTATGAAAATATGTTGACCCTTATGGCCTGTTCCTGTATATCGAACGAAAGCTTTCTTTCGTATTCCAAACAAAAGAAAATTGATTTTTGTTATTTTATTTCGAAAGGCAAGTCACTTGATATTTTGTTGTCGAGTAATAAACGAACATATACAATAAGTGTCAAGAAAAAAGTAAAAGCATTGTTAACATTTGAATGAATTCTCAGGCCAAAAATTTAAAAATACTCATTTTTAATAATCAATGTATTCTCATACAAACGAATCGAACTTTCAAAACTAGAAAAACCCAAAATCATTCGAATTCGAGTGACTGCCTTTCTTTCGAACTGGTTTTCGTTCGATATACAGGAACAGGGCATTAATATATGTTACGAGTATGTTACTTATGGTATTCCGACCTTAATGATACATAAATGATAATGTACTAACATAGAGCGTATATTTAGGTGTGAAGTCTTGGTAAACTAGAAGAAAACATTACTTGCAGGAAATTTTCCCATAGACCGAAATATTTCCTACAAAACCAATTTCATGAAAGTTCCAATTTCATGAAAGAAAAATTTTGAAAAATTTACTGTATATATTTTTTTTTTTTAATTTTTTATAGCATTTCTATGGAAAAATGTAAAAGATACTTCAACAAAATTGAAAATTTTCATAAAAATAGCCAATGGCATAAGTTGCCCCTAAAAGTATGTACTCTTAGTCTTTTCTATACACAGACAAAAATTTTACGAAAATTTTTCCAATTAAAATCTTAATAGAGTTTTAAGAAATATTCAATTAAAAATTTAATTGATTCAACAATTTTTTTTAATTGAAACAAAAATCAATCACACAAACTAATAGTATCAATCAATTTTTTAATTGACTGTTAATTAATTTTTTAATTGACTGTCAATTAATTTTTTAATTGATATTATCATTTCTGTGATTAAAGACATTTCAATTAAACAAGTATATACAGCAGTAAGTTCGGCCGGGCCGAATCTTAAATACCCACCACCATGAACCAAATATTAGGGTTTCCTTTGAAATTTCAGGAGGGCTTGAGGACTTGAGGACACTTCCCGAAGATAAATTTAAAGATTTCACCTATGAGGACTATATCAGATTCTGGATTTATAAGAACCATTTTTGTTTGAGTTTTAGAGGAATCATTAACATCTCTTGTAAGTGTGCAAGAAAATTATAAAATAACGCCTTGATTTGAAATCTTAAATCTGTAGAAGTAAAATCTGGAAATTTTACATTGAGTTTCCAGCTATTTTCATGATCAGTGCGCCTTCTACACCCTCAAGAAGTGAAGTCGGTCTATATGAAGGCATTACCAAATGGACCGATAAAAACTTAATCCGATACACGTTTTTGTGAACCTAAAATACCAGAATATTTACAATTTCAGGCAAATCAGATAAAAACTACGGTTTCTAGAAACCCAAGGAGTTGAATCGGGAGATCGTTCTTATGGGGGCTATACTAAAATATGGACCGATACTCACCGTTTTCGGCACACCTCTTTATGACCCGAAAATACCTCTAGATTTCCAATTTCAGGCAAATAGGATAAAAACTTCGGATTCTAGAAGCACAAGAAGTAAAATCGGGAAATCGGTCTATATGGGGGCTATAACAAAATATGGACCGATAATCACCATTTTCGGCACACCTCTTTATGGTCCCAAAATACCTCTAGATTTCCAATTTCAGACAAATTGGATAAAAACTACCGTTTCTATAAGCCCAAGACCCCAAATCGAGAGGTCGTTTTATATGGGGACCATACCAAAACATTAACCGATACTCACAATTTTTGGTACACGTATTTGTGGTCCTACAATACCTCTAGATTTCCAATTTCAGGTAAATTGAATAAAAACTGCGGTTTCTATAAGCCCAAGAAGTAAAATCGGGAGATCGGTCCATATGGAAGCTATACCAAAATATGGACCGATACTCACAATTTTTGGTACACGTATTTGTGGTCCTACAATACCTCTAGATTTCCAATTTCAGGTAAATTGAATAAAAACTGCGGTTTCTATAAGCCCAAGAAGTAAAATCGGGAGATCGGTCTATATGGGGGCTATACCAAAACATGGACCGATACTCACCATTTTTGGCACACCTCTTTATGATCATAAAATACCTCTAGATTTCAAATTTCAGGCAAATTGGATAAAAAGTACGATTTCTATAAGCCCAAGACCAAAAATCGGGAGGCCGGTTTATATGGGGACTATATCAAAACCTGGACCGATATAGCCCATCTTCGAACTTGACCTGCCTGCAGACAAAAGACGAGTTTGTGCAAAATTTCAGCACGATTACTTCATTATTGAAGACTGTAGCGTGATTACAACAGACAGACAGACAGACAGACGGACAGACGGACATCGTTATATCGTCTTAGAATTTCTCCCTGATCAAGAATATATATACTTTATATAGTCGGAAATCGATATTTCGATGTGTTACAAACGGAATGACAAACTTTTTATACCCCCGTCACCATTCTATGGTGGTGGGTATAAAAATTAATTGGATCAATTAATTTCGTGATTGAATCAGAAAAAAAAATTTTGTGTGTATGTTAAAATATGTTGCCCCTTAATATATAACATATGTAATGTTACTTATGATATTCAAACTTTTTAAACATAATTTAAAAATTTTTAATCAATAGAAAATAACATCTGGAGAAAAATTGGGAAAATATTACTAGAGAACATGTCAGAATTTTTTTGATACAATTTTCTGGAGAAAAATTTTCTCTAGAACAATTATGGTATACAACCGTTTGGAAAATTTGAGTTATGTATATTTGCTATAATAATTAGTAAATATAAAAAGAAAATATAACATTTTGAAAACACTAATTATATTAAATAACTTCCAAAATTGATTATAGACATTTTCTAACCAAAAGTAACACATTTTTGGGTATAATAAAATGGTCGTAAACATATCTATAGACATGTGCTTATAAAATTTTCTTTTGGCCTGTTTCTTATGGAAAAATATTAATTTTTTTTATTATTTTTATACGAATTTTAATAAATATAAAATTCTAATTTTTATTAGTTGACAATATTTTCTACATATTTTTTTTACAAAATGTTCTATATAAAATTGTTTACAAAATATTCTATACACAATTTATGTTGATAAAACATTTATAAATCCGTTTACAAATGTTTCTATATAAAATTTATGACAAAATTTTCTATAGTTTGTATGTAAAAAATTGGAAATAATTTTCTACATATAAAAAATTAGACATAATTTCATATATATATTTTTTTTTTTTTTAATTTTCCTTAAACAAAATTGCAAAATTTGTTATACAAACAAAAAAATAATTGCAAAATTTTCTACATACAAAATTTTATATACAAATAAAACTTGGCAAAATTCTTTATACATAAAATTTTCCATACATAAAATTTTAATAAAATTTTCGATATAAAAATTTTGACAAAATTTTCTATACAAAAATTTTGAAAAAATTTTCTGTATAAAAATTTTGAAAAAAAATTTCTGTATAAAAAGTTTGATAAAAATTTCAAAAAAAATTTTATTTGAAATTTTTTATATGTAGGAAATTGGAGAAAGTTTTATCAACATAATTTTTGTATAGAAAAGTTTGCCAATATTTTTTTATATATATGGGAAAAGTTTTTATATAGATAATGTCAAAATTTTTATATAGAAATTTTAATCAAAATTTTTATATAGAAAATTTTGTCAAAATTTTTGTATAGAAAATTTTAATCAAAATGTTTATATAGAAAATTTTGTCAAAATTTTTGTGTAGGAATTTTTTTCAAAAGTTTTACACAGAAAATCTTTTCAAAATTTTTGTATAGAAAATTTTATCAAACTTTTTATACAGAAAATTTTGTCAAAATTTGTATATAGAAAATTTTGTCAAAATTTTTTATAGAAAATTTTGTAAAAATTTTTTATAGAAAATTTTGTAAAAATTTTTATATAGAAAATTTTGTAAAAATTTTTTATAGAAAATTTTGTAAAAATTTTTATATAGAAAATTTTGTAAAAATTTTTTATAGAAAATTTTGTAAAAATTTTTATATAGAAAATTTTGTAAAAATTTTTTATAGAAAATTTTGTAAAAATTTTTATATAGAAAATTTTGTCAAAAGAAAATTATAAAGTAAATTATGTGTAATTGTTTATATGTAGAAAATTATTTCCAATTTTTGTATAGTAATTTTTGTCAAAGTTTTTGTATAGAAAATTTTGTCAAAATTTTTGTATAGAAAATGTTGTCAAAATTTTTGTATAGAAAAGTTTGTCAAAATATTTGTATAGAAAATTTTTATACAGAAAATTTTTTCAAAATTTTTGTATAGAAAATTTTGTCAAATTTTTTATATAGAAAATTTTGTCAAAATTTTTATATATAATATTTTCTCAGCATTTTCATATCAAAAATTTTATTAAAATTTTATGTATAGGAAATTTTTTGTATAGAGAATTTTGCCTAGTTTTATTTGTATATAAAATTTTGCGTGTAGAAAATTTAATTTTTTTTTTGTATAGAAAATTGTGCATTTTTTTTTTAGGAAAATTTTGTCAAAAGAAAATTATATTGGAAATTATGTCTAATTTTTTATATGTAGAAAATTATTTCCAATTTTTGTATAGTAAATTTTGTCAAAATTTTTATATATTTAATTTTGTCAAAATTTTTGTATAGAAAATTTTGTCAAAATTTACTATACAAACATTTTGACAAAATTTACTATACAAAAATTGGAAATAATTTTCTACATATAAAAAATTAGACATAATTTCCTACACAGAAAAAAATATCACCAAAATATTTCCAATTAAAAAGTTAATTGAAGATACAATTAACTTTTTAATCAAGATAGAACATAAAGTTAATTAAGTCAATGATTGAAAATTTTAAAATTTTTAATTAAAAAATTAATTGATACAATTAACTTTTTAATCAAATTCGGAAGACTAAGTCAGTTAAAAAAAGTGATCCAAATAAAAACTCTAAGCCAATTCAGAAAGTAATTGAAAATAGTTACCTTTTTAAATAAAAAATTAATTAGGGTTTGCATTCAAAATCAATTAAATTTTTAATTGAATCAATTAAAAAATTAATTGAAAATTGCTAATGACATCAATTAATATTTTAATCAAGAATTTTTTCTATGGCCAATTAAAACTGTGATTGATACTATCATTTTCGTGATTGAAGACATTTCAATTAAATAATTAATTGGATCAATTAATTTCGTGATTGAATCAGAAAAATTTTTTTTGTGTGTATATAATTTTCTTTTGACAAAATTTTCCTAAAAAAAAAATGCAAAAAAATGGAACATTTGCTACACGCAAAATTTTATATACAAGTAAAACTAGGCAAAATTTTCTATATAAAAAATTTCCTATACATAAAATTTTAATAAAATTTTTGATATAAAAATGTTGACAAAATATTATATACAACAATTTTGACAAAATTTCTATATAAAAATTTTTACAAAATTTTCTGTATAAAAATTTTGACAAAATTTTCTGTATAAACATTTTGAAACAATTTTCTATACAAAATTTTTGAAAAAAATTTCTGTACAAAAAGTTTGATAAAATTTTCTATACAAAAATTTTGACAACATTTTCTATACAAAAATTTTGACAAAATTTTCTAAAAAAAATTTTTTACAAAATTGTCTATACAAAAATTTTGACAAAATTGTCTATACAAAAATTTTGACAAAATTGTCTATACAAAAATTTTGACAAACTTTTCTATACAAAAATTTTGACAAAATTTTCTATACAAAATTTTTGACAAAAAATTAAAAACTTCCTATATCAAAAACAAAAAAATGCAAATTTTTTGATAGAATTTTTTATATTAAACTCTATACAAATTTTTCTATATAAAAATTTGTTTATATGAAAATTGTGACAAAATTTCCGTCTAAAAATTTTGACAAAATTTTCTGTATAAAAATGTTGAAAAAAATTTCTATACATAAATTTATTTATTATTTGACGTAAACATTTTGAATTCGTTCTACGAGAAATTATTATTGTGGCATACCTATATTTAAGTTTTCCCCCAAATTTGTATATCAAAATTTTGTAAGAATTGTAAGAATATTAAACTCTATACAAAATTTTTGATATAAAAATTTGTTTATATAAAAATTTTGACAAAATTTTCGTCTAAAAATGTTGACAAAATTTTCTGTGTAAAAATGTTGAAAATTTTTTCTATACAAAAATTTAGAAAAATTTGGGAATTGCTATATAAAATTGTGAAAAGAAATCTGAAATCCAAACAAAATTTTCGTTATAAAAAAAATTTTAAATTTTTTTTATACATATATATAATTTTGGAAAAAAAAGTTTCTATATAACTATTTAATAAAAATTGTTAACATCAACATTTTGTAAGAATTTCTATGTAAAAATGTTGACAAAATATTCTATATAAAATCAAAAAAAAGTTGACATTTTTATATAAGATTTTTGACCGAATTTTCGATACAAAAATTTTGAAAACAAAATTTTATATAAGAATTTCGACAGAATTTTCTATATAAAAATTTTGTATACAAAAATTCTTCTATAATCGAATTATTAGAAAATTATTTGACATAAACATTTTGAATTCGTTCTACGAGAAATTATTATTGTGGCATACCTATATTTAAGTTTTCTCCCAAATTTTTATATAAAAATTTTGTAAGAATTTCTATGTAAAAATTTTGACAATATATTCGATATAAAATTAAAAAAAGAAAAAAAAACTATATAAGAAAGTTGACATTTTTATATAAGATTTTTGACAGAATTTTCTATACGAAATTTTTGAAAACAAAATTTTATATAAGAATTTCGACAGAATTTTCTATAGAAAAATTCTTCTATAATCGAATTATTAGAAAATTATTTGACATAAACATTTTGAATTCGTTCTACGAGAAATTATTATTGTGGCATACCTATATTTAAGTTTTCTCCCAAAGTTTCATATAAAAATTTTGTAAGAATTTCTATGTAAAAATGTTGACAATATATTCGATATAAAATTTAAAAAAAAAAATCTATATAAAAAAGTTGACATTTTTATAGAAGATTTTTGACAGAATTATCTATACAAAAATTTTGAAAACAAAATTTTATATAAGAATTTCGACAGAATTTTCTATATAAAAATTTTGTATACAAAAATTCTTCTATAATCGAATTATTAGAAAATTATTTGACATAAACATTTTGAATTCGTTCTACGAGAAATTATTATTGTGGCATACCTATTATTAAGGTTTCTCCCAAAAGTATGCAAGATGTTGTTTTTTACAATCTCATTGTAATAAATATGCATTTAGAGAAATAGTATTTAATTATTATCTACATACCATTCATTTGTAATTGTTTTAGCAAAAATCGTCATTAATAACATCGGTCTTACCTGCAAAGAAAATGAATATGAAAAATTATTAATGTGTGGTTTCAAACATTTTTAAAATAATATATAATACAAAATTACAAAAAAATTTAATTTCTTTCTTCACCACACAATACCGCAAACAAACAAAAATGCGTTAGTTGAAAATTTTCTTATTCTCACATAAACCACAATACTGGGTTGTCATATGCCAACGCTAGGTAAAGAATGCGTGCCTGAAAATATGCAACAAATTGCAGAACGTGTTAGAGATCCCTTAGAGTTAGGCAATAGACAAGAGACCACTTCATACAATCCTATTAACCACTACTCACGGTCGTTTGTCAACAACACCACAGCCAGTCACACTATATAGACTTTTAATTTATCTTCACTTTGCCAAAAGAACTTGACATATAGGAAAAACGTGTCTAAAGAGCGAACTTCAAGTTAAACCAACAAAATAAAACAACAAGAAAAATTTCCCATAGACACAGTAGTTTGAGGTAAAAGTCGAACATATTGCTGTTGACAAAATAAATGATTTAAGCTACAAAATGAAAATCCCCAAAAATATCCCCAACATTCAAGACTTATCGTGGTTTCTAGCGTTAGAAGAAAACCTGCAGGGCTAAATAATGACTGAGTTGAGTTGGTTTGGTGAACCTGACACTGGTAACTAACAAACATTTTTCTAAAGACCAACAACCATAACCTTAACGTGTAAGCTCCATTGCCTTTTTCTTCCAAGGAAGAGAATTTTAGAGGGAACCACAAAGTTAAAAAATGATTTCAACATATGCCAATCTTCAAAAATTTACCTGGGGCCATGAACATAAGCAACAATCCCATATATAATGGCAAAGGTTTCACCATCATCACCCGGTCTACAAGTACTTCACATAACCTTCAAAGCCCAGGGCTTCGTAAAAAAAAGGAAAAACAGGAAAAAGAGAATAAAAGGGTATGAGGAAAATGTACTTTGCCATCGAACACATGGAAGTAGTACTCTATGGTTTCAGTAAACGAAAATTAGAGATGTCAGTATGTATTTTTTTATTAAATTAATATTTTTTGTTTTGTTGAAAATCATGATGGTACGAATACTTTTTGTAAGAGAATTCGTTTCTATTTGGTTTACAAATATTTCGTATATGAGCGAAATATTTGTAATAATGGTTTAATTTATACTAAAAGTAGGCAATGGTTATTAGTACGTTCGAAAACAAATTAAAGCACAAATCATTATATAAATTTATATTAGAGATCAACGTCCAGGAATTTTTAAAACAAAATTTTATATTAGAATTTCGACAGAATTTTCTATAAAAACCTTCGTACAGCTGGTCCTAGGACTAAATCCCGCAATCGGAAAAAATACGAAAACCCCTTTTCCACACGGATGAAAAAGACTGTTTTCCATATGTTTGGCTATAAACATTATATGTTTGGAACACAAATTTTTAAACACAATATTTTTGAGTGCAAGCATATAATGTTCATAAACTAGCATAACTTGTTTGGGACATATATGTTAATATGTTAGAACATATTATGTTTGGGACATAAAATGTTTGTAAATATAATATGCTTGGATGCAAACATATATTAATTTAGAAATAGCCTATAAACATATATGTGTTTAGTAGCTTGGAGCGCTATTTAACAGGGAGCGATATTGAATTAAGTTGGTGGTTGTTGCTTGTTATTACAAAATTAACATTTTATTTTTCCTTGGGCAATTGATCAGCTACTTCTTTGATCCTTACAAACTGTGTGGTCCGCTGTTTGAATCCCCGTCCGGCAAAAGGTAAAATTAAAATAAAAAAATCATACAATTGAATAATTTCTTCTACAATGTTTGTATTACAGAAAATGGTGCTAAGAACTAAAAAATCTCGTGGAAGTGAGAAAGATGTGGGGGAATATACAATTGGGCAGAAACAAAATTTTGAGCATTCAGGTCGAAAACCTATGTTTTTAGCACCTATATTACCTGTTTATTTTCATAATTCATTATGATTGTAAATATATAAATAAATAAATAAAATTTTGAGCACAATATTGTTTGGGAGAATTTTTTTAAGCATATAATATTTTTGGATGCAAAACGCTTCCAAACATATTATATGTTCACATAATAACATATTGTTTTTTGGTAGACAACATTATTGAATTTGGATGCAAAAATACAAAATGTTTGGAACTTAGACTACCCAAACATATATTGTTTAGACCAATATGCTTTCAAACATATTATATATTGGAAGAGATCAAACATATAAATGTTTGGGCAATACCCAAAAATGTATATGCTTGAAGCAAAATATGTTTGGGAGTATATGTTACAGAAGCGATTTTTTGTGAGGGTGCAACTGTTGTTAAAATCTTCAGATAGTTTAATTATAGCAGAAATATTTCTATAAAGAAATATTTGATATAAAAATCTTTTGGGTTAAGTAAAATTTCCAAAATCGTCTTTTACTTCGCAAAAAATTTTTAATTCATCCTAAAAGTATGCAACAGTTATTGGTTAGGTAGGGGTTTTTTTATCAGACAGTTTAGTTATATGAAGAATATTTGTTTAAAAAAAAATAAATAATAAAAATAATAAAATAATAAAAATTTTTTGAGGTTAAAGTGAATTTCCAAAATTATCTTTTACTGCAAAAAAAATATTTTTAAGCCATCCCAAAAGTATGCAAGAACTTTTAGTTAGTCTTAAGAATTTCTGAAAAGTCTTTTAAAACTCAAATCAAATTACATTGGGAGTCATCGTGGTGGAATTATTGCCTTGGTCATCTAACATACAGAAGGTGACAAGAAGACATAAACATAAACTGCAAGAAAACACCATTGGAAATGGTTTCCAAGACGTAGACCCTTAGAAATCGGAAGTTCTTTTCTTTATCCTAATTAATTGTACTTAACCACCTTTGATGTCAGACATTGTATTTCTTTTTAAATATTTTCGTATTAAAATATTTTTTTCCCTTGAAAAAAAAATAATTTTACCGAATGGCATATCTAACCTGTAGATAGGTTTGGTGAAAATAGTTTCACGTACGCAATATTTTGAGTAGACACAAGGCATCGCGTAACCCAACTGACACTCAAACACATATAAACAAAGGTTAGCCTGACTTCCCAACTCAGGGAACTCACCAAGATTATTGGTATCTACCATAAGTAAAACATTCATCAGGCATTGGAAAGCATATCCACAAAAAGCCAACTATTTTTTAAGATGCCACTTCTTGAAGATGTAGCTTCATAGAAGTCATGTAAAAAGCACAAGTAGCTGCAGTAATTTTCACGTATTTTTCTACGCTTCCTCGTCTCCTTAAGACGACGTGGCTGATAATGTGGCAACAACATATTTCTAATAATCTCCAAGCGTCACGTAATAATGTGATGTTTGTATCTTCATTTTCACCAACTGGAATTTTAATGTATCTTTTTTCTCTGTGGCAGAAAGGGAAAATTGAAGGGAACCTACAGTTTGTTGTGAGTTCGTGAGTCTCAACAATTCTTGGAATATACCATATAAAGCGAGAGATTTCTTTATATAATTTTTCCTTATAAAATAGCAAATATAAAATAACAAAATTAAAATTGTATCTCTATAGAAATCTAAAGATTTCTATTGAAATAAAAATTTTGAGAAAAATTTGTACTGAAACAAAAATATTGAAAAAAGTATCTATTGAAACAAACATTTTGGCAAAATTTTCAATAGAAATAAAATTTTGACAAAATTTTTAATAGAAATTAAATTTTGATACAATTTTCAATAGAAATTAAATTTTGACACAATTTTCTATAGAAATAAAATTTTGACAAAATTTTGAAAAAAAAAATCTATTGAAATGAAATTTTGAAAAAAGTTGCTACAAAAACAAAATTTTGGAAAAGTTTTGTATAGAAATAAAATTTTGACAAAATGTTCTATAGAAATTAAATTGTGACAAAATATTTTATAAAAATAAAATTTAGAGACAAAATTTCCTAAAGAAATAAAATTTTGACAAAATTTTCTATAGAAAAAAATTTTGAGAAAATTTTCTGCAGAAATAAAATTTTGAGAAAATTTTCTGCAGAAATAAAATTTTGAGAAAATTTTCGATAGAAATAAAATTTTGGCAAATTTTTCTATAGAAATAAAATTTTGACAAATATTTTCTATAGAAATAAAATTTTGACAAATATTTTATAGAAATAAAATTTTGACAAAATTGTCTATAGAAACAAATTTTGACAAAATTTTCGATAGAAATAAAATTTTGACAAATTTTTCCATAGAAATAAAATTGTAACAAAATTTTCTATAGAAATAAAATTTTGAAAATATTTTATAGAAATAAAATTTTGAAAATATTTTATAGAAATAAAATTTTGACAAAATTTTCTATAGAAATAAATTTTGACAAAATTTTCTATAGAAATAAAATTTTGACAAATTTTTCCATAGAAATAAAATTGTAATAAAATTTTCTATAGAAATAAAATTTTGAAAATATTTTATAGAAATAAAATTTGACAAAGTTTCTATAGAAATAAAATTTTGACAACATTTTCTATAGAAATAAAATATTGACAAAATTTGTTATAGAAATAAAAAATGGACAAAGTTTTCTATAGAAATATTTTTTTTGTTTTGTTATTGTTGGTTTTGTTTTTAAGCATTGTTGTTGTTTTTATTGCAGCTTAAAACCATACATTGACTAAACTACAAGTGTAGCTTAACCAACAGAGGAAAAGAATGTTTGTCAAATTTATTTGGGCAAAGCCCTATAGACTGCAAGATGGTTGGATGGACGCACGTTTCGGAACTACCACATTCCTCATCAGCATCCACTACTTGCAGCAAAACTATCAACCAATTATCAGAATAAATTGAGGCTGTTCATTAAACCCAACAATGAGCCACACTTGAACCTCCCGAAAAAAAGGTTTTGTATGATAGCCGGCTTATGCCGAAATAAATTCAAAACAAACATATCTCATTTCCTATGCCACTGTCAAATTTCCTCTTTTGGTTAAGCTACACTTGTAGTTTAGTCAATGTATGGTTTTAAGCTGCAATAAAAACAACAACAACGAAATAAAATTTTGACAAAATCTTCTATAGGAATAAAATTATGACAAAATTTTCGATAGAAATAGAATTGTGACAAATATTTGTATAGAAATAAGATTTTGGCAAAATTTTCTATAAAAAAAAAATTGACAAAATTTTCTATAGAAATACAATTTTGAGAAAATTTTCGATAGAAATAAAATTTTGACAAATTTTTCTATAGAAATAAAATTTTGACAAATATTTTCTATAGAAATAAAATTTTGACAAATATTTTGTATAGAAATAACATTTTGACAAATATTTTATAGAAATAAAATGTTGACAAAATTTTCGATAGAAATAAAATTTTGACAAATTTTTCCATAGAAATAAAATTTTGACAAATTTTTCTATAGAAATAAAATGGTGACAAAATTTGTTATAGAAATCAAAAATGGACAAAGTTTTCTATAGAAATAAAATTTTGACAAAATCTTCTATAGAAATAAAATTTTGACAAAATCTTATATAGAATAAAATTTGGACAACATTTTCTATAGAACACATTTTGACAACAAATTTTGACAAAATTTCCTATAGAAATAAAATTTGAGAAAATTTTCTATAGAAATAAAATGTTGACAAAAGTTTCTACAGAAATAAAAATTTGACAACATTTTCTATAGAAATAAAATTTTGGCGAAAGTTTCTATAGAAATAAAATTTAGAGACAAATTTTCTAAAGAAATATAATTTTGGCAAAATTTTCTAAAGAAATAAAATTTTGGCAAAATTTTCTATTGAAATAAAATGTTGACAAAACTTTCTACTGAAATAAAATGTTGACAACTTTTTTCCATAGAAATAAAATTTTAACAAACTTTTCTATAGAAATAAAATTTTTACAAAATTTTTATAGAAATAAAATGTTGACCGAATTTTCTATAGAATAAAATTTTGACAAAAATTAATAAACTTTTGAGAACATTTTCTTTAGAAATAAAATGGTGACAAAATTTGTGATAGAAATAAAATCTAGAGACAAAATAATCTAAAGAAATTAAATTTGGCAAAATTTTCTATTGAAATAAGATTTTGATAAACTTTCTATTAAAATAAAATGTTGAGAAATTTTTATATAGAAATAAAATTTTGACAAAATTTTCTATAGAAATAAAATTTTGACAAACATATTCTATAGAACTAAAATTTTGACAAAATTTTCTTTAGAAATAAAATTTTGACAAAATTTTCTATAGAAATAAAATTGTGACAAAGATTGTTATAGAAACAAAATTTAGAAGCAATTTATCTAAAAAAAAATAAAATTTGGCAAAATTTTCTATAGAAATAAAATTTTGATAAAATTTTCTATAGAAATAAAACCAGCAATTTCCTAGCGAAATAAAATATTGAGAAAAATTTCTATATTTATTGTTCCCACCGTCCATTGTTACTATTAGCCAGAATTCGGAACTTTTCGTTTCATTCCAAAAATCTTAAAGATTAGAGTAATTACGATTCTACCATTAATTTATATGTGCCAAAGCCCATAATTAAACAAAGTTAAAAAAATAAATAATGATCGATTGATATGCTGCCATATTAGTTTGCTTAATGGCCGTTAAACTCTCCCCTTCCTTATAGAAGTTTGATGTGTAATGTGTGCCAGTAAGAATTACTAGTTAGAACCATATCTCAAATATAGTTTTTCTAATTGTGAGATAGAGTCTCCAATACGTTCTATAGTAAAAATTGGCCTTCTACCAGGTCATGTTGTTTATGAGCTTAGGTCAAAATCGTTAAAGCCCAGATTTTAAGTTTTCTTTGATGTCCACATTACCAATACTTTGGTTTTTTGAGTATCTGTTTTTGCTTCTCCGATATGACTTTACAAAAAAAATTATTTTCAATTTTATTTCTGTTTATATTTCTCTAATCGAATTAAATGGTAGTTTTAGTGGCTTGTGTTTTTGGTAGTTTTGGCTATGAACGAAGGGTTGAGTGACCTCTTGGTAGAGACGATTCATTTCGCTTTTTTTTCAATATCACGCATCCCCTTTAGCTGCTGACTATGCACGGCGGCATATCATGTGGAGATTTAGGCCTTTGTTTTATTGTTCATTAAACAATTTAACAAAATTGTATTAATTGATCATATCATGCGGAGTCTCTATTTCAAATCAAAAAACCAATTCATCAGCAATGCCTACGCCCAGTAAGTGAGACGAAAGTAAATCTGTGAAAAACAAGTGTCAGAGGTTGCAAGATTAATGTTTGGATCTTTTACTTATGCTATCGATTTTATTTAATTTTGTTTAGTTATTGTATTTGTGTTTATTTTATTATTTAATAATTTTTTTTTGAGTTCAATTTAATTTGTTTCTTTACTTTAAATGAAATGAATATTACAAATTTTCAATTTTTTCAAAATTTTATTTCTATAGAAAATTGTATCAATTTTTTTTCTATCGAAAAAAAAAATTTTGGCGAAATTTTATTTCAATAGAAAATTTTCTGAAAATTTTATTGCAATAAAAGAATTTTGTCAAAATTTTATTTCTATAGAAAATGTTGTCAAAGTTTTAATTCTATAGAAATTTTTGTAAAATTATATTTCTATAGAAAATTTTGTCAAATTTTTGTTTTTATAGATATTTTTGTAAAAATTTTAATTCTATAGAAAATTTTGTCAAAATTTTATGTGTTAAGAAAATTTTGTCAAAATTTTTTGTTTTAAGAAAATGTTCTCGAAAATGTATGTATATAGAAAATTTTGTCAAAATTTTATTTCTATAGAAAATTTTGTCACAATTTTATTTCTTTGTCAAAATTTTATGTATTAAGAAAATGTTCTCAAAAATGTATGTATATAGAAAATTTTGTCAAAATTTTATTTCTGTAGAAAATCTTGTGAAAAATTTATTTCTATAGTAAATGTTGTCAAAATTTTATTTCTATAGAAAATTACGTCGAAATTTTATTTCTATAAAAACTTTTGTCAACATTTTATTTCTATAGAAAATTTTGTCAAAGTTTTATTTCTATAGAAAATTTTGTCAAAATTTTATTACTATGGAAATTTTTTTCTTTAATTTTATTTCTGACGAATATTTGGTCCAGATTTTATTTCTATAGAAAATTTTGTCAAAATTTTATTTCTGTAGAAAATTGTATAAAATTTTCTTTGCTATAGAAAAAAATTTTGACAAAATTTTATTTCAATTGAAAAATTTCTGAAAATTTTATTTCAACAAACGAATTTTGTCAAAATTTTATTTCTATAGAAAATGTAAAAGTTTTAGTTCTATAGAAATTTTTGTAAAATTTTATTTCTATAGAAAATTTTGTGAAATTTTTGTTTTTATAGACATTTTTGTCAGCATTTTATTTCTATAGAATATTTTGTCAAAATTTTATTTCTATAGAAAATTTTGTCAAAATTTTATTTCTATAGAAATTTTTGTTAAAATTTTATTTCTGTAGAAAATTGTATCAAATTTTCTTTTCTATAGAAAAAAATTTTGTCAAAATTTTTTTTTCAATGGGAAATTTTCTGAAAATTTTATTTCAATAAAAGAATTTTGTCAAAATTTTATTTCTATACAGAATTTTGTGAAAATTTAATTTCTATAGAAAATTTTGTCAAAATTTTATTTCTATAGAACATTTTGTGAAAAATTTAGTTTTATAGAAAATTTTGTCAAAATTTTATTTCTGTAGAAAATTTTGTCAAAATGTTATTTCTATAGAAAATTTTATCAAACTTTTATTACTATAAAAAATTTTGTCAAAAATTTATTTCTATAGAAAATTTTTTCAAAATTTTATTTCTATAGAAAATTTTGTCAAAATTTTATTTCTATAGAAAATTTTGTCAAAATTTTATTTCTATAGAAAATTTTGTCAAAATTTTATTTCTATAGAAAATTTTGTCAACATTTTATTTCTATAGAAAATTTTGTGAAAAATTTATTTCTATCGAAAATTTTGTCAAAATTTTATGTCTACAGAAAACTTTTTCAAAATTTTATTTCTAAAGAAAATGTCAATATTTTGTCAACATTTTATTTCTATAGAAAATTTTGTCAATATGTTATTTCCATAGAAAATTTTGTCAAAATTTTATTTCAATAGAACATTTTATTGCTTTGTCATTTTGTCAAAATTTTATTTCTGTAGAAAATTTTGTGAAAAATTTATTTCTATCGAAAATTTTGTCAAAATTTTATTACTTCAGAAAATTTTGTCAAAATTTTATTTTTATAGAAAATTTTGTCAAAATTTTATTTCTATAGAAAAGTTTGTCAAAATTTTATTTCTATAGAAAAGTTTGTCAAAATTTTATTTCTGTAGAAAATTCTATTAAAAATTTTATTTCTATAAAAAATTTTCATAGAAAATTTTGTCAAAATTTTACGTCTATAGAAAACTTTTTCAAAATTTTATTTCTATAGCAACATTTTGTCAAAATTTTATGTCTATAGAAAACTTTTTCAAAATTTTATTTCTATAGAAAATTTTTTCAAAATCTTATTTCTAAAGAAAAATTTGTCAATATTTTCTCAACATTTTATTTCTATAGAAAATTTTGTCAATATGTTATTTCTATAGAAAATTTTGTCAAAATTTTATGTATATTGAAAATTTTGTAAAAATTTTATTTCTATAGAAAATTTTGTCAAAGAAAAGAAAATTTTGTCAAAGAAAAGAAAATTTTATCAAAATTTTATTTCTGTAGAAAATTTTGTGAAAAATTTATTTCTATCGAAAATTTTCTCAAAATTTTATTTCATAGAAAATTTTATCACAACTTTATTTCCATAAAAATTGTGTAAAAATTTTATTTATATAGAAAATTTTGTCGAAATTTTATATCTATATAAATTTTTGTCAAAATTTTATTTCTATAGAAAATTTTTTCAAAATTTTATTTTTATAGAAATTTTTGTCAAAATTTTATTTCTGTAGAAAATTGTAACAAATTTTTATACAAACTTTTGTCAAAATTTTATTTCTATAGAAAATTTTATCAAAATTTTATTTCTATAGAAAATTTGGTCACAATTTTATTTCTGTAGAAAATGTTGTCAAAATTTTATTTCTATAGAAAATTTTATCAAAATTTTATGTCTATAGAAAATTTTGTCAAAATTTTATGTATACAGAAACTTCGTCAAAATTTTATATATTAAGAAAATTTTGTCAAAATTTTATTTCTATAGAAAATGTTGTCAAAATTTTATTTCTATAGAAAATTTTTTCAAAATTTTATTTCCATAGAAAATTTTGGCTAAGTTTTATTTCTATAAAACATTTTGTCAAAATTTAATGTCTATAGAAAACTTTGTCAAAATTTTATTTCTATAGAAAATTTTGTTAAAATTTTATATATAGAGAAAATTTTGTCAAAATTTTATTTCTATAGAAAATTTGGTTCAAATTTTATTTTTATAGAAAATTTTGTCAAAATTTTATTTCTATAGAAATTTTGGTTCAAATTTTATTTTTATAAAAAATTTTGTCAAAATTTTATTTCTATAGCAACATTTTGTCAAAATTTTATGTCTATAGAAAACTTTTTCAAAATTTTATTTCTATAGAAAATTTTTTCAAAATCTTACTTCTAAAGAAAATTTTGTCAATATTTTCTCAACATTTTATTTCTATAGAAAATTTTGTCAATATGTTATTTCTATAGAAAATTTTGTCAAAATTTTATGTATATTGAAAATTTTGTAAAAATTTTATTTCTATAGAAAATTTTGTCAAAGAAAAGAAAATTTTATCAAAATTTTATTTCTGTAGAAAATTTTGTGAAAAATTTATTTCTATCGAAAATTTTCTCAAAATTTTATTTTATAGAAAATTTTATCACAACTTTATTTCCATAAAAAATTGTGTAAAAATTTTATTTATATAGAAAATTTTGTCGAAATTTTATATCTATATAAATTTTTGTCAAAATTTTATTTCTATGGAAAATTTTTTCAAAATTTTATTTTTATAGAAATTTTTGTCAAAATTTTATTTCTGTAGAAAATTGTATCAAATTTTTATACAAACTTTTGTCAAAATTTTATTTCTATAGAAAATTTTATCAAAATTTTATTTCTATAGAAAATTTGGTCACAATTTTATTTCTGTAGAAAATTTTGTCAAAATTTTATTTCTATAGAAAATTTTATCAAAATTTTATTTCTATAGAAAATTTTGTCAAAATTTTATGTATACAGAAGACTTTTTCAAAATTTTATATATTAAGAAAATTTTGTCAAAATTTTATTTCTATAGAAAATTTTGTCAAAATTTTATTTCTATAAAAAATTTTGTCACAATTTAATTTCTATAGAAAAGTTTGTCAAAATTTTTTTTCTATAGAAAATTTTGTCAAAATTTTATTTCTATAGAAAATTTTGTCAAAATTTTATTTCTATAGAAAATTTTTTCAAAATTTTATTTCTATAGAAAATTTTTTCAAAATTTTATTTCTATAGAAAATTTTTTCAAAATTTTATTTCTATAGAAAATTTTGGATAAGTTTTATTTCTATAAAAAATTTTGTCAAAATTTAATGTCTTTAGAAAACTTTGTCAAAATTTTATTTCTATAGCAACATTTTGTCAAAAATTTATTTCTATAGAAAATTTTGTTAAAATTTTATGTATAGAGAAAATTTTGTCAAAATTTTATTTCTATAGAAAATTTGGTTCAAATTTTATTTTTATAGAAAATTTTGTCAAAATTTTATTTCTATAGAAAACTTTGTCAAAATTTCATTTCTATTCATTATTTCAAATCTAAGAAGGTTTAGGGTTCATATGAGGCCAAACCGATGTTTAATTAAACAGAACCATAGTTGTTACCTACAACATGCAACGGATTCGTAGAATTTCAATGTTCCACATAATGAAAGATACTTCGTACCGGAACTATATTACATAGTAGAAATACCACTGCTGGCTCAATGCTCATAATTGTGGGTACCCATTAAATCTTCTAAAAAAAACGAAACAAAAACATTTCACAAGCGCGTAATTTCATATAGAATAATTACACACCAAAGGTAATTAAAACGATTATAGTTTGGTGGATGTAGAAAATGTAGCGCGCTAAATCTTCTCGTGAAATAGAAGTGAATAGTTACGAGAACCGAGTTAGTTGGGTGAAGGCAATGGGGCGTTAATAGTCACAAGTGGAACATTCTTTTCGACAAAATCTCGTAACGCATGAAAAAATCCTTCTATTCCAGGGTATCGTTTAGTACGATTAGTAGTGTGCTCACTACACGCATGCGCACAGCTCGCAGTTCGACATGTATGTTGAATGGAATGGCCTATCATGTATGAATGTGTATGTTACAGTCAGTGGCTAATGTGTACATTTAGCAAAAACTAAAAGAGAAAAATAATAACAATAATAATAAAAATCATAAACACTAACTTAATGATGAAATGGATGTATGTGTATCAAATGCAATGACCGAGCTCAAATTGAAATAAAAAAAAGAAAATAATATGACGACATCAATGAACTCCATGCTTCCATTGAATACCAAGAAAAACAAAACAAAAATAAGCAGACGTAACACCTGACTTGTACGAAAAACATGATAAATTAGAAGAAACATATGTGAGAGGAAGATTTTCCTTAACATTGTTTTTATGCTATTCTCTGAGAAAATGATCAAGAATAAAGGTCTAAGGGCTAAGTTCCGAGATTACCGCGTGATTTTGTTCGGTTAATGTAAAAAATAAATTGCATTAATTTTTTTTTTCAAAAATAAATTGCATTAATTTTTTTTTTTCAAAAATAAAAGAAATAGTAGACAACGATAATAATAAAACAAGTGAGTAAAGTAGAAAGTCGGGTGGGGCCGACTATATCATAACCTAAACCACCCCTACTGAATTAGTAAACATAAGCATTTGTGGGGTATCATTGGTATAGGTTTTGGAGAACATAAAGGGGGGTACATGTCTTGTCACAATCTGAGCAGAAATATCTAATATTAGGAGCTATAGTTTATTTTGCACCAAAAGAGTTAGTATGTCACTAATATTGAGTCCGTTATTAAAAAAGAGGAAATCGGTCAATTAGTTGTGGGTAATAAATTAAAATTTCTGCAAATAGGGCAATAGATTTATGTAAGAGCTACATTTAAGTCCAAATACGATCGGCTAGTACATCAAAATTTGAAATTTGAATAAGATAGGTTAATAAATAAGAGTATTATGGCCAAATATGACAAAATCGAGCGATGCATATATATGGGACCTATATATAAATCTGAACCAATTTGTATAATATTTTGCAAGTATGATTGATACCACAGAAGGCCACTTTGTGTAAAATTTGAGTACGATCAGTTAATAAATGAGGCCCCTATGGTTAAAAAATTAGGTTATTAGGGGCAAATTTTTCAAAATCGGGCGATACATATATATGGGAGCTATATCTAAATTTGAATCGATTTCGATGAAATTTTGCACATACAGTTAGTACTATAGAAGATTACATTTAGCCAACCTTGGTTACGATCGGTTGATACATAAGGATTTTACGGCCAAATTTGGCAAAATCGGGCGATACATATATATGGGAGATATATCTAAATTTGAATCGATTTCGATGAAATTTTGCACATACAGTTAGTACTATAGAAGACTACATTTAGCCAACTTTGAGTACAATCGGTTGATAAATAAGGATTTTACGGCCAAATTTGGCAAAATCGGGCGATACATATATATGGGAGCTATATCTAAATTTGAACCGATTTCGATGAAATTGCGCACATACAGTTAGAGGTATAGAAGATTATATTTAGCCAACTTTGAGCACTATCGGTTGATAAATAAGGGTTTTACGCCCAAATTTGGCAAAATCGGGCGATAAATATATATGGGAGCTATATCTAAATCTGAACCGATTTCAATTATTTTTGGAACATATTGTCAGTACCACAAAAGATTAGAGTAAGCCAAGTTTGAGTAAGATCGCTTAATAAATAAGGTTTTTATGGCCCAATTTGGGAAAATCGGGCGATACATACATATATGGGAGCTATATCTAAATCTGAACCGATTTCGTTGAAATTTTGCAGACTTAAAGGGTGATGAAAAAGTTTACTATGTGCAAAATTTGATGACGATCGGTTTGTAAAAAAGCGCAACGTGACTCCATTTGTCGAAATCGGGTGATACATATATATGGGAGCTATATCTAAATTTGATTCGATTTCTTCCAAATTCAATAGCGTTCGTCCTTGTGCCCAAAAAAAACTCCCTGTACCAAATTTCATCAAAATCGGTTAATAATTGCGACCGGAATCCTGTGAACAACAAATACATGGACAGACGGACGGACGGACACCAAGCGCTAGATCGACTCAGGAGGTGATTCTGAGTCGATCGGTGTATATTTTATGGGGTCTAAAATCAATATTTCTGGTAGGCACTTTTTTTGGCCGATCAAACTTATTATACCCTGACCACTATGTGGTTTAGGGTATAAAAAATAGTAAAAAGCGGACAGACAATGAAAGGCTAAAAAGATGAGGTTGAACCTTAACATGACAGCATGAAGAAATTATACTTTAAATAAAAAAAAAAATAATACATAAACATTTAATTAATTTTATTTAAACAAAAAATATTTTAATTACAAAGTGAAATTTTATTTAGTTTTGAGTAACAAGTTGTAAAAAGTTTTTCGTTTAATTTATGTTGGTTATTTTATTTTATTTCATTTCATTTCATTTCAGTTCATTTCATTTCATTTCATTTCATTTTATTTTATTTTATTTTATTTTATTTTATTTTATTTTATTTCATTTCAGTTTATTTTATTTTTATTTTATTTTATTTCATTTCAGTTTATGTTATGTTATGTTATGTTATGTTATGTTATGTTATGTTATGTTATGTTATGTTATGTTATGTTATGTTATGTTATGTTATGTTATGTTATGTTATGTTATGTTATGTTATGTTATGTTATGTTATGTTATGTTATGTTATGTTATGTTATGTTATGTTATGTTATGTTATGTTATGTTATGTTATGTTATGTTATGTTATGTTATGTTATGTTATGTTATGTTATGTTATGTTATGTTATGTTATGTTATGTTATGTTATGTTATGTTATGTTATGTTATGTTATGTTATGTTATGTTATGTTATGTTATGTTATGTTATGTTATGTTATGTTATGTTATGTTATGTTATGTTATGTTATGTTATGTTATGTTATGTTATGTTATGTTATGTTATGTTATGTTATGTTATGTTATGTTATGTTATGTTATGTTATGTTATGTTATGTTATGTTATGTTATGTTATGTTATGTTATGTTATGTTATGTTATGTTATGTTATGTTATGTTATGTTATGTTATGTTATGTTATGTTATGTTATGTTGTTATGTTATGTTATGTTATGTTATGTTATGTTATGTTATGTTATGTTATGTTATGTTATGTTATGTTATTTTATTTTATGTTATTTTATGTTATTTTATTTTATTTTATTTTATTGTATTTTATTTTATTTTATTTTATTTTATTTTATTGTATTTCATTTTATTTTATTGTATTTCATTTTATTTTATTTTATTTTATTTTATTTTATTTTATTTTATTTTATTTTATTTTATTTTATGTTATTTTATTTTATTTTATTTTATTTTATTTTATTTTATTTTATTTTATTTTACTTTATTTTATTTCATTTTATGTTATGTTATGTTATGTTATGTTATGTTATGTTATGTTATGTTATGTTATGTTATGTTATGTTATGTTATGTTATGTTATGTTATGTTATGTTATGTTATGTTATGTTATGTTATGTTATGTTATGTTATGTTATGTTATGTTATGTTATGTTATGTTATGTTATGTTATGTTATGTTATGTTATGTTATGTTATGTTATGTTATGTTATGTTATGTTATGTTATGTTATGTTATGTTATGTTATGTTATGTTATGTTATGTTATGTTATGTTATGTTATGTTATGTTATGTTATGTTATGTTATGTTATGTTATGTTATGTTATGTTATGTTATGTTATGTTATGTTATGTTATGTTATGTTATGTTATGTTATGTTATGTTATGTTATGTTATGTTATGTTATGTTATGTTATGTTATGTTATGTTATGTTATGTTATGTTATGTTATGTTATGTTATGTTATGTTATGTTATGTTATCTTATGTTATGTTATGTTATGTTATGTTATGTTATTTTATGTTATTTTATTTTATTTTATTTCATTTTATTTTATTTTATTTTATTTTATTTTATTTTATTTTATTTTACTTTATTTTATTTTATTTTATTTTATTTTATTTTATTTCATTTTATTTTATTTTATTTTATTTTATTTTATTTTATTTTATTTTATTTTATTTTATTTTATTTCATTTCAGTTTATTTTTATTTTATTATTTTATTTTATTTTATTTCATTTCAGTTTATTTTATTATTTTATGTTATTTTATGTTATTTTATTTTATTTTATTTTATTTTATTTTATGTTGTTTTATTTTATTTTATTTAATTTTGTTTTGTTTTATTGTATTGTATTGTATTTTATTTTATTTTATTTTATTTTATTTTATTTTATTTTATTTTATTTTATTTTATTTTATTTTATTTTATTTTATTGTAAAGGGTGATTCTTTTGAGGTTAGGATTTTCATGCATTAGTATTTGACAGATCACGTGGGATTTCAGACATGGTGTCAAAGAGAAAGATGCTCAGTATGCTTTGACATTTCATCATGAATAGACTTACTAACGAGCAACGCTTGCAAATCATTGAATTTTATTACCAAAATCAGTGGCAGAAAATCCGCTTTTTTATCGACAAATTTTGTTCAGCAATGAGGTTGAATGGCTACGTAAATAAGCAAAATTGCCGCATTTGGAGTGAAGAGCAACCAGAAGCCGTTCAAGAACTGCCCATGCATCCCGAAAAATGCACTGTTTGGTGTGGTTTGTACGCTGGTGGAATCATTGGACCGTATTTTTTCAAAGATGTTGTTGGACGCAACGTTACGGTGAATGGCGATCGCTATCGTTCGATGCTAACAAACTTTTTGTTGCCAAAAATGGAAAATGGAACTTGGTTGACATGTGGTTTCAACAAGATGGCGCTACATGCCACACAGCTCGCGATTCTATGGCCATTTTGAGGGAAAACTTCGGAGAACAATTCATCTCAAGAAATGGACCGGTAAGTTGGCCACCAAGATCATGCGATTTGACGCCTTTAGACTATTTTTTGTGGGGCTACGTCAAGTCTAAAGTCTACAGAAATAAGCCAGCAACTATTCCAGCTTTGGAAGACAACATTTCCGAAGAAATTCGGGCTATTCCGGCCGAAATGCTCGAAAAAGTTGCCCAAAATTGGACTTTCCGAATGGACCACCTAAGACGCAGCCGCGGTCAACATTTAAATGAAATTATCTTCAAAAAGTAAATGTCATGGACCAATCTAACGTTTCAAATAAAGAACCGATGAGATTTTGCAAATTTTATGCGTTTTTTTAAAAAAAAAAGTTATCAAGCTCTTAACAAATCACCCTTTATTTTATTTTATTTTATTTTATTTTATTTTATTTCATTTCATTTTATCTGAAATTAATTTAAATTAATAACAAAAAAACTGAAACAATTATTAATTGAGAATTTAGGAGATGTGGAGATTTTATTTTGGTTTAATGTGAGTTAACTTAATTTAAATTAAGTTTGGATATATATTCCTAGCAAAAAAAGCGTTACCAAAAAAGGACTGAAAATGTTCTTTTTGGATCCGGAAGTAGTGCCAAACTGACACAAAAGCGATGAATTTAACATGGGCTTGTCATAGGACGGATGTCCACAATTTCAACAGCATCACTTCTTAAGGAGTGATCCGAATTCAGTGTTTTGGATGAGATTTATTTTTTTTTATTTTTATATTTTGCCAATTAAATGATTTTTATATTCTATTTTTATGATTTTTAATGCATCCTAAGGCTTGACTGAAACGTTTGACCTTAATTATTTTCGAAAATTCGCAATTTTTGCTAGAATGGATTTAGCCTATTTTCGAGAAAATTTCAATAATTTGTACCATTTTATTAATTCTTACTCCGTTTTTACCCTATTAGAAACAAAAAAAAAAAAAAAAACAACTTAAAATTACCCATTAAAAATATGAAAACAATCGAGTTTAAAGAAATTGAATTAAAAGAAATTCCTGTGTAGGTAAAATTAAGAACATCGTTGGCAGAACGTTTTTGGAAGGGCTTTTAATGTCGTGCCGTTACAAGAACTTCAATTTTTTTGTTTTGCGGGGTTATTAGTGGGATATAAAAAAGGACCCAAAGTGACAAAATAAGTGGCACGAAAATGTAAAAATCATGGTATATCACATAAGTACCACAATATTATCATCGCTTGAAAAAGTGTTAGTCTCTTGAAAAAAAAAAAAAAAACTCTAAAGAATTGTAAGCATAAATTGTTGAAGCCTCGAAAAATTTCAGTGATGGAAATCAGTCCTCTGGGTTTTAAGATTTCACATTACCTCAAATCAGAACTGCACTGAAGCATTTCGTTTACCATTCAATGCTCTAATGATGAGATGGCACAAATTACCCATCCATCATTGAACAATTTGTCCTTCGTTTGGTTAACAAAAAGTCCATTGTATTTGAAATTTTTTACTTTCTGGTTGAATGCGAGATTCTTGCGAGTTGTTTACCCAGAGGCCCCCCTCTTAAGTCATAGGGAGTCTTTCATTATTTTCTATAATGCCATATTAAAAAGACACCCTAAGACATCAACAACTCTTGATGGACTGCTGACAACTCGTCTACATAGATAATTACATTTGGAAATTATAGGCGTAACTCTTTGTGTTTCCAATGTTTTTTTCGTCTTCAGTTACTTCTTAGTTTGTTTTTTTTTTGTCTTTGTAACTTGTGATTACGCATATTCATAATTATTTTAATGGCTAAAATAGGCCTACCACAATTATTCGGGAACCCACAAAGGCGTTGGAATAGTTCCACCAGAAGAAAAAAAACATTTGGCGATACATTGTTGTAAATGAAGAAGGTTTTTGAAATTTGTGTAATTATTTCCAAGTTAAGGGTTTTCATGATGTGGTTATTTTAAATACATTTGAATGAAACAAATTAAAGTTTGCTATGTATAGCATATGGTTGGTTTATTAGTCATAATCTTCAAAGACCTTCAAAATGGTTATAATTATTTCCTTAAAATTATAGAAAACGAAAATGTTGTATTATGGATGTGTTAAAAGAAGATTAATGACAAATTTAATATCAGGAAGAAAATTTTTGAAATTTGGAATTGGTAAATTCATAAAGTGTTCTAGCGTAAGGCCTGAAAATATTCATTGTATAGGCGTCAATGAATGATTGCATTACAAGCTTTTCTGTAAGGGATTTAATAAATAATTTTTATAATTTTTCGATGTCAGATATAGCCGAAAGTCACCGTTTTTTATCTTCTCGCATCAGACCTTATGAAGACCATTGCATCTCTGATGTTGTTGATTCAATTAAGTTAGATCGAATATTTTGCATTAGATTTGCTGGATGGTAATTGCAAATGGAAGGCGTGGCCACGAAATTTTTTATAGTCGATTTGAATTTATTTTAGTTCATGAAAATTAGTTCACTTTAGTTAAATTTTGCCAAATCTGAGAACATTTTTCTTATTTTAATTATTTTTTTAGAACGAATATTTTTCATTTGCTGTGTGGCAATTGCAAAAGGAAGGCCTGGCCACGAAATTTTTTATAGCCGATTTAAATTTATTTTAGTTCATGAAAATTAGTTCATTTTAGTTCAATTAATTTTATTAAATGTGAAAATAGGTCATATTTTCCTAAAATGGACATAAGTTTCTCAAAAGAGTATACTTTACTCAAATTATTTCTGTTTGGAATTTCGTATAGCGCTAAAGACATTTTAACAATCTTTAATTCCAATTTTTTCTTCAATTTGACAAAATTACTAACTTATGTGTATGATGCTGCAATTACTTAAATATTTTAGTTAAAATTTTCTAATATAAAAAAGAAAACTAATAAAGTTGATAAGGAACCCAGCAAACAAATTTGGAAGTTCTTCCCAAGGCACAACTTTAAAAGAACTTTAAAAAAATGCTCTCCCAAAGATGTACTTTATTTTAACTGCACAGGAAGTTCATTTGAGTCAATTTTTTTATAACCAGCTTTTTTCATATGTTTCATATGGGAAATTTATTTATCTATTTATTTATTTTTTTTTTTGTTTCAAATAGGTTAAAAACATATTTAAAATTAATAAAATGGTACAAGTTATTTAAATTTAGCCGAAAAAAAATGTTAAATACTTTCTAGAATAATTGCGAATTTTTGAAAATATTTGATGACAAACGTTGCAGACAAGTGTCATAATGCATTAAAAATCATAAAAATTTTTTAAAAATTATTCCTTTGCCAAAATATCACAAAAATTCTTAATTTACATTAAAAAAATTAATTCACCTAACACCTTAAGAAGTGATGCAAATTCAGTGCAGCAGCTGTTGAAAGGGAGGATTTCCGTCCTATGACAAGCCCATGTTAAATTCATCGCTTCTGCGCCCATTGTGCACCACTTCCGGATCCAAAAAGAACATTTCTCACTACTTTTGTTGGCGACGCTTTTTTTCTGGGATGCATGTATGTGTCCGAAAAAAATATATTTATGAAGAATTTTCTCTTCTCATATTATAGTGTTTTTTTTTTGTCAGAGGAGCCTGAAAATATGCAAAGCGTTTCTATATTAAATATACTTCCCTGAACAACTGATTTCATTAATTGATATTCAATCAGATAGAAATAATTGTTAATATGAAATAAGCAATTTATATAAAGAAGAAATTTCTTAAATTTCTACGTTTTTCCTTATGAAAGAGTGTGCCAAATTTTTCAAATTCTCATAGGTAGCGCTCGAACTGGCATGCATATGTTTGCCTGTCGAAATTATTGTTGGTACAGCGAACAGAGAAATAGTTTATAAAAAGTTCTAATGGCAAATTGGCCATAGAGGATTTTAAAAGGATTTTGTCAAAATTTTATTTCTATAGAAAATTTTGTTACTTTTTTGTATTTTCCTCTGTTGGTTAAGCTTCACTTGTCATTTAGTCAATGCATAGTTTTAAGCTGAAATCAAAAACAACAATAATGATTCAAGAATAAACCAAAAATAAAACGAACAAAAATTATTTCTATAGAAAATTTTGTCAAAATTTTATTTCTATAGAAAATTTTGTCAAAATTTTATTTTTATAGAAAATTTTGTCAAAATTTCATTTCTGTAGAAAATTTTTTCAAAATTTTATTTCCATAGGAAATTTTGTTAAAATTTTATTTCTATAGAAAATTTTGACAAAATTTTATTTCTATAGAAAATTTTGTCAAAATTTTATTACTATAGAAAATTTTGTCAATATGTTATTTCTTTAGAAAATTTTGTCAAAATTTTATTTCTATAGAAAATTTTGTCAAAATTTTATTTCTACAGAAAATTTTGTCAAAAGTTTATTTCTATAAAAAATTTTGTAAAAATTTTATTTCTATAGAAAATTTGGTAAACAATTTATTTCTATAGAAAATTTTGTCAAAATTTTATTACTATAGAAAATTTTGTCAATATGTTATTTCTTTAGAAAATTTTGTCAAAATTTTATTTCTATAGAAAATTTTGTCAAAATTTTATTTCTATAGAAAATTTTGTCAAAAGTTTATTTCTATAAAAAATTTTGTAAAAATTTTATTTCTATAGAAAATTTTGTCAAAATTTTATTTTCTATAGAAAATTTTCTAAAAAAATTATTTCTATAGAAAATTTTGTCAAAATTTTATTTCTATAGAAAATTTTCTCAAAATTTTATTTCTATAGAAAATTTTCTCAAAATTTTATTTCTATAGAAAATTTTCTCAAAATTTTATTTCTATAGAAAATTTTCTCAAAATTTTATTTCTATAGAAAATTTGGTCAACAATTTATTTCTATAGAAAATTTTGTCAAAATTTTATTTTCTATAGAAAATTTTCTAAAAAAATTATTTCTATAGAAAATTTTGTCAAAATTTTATTTTCTATAGAAAATTTTCTAAAAAAAAGTATTTCTATAGAAAATTTGGTCAAAATTTTATTTCTATAGAAAATTTTCTCAAAATTTTATTTCTATAGAAAATTTGGTCAACAATTTATTTCTATAGAAAATTTTATTTCTATAGAAAATTTTGGCAAAATTATATTACTATAGAAAATTTTGTCATAATTTTACTTCTATAGAAAATTTTGTAAAAATTTTGTTCCTATAAAAAATTTTGTAAAAAGTTTATTTCTATAAAAAATTTTGTAAAAATTTTATTTCTATAGAAAATTTTGTCAAAATTTTATTTCCATAGAAAATTTTCTCAAAATTTTATTTCTAAAGAAATTTATCTTAAAATTTTATTTCTATACAAAATTTTCTCAAAATTTTATTTCTATAGGAAATTTCCTAAAAAAAATTAACGTCAATAAAAAATTTTCGAAAAAAAAATATTTCTGTAAAAAACTACACCCTCATAAAAAAATCGCTTCTGTAACATATACTCCCAAACATATTTTGCTTCAAGCATATACATTTTTGGATATTACCCAAACATTTATATGTTTGATATCTTCCAATATATAATATGTTTGAAAGCATATTGGTCTAAACAATATATGTTTGGGTAGTCTAAGTTCCAAACATTTTGTATTTTTGCATCCAAATTCAATAATGTTGTCTTCCAAAAAACAATCTGTTATTTTGTGAACATATAATATGTTTGGAAGCATTTTGCACCCAAAAATATTATATGCTTAAAAAAATTCTCCCAAACAATATTGTGCTCAAAATTTTATTTATTTATTTATATATTTACAATCATAATGAATTATGAAAATGAACAGGTAATATAGGTGCTAACAACATAGGTTTTCGACCTGAATGCTCAAAATTTTGTTTCTGCCCAATTGTATATTCCCCCACATCTTTCTCACTTCCACGAGATTTTTTAGTTCTTAGCACCTTTTTCTGTAATACAAACATTGTAGAAGAAATTATTCAATTTTTTTTATTTTAATTTTACCTTTTGCCGGACGGGGATTCGAACAGCGGACCACACAGTTTGTAAGGATCAAAGAAGTAGCTGATCAATTGCCCAAGGAAAAATAAAATGTTAATTTTGTAATAACAAGCAACAACCACCAACTTAATTCAATATCGCTCCCTGTTAAATAGCGCTCCAAGCTACTAAACACATATATGTTTATAGGCTATTTCTAAATTAATATATGTTTGCATCCAAGCATATTATATTTACAAACATTTTATGTCCCAAACATAATATGTTCTAACATATTAACATATATGTCCCAAACATGTTATGCTAGTTTATGAACATTATATGCTTGCACTCAAAAATATTGTGTTTAAAAATTTGTGTTCCAAACATATAATGTTTATAGCCAAACATATGAACAGTCTTTTTCATCCGTGTATCTCATAATTCTATTGCTATAGAAAATGTAAAGAATTTGGTCAAATTTTTTTTTGTATAGAAAATGCTTTATTTTTATAGGAAATTTTGTCAATATTGTACATCTATATATAGAAGTATTTCTTATTTCGAATGGAAGAGAAAAATCTACCAAAACATCAAGAATTCTACCAATCAGTAAAAAATCTACCATTTTGGTAGAATTCTACCAACTTTGGCAACTGTGATCCAGGATCAAAATTTACGAAAACTATTACACTAATCAAGGAATTAATTGAAAAATGACACCTCATGGGAAAAAGGTGGCACAAAAATGTAAAGTGTATGGAATTTAGTGGCACAACAAAAAAAGTAATACAAAGGTGTCACAAAACTGGCATAAGGGCAACGCTGAGTTCAAAAATAGAAATGCAGACTGGTCGACATACTATGATCTAATGAGCCAGTATGCAAGAATTGCGACCTTACCCACTGATTTGACTTCAGAGCAACTGAAGGTAATTTAGTACGATCAAGTGTTAGGCTCCAAAGTCGAAAAGCAGACGGGTCGACGACTGTGATACCAGCCTTCAAACTTTCACCTCAAATCATAGCATTACATATTATAGAAGCTCGATTGCCGATGGCAATATACTGAAGTGGTGAACTTGAAAAGTGACATTTTCTCTGCTGCACTTTTTTTACATTTTGGATTTTTTTTTGAACTAGTAGAACGCTTTACTAATAAAGTCTAACAAGTCTAGATCATCCAATAAAGGAAACTGATGAAGATGTGGAAATTCAAAACAGCTATCGTCTCAATCATTTCGGACGCAATTTTTTATCCTTTCATAGCACCATGAAAATCAGTAATTATAGGCTAAGAAATAAGCCATTATACTTGTACTAAGGTAAGGCAGAAAAAAAATGCATACACTTCTCAATAATAGCATAAATTAACTGCTGCACGGTTAATAAGGTAATAATTTGAATTGATTTGGATAAACAGGTCGGCTGAGTAGACAGCGACCGGTGAACCGTCTCCGCTGACAAAGTAATGGCCTCTGTTTTTTTTCGGATGCGCATGGAATAATTTTTATCGATTATCTTGAGAAGGGAAAAACCATCAACAGTGACTATTATATGGAGTTATTGGAGCATTTGAAGGTCGAAATCGCGGCAAAACGGTCCCATATGAAGAAGAAAAAAGTGTTGTTCCACCAAGAGAACGCACCGTGCCACAAGTCATTGAGAACGATGGCAAAAATTCATGAATTGGGCTTCGAATTGCTTCCCCACCCACCGTATTCCACAGATCTGGTCCCCAGCGACTTTTTCTTGTTCTCAGACCTCAGAAGGAAAAATATTGGGCTGCAATGAAGAGGTGATCGCCGAAACTGAGGCCTATTTTGAGGCAAAACCGAAGGAGTACTACCAAAATGGTATCAAAAAATTGGAAGGTCGTTATAATCGTTGTATCGCTCTTGAAGGGAACTATGTTGAATAATAAAAACGAATTTTGACAAAAAAAAATGTGTTTTTCTTTGTTAGACCGGGGACCGGGGACAGCCAACGTGTTATAACGCGGGGTTCCAAGACAAATGTTTGTGGTAAGTCCAAATTGCATGCAACTCACTGTTATAAAAAAATCTGCCCAAATAATGCTGTAGCGTATTGCTTACAATATTTAAATTTAATAAATTCATTTAAAGAATTTCTCTCCATATTCGTTTAGTTCTAGTAGAAATAAGAACATTTTTAAGAACAAAAAGTAACAAAAAAAAATTATTCAGATATCAGTATTCAAGTAGATGAAGAACATTTACTAGACTTGAGTATGTATGTATATGTTTTGGTGTGTGTATGGGAGTAACACACACACTAAAATATACCAAATCACACAGACATTGTCTATAATGAGCATATGTTAGCCATAAGAGAAGTCTCTTTACAATGGAGGAATAGACATTGTCGATATTCTAATACCGCGATAACATGAAATTGTCGAAAGGCATTGAATAAGGATGTGTAAAACATGGTTTTACCCTTGTCACACAAAATGTATAGACTTCCGTTTCCTGGCATCCATGCAAATGTTTCCCAAAGTAACAGCAATCACTTGTATGGCTAAAATGTAATAGTGTATGGGTGCGTGTGTGTTGATGCTAAATGAAAGCGGTCGACAAAATATGAAGAAACGTTAACGATAGGCAACCATCACCAGAGCACATCCTCTTTACTAACCAAAAATCGAATGAAAAAACATAGAAATAATCGAAGGGTCGATTAAACTGTCTGCTCCTGTGGCAGCCAATATTGGTTGGTTTTTTTTTTTTTTTTTTTTTTTTTTGCTTCAACTGAATACCTCCACCCTGATTTTTTTTCGATAGCATCCCACCTAATCCATATTAAACTGGGATATTCTTGTGTTATTGAGCGTGTTAACACATGCAGACATTTCTTTAGCGGTTCCCCCTTTTTCTTTTCTTTTTATAGTGTGAAAATTGTTGCTTTTTTTCTTCGCTTATATTTGAAAAGAAAAAGGGAGTGATGTTGAATGAGCCTCTCTAAGAGCTTCCAAAAACTAAAGCAAGATATCGCCTTACAAAAAAAGATTCAATGAAGCAAAACCCAAGTGATAACAGAAAAAGGAAATTTAGAAAAAAAACGTCTATGATAAGCACAAACAAAATTTTTAAAGGACTATAAGCAATGAATAGGGATATAGAAACAGGGCTTGCAAAAGATATGAATATTTCCAGATTTTACCTTTGACCTATGCCTCAGTTAAAGCAATCTTCTGATTGTTTCAAGAAGACGCATTTCTCTAAAGTTTTTTTTTTTATTTTCCAAAAATCGATGCATACACGCAAAAAAATAATTCTTTCCTCCCAAACGAAATTTTAGACAAACAAAGTTCGTTTCTCATTTGCTTTTCGCTGTAAGGAAGTGTATTTGGGAGAAAAGTATATACTTTTTGTGATAAACGTTTATTCTTTTCCAGGATGTAAAAACAATTTCATAAGGACAAACTCAAAAAAACATCGTTTTCTTGCTAATTGCATTTTCCCTCACATCTTTCTCACATCCATGATGTTTTTTAGTTTTTAACACCTTTTCCTGTAATACCAACAATGTAGAAGAAATTATACGATTTTATAAATTTTTAAAATTTTTTTTTACCTTTCGCCTGGACGGAGAATCGAACCGCGGACCATTCACTTTGTAAGCCAACACACTAACCACTGAGCTATGTACCTGTTATGGTCATCAATAGATAAATATCCATATAAGTTATATTTATATAGCATAGCTTGCGGCGCCCACGAACCGAATAAACAAAGTTTATTTAACAGAAACAAACATTTAGTTTGGCACCGTGGTGCAGTGGTTGCTACGTCTGACTTGCATGCCAAGGGTCGTGGGTTCGATCCCTGCTTCGACCAAAGTTTTTTTTTTTTTTTTTTTTTTTTTTACATATATTCCAGATATGTTCGGAAGATTCCGAAAAAATGTTCAACATTACATTGTAGTATATTAAATTTTGAACTGTAAAATGTGTCTTATTAAAGACCTAAAGTCAGAAAAGAACAGTGTTTGATATAAACGAAATGGACTGTGTTGTTGTTTCAAAAATAACTTTTTTTATTGAAAAAATAAAAATTTTGTAACAAACGAATTTTTTTTGTGATAAAAGTTCAAAATTTTCGAGGCAATTCAAAAAACTCTAACAAAAGAAAAACGTTTTCGGTACACGTTTTCCAAACGTTTTTTTTTCTTTGCGTGTAGTTCGACTTAAACTCGGGTATCTTTGTATGAGAGAAATTTTTGTTTTGAAGGTCAATTTGGTTAAATAACAGGTTGGCTAATAATTCCCAGGTCTAACAAAGAAAAACACATATTTTTGTCAAAATTCGTTTTTATTATTCAACATAGTTCCCTTCAAGAGCGATACAACGATTATAACGATCTTCCAATTTTTTCATACCATTTCGGTAGTACTCCTTCGGTTTTGCTTCAAAATAGGCCTCAGTTTCGGCTATCACCTCTTCATTGGAGCCAAATTTTTTCCCTGCGAGCATCCTTCTGGAGAATACGGTGGGTGGGGAAGCAATGCGAAGCCGAATTCATGAATTTTTGCCATCGTTCTCAATGACTTGTGGCACGGTGCGTTGTCTTGGTGGAACAACACTTTTTTCTTCTTCATATGGGGCCGTTTTGCCGCGATTTCGACCTTCAAACGCTCCAATAACGCCATATAATAGTCACTGTTGATGGTTTTTCCCTTCTCAAGATAATCGATAAAAATTATTCCATGCGCATCCCAAAAAAACAGAGGCCTTTACTTTGCCAGCGGACTCTTAAGTCTTTCCACGCTTCGGAGACGGTTCTCCGGTCGCTGTCCACTGTCGATTGGACTCAGGAGTGTAGTGATGGAGCCATGTTTCATCCATTGTCACATATCGACGGAAAAGCTCGGGTGTATTACGAGTTAACAACTGCAAACACCGCTCAGAATCATCAACACGTTGTTGTTTTTCGTCATATGTGAGCTCGCGCGGCACCCATTTTGCACAGAGCTTTCGCATTTCCAAATATTGATTAATGATATGACCAACACGTTCCTTTGATATCTTTAAGGCCTCTGCTATCTCGATCAACTTCATTTTGCGGTCATTCAAAATCATTTTGTGGATTTTTTTGATGTTTTCGTCGGTAACCACCTCTTTCGAGCGGCAACTGCGTTCACCGTCCTCCGTGCTCATTTCAACACGCTTGAATTTTGCATACCAATCAATTATTGGTGATTTCCCTAGGGCAGAGTCCGGAAACTCATTATCAAGCCAAGTTTTTGCTTCCACCGTATTTTTTTCCGTTCAGAAAACAGTATTTTATCAAAACACGAAATTCCTTTTTTTCCATTTTTATACCCTCCATCATAGGATGGGGGTATATTAACTTTGTCATTCCGTTTGTAACACATCGAAATATTGCTCTAAGACCCCATAAAGTGTATATATTCTGGGTCGTGGTGAAATTCTGAGTCGACCTAAGCATGTCCGTCCGTCCGTCCGTCCGTCTGTTGAAATCACGCTAACTTCCGAACGAAACAAGCTATCGACTTGAAACTTGGCACAAGTAGTTGCTATCGATGTAGGTCGGATGGTATTGAAAATGGGCCATATCGGTCCAATTTTACGTATAGCCCCCATATAAAGGGACTCTCAGATTTGGCTTGTGGAGCCTCTAACAGAAGGATATTTCATCCGATCCGGCTGAAATTTGGTACATGATGTTGGTATATGGTCTCTAACAACCATGCAAAAAGTGGTCCATATCGGTCCTTAATTATATATAGCCCCCATATAAACCGATCCCCAGATTTGGCTTGTGGAGATTCTAAGAGAAGCATATTTCATCCGATCCAGCTGAAATTTGGTACATGATATTGGTATATGGCCTCTAACAACCATGCAAAAATTGGTCCACATCGGTCCATACACACAAAAAAATTTCACGAAAATTTTTCCAATTAAAATTTTAATTGAGTTTTAAAAGATATTCAATTAAAAATTTAATTGATTCAACAAATTTTTTAATTGAAGCAAAAATCAATCACAAAAATAAAAGTATCAATTAATTTTTTAATTGGATCAATTAACTTTTTAATTGACCTTCAATTAATTTTTTAATTAATACTATCATTTCTGTGATTGAAGACATTTCAATTAAAAATTAATTGGATCAATTAATTTCGTGATTGAATCAGAAAAAAAATTTTTTGTGTGTAATTATATATAGCCCCCATATAAACCGATCCCCAGATTTGGCTTGCGGTGCCTCAAAGAGAAGCAAATTTCATCCGATCCGGCTGAAATTTGGTACATGATGTTGGTATATGGTATCTAACAACCATGCAAAAATTGGTCCACATCGGTCCATAATTATATATAGACCCCATAAAACCGATCTCCAGATTTGGCTTGCAAAGCCTCAAAGAGAAGCAAATTGCATCCGATCCGGCTGAAATTTGGTACATGGTATTGGTATATGGTCTCTAACTACCGTACAAAAATTGGTCCACATTGGTCCATAATTATATATAGCGCCCATATAAACCGATCCCCAGATTTGGGTTGCGGAGCCTCAAAAAGAAGCAAATTTCATCCGCCTGAAATTTGGTACATGATATTGGTATATGGTCTCTAACAACCATGCAAAAATTGGTCCACATCGGTCCATAATTATATATAGCCCCCATATAAACCGATCCCCAGATTTGGCTTGCGAAGTCTCCAAGAGAAGCATATTTCATCAAATCCGGTTGTAATTTGGAACATGGTGTTAGTATATGATTTTTAACAACCGTGCCAGAATTGGGCCATATCGGTCCATAATTATATATAGCCCCATATAAAACGTTCGCCAAATTTGACCTCCGGAGCCTCTTGGAGGAGCAAAATACATCCGATCCGGTTCAAATTAGGAACTTTGTGTTAGTATATGGTCGCTAACAACCATACCAAAATTGGTCCAATCACACAAAAATTGGTCCTATCTGATCATAATCATGGTTGCCACTAGAGCCTAAAATAATCTACCAAAATTTTATTTCTATAGAAAATTTTGTCAAAATTTTATTTCTATAGAAAATTTTGTCAAAATTTTATTTCTAGAGAAAATTTTGTTAAAATTTTATTCGGTTCATAATAAAATTTTCATCATTGTCAAAATTTTATTTCTATAGAAAATTTTGTCAAAATTTTATTTCTATAGAAAATTTTGTTCACATTTTATTCGGTTCATAATCATGGTTACCACACGAGCCAAAAATAATCTACCGAGATTTTATTTCTATAGAAAATTTTGTCAAAAGTTTATTTCTATAGAAAATTTTGTTAAAATTTTATTTCTGTAGAAATTTTTGTCAAAATTTTCTTTGTATAGAAAATTTTGTCAAAATTTTTATTTCTATAGAAAATTTTGTGAAAATTTTATTTCTATAGAAAATTTTGTGAACATTTTATTTCTATAGAAAATTTTGTTAAAATTTTATTTCTGTAGAAAATTTTGTCAAAATTTTATGTCTACTTTGTCAAACTGAATTATATACGTGTTGGATCGATCTTTTTTGATTTAATATATACCACGTATGGACTTACATACAATTTAGAAGATGGTGTTAGGAGGTTTTAAGATACCTTGCCATCGGCAAGCGTTACCGCAACTTAGGTAATTCGATTGTGGTGATGGAGGGTACATAAGCTTCGGCCTGGCCGAACTTACGGCCGTATATACTTGTTTTTTTTTTTTACAATAACAAAAGTTGCTTCACAAAAGACGCTCTATCTCACAAACTAATTGACTTACACACGTCAAATTTTGACACGATTCATTTGAAGGTTGGTACTATATAAAAATAATATGCATTTAATACTAGCGAAGCCATCTATGTGTCAGACCGGGGACTTATCAGCCAACCTGTTATATAGGAGCTATATCTAAATCTGAACCGATTTCAACCAACGGAAATATTAAATGTTAGCTTTTATTGAAAATCGTAGTATTTTTTTTTACCAGATGAGTAAAAATTCATAATATTTCAAAAATATTACTTTAAATAATTCTTGAAAACTAATGAACTTGATATATCTAGGTGAGGTTCGATTGAAAAGAGGATCCAAGATTCGCTGTCTTATACTCAACTCTAAGAAATTGGAGGTTGGATTTTCGCTAAATGGGATATTCGTTAAAGAGAGCTTCCACTGTATATGGAAGCTATATCTAAATCTGAAACGATTTCCTCCAAAATCAATAGGGTTCTATCCTGACCCAATACACATACGTGTGCAAAATTTAAAGTCAGTTGGTCTAAAATTGCGACTTTGCGACATTGAATACAAAACCACGCACTCATAGAAAAAATCATGCACGGCGTGCTCATTTCAAAACGATTCGTTCATGAATGTGAATTAACACACACGTGGTGTCAAACGGATAACAGGCGGTGTCAATCTGACAACGATAAAATGACACCATGCGTTGTCGAAATAACAACCAGCGTGCACGATCTGAAAATGTTATGGTTACGAATTAATAAACAAAATTAAAAAAAGATTTCCGCTACCGTGACTCGAACTTGTGTTTTCTGCACCATACGCGTTAACAGTCGCCTTAGCACATTGCACCACCGAGGGAGTTCCCATAATAACGTCTAACGATTATTTTAAGAATTTTCATGGCTAAAGAAAAACCAACGCCGTTCATGAAATCGTGAACGCCCGTGGACGAAATTGTGAACATTCCGTTTTGATTTTTTGTGAACGTTTCCGTTTCATTTTGTCACCGTTCATTCACGACTATGTAACGTAATTTTTTTCTATTAGTGCAGGCTATAAATATTAAAGGTTTCAGTGGGCGGATCGATCTGAAAATTTCGATGAGCTCTTGTGACGTTATGCAGTACATGTGTTCTAAATTTTAAACCGATAAGTGCATTTTTGTTATATTTACTTCAACATCCGGTCGTTGGCCCCATAGTGCCATGACAGAAATGATAATATCAATCACTAACGTCAAGAAAAAAATATACAATTATTTTTTTTTTTGAATCAACTAAATTGTTAACTGTTATTGTTTTTGCTTTTTTTTTTTCAATTCAATTAAAATTTTATTTTTTTAATTTTATTAATTTTTACGCACCACATAGTTAAAAAATTTCCAAATTAATATATTTTCCTAAATATTGCTATCGATATCGATTAACTTGAATATTTAATTTCACTTTTATTTTCATTAAAAACTTATTGATTGGAAATTTTCACAATCTCTTTGCCTCTCGTTTTATAGTTAAAAAAAGCAAAAATAAATAATAAGTTCAATATGGAAAACCACAAGGAAATATATTGCATTACCAAGGTCTCCAATGTTGAAATGTGAGTTCTCATTTAAAACCGTGTAAGTCAATGTCTCGCCAAGGAGAAATAGCCACAGAGTAACTTCACATAAATGTTAGCAGCAGCTACAGCTACAGCAACAGCAACAGCAGAATCAGTTTTCATCTTTTTTTCTATTTCGTTACAAAAATAAAAGAAAATTATGAATGGATATGAAAGTTGAGAAGCGATTTTTTTTTTCTCGGAGTAAAATTGGAAAATAATCGAATACAGTTTGAGTTTCTTAATATGATTGTATTTCGTGTCTGTCACTATTGAACATATGTTGTAAGAAATTTTTATAAGTGAATCAGAAAGGGAAGAAGACAAAAAAGCAGCAAAAAAAAAAACAAAGAAAATATTAAACGGAACAAAAACATCAATACAATATCAAATGTACGAGATACATTGAAAGAAAGGAGTGTTAATCTTATATAGCAATAGGTAAAAACGAATAATATTAGGACTGAACATACCCTAAATTGGCTTCTTTTAGTGGACTAGGGTTCATACTCTACATCTCCATTGCCATGATTGTGACTCAGATTAAGTTAAATGATTTAATGTGTTCTAGGTCAAAATATTCTCTTGAAACCCCTCTGTACAGTGTATATTTCCAACATGCCATAGTACAGGCAGTGTTAGTGAATGAAATTAATAACTTAACGTACCCTACTCTAAACTCTTTTCTGCAAACAAGAATAAATTCAATAATGCTGAATATGCTATGCTTGAGTAATATCAGTGCTGAGCACAACATCACAAAGTAGATTATTTTTGAAAAAAAAAAACATTAGATGAGTACATTCAGTGGCATCCATACTCCGGTGGAATATATTCAATAAGTGGAATAGTAGTTTGTTATGCAAGCAGTGCTGATTTAACTATTGGTACTGTCTTTTTTCCAAAAGAATAGCGTAAGAGCTGGCATATTTTGGATGGGTATATTCAGTGGATGACACTAAATGTACCCATCCAATGCACTAAAGGTGGGTATTATTTGGTCACTATAAGATAGGTAGTTATTAACCATTGCTTCTGAAAAGTCAGCATGATGGGATCTTAATCTACCCTCAGAGTGTCAATACTAACGATATCTGATGTAATGGAAGAAGTACTGAACATACTCTCTGATCTTTTTGAGGCATACATAATCCCAGAGCAGAAGGACCTAAAAAGCTTTAGTTGCAATAAAATCATATTCAGGTAGGAATACGCTCCGCAAACGGCTAGTGTTTCTTGGTCATATTTGGACCATGTTGATTCATCAGTAATGGGATTACATTGGATGAGTAGGTTCAGTGAAATCCATAATCTGTTGGCGGATATTGAAATGGGCGAAAAAGTCATCTTACACACAAAAAAAAATTTCTGATTCAATCACCAAATTAATTGATCCAATTAATTTTTTAATTGAAATGTCTTCAATCACGACAATGATAGTATCAATCACAGTTTTAATTGGGCATAGAAAAAATTCTTGATTAAAAAATTAATTGATTTTTTCAGCAAATTTCAATTAATTTTTTAATTGATTCAATTAAAAATTTAATTGATGTTAATTGCAAAACTCAATTAATTTATTCATTAAAAAAGGTAACTATTTTTAATTACTTTCTGAATTAGCTTAGAGTTTTTATTTGGATTAACAAATGATTGTTTGAAATACATTTTTAATTAAAAATAAAAAAAAATCAGCACTTTTTTTAACAGAATTAGTCTTCCGAATTTGATTAAAAAATTAATTGTATCAATTAATTTTTTAATTAAAAATGTTAAAATGTTCAATCATTGACTTAATTAACTTAATGTTTCTATCATGATTAAAAAATTAATTGTATCAATTAATTTATTAATTGAAAAAATTTTCAACTTCAATTAACTTTTTAATTGGAAATATTTTGGTGATATTTTTTTCTGTGTACGCTTTACGAAACTCGTTCTGCGGTATTTTGACCCAATCCAGGCTAAATGCCGTCTTGAGGTGATCTACATTTGATATTTTTTAGTCCCAACTGTACTCAATGACTCAGACGCAAAAGCCCTACGGATTGATATCCGGAGATTTTGGTGACCAGTGTAGCAAAGCATCTTCTAAGCCATTCTAACGTCCATCCGAGCTTGATATTATATGGACTGGCAACTCTGAGTGTTGATCCAGGTATACTTAGGCTAGGCTAGACGCACTGCTAATGAGGAGACGTATTTCGGCCACCCTAGGACAAGCAAACATACAAAGGTATGTGAACAGAGGCACTCTTCAAGGAGGAGTTCTATCGCCTCTTCTTTGGAATGTTGTTATTGAAGTGTGGTTTGTTTGTGAAGGAAATAAAACTCAGGACTAAAAAACAAATTTATTTAATATTTTATTTCACAACCGTTTCTTCAAATATCAATTTTCGAATGAAAATTCACATTTTTTTTATTTCTCAAATATCAAAATCCAAAGGTAACTCGATTTGAAAATTAATTTTGATAACAAGTAAAATTAATTTTTAAGGAAAATAAAAAAATTCAAAGGGAATACTAGCATCTATTGATCCAACGACGGTGTGAAACTTAGTGCAGTCTGATACTATACCGGATGTGATAAACTGGCTTTCGACCTGCAATTTTTGCTACGCCACAATGGAGGGATCTTGACTGAAACTCTTGAAATTTCGTGATGTCCAGCGGTCAAGGGATCATCCATTGGATTTGTGGACCTATTACCTTGTTCTGGTGAAGGAGGATTCACGCCCGGTATAAGAACTTCTGGTTGAGTTTCTCTGTTGTCTCCTTTTTATAGCAAAGTTAAAACGGCGTTCCACACTGCAGTAAAACCAATTGGATAAGCTTTCAAAAACTCATAAATGTCACCAGTATTACTGAGAGGGGGTAAATCCACCACTGAAAAACTGGGATTGAACCCATGACCCTTTGTATGCAAGGCGAGGTGCAATGGTTAGCATGCCCGCCTTGCATACACAAGGTCGTGGATTCGATTCCTGCTTCGACCGAACACCAAAAAGTTTTTCAGCGGTGGATTATCCCACCTCAGTAATGCTGGTGACATTTCTCTGAGGGTTTCAAAGCTTCTCTAAGTGGTTTCACTGCAATGTGGAATGTCGTTCGGACTCGGCTATACAAAAGAGGTCCCTTGTCATTGAGCTTTACATGGAATCGGACAGCACTCAGCGATAAGAGAGAAGTTCACCAATGTGGTATCACAATGGACTAAATAGTCTAAGTGACCCTGATACATCGGGCTGCCACCTAACCTAACCTAACCACTGTCCCACACAAATGCAACATATGATTTCGATTCCCACAACAATCATTTTATATCCACTTAAACGAAAATCAAAATTAACAAGGAAAGTCTAAAGTCGGGCGTGGCCGACTATAAAGGGTGATACGGTCAAAATTTGGTCAATATAAACTTGACGTATTTCTTTCAATTTTGCATTTAAAAAACCTGAACACCCCTCATTTTGAAGGTGTGTGTGTGTAGAATGTTGCTCCTATTTTGATTTTGGAATTCACTCTTCAGTTGTCAAAATGCCGTCCAAGCAAGAAGAGCAGCGTATCAAAATTTTGCTCGCGCATCGCGAAAATCCGAGCTACTCGCACGCAAAGCTGGCAAAATCGCTAAAAGTTGCCAAATCAACCGTTACAAATGTTATTTGAAGTGTTTGAGGAACGTTTGTCGACAGCCTGGAAGTCTGGATCGGGGGGAAATCGAAAACCGGAAGACGATGAGACGACAAAGAGAGTTGCCGGTAGTTTCAAGCGAAACCCTAACCTCTCTCTCCGAGATGCCGCAAATAAGCTGGGTGTATCGTCTACAACCGTGCATCGAGCCAAAAAACGAGCCGGACTATCGACTTACAAGAAGGTAATGACTCCAAATCGCGATGATAAACAAAATACGACGGCCAAAGCTCGATCCCGGAGGCTGTACACGACGATGCTGACGAAGTTTGACTGTGTGGTAATGGACGACGAAACCTACGTCAAAGCCGACTACAAGCAGCTTCCGGGACAGGAGTTTTATACGGCAAAAGGAAGGGGAAAGGTAGCAGATATTTTCAAGCACATAAAACTGTCAAAGTTCGCAACGAAATATCTGGTTTGGCAAGCCATCTGTACTTGTGGCTTGAAAAACAGCATTTTCATAGCTTCCGGGACTGTCAACCAAGAAATGTACGTGAAAGAGTGTTTGAATAAACGTCTGCTGCCTTTCCTGAAACACGGTTGTTCCGTACGGTTTTGGCCGGATTTGGCATCTTGCCATTACGGTAAAAAGGCCATGGAGTGGTACGCCGCCAACAACGTGCAGGTGGTTCCCAAGGACAAGAACCCTCCCACCACGCCAGAGCTCCGCCCAATTGAGAAATACTGGGCTATTGTCAAGCGGAACCTAAAGAAGACCAAAAAAACTGCTAAGGACGAGCAGCAGTTCAAGGCAAACTGAGGCGAAGAAGGTGGACAAGGTGGCTGTACAAAATCTGATGGCAGGTGTCAAGCGTGACGCCCGGCAATTCGGATTTGGAAAAGCGAAAGCCTAACTGAATATTTTTCCTGAATTTTATACTAATTGAACTTGAAAAAGAAATTTAATTTAATTTTTTAAATAAACGATCTCACCGATTTACACGCGTTTTCCCTTGACCAAATTTTGACCGTATCACCCTTTAGTCTAAGTGAGCCTGATACATCGGGCTGCCACCTAACCTAACCTAACCACTGTCCCACGGTGGCTCTCAAACACACAAATGCAATATATGATTTTTATTTGCACAACAATCATTTTATCTCCACGAAAATCGAAAATCGAAATTAACAAGTAAAGTCTAAAGTCGGGCGGGGCCGACTATATTATACCCTGCACCACTTTGTAGATCTAAATTTTCGATACATCTGTCAAATGTGTTGGCGGCTATATAAAGGGTGATTCTTTTGAGGTTAGGATTTTCATGCATTAGTATTTGACAGATCCCGTGGGATTTCAGACATGGTGTCAAAGAGAAAGATGCTCAGTATGCTTTGACATTTCATCATGAATAGACTTACTAACGAGCCACAACGTCGAATTTTCAGTGAATGGGCCCTAGAAAAGTTGGCAGAAAATCCGCTTTTTTATCGACAAATTTTGTTCAGCGATGAGGCTCATTTCTGGTTGAATGGCTACGTAAATAAGCAAAATTGCCGCATTTGGAGTGAAGAGCAACCAGAAGCCGTTCAAGAACTGCCCATGCATCCCGAAAAATGCACTGTTTGGTGTGGTTTGTACGCTGGTGGAATCATTGGACCGTATTTTTTCAAAGATGCTGTTGGACGCAACGTTACGGTGAATGGCGATCGCTATCGTTCGATGCTAACAAACTTTTTGTTGCCAAAAATGGAAGAACTGAACTTGGTTGACATGTGGTTTCAACAAGATGGCGCTACATGCCACACAGCTCGCGATTCTATGGCCATTTTGAGGGAAAACTTCGGAGAACAATTCATCTCAAGAAATGGACCGGTAAGTTGGCCACCAAGATCATGCGATTTGACGCCTTTAGACTATTTTTTGTGGGGCTACGTCAAGTCTAAAGTCTACAGAAATAAGCCAGCAACTATTCCAGCTTTGGAAGACAACATTTCCGAAGAAATTCGGGCTATTCCGGCCGAAATGCTCGAAAAAGTTGCCCAAAATTGGACTTTCCGAATGGACCACCTAAGACGCAGCCGCGGTCAACATTTAAATGAAATTATCTTCAAAAAGTAAATGTCATGGACCAATCTAACGTTTCAAATAAAGAACCGATGAGATTTTGCAAATTTTATGCATTTTTTAAAAAAAAAAAGTTATCAAGCTCTTAACAAATCACCCTTTATAAAGGTTGGACAGAATTTGATAGACTTCTACAAAATCTATAGACTCAAAATTTAAGTCGGCTAATGCACTAGGGTGGAACACAATGTTAGTAAAAAAATATGGGAAACATTTAGATCTGAAGCAATTTTAAGGAAACTTCGCAAAAGTTTATGTATGATTTATCGCTCGATATATATGTATTAGAAGTTTAGGAAAATTAGAGACATTTTTACATCTTTTCGACTAAGCAGTGGCGATTTTACAAAGAAAATGTTGGTATTTTGACCATTTTTGTCGAAATCAGAAAAACATATATATGAGAGCTATATCTAAATCTGAACCGATTTCAACCAAATTTGGCACGCATAGCTACAATGCTAATTCTACTCCCTGTGCAAAATTTCAATTAAATCGGAGTAGAAAATTGGTCTCTATGGTCATATGAGTGTAAATCGGGCGAACGATATATATGGAAGCTATATCTAAATCTGAACCGATTTCAACCAAATTTGGCACGCATAGCTACAATGCTAATTCTACTCCCTGTGCAAAATTTCAATTAAATCGGTGTAAAAGATTGGCCAGTGTTGTCATATGAGTGCAAATCGGGCGAACGATATATATGGGAGCTATATCTAAATCTGAACCGATTTCAATAAAATTTGGCACACTTGACTAGACTACTAATTGTACTCCTAGGGCAAAATTTCAACCAAATTGGGGTAAAACTCTGGCTTCTGGGGCCATATAAGTCCATATCGGGCGAAATATATATATGGGAGCTATATCTAAATCTGAACCGATTTCTGCCAAAATCAATAGGGTTCTATTCTGAACCAAAACACATACTTGTGCCAAATTTGAAGTCGATTGGACTAAAACTGCGACCTAGACTTTGATTACAAAAATGTGTTCATGGACAGACGGACATGGCTATATCGACTCATGAGCCCACCCTGAGCGCAAAAATGCTCAAAGACACCATGTGTCTATATCGTCTCTTTGTGGGTGTTGCAAACATATGCACTAACTTATAATACCCTGTTCCACAGTGTGGCGCAGGGTATACAAATCCAGGGGAAAATCAAGTTTACCAACTACTCAAAACTTTCATTGCATATGTTCAGGCGTTAAAATTGTCCGCTTGACCGCTTAAATCGAAAATAAAAAGAGAAAAAGAACCAAAAACTAAAATCAAAATTTTCAAAGGCTGTTGCACTAAAAGCAATTAAATTAAAGTGGCACAACATGGTAAAAAGGTGGCACAAAAATCAAAACTGTATGGAATTTAGTGGAATAAGTGTCAATGTTTGGAAAACGTGGCAATTTTGCTACTAAAGTGGCATATCTATAATATTAAAATGGATAACGTTAGTGGTGAATAGATCTACAGCGTAGAGCCAGAGCTGCTCTTAAGGTCTAGACACTGAACATACTCTCTTCGAATAGAGACACATCTAACTTTTCCACAAAAATTTAATTTTATTATATTCGAAAATATCGTCGGAAATATCTGATGCTCTCATTAATTTTTTCAGAATGTACCATTACCATTAGTACAATGTACCAATCCGTAATAGAAGACACAGGAAGAAAATCTAAAGAAATGCAAGTTAAAACTACATTTTCGATTCACTGAGTAATGAACGAAATTTGATCTTTGGCATGATATCTTAATTTTACAATTAATTATTTTTCAAGCTTTATGAACAAAGTAGATCAAGGAATTTGATCAATAGAATCATTGACAAGAAAACGCCAGATACAAATCTATACTGTACATGTTTCAGTTCGGGCGAATGAATTTTTCCACAGCCTTTAATAGAAAAATGTTCAAGAGCTATTGCGCTAAAAAGCAATTAAATTAAAGTGGCACAACATGGTAAAAAGGTGGCACAAAAATCAAAACTGTATGGTATTTAGTGGAACAAGTGTCAATGCTTGGAAAAAATGGCAAATATGCTACTAAAGTGGCACAGCAATAATATTGAAATGGATAACGTTAGTGGTGAATAGATCTACAGCGTAGAGCCGGAGCTGCTGGTATGGTATTTAGTGGAACAAGTGTCAATGCTTGGAAAAAATGGCAAATATGCTACTAAAGTGGCACAGCAATAATATTGAAATGGATAACGTTTGTGGTGAATAGATCTACAGCGTAGAGCCGGAGCTGCTCTTAAGGTCTAAACACTGAACATACTCTCTTCGAGTAGAGACACAGCTAACTTTTCCACAAAAATTTAATTTAATTATATTCGAAAATATTGTCGGAAATATCTGATGCTCTCATTAATTTTTTTCAGAATGTACCATTACCATTAGTACAATGTACCAAATTGTAATAGAAGATACAAGAAGACGAAGAAGAAGAAAAAAAAATCTAAAGAAATGGAAGTTAAAACTACATTTTCGATTCACTGAGCAATGAACGAAATTTGATCTTTGGCAAATGGAAATAGAAATGATAACTGGCTGGCTGTTTGGATGGTTGGCATCGTGATATACACTGGCAAATGGTGATGCTGCTGATGATGATGATGATGGTGATGGTCTTTGAACAGACTTATGTCTTGAAGAAAATGCAACAAAGCCAGGTCATTTCCTCTCCATTTCCATCTCATTTTCTACACTCCTCTGCGTCTGTTACAGGGGGGAAAATAGGAGGACTCGATTCCAAGTACAATAACCATCTTTAATTTCAAAGTTTTCCATCAGATTTCCTTCCACACTACGAAAAGCCTGCCAAGTTATGACGATGATGATGATGATGATGAGAAGCCCCTTGTACAGCGTTGATGCATACATAAGAGATAGAAAAACAATTGATATCTGATGACTTTGGGTGGCAATGTAATGTGATGGTGGTAATGCTAAATGCAAACAAAACCAAGAAATGCAGGAAGGAAGGAAGGAACTGACGGACAAATGAAATGTAAAACTGTATTAAAAATTACACAAATGCCAAGGTATTACACGGGAAGAGAGTAAAGTGTCTGCAACGAAGTCTAAAGAAATAAAAATCGCATAAATAAAAGCTGGTGTTGTCATTCAAATGTATATTAATCACTAAACATTTGCCAAACGAAAAAGACAACGGTAACAAAAAAAAAAAAAAACAACAAAAATTGCAAATAACTCTAGTATTTCACGAAAGGATATACGAAAAAAAAAATCTGCAACTAACGAAGTTTTAAAAAGAGTTCGGGATGTTTGTAAATGAATAGCATTTGCCAAAACTAAAAACAAAGAACTTTAATTTTCTTCAGAGCTTTTGAAGAGTTGGAGAAGAACTGGCATTGTGACTCTCAAAGAAAATGTATAAATATATTTTAATTTATTTATGGATTTATAGTGGAATATTTTATGGTGCCACAGAGGCTGCCGATGCAGATGAACAGTGAGTGTCTATTGTTTCTAAAAACATAAAAGGACTGAATAATTCATAGGTCAAATGTAAAAAAAAAAATATTAAAAAAAAAAACAGAATAACATTTATGTGTACGACAACAAATTCGAGTTTGAAAGGTTCAGTACAGCATTTAGCCAAGACATGAACCAGTTTCCTAAATCATTTCTTATATATAGAAAGATCTTGAGTTCGTTTTCACAAATCAGCAGTAAAGAGACCACCATGCGAAATATAGAAACTGTTTTTTTTTTTTTCGAAACATCTTAAACTGAGTTCATTAAATCGAGCAAATGTCCAGAGGTCCAGGGAAATATGAAGCTGTTGGAAATACACTTGCCCCTAACACTAAATATCCCACTGTAGCAAAGCTAAATTCTACATACAGTGTTACCGTTGTGCCACTTTTTCACGCGGTGGTACTTTTGTGCCACGTTTTGCGCCACCTTTTTGTTATGATGTGCCATTTTTAGCCCTTAAATGCGCTCTATATCTTTTAAGATACTACCAGAAAACAAGTAAGGAAAGTCTAAAGTCGGGCGGGGCCGACTATATTATAGCCTGTACCACTTTGTGGATCTAAATTTTCGATACCATATCACATCCGTCAAATGTGTTGGGGCCTGTATATAAAGGTTTGTCCCAAATACAAAAATTTAAATATCACTCGATCTGGACAGAATTTGATAGACTTCTACAAAATCTATAGACTCAAAATTTAAGTCGGCTAATGCACTAGGGTGGAACACAATGTTAGTAAAAAAACAAGTAAGGAAAGTCTAAAGTCGGGTGGGGCCGACTATATTATACCCTGCACCACTTTGTGGATCTAAGTTTTCGATACCATATCACATCCGTCAAATGTGTTGGGGGCTGTATATAAAGGTTTGTCCCAAATACAAAAATTTAAATATCACTCGATCTGGACAGAATTTGATAGGCTTCTACAAAATCTATAGACTCAAAATTTAAGTCGGCTAATGCACTAGGGTGGAACACAATGTTAGTAAAAAATATATGGGAAACATTTAAATCTGAAGCAATTTTAAGGAAATTTCGCAAAATTTTATTTATGATTTATCGCTCGATATATATGTATTAGAAGTTTAGGAAAATTGGAGTTATTTTTACAAGAAAAACATATATATGGGAGATATATCTAAATCTGAACCGATTTCAAGCAAATTTGGCACGCATAGCTACAATGCTAATTCTACTTCCTGTGCAAAATTTCAACTAAATCGGAGTAAAAGATTGGCCACTGTGGTATTATGACTGTAAATTGGACGAACGATATATATGGGAGCTATATCTAAATCTGAACCGATTTCAACCAAATTTGGCACGCATAGCTACAATGCTAATTCTACTCCCTGTGCAAAATTTCAACTAAATCGTAGTAAAAGATTGGCCACTGTGGTCATATGAGTGTAAATCGGGCGAACGATATATATGGGAGCTATATCTAAATCTGAACCGTTTTCAATAAAATTTGGCACACTTGACTACACTACTAATTGTACTCCTAGTGCAAAATTTCAACCAAATTGGGGCAAAACTCTGGCTTCTGGAACCGTATTAGTCCATATCGGGCGAAAGATATATATCGAAGCTATATTTAAATCTGAACCGATTACAATAAAATTTGGCACACTTGACTATAGTACTAATTGTTCTTCTTGTGCAAAATTTTAAGCAAATTAGGGTAAAGCCACCGTGGTGCAATGGTTAGCATGGCCGCCTTGCATACACAAGGTCGTGGGTTCGATTCCTGCTTCGACCGAACACCAAAAAGTTTTTCAGCGGTGGATTATCCCACCTCAGTAAAGCTGGGGACATTTCTGAGGGTTTCAAAGCTTCTCCAAGTGGTTTCACTGCAATGTGGAACGCCGTTCGGACTCGGCTATAAAAATGAGGTCCCTTGTCATTGAGCTTAATATGGAATCGGGCAGCACTCAGTGATGAGAGAGAAGTTCACCAATGTGGTATCACAATGGACTGAATAGTCTAACCTAACCTAGGGTAAAACGCTGGCTTCTGGGGCCATATAAGTCCATATCGGGCGAAATATATATATATGGGAGCTATATCTAAATCTGAACCGATTTTTTCCAAAATCAATAGGGTTCTATTCTGAGCCAAAACACATACTTGTACCAAATTTGAAGTCGATTGGAATAAAATTGCGACCTAGACTTTTATTACAAAAATGTGTTCTCGGACAGACGGACATGACTATATCGACTCAGGAGCCCACCCTGAGCATTTTTGCTAAAGACACCATGTATCTATCTCGTCTCCTTCTGGGTGTTGCAAACATATGCACTAACTTATAAAACCCTATTCCACAGTGTGGTGCAGGGTATACAAATTCACACGTCTTAAAATTATTAAAATAAATGACCGAATTCTATGAAATCAATTTTGTTGCATTTAAAACGTCACAACGCTAGTTTTAAAAATGTTTTCCGGAAAAATTGTAGTAATTTTGAGCAGGGATCCGGAGCAAGCCCTTTTTTTGCCGGAGCGGGAGCGGAGCGGGAGCGGCATTTCTAAAATCCGGAGCGGAGCGGTTTCCAAATGAAAAACCGCTCCGCTCCGAATAAAATATTACTTGAATGAAATGTGTAACTTTGAAATTACACTGTGTAGGTAATTTCAAATTTAGCTAGTACTTAGCGTAGTGTGAGTAAACGTTTAAAATGTACGATATGTATTTTTGTACGTACGTACATTGGGGAAAACACAACGTGTTTTTTAGTAATTGTTTTCAAAAACGGCAAATGTCAAAATATATATCTAGATTGTGTTGTAAAAGTAACAACAGTACTTTCGATCAATTTCATCCCGTATTACTACAAAGATGTTTGTAATGAACGTCAAATAAATGCAATTAAACGATCTTATTTATATTTAATTTTTTAGTTTTCTACACTGAAAAAAATATTTTCGTGAAGTCAAAGATTTCATGTCCTTAGAATAAGAATGCAAATTTTGCTTAACATGGAAGACGCATTTCTCTAAAATAAAGTTTTTTATACCCATCACCATAGAATGGTGACGGGGGTATAATAAGTTTGTCATTCCGTTTGTAACACATCGAAATATCGATTTCCGACTATATAAAGTATATATATTCTTGATCAGGGAGAAATTCTAAGACGATATAACGATGTCCGTCTGTCCGTCTGTCTGTCTGTCTGTCTGTTGTAATCACGCTACAGTATTCAATAATGAAGCAATCGTGCTGAAATTTTGCACAACCTCGCCTTTTGTCTGCAGGCAGGTCAAGTTCGAAGATTATATCGGTCCAGGTTTTGATATAGTCCCCATATAAACCGACCTCCCGATTTGGGGTCTTGGGCTTATAGAAATCGTATTTTTTATCCAATTTGCCTCAAATTTGAAATCTGGAGGTATTTTATGACCGTAAAGAGGTGTGCCAAAAATGGTGAGTATCGGTCCATGTTTTGGTATAGCCCCCATATAGACCGATCTCCCGATTTTACTTCTTGGGCTTATAGAAACCGCAGTTTTTATTCAATTTACCTGAAATTGGAAATCTAGAGGTATTGTAGGACCACAAATACGTGTGCCTAAAATTGTGAGTATCGGTCCATATTTTGGTATAGCCCCCATATAGACCGATCTCCCGATTTTACTTCTTGGGCTTATAGAAACCGCAGTTTTTATTCAATTTACCTGAAATTAGAAATCTAGAGGTATTGTAGGACCACAAATACGTGTGCCAAAAATTGTGAGTATCGGTCCATGTTTTGGTATGGTCCCCATATAAAACGACCTCCCGATTTGGGGTCTTGGGCTTATAGAAAGCGTATTTTTTATCCAATTTGTCTGAAATTGGAAATCTAAGGGTATTTTCGGACCATAAAGAGGTGTGCTGAAAATGGTGAGTAGCGGTCCATGTTTTAGTATAGCCCCCATAAGAACGATCTCCCGATTTAACTCCTTGGGTTTCTAGAAACCGTAATTTTTATCTGATTTGCCTGAAATTGTAAATATTCTGGTATTTTAGGCTCGGTCCATTTGGTAATGCCTCCATATAGACCGACTTCACTTGAATTGCTTGAAATTCAATGTAAAATTTCCAGATTTTACTTCTACAGATTTAAGATTTCAAATCAAGACGTTATTTTATAATTTTCTTGCACACTTACAAGAGATGTTAATGATTCCTCTAAAACTCAAACAAAAATGGTTCTTATAAATCCAGAATCTGATATAGTCCTCATAGGTGAAATCTTTAAATTTATCTTCGGGAAGTGTCCTCAAGTCCTCAAGCCCTCCTAAAATTTCAAAGGAAACCCTAATATTTGGTTCATGGTGGTGGGTATTTAAGGTTCGGCCCGGCCGAACTTAGTGCTGTATATACTTGTTTTCTTGTCCAAAAGGCAATAAACTTTTGAATGAAGTTGTAATGTCCTTATAATTAAGTGATTTTACTTAAAAATGTGTATCATAACATGAAAGATAAAATTTTTGAGGTAAGGTCAACGTGACTTTAATAATTAAGAAAAATTCTTTAAAATTAATAAAATTGTCTTTAAATTTGTTTCCTTTTTGCATCTTGCCTACAAAGCAAAAAATCGTTAAAAAATAAGACATGTTTTTCAACACTTTATTTTAAAGACGCTTTTTACTTGAAACATAGCATAATTTCTACTGGAAGTCGAGTCTTAATATGGAAAAAAAAATAACTCGTTAACTCGTTTTTAAAGGATTTTGATAACAACTGACGAAAAAAATCTAAAAAAATGAAAAATTAACATATGCTTCCTAGAATGCTTCCTTTAATGAAGTCAAAATGGATTTAATATTTCTGAAAAAATCTTCAAAATTAATAAAATATTTCAACACATTGTTTTAAAATCATTATACCCTAAACAACATAGTGGTTAGGGTATAACAAGTTTGATCTGCCAAAAAATGTGCCTACAAGAAATATTGATTTTAGACCCCATAAAATATATACCGATCGACTCAGAATCACCTCCTGAGTCGATCTAACGCTTGGCGTCCGTCCGTCTGTCCATGTATTTGTTGTTCACAGGATTTCGGTCGCAATCATTAACCGATTTTGATGAAATTTGGTACAGGGAGTTTTTTTTGGGCACAAGGACGAACATTATTGAATTTGGAAGAAATCGGATCAAATTTAGATATAGCTCCCATATATATGTATTGCCCGATTTCGACAAATGGGGTCACGTTGCACTTTTTTTACTAACCGATCGTCGTCAAATTTAGCACAAAATAATCTTCTGTATCACCCTTTAAGTCTGAAAATTTCATCGAAATCGGTTCAGATTTAGATACACACAAAGAATATTTCATTAAAATTGAGCCAATGAAAATTTTTCATTGATATAACGAAACATTTTCATTAAGACAATGAAAATGTTCGTTAATGGTACGAAACGTTTCGTTGACTAACAGAAAATTCGTTATAATAACGAAAAATTTCGTTATATCAATGAATTTGTTTCATTGGCTCAATTTTAATGACACATTTCATTAATATAACGAAACTTTTTCTACCAGTGTATAGGTCCCATATATATGTATCGCCCGATTTTGTCAAATTAGGTCATAAAACCCTTATTTATCAAGCGATCTTACTCAAAGTTGGCGAAATGTAATCTTCTATAGCACTAACTATATGTGCAAAAAATCATCGAAATCGGTTCAGATTTAGCTATAGCTCCCATACATGTACCGCCCGATTTTTCTAAATAAAATAAAACTCAATTGAACAAATAATACAATGTTTGTACTATAATTTTCTCGAAGAGGAGCGGAGCGGAGCGTGGAGCGGAGCGGAGCGATTTTTTTTTTCTCGGAGCGGAGCGGTTTTTTTTTCTCCGGAGCGGGAGCGGAGCGGAGCGAAAAAAATGGACCGCTCCGGATCCCTGATTTTGAGTAATCTGCAGTCAAAATGGAAACTCACATTTTTTTCCAGTCCCTGTTTCCCAGCTGAGCGAGGTCCCGAAACACCTCTTCACCGATGTGATTATACTGTTTGCTTAGCAAAGGCAGGGCAGTACGCCCCAAATGTTCCATCCTCTGCTTCTCCTCTTCGGAACACGTGTGCTCACAATTCTGGGTGCCTGATCATTATTCCCACGGCCCTGCTGACTGCCGTCCTACTCTACTTGAGTGGTTCTCCAGTTCTTTACGTATCTGGGTCACCCCATAGTATTTTCTTCGCCCTTCCGGCTGTGACAAAGATAATGTTCCAAGGTCCCATCATCCTCAAAACACGCCTTACATGCAAAATCTTCTGCTGCTCCTATTCGGCATAGATGTGCTCTCAATTCTTAATGCCCGGTCATTATTCCCACGGTCTTCCTGACTCTCGTTGCACTCTCATTGAGTAGTTCTATGTTACAATATTTTTCGTATCTGGGTCACCCTATAGTACTTCCCTATGCGCCCTAGCTTTTGTCGCCTCGTGCTATTTCTGAGCCATTTAACACCTTCCGTTGTAGCATGCAGTAGCTTTTTCCCTCTGGTATCTGTTCTTACATGGCAGCTTTTGTCACCGCCGGTATCGATTGTTGCGGCATCCCGCCACTTCACTCACCATCTCAGCCAGTTGTATTCGGTTGTCTGCTTTTTTGCGATCTACAGGGTGGCTGATACGTAATACAATAAATTAAAGCACCATATTTTTTTAAGTTTATTGATCAAAAGCAAAAATGTCGGAAAAAATATTAAATTTTGGAATCAGTTTAGAGTTGATCGAATTGGCTAACTTTGGCACAAATTATGACCTTCAAACGACCAAGAAGCCATCTCACGTTGCACGAAATTTGCTATGCGGTACTTTGGCTCATTCCCGGCGAAGCGCCGTGTTGAGATGATCGACACTTTTTTATGACTACCTTACCCTCCAAAATTCGCCCGGTGCAAAAATCAAACGGAGTGAGTTCGGAGATATTGGAGGTCAATATGCGGAAGAAATAATTTTTCTGTTGCTAAATTCAGTAGATATAATATAACATTACGCGCATTTGTGCTGCATAGAAACGCAATTTGACATTTCTGGGACAAAGCCATCACATGCTGCCCGAAAATGGATGTGCGGTTTTTTGGCCCATTATCGGTGAAGCGCCGTTTTGAGATGATGGACACTTTGGTACATTTTAGTGCTAACCTTACTCTCCGAAATGATTTTGTTGGTAAATACAGTAGATATAATATGACATTACGAGCATCTGTATATATTTTTTTTAAATGTATTTGAGTTGAATAAAAACCAATTTTTTACACCATGTTTCTTTAGATTCAATTTTGAGTTTGTGTGTGTAAATATTTTTATTACACCACACATCTTATTCCACCACATCATCTTAGAATGTCACACTCGGAGGCTATGGCCACCTACGGCACTCAGTCATAATTCGTGCCAACCGTAGCCGATTCGAACAAATTTGGTGTTATTTCCCACATTTTTATGGCATATATAGTAAATACAGTAGATATAATATGGCATTAGGATCATCTGTATATTTTTTATTTAATGCATTGGAGCTGCATAAAAACGAAATTTATATTTCTTTAGATTCAATTTTAATTTTTTTTGTGTTAAATTTTATTCCACCACTTAGTGTCCACATCAAATTGCATATGCCCAAAACGGGTGGAGGAGGAGGTGGAAGAAAACCTATACACCACCATCATCATCATCATCGTAACCATCATCATAAACGTCAAAAGAAAAATCCTCCTCCTCTACATTCATCACTGCATGGTCATGCACATATTTCCTCATTACCACCACCATCTTCGGAATATTTGGATGAATCAGAATTAGTACATAGCCAGATTTATCATGAAACACCACAAAATTATCTAACAGCAGCTGGAGGACAACCTTTAACCATCTCCTCCTCATTGCCTTATTTACACGATGGTCATCTTTTAAAGAAAAGACCATCAACAATAGTTGATGATTCTGATGATGGTCATCACCATAATCATCATCATCATCAGCTAATGGATGGTGAATTTTATACGCATGATGAAGATGGTGTTACCATGGCGCTAGGAATTAAAGGGGATCACAATGGAAATGGTGCTGCCGTAGGAACGGAAGAGGATTTCATGTTGAATGAATATTTGACTTCAAAATTTTCGGCTTTTCCACAACCAACTGAAATGGCAGCAGAAATTGTGTCACCACAAATAACTGGTGGAGGCAGTGGTGGTATCGGTGAGCTGGCTTATCATCATCATCATCATCAGCAGCAGCAGCAGAATCACCATAATGCACCCAGAATCCGAGATGCGGAACGACAGCTGCAACAAAATCATGGCTATTATGGGCATCAGCATCATCATGAGCATTCGCATTATGGAGCTGATCAAGACCTCGAAGAAGACAATGAGATCTTGGGACACCAGGGACAAATAAACACCAACTCAGCTTTGCTGGGTCAAAATGGATGGTCAGCCATACCACATTCTAGACCATTTAATGGTGAAGTGGAGGGAGGTGCAATGTCATCTGTAAAATCCATGAAAAATGGTCACTTCTTAAATCACATCATGCAGCCGCAGCAACAACAGCGGAAAACCCGGCAGGAGGATAAGGAGCTAAATCATCATCCTGATTTTCCTTTTGCATCGGAAATTGCAAATACAGTTGCCGCCACGGCCCCAGTGAATACAATGTTGCAAAGCAGCAGTATCAGCAGCAACATTAAGAGCAAATACAGAGACGACAAATTGCCCAAGGCATTACGTAGTACAAGCCACTACCAGGGGGATAGAGATCAAATAATGGAAGCCATGCATGCATATGAGGATATGGACTTAGCAATGGCCTATAGCGATACAGTAAGAACAGGAGGAGGAGGAGGAGGAGGAGGAAAAGGCGAATACAAAGGTGCTGGAGATGCCAGTGGCATAAAGCCTCTAACGGTCGATGACATATGGTCACAGTTACAACGCACCTACCTCAACAAATATACACCACAAGCCCAACCGGTCAGGGATCAAAAGGAAGATGACCAGCCTGCGTCCAGAAAACGCAAGAGAAATTCCCACTCAACTGGGAAGACGGGGAAACATAACTATTCAAGCCATTCCACCAGATCAGAGGCTATTCGAGTAGCATCCTTTGGAGACGATACCAACTACACTCCACACTACACTCAAGAATATCCATTAACAAGGCTCTCATCGTATTCTGGAACCAAAGCGAATGGGGGGACAAAGGAATTGGAAAACCCCTATGCCGCTTCCTATACACCCTACTATTCTTCCTCATCGATAACTTTTGGTCCTACTCTAAAGCACAAAGACTTGTATGAGACCCAGGCAACAGTGGCTACTAGGCCCAGCTATCATAATTCCGCCTTTGATGAAGAGACCAATGCCAATGAAGGATTTGGAGTTGAAGATGAAACTGCTTCAGAAGATCTAGATGAGGACAGCCGTAACTCTGAAGAGGATACAGCACCGGATCATACAACGGTTTATAGTTCCAATAGACAAAATTATGAGCAACCGCGTAGTCATCGTAATAATCTTGGTATAGGGGTGTATAATACAATCCATCATCCATTCGAGGATCTTTATGCATCCCACAGTACACCAGTGAGCTCGACCCTAGCCACTTATGAGCAGGTTCCAGTGTCTACATATCATCCGAATTCATTTAGTATAACCCGGCCAATAGCCTATAATTTGCCACACAATGACTCCAGTCCATTGACAGAAAAGGGATCTTCCTCAACCCCGGAATCAACTTCGTATCAATGGCGTGAACAACAACATTATCCATCGACTTCATATCAAGCATATCAGCAATATAATCACAAACGTCCTCAACAACAAAAATTGATTCAGTATCAGCCTCAAGTGTCCAATATTTTACGATTACCCAAGGCTTCGGCAGTTGGTAGCACTCCAACAACGGCAACAAATCAAAATTTAGCTCCTTTGACATCATCCTCAGCGGCATCCTATACAGCCAATGAATTCACACCGGGTGTTAAGCCAACGAGTTTGACCCATACACGATATAAGAAAAGAAAAAATCGTTTGAAAACCAAACGAAATTGAATAGGGAATTGTGGAAAGGTCGGTTCGAGGTCCTAGACCCGTAAGAAAAGTGTGATGTCCACATAATTTTACCAAATAGAGAAAATAGGTTTCATAGCTTGGTTGTGGTCTTAAGCATCCTTTTTTTGTTTTCTTTTTAAGGCCCAATTGCAAATCTAAAATATTTACCAAATATGGTGGGGTTATAATCAAGGATATTATTATGTTAACAATTAATAAATATATATTTAATATATTCGATTTAATTAATAAAATAAAACAAATAAAAATTGAAATCTGTCCTTTTTTCTTAAAAAATAACTAATGGTGACAAACATTTCTATAGAATATTGAACCAAACTGAAGAAAGAAATAATAAAAATAATAAAAAAGGCAAAAATAATTCTAGAGAAAGAAAAAGTTGTAGGCAACTAATTTTTTTTCAATCAAAAAACCTGCGTATTAAAAAAAAAAAATTGATCGGCTGACATCAAAAAAAAATTTTTTGTTCAACAAACTGACAATCTTCGAAAACAAAACAAACTATTGTGAATAGAAAAATTTCACCAATTTTTCAAAAAAAATAAAAAAAAAATTTTTTTTATCAAAAAAAAAATTTTTTTTTATCAAAAAAAAAATTTTTTTTTATCAAAAAAAAAATTTTTTTTTTTCAGCTAACTGACAATCTTCGAAAACAAAACAAACTATTGTGAATTGAAAAATTTCCACATTTTGCTTTTAGTAAGGAAAGAATATCCATAATATTTTTCAATATAAACTTGACGTATTTCTTTCAATTTTGCATTAAAAAAAAAAACTGAACACCCCTCATTTTGAAGGTGTGTGTGTGTGTAGAATGTTGCTCCATTTTGATTTTGGAATTCACTCTTCAGTTGTCAAAATGCCGTCCAAGCAAGAAGAGCAGCGTATCAAAATTTTGCTCGTGCATCGCGAAAATCCGAGCTACTCGCACGCAAAGCTGGCAAAATCGCTAAAAGTTGCCAAATCAACCGTTACAAATGTATGTTTCGGGAACGTTTGTCGACAGCCAGGAAGTCTGGATCGGGGGGAAATCGAAAACCGGAAGCCGCTGAGACGACAAAGAGAGTTGCCGGTAGTTTCAAGCGAAACCCTAACCTCTCTCTCCGAGATGCCGCAAATAAGCTGGGTGTATCGTCTACAACCGTGCATCGAGCCAAAAAACGAGCCGGACTATCGACTTACAAGAAGGTAATGACTCCAAATCGCGATGATAAACAAAATACGACGGCCAAAGCTCGATCCCGGAGGCTGTACACGACGATGCTGACGAAGTTTGACTGTGTGGTAATGGACGACGAAACCTACGTCAAAGCCGACTACAAGCAGCTTCCGGGACAGGAGTTTTATACGGCAAAAGGAAGGGGAAAGGTAGCAGATATTTTCAAGCACATAAAACTGTCAAAGTTCGCAACGAAATATCTGGTTTGGCAAGCCATCTGTACCTGTGGCTTGAAAAGCAGCATTTTCATAGCTTCCGGGACTGTCAACCAAGAAATTTACGTGAAAGAGTGTTTGAATGAACGTCTGCCGCCTTTTCTGAAGAAACACGGTTGTTCCGTACTGTTTTGGCCGGATTTGGCATCTTGCCATTACGGTAAAAAGGCCATGGAGTGGTACGTCGCCAACAACGTGCAGATGGTTCCCAAGGACAAGAACCCTCCCAACACGCCAGAGCTCCGCCCAATTGAGAAATACTGGGTTATTGTCAAGCGGAACCTAAAGAAGACCAAAAAACTGCTAAGGACGAGCAGCAGTTCAAGGCAAACTGGCTTTCTGCGGCGAAGAAGGTGGACAAGGTGGCTGTACAAAATCTGATGGCAGGTGTCAAGCGTGAGGCCCGGCAATTCGAATTTTAATATAATAAATATTTTTCCTGAATTTTATACTAATTGAACTTGAAAAGGGAATTTAATTTGATTTTTGAAATAAACGATTTCACCGATTTACACGCGTTTTCCCTTGACCAAATTTTGACCGTATCACCCTTTAACAGTGCCTGATTTACTTGCAGATAATTTTCCAAAAAATCTAAACTGACCTGAAAAAATCAAAATTTTACAAATATTTTTTTTTAGCCATAAATTTTAAGAAATATATGGAAAGAAAATCCATCAAATTTGGGAAAATGTTAATACATTTTTTTTATAGGCAGAAAATTTTGCAATAGTTTTTTATAGATAGAAAATTTTGGAAAAATTTCAACATTTTAAAGCAATTTCCATACACAAAAAATCGATTAAAAACTCAATACCACAAAGGAGAATATACTAAAGTACAGAAGAACTAACACTATCTGATCTACAGAGAGAATTTTGTCATTATTTGTAGACAGAACATTTTAGAAAAATTTTTACATCGTGGTGAAATTCTGAGTCGATCTAAGCATGTCCGTCCGTCCGTCCGTCCGTCTGTTGAAATCACGCTAACTTCCGAACGAAACAAGCTATCGACTTGAAACTTGGCACAAGTAGTTGTTATCGATGTAGGTCGGATGGTATTGAAAATGGGCCATATCGGTCCACTTTTACGTATAGCCCCCATATAAAGGGACCCTCAGATTTGGCTTGCGGAGCCTAAAACAGAAGCAAATTTCATCCGATCCTGCTGAAATTTGGTACATGGTGTTGGTATATGGTCTCTAACAACCATGCAAAAATTGGTCCACATCGGTCCATAATTATATATAGCCCCTATATAAACCGATCCCCAGATTTGGCTTGCGGAGCCTAAAAGAGAAGCAAATTTCATCCGATCCTGCTGAAATTTGGTACATGGTGTTGGTATATGGTCTCTAACAACCATGCAAATTGGTCCACATCGGTCCATAATTATATATAGCCCCCATATAAACCGATCCCCAGATTTGGCTTGCGGAACCTCAAAGAGAAGAAAATTTCATCCGATCCGGCTGAAATTTGGTATATGATGTTGGTATATGGTCTCCAACAACCATGCAAAAATTGGTCCATATAGGTCCTTAATTATATATAGCCCCCATATAAACCGATCCCCAGATTTGGCTTGTGGAGCCTCTAAGAGAAGCATATTTCATCCGATCCGGCTGAAATTTGGTACATTGTGTTGGTATATGGTCTCTAACAATCATGCAAAAATTGGTCCACATCGACCCATAACTATATATAGCCCCCATTATCATGGTTGCCACTAGAGCAAAAAATAATCTACCAAAATTTTATTTCTATAGAAAATTTTGTCAAAATTTTATGTCTAGAGAAAATTTTGTTAAAATTTTATTCGGTTCATAATAAAATTTTCATCATTTTCAAAATTTTATTTCTATAGAAAATTTTGTCAAAATTTTATTTCTATAGAAAATTTTGTCAAAATTTTATTTCGATAGAAAATTTTGTTCAAATTTTATTCGGTTCATAATCATGGTTGCCACTCGAGCCACAAATAATCTACCAAGATTTTATTTCTATAGAAAATTTTGTTTATTTCTATAGAAAATTTTGTTAAAATTTTATTTTTGTAGAAATTTTTGTCAAAATTTTCTTTCTATAGAATATTTTGTCAAAATTTTTATTTCTATAGAAAATTTTGTGAAAATTTTATTTCTATAGAAAATTTTGTTAAAATTTTATTTCTGTAGAAAATTTTGTCAAAATTTTATGTCTACTTTGTCAAACTGAATTATATACGTATTGGATCGATCTTTTTTGATTTAATTTTTACCAAGTATGGACTTACATACAATTTAGAAGATGGTGTTAGGAGGTTTTAAGATACCTTGCCATCGGCAAGCGTTACCGCAACTTAAGTAATTCGATTGTGGATGGCAGTGTTTAGAAGAAGTTTCTACGCAATCCATGATGGAGGGTACATAAGCTTCGGCCTGGCCGAACTTACGGCCGTATATACTTGTTATATTTAAAATATTGGAAAAATTTTTTAGTTGGAAAATTTTCAACTAATTTTCATACAAAATTCAACAAAAACTCCATACCCCAAAGAACAGGATAATCAACTACAGAACAACTAACACTGCCTAACAATTTTCTAATAATTAAAAAAAATTATCGCAATTGAATAAAAGTTTTCAAAAATTTTCTTTTAGCAAGAAATTAGAAAGAATATGTGGGAATCAAAACCACACATTTTTTGAAAATTTTCTATAGACCGAATATGTTGGTACATTTATTGTAGACAGAAAATTTTTGGGATAGCCTTCTATGGAGAGAACATTTTGAGAAATTATTATACCCTAACCACTATGTGGTTTAGGGTATAAAAGTTGAAAAGTTGAATGAATTTCTGTGTGCACTTACCCTGTCTTTGTTAAATGTGCACTAATTTTATACCATGTTCAAATGGCTTACCTGCAAAGAAAGTTAAAAAATAAGAGGATTTATTATAAAATGTAAAAAAAAGCTATCTAAATACAATACAAGATTACAAGATTATTTACTATAGTTCAAATTCAAAACAAAAACCATTCACAAACAAACAAAGAGGAGAGTTAGAATATAGAATCCACAAGAAGACGCACATCATAATACCTCCATAGCAAAAAAAAAAGCCCAGAACTCCACCACAGGACAACTGAAATTCCCACATTAAGATAGAAAGTGATTGAAAGCAATAACGAAAAACCAAGACAAAGAGAGCATACAACCGATAAACCAAAAACTGAAATTAACAGCACATTTTGGACAAATTGAAGTCATGAAAAACTCATGTCGCCAAAAATGAAATAAATTTGATTAAATTCCTAAATTTAGCATTATAACGAAAATTACTTACACTCCATGGCGTGTGTAAATGCGCTCTTCGAGGTTTCAACATCATCTCAGAAGTCATCGTAGTTTGGCTCATTTTCCTTCTAACCAAAAAATGCAATAAAACTAAAGTGAATGATGGACAGAGTGACAGTCGAGTGGGGGTATATCTATATATGGATGACGGCAAAGGACCAATGCTCTTATTAAAAAGATATACACTAGTAGTTTGCACAGTTTGAAATCATCAAAAGGATGACATCAACCACTCTCGGGAAAAGTTCAACAGTCAAATTGTGATGCGACAAATGGCTGGAATGCTATTTCAATGTTGTATGTATGGTTGTTTTGCTACATGTCCTTCTTAATGTCATAAAATGGTGATAGTGTGGCATGATAGAATTTTTTCAGTAAAAACAGACAATGTCATTGTAAGATATATGGGCATCTATAGGACTTTAAAGAATGGCTAATACTCATGGGTTTCTGCAACATTTATTTCTGAATGAGAGACTCATGGAGGTCTGTAAGACTCAGAAAGTCTGCAAGACTCGGGGAACTCTGGAGGTTTGTAATATTAATGGGAGTCTATAAGACTCGTAAGTGTCTGTAGGACTTATGGGATTCTGTAACTCATGACAGTCTCCAATACTCTAGGGAGTCCGCAAAACTCATGGGAGTCTGCAAGAAAAGTGGAAGTCTCAAACTATTGGGAAAGTGTGCAAGACTCATAGGAGTCTGCAGGACTCATGGAAGTCTTCAGGACTCATGGGAGTCTGCAGGACCCATGGACATCTGCAAGACTCATAGGAGTCTGCAGGACTCATGGGAGTCTGAAGAACTCATGGGAGTCTGAAGGACTCATGGGAGTCTGCAGAACTCATGGGAGTCTGCAGGACTCATGGAAGTCTGTAGGAATCATGGTGGTCTGTAAGACTCATGGGAGTCTGCAGGACTCATGGGAGTCTTACAGACTCATGGGAGTCTTAAAGACCCATGGAAGTCTGTAAGACTCATGGGGGTCTGTAAGACACATGGGAGTCTGTAAGACTCATGGGAGTCTGTAAGACTCATGGTAGTCTGTAAGACTCATGGTAGTCTGTAAGACTCATGGGAGTCTGTAACACTGTAAGTCTGTAAGACTCATGGGAGACACAATTTCAGACTCATGGGAGTCTGTAGGAATCATGGAAGTCTGTAAGACTGATGGAAGTCTGCAGGACTCATAGGATTCTGTTGGACTCATAGGAGTCGGCAGGACTCACGGGAGTCTGCAGGACTCACGGGAGTCTGCAGGACTCACGGGAGTCTGCAGGACTCACGGGAGTCTGGAGGACTCATGGGAGTCTGCAGGACTCATGGGAGTCTGTAGGAATCATGGTGGTCTGTAAAACATATGGGAATCTGTAAGACTTATGGGAATCTGTAAGACTCATGGGAGTTTGTAAGGCTCATGGGAGGCTGTAAGACTCATGGGAGTCTGTAAGACTCATGGGAGTCTGTAAGACTCATGGGAGTCTGTAACACTGTAAGTCTGTAAGACTCATGGGAGACACAATTTCAGACTCATGGGAGTCTGTAGGAATCATGGAAGTCTGTAAGACTGATGGAAGTCTGCAGGACTCATAGGATTCTGTTGGACTCATAGGAGTCGGCAGGACTCACGGGAGTCTGCAGGACTCACGGTAGTCTGCAGGACTCACGGGAGTCTGGAGGACTCATGGGAGTCTGCAGGACTCATGGGAGTCTGTAGGAATCATGGTGGTCTGTAAAACATATGGAATCTGTAAGACTTATAGGAATCTGTAAGACATATGGGAGTCTGTAAGACTCATGGGAGTCTGTAAGACTCATGGGAGTCTGTAAGACTCATGGGAGTTTGTAAGGCTCATGGGAGGCTGTAAGACTCATGGGAGTCTGTAAGACTCATGGGAGTCTGTAAGACTCATGGGAGTCTGTAAGACTCATGGGAGTCTGTAAGACTCATGGGAGTCTGTAAGACTCATGGGAGTCTGTAAGACTCATGGGAGTCTGTAGACTCATGAGAGTCTTTAAGACTCATGAGAGTCTTTAAGACTCATGAGAGTCTTTAAGACTCATGAGAGTCTTTAAGACTCATGAGAGTCTTTAAGACTCATGAGAGTCTTTAAGACTCATGAGAGTCTTTAAGACTCATGAGAGTCTTTAAGACTCATGAGAGTCTTTAAGACTCATGAGAGTCTTTAAGACTCATGAGAGTCTGTAAGACTCATGGGAGTCTGTAAGACTCATGGGAGTCTGTAAGACTCATGGGAGTCTGTAAGACTCATGGGATTCTGTAAAACTCTTGGCAGTCTGTAAGACTCATGGGATTCATGGGAGTCTGCAGGACTCATGGGAAACTGCAGGACTCATGGGAGACTGCAGGACTCATGGGAGTCTGCAGGACTCCTGGGAATCTGCAAGACTCATAGGAGTCTGCAGGACTCATGGGAGTCTGCAGAACTCATGGGAGTCTGCAGGACTCATGGAAGTCTGTAGGAATCATGGGAGTCTGTAAGACTCATGGGAGTCTGTAAGACTCATGGGAGTATGTAAGACTCATGGGAGTCTGTAAGACTCATGGGAGTCTGTAAGACTCATTAGAGTCTGTAAGACATGGGAGTCTGTAAGATTCATGGGGACACTTGGGAGGAGTCCGTAGACTCACGGAAGTATCCAACACTCATGATAGTATGGAAGACTTAAGGCAGTCTGCAAGTCTGTCAGACTCATGGGAATTTGTAACACTGGTGGGAGTATGTAAGGCCTATGGGAGTCTGTAGGACTCATGTGAGTTTGCAAGACCCATGAGAGTCTGCAAAACCCATGGGATTCTGCAAAGCCCATGGGAGTCGAAAAGAATCATAGGAGTCTGCAAGACCTTTGGAAGCCTATAAGACTGATAGGAGTCTGAAGAATGGATGGGAGCCTGTAAGACACATGGGAGGGGTCTGTAAACTCATGGAAGTCTCCAACACACAGGAGAGCCTCAAAAACTCATGGGAGTCTGCAAAGCCCTTGGAATTCTGTAAGACTCATGAGAGTCTGTAAGTCTCATAAGGTCTGTAGTATTCTTAAGATTCTGAAGGAATCATGGAAGTCTGCAAAACTGATGGGAGTCTATAAGACACATGGTAGGAGTCCAAAACTAATGGGAATCTACAAGAATCGTGGAAGTCTCAAACACTCACGGAAGTGCGCATGACTCATAAGAAATCAGTCTATAAGACTCAATAGAAGCTACAAAACGCAATAGAATCGGCCAGACTCAATGGGCTCCGTGAGCCAAGCAAATCGGAAGGGCAACAAGGAAGCTTTACAGAAGTCTGGAACATTGAACGGAGTATTCGAAAGATTTTTCCTGTCTGACTTGTATAAGACTGTATACACAAAAAATATATAACACAAGAGGGACTTTGGATTGTTTACTATCATCCCAATGCCGTCACTCAGAGACACTTCACACAGAAATTAAGTCCTTGGAGAGCAGCAGGGGTAACATCATTGAAATAAACAGAAATTTAATTGTATGCGCATCATTTGACTTTCCCGCTCTAAGCTTAACCATTTTGCCAAAACATTTGTATGTACATCCTCCTCCCGCCACTCTGCTCGCACCCCACCATACATACTCGAATGACGGGCAATCTAAAAATGACACTGCGACCGACACTAAAACACCCACAGAGTATTTTGTGGCACTTACGAACGAATGATGTCAACTAATAATGGAGACTTCAAATAGAGAAATGACTAAGATCGTCTGATATGGAGCGGGGCCGGGGGGAGGATTGGTAATATAATACTGGCGCTGTATTCATCGCATATATCTGTGTACGGCTTCATATTGAGGCCAATAAAGGTTACAGCTTGATGCGTATCGTATGACTTGTGAGTTAGCGAGAGAGTAATGAAATAAAATGTACCATATGTTGACCCATAATGTTTAATAAACAGGCGTTTGGGTTAAGTCTGTGACAATGACGATGATGCTGAGCAATGGTGTTAGAGGAGGAATGACAGGGTGATTATTGTCTAGTTATTACTATTGACAAACTCTCGATATTGTTTCAGTAATTGATACTGAAACGATATCTTTTTGATCCAGAAATTTGTGAGTTATATGACGTATGCTGATGGCGAAGACTCAATTATGAATCGTTCTTAAAACATTCTCAGAAATCAGACTGAGAAACCTTTTGGAGTTCCGGCGGAACTGCGATTGAACCCAAGACCGTTTGTTTCCACGGCGGGATTGCTAACAATTGTACCTTGGTGGATTCCTGAAGAAAACAGAGGCCTTGAAGAAGAGTCGTAAAACTCTATAGAGCATGTAACGCTCATGGATGCGTGTGTCTCACATACCCCCTGGGCAAGTCTGTAAGGATCAAGAAAAATTTTAATGCTCTTGGGGATTTTTGATACCCAGGGGAGTCTGTGAGACTCGGAGCAATTTATAAAATCAAAAAGTCTGTAAGACTCAGGGGAGGGTGTCAGACTGAAGGGAGTCTATGGGAGTTTGTTATACTCAGGTGAATCTGTAAGACTTAGGGGAGTCTGTAAGAGTCATGAGAGTCAATAAAAGGAGTTTTTAATACCCAGTGGAATCTGTAGGATTGAAGGGAGTCTGTAAAACACAGTGAAGGTTGTAAGTCTGTAAGACTTAAAAGGAGTTTGTAAGACTCAGGGGAGTGTGTACAACTCTAGGAAGTCTCTACGACTCAAGGGAGTATGCACGACTCACGAGAGTCCGTAAGACTCAGGAGAGTCTGTACAACTCAAGGTAGTCTGAAACACTCAGGAAAGTCTGTAGGACTCAGTAAAGACTGTAAGACTAAGGGGTGTCTGTAAGACTCACGGGAGTCTGTACGACTCAGGAAAGTCAGTAAGACTCAGGGGAGTCTGTAAGACTCAGGGGAGTCTGTAAAACTCAAAAGAGTGTGTACGCCTTACGGGAGTCTATAAGACTCAGGAAAGTCTGTACGACTCAAGGTAGTCTGAAAGGTAGTGTTAAGACTCGGGGGAGTCTGTACGACTCAGGAAAGTATGTAAGACTCAGGGGAGTCTGTAAAATTTAAAGGAGTGTGTACGCCTCAAGGGAGTCTATAAGACTCAGGAAAGTCTGTACGACTCAAGGTAGTCTGAAAGGCTTAGCGTTAAGACTCACGGTAGTCTGTACGACTCAGGAAAGTCTGTAAGAAAGTCAGTGGAATACGTGGTACTCAGGGAAGTCTGTTAGACTCAGGAGAGTCTGTAAGACTCCGGAGAGTCTTTACGACTCAAGGAAATCTGTAAGACTCAGGAGAGTCTGTATTACTCAAGGAAACTTGTAAGATTCAGGGGAGTCTCTACGACTCAAAAAGTCTGCAAGACTCGAGAGAGTCTGCAAGACTCGAGAGAGTCTGCAAGACTCGAGAGAGTCTGTATGACTCGAGAGAGTCTGTAGGACTCGAGAGTGTTTGTATGACTCGAGAGAGTCTGTATGACTCGAGAGAGTCTGTATGACTCGAGAGAGTCTGTATGACTCGAGAGAGTCTGTATGACTCGAGAGAGTCTGTATGACTCGAGAGAGTCTGTAGTTTGAAAGACATAGCGGGTCGTTAAGACTCAAAGGGGAGTCTGTACCACTCAAGGGGAGTCTGTACCACTCAAGGTAGCCTGAAAAACTCAGCGGAATTGCCAAGTCTCAGGGGTATCTGTACGACTGAAAGACTCAGGGAAGTCTGTAAGACACAGGAGAGCCAGAGGAAGGTTCAGGGACATCTGCAAGACTCAAAGGAGTCTGAAAGAATCACGGGATTCTGTCAACAAACTCTCCGGATAGTCTATAGGACTTTAGCACTCTGAAAGAATCAGGAGAGCCTGCAGGAGTCTCAGGAGTGTGTAATACTCAGGCGAGTCCTCATTTATCCTTCAATAAATCTGCCGTTCCCTATAATTCTTTGATTGCATGCACTGCGGCATGACAATGGGCTGAATAGTCTAAGTGAGCCTGAAATATCAGGCTGTCATTATACCGAACCTAACCTTGATTGCATACGAAATTCCATTCCGGATTGTATTTGTATCGCTCTTTCCATGTTAACACAAAAGAATGGATGTGAAGACAAATGAAAATTGGGACATTTATTACAAAATGCACTCAAATTGTCAAATCGTCCAAGAGTTGAGTATTTTTAATGCAGTCATAGAGAAATATTCCCATGCGTTACATACAAAACAACAAAGTTTATGTATCACCTCTTATTTTATGGTAGATTATATAAAAATATCTCCAGAATTGTACAATCATCACATAAAAGTCCCACCACCATTCGCCTAAGACGACCATATAAAGAAAATTAGTTTTCCTTAATAAGACCCCCTGAGAATTTTTAAAATCCCATAGGGAAAGATCACATGGGTCCTAATTCTCAGAAAGAAACACAAAATAATTCGATACTCCTCTGCCACTTTTACCACGATGCCGTAACCATGACCAAATACAGTGATAATGTAGAATAGCCAACATATTTTAATAGGACAAAGTTCAACGAGTGACCAAACACACAACAGGACATTCCCTCACCCAGGGGAAATAATTAACAATTAATAGTTTTTATATCAACTTTCAGAGAAAATGTTTAATGTAAATATCCTATCGTCACTACACAACATGCTGAACTCCATTCCAATTACTTTCGTTGTTGTAGTAATCAAGTTAATAACATTAATGCACTACAAAGGGGGTGAATAAAACGATAGTAAGGCAAATGATTTTTGTTCTTCGCAAGGGAGGGAAGCAGGCATTAGAAGGGTTCACAATACGTACACGAAGGTTGGGTTAAATTAAAATGGCAAATAAAAAGCAGCTCAAACTAAATATTTAAAATTTCATTTAATTATAAAATTTTGTCGCACATTTACGAAAAGGATATCTAAGGTGTGTCCATGTTATTAACACCGCAACACAGGGATCTCTCTCTGGACATTTCACTGACCTAAATGCTGCACGTATAACCACCGTAATGGTAGTGGGGGGAGGAGGCTAAGTTGCCCTTTGATGATGTGAAATGATGGATTGTATAGCGAAAAGAAGAGTTGAGATGTACTTTGCTGTCGACCACACCTGGCTAAGGTTTCTATGGCTTCCTGCGCAAAGGGTTACCGGAGTGTTTGCCATTGTACAATGTGTCGCATAAATGTCATCACCATCCAAAACCTATTAAACTTTCATGTAAACGAGTGTACGCAAATCGCCAGATATACTTATTTATGCATATGAAACACATACGCCATTGGAAAAGGGGAACACGCTACCTTTGGGGTGAGGGACACTACTGGGAAATAAAAGTGGAAGTACGCTGATAATGTTGAGCATTAGTGTTAGTGGTTTTGTTTCATGTAATGAGCATTTATGGCACCATTGTTAGTGATCAAGGTGTTCAAGAGAAAAGCAGTCTCATGGCGATGACAATGAAAAGTTCAGTTCAGTAATGATGGTGGTTATACATGGAAAAAAAAAATTACAAAATTGAAATTTTGCATCATTTAGGATGACAATAATCCCGAGAAATCTGAACGTCGTATAGTATGTTTCGAATCTCAAGAATCCCACAAGAAATCCCTTAAGAAGAGTCGTAAGAGACTCTTCAGAGTCGTAAGAGACTCTGAATAGTCGTAGAGACTCTCATGAGTCGTAGAGACTCTCAAGAGTTGTAGAGACTCTCAAGAGTCTTAGAGACTCTCAAGAGTCGTAGAGACTCTCAAGAGTCGTGGCGACTCTCAAGAGTCGTAGAGACTCTCAAGAGTCGTGGCGACTCTCAAGAGTCGTAGAGACTCTCAAGAGTCGTAGAGACTCTCAAGAGTCGTAGAGACTCTCAAGAGTCGTAGAGACTCTCAAGAGGCGTAGAGACTCTCAAGAGTCGTAGAGACTCTCAAGAGGCGTAGAAACTCTCAAGAATCGTAGAGACTTTCAAGAGTCTTAGAGACTTTCAAGAGTCTTAGAGACTCTCAAGAGTCTTAGAGACTCTCAAGAGTCTTAGAGACTCTCAAGAGTCTTACAGACTCTCAAGAGTCTTAGAGACTCTCAAGAGTCGTAGAGACTCGCAAGAGTCGTAGAGACTCGCAAGAGTCGTAGAGACTCTCAAGAGTCGTAGAGACTCTCAAGAGTCGTAGAGACTCTCAAGAGTCGTAGAGACTCTCAAGAGTCGTAGAGACTCTCAAGAGTCGTAGAGACTCTCAAGAGTCGTAGAGACTCTCAAGAGTCGTAGAGACTCTCAAGAGTCGTAGAGACTCTCAAGAGTGGTAGAGACTATCAAGAGTCGTAGAGACTATCAAGTGGCGTAGAGACTATCAAGTGGCGTAGAGACTCTCAAGAGTCGTAGAGACTCTCAAGAGGTGTAGAGACTCTCAAGAGTCGTAGAGACTCTCAAGAGTCGTAGAGACTCTCCAGAGTCGTAGAGACTCTCCAGAGTCGTAGAGACTCTCAAGAGTAGTACGTTTCTCAAAAGTTGTGGGACTCTCCAAGGTCGTGGCGACCCTCAAGAGTGGAACAGACTTGAAAAAACTAGTAAAACTAGAACAGACTGTCAAGAGTGTTACAAGCTCTGGAAGAGTCGAACAGACTCTTGAAGAGGCGGGCAGATTCTTAAAACGTTGAACACACCTTCAAGATTTTAACAGACTTCAAGAGTCACGTAGACTCTAAGAGTAGAACAAGCTCTCAAGATTTTATAATACACACAAGATTTGAACAGCACCTTTAAATTTGACAAATCTTTCAAAAGTCGAAGCGTCAAACAGGCTTTCAAGGGTCGAACAATCTGTCTCCCTAAATCGTTACAGTCTTAGAAGACCTACGAACTCTAAAGAGTCAATTTGTTGTTCAGAATCCCGAGGGTCGAAAAGACTCTTAAGAAGTTAAAATATTCCGAAAGCATCACAGCATCTCAGAAGTTCATCGGACTCCAAGGAGTCGTATAGTCACTCAAGAATCAAACAAGCTCTCAAAAGTCATACAGGCTCTCCAGTGGAACAGGCTAGGATGATTGGAATAGACTCTCAAGATTTGAACAGACAAGATTCCTTTCCCAATAGTAGTACAGTCGCAACACTATTAGAGCTCCAGTCGAAAAGGCTGTAACAGGTCAAACAAAGTCGAAATATTCCACGAGCGTTACAGAATCTCAGAAGTCCTTCGGACTCCAAAGAGTCGCACATACTGAGAGTCTCTCATAAGTCCAGCCGGCTCTCAAGAGTGGAACATGGTTTCAAGAATCGAACAGGCTATGATAATTTGAACGGGCTCTCAAGATTTGAACATAATGTCAAGAGTCGAAAAGAATCTTATGGCGATTTCGATTAGGAAAAAGGTGCAACATTCTCGAAATTGATTGCAACATATCAAGAACACTGTCATAGATTTTGGATCCTTTATATCTCACAATATTATAAATTAACAATAACTTTAGAATTACACTATCATTTGGGCGAAATGTCAATTAGGGAAAAAGTAGTGTAACACCAAGGCAACATATTTTTTGCGAATCGAAAACGCCCTTAATGAGTCCAACAGACCCTTAAGTATTGAATAGACTCTGAGGAGTCGAACAAACTCTCAGCAGTTAGACAGATTTCCAAGAGTTGTAAAGCCCCAAAAGTGTCTCAAGATTTGAACAGCAAAATACTCTCAAAAGTCGAAGCGTCGAACAGGCTTTCAAGAGTCGAACTGGGTCTCAGGAGCGGTACAGTATTTGTAGAGGTGTACTCTTGTTACAGTCTTAGAAGACCTAACGACTCTAAGGATTTGGACGAACCCTACGAGTCTGTTCGGCTCTTTAGATTCTATATGACAATAATATAGAATCTCAAGAGCCGAACAGACTCGTAGTAAGTAATCGAAAAAGTCCAAAAGCGTTACAGACTCTCAGAAGTCTTTCGGACTCTACGGAGTCGCTCAGCCTCTCAAGAATCAAAGAATATCTCAAAAGTCGAACCGGCTCCGAAGAGTGGAACAGGGTTTCAAGAGTCGAACAGGCTATGATAATTTGAACAGGCTCTCAAGATTTGAACATAATATCCAGAGTCGAAAAGAATCTTAATGAGTTGAACAGACCCATAAGTATTGAATAGACTCTGAAGAGTCGAACAAACTCTCAGCAGTTAGACAGATTTCCAAGAGTTCTAAAGCCCCAAAAGTGTCTCAAGATTTGAACAGCAAAATACTCTCAAAAGTCGAAGCGTCGAACAGGCTTTCAAGAGTCGAACTGGGTCTCAGGAGCGGTACAGTATTTGTAGAGGTGTACTCTTGTTACAGTCTTAGAAGACCTAAGGACTCTAAGGATTTGGACGAACCCTACGAGTCTGTTCGACTCTTGAGATTCTATATGACAATAATATAGAATCTCAAGAGACGAACAGACTCGTAAGTAGTCGAAAAAGTCCAAAAGCGTTACAGACTCTCAGAAGTCTTTCGGACTCTAAGGAGTCGTACAGACTCTCAATAATTAAGTAGTCTAAAAAGTCCAAAAGCGTTACAGAGCCTCAGAAGTCTTTCGGTCTGTAAGGAGTCATACAGACTCCCAAGAATCGAATAAGCTTTCAAAAGTCGAACAGGCGCTCAACTGTCGATAAGGCTCCCAAGAGTGGAACAGACTTTCAAGAGTCGATCAGGTTATGGTGATTTGAACAGACTCTCAAGAGACAAAGACCCTGAATGAGTCGAACAAGCTCTAAAGTGTCAAACGGACCTGAAAGGTCTTTCAACAGTGGAACAAACCCTTAGGAGTCTAACAGTTGAGAGTCCGTGAAACAAACCCTTAAGAGTCTAATAGACCCTCAACCCCTAAACAAACTATTAAGGGTCAGGTAGAGAGAAGTTCGCTAATGTGGTATCACAATGGACTGAATAGTCTAAGTGAGCCTGATACATCGGGCTGCCACCTCACCTAACCTAAGGGTCAGGTATCGTACAGTCGTACATGCTCTCAGGAGTCCTACAGTAGTACAGGCACTCATAAGTTATACAGTGTATAGTCTTAGTGGAAACGAACAGTATCTCAAGTGTTGAACGATCTTTCAAGTGTCGAAGAGGATCTTTGTTGAGATCCACCCAAGAGTCGATCAGGCTCTCAAAATCTGGAAGGACTTTCAAGAGTCGAACAGACGCTCAATTGTCGAACAGACTCTCAAAAGTCTAAAAGACTCTCAAGAGTCGAAATCGAGTATAGCAAACTCTCAACCATCAAACAGACTATCAGGAATCGTACAGTGGTACATACTCTTAGGTGTCGTGCTATCGTACAGGCTCTCAGAAGTTATACCGTCTACAGTCTTAGTGGTGTCGAACAGTCTTTCAAGTGTTGAACGGGCTTTCAAAAAATCGACGGGATCTCAACAAAAGACCCCCAAGAGTCGGTCAGACTCTCTAGAGTAGAACATACTCTTAATGAGTCGAACAGGCTCTCAAGTGTCAAACAGACCTGAGCGGACTTTCAAGAGTCGAACAGACCCTCAAGAGTCTAGCAAACTCTCAACCATTAAACAGGGTCAAGAATCGTACAGACTCTCAGAAGTCATACGGAGTACATACCTTCAGCGTAGAAATCGTAGGACTCAAAGTATCGCAGAGATTCTCAAGAGAAAACATACTCTCAACAGTGGTCAAATCACCACAGCCTTATAGAAAAATTAAGTTTTCATTTGTTCTTCAACCACTGTGTCCTGTCTCGACATACAGTTAACGTACGCGGACTTTACTTATCGAGGATATTACACAACATATGGGTCAAAACGTTAATTTTCTTGCACATTTTTGAAACCCCAAAGGATGCATTCAAAGTGTTATGCGTGGAATTGCCAACGCCCTTATGTTATAATTTTTTTTTTTCGTTCGTATAATACTCGGATATCTATTCTATATGAATGAATGTGTATATCATCACGTATTCAATTATTCACACAAATTACATGAGAGAATTTTTGAAAAGTTTTGCTCAGAACAATAAGAGCAATCAACTCCTTGGTGTATTATCCGAATTATAAAACATGACCAGCTTGGTGTCAGTTAATGAAGGGCGGCGACAATACAACACACACACTCGCATACACATATTCAAATAGGAATAGGCCTAAAATATTTGACTAAATACTTTCACAAGAAAAAGGATTCAAAAGTAAGGAGTGACTGTTGTTGAATAGACTGAATGCATGAATGATAGAGGGAAAATGAAATTAATGACAACTAAACTATGTATGATGAGACCGTTGATGATGATGGTGACGATAACAACAGTGAATAGATATATCCCAGGGGGTGGAATAGAAGAAAGAAGAGAATGTTTAACCATCATTATCATCATCATGGCCGTGAGCTGTGGGGTGTAGCTGAATTGAAAAGGACAATCTGTTATTGCTATGTTCTCGGTTTTCACATCGTATCCTTTCATGACTTATCATTAATTCGTATACTTTTGGATTTAGCCATAGTTCAAGTGAAATTCATTCCATTCCATAGTAAACAAATTATTTTTGTCCATTTAATTCCTTTTAATTAATTTAATTAATGAATTATTGACTCTTGTTTTTTTTCACTTCAGAGAAATCGTTTTGTTCATTATGTTGCGGAGATGAATCTCATATTTTTTTGGTTGCCTTTATGATGTCCTAAATTCAGAGAATCCATACAATTCCAATATCATAAGTGGAATGAGAAGTAACATTATCGAAATGAATTTAAGATGAAGAAAATGATGGTGGCCATTTTAGTGAATTCGTCCTTCTATTAAGTCTTTAATCTTCAACTGCAACATAGAAATTTGCGTGACATCATTTAGGCTTACAACTACATACAGAGCTCTTCAGATTCTCAAGAGTTGTATATAGAATAGGAAGATTTGTAAAGAGTCCTACAATGTGTTTCTATGCCTCAGCGAGTGGCGCTGAGGCATAGAAACACATTGTATATAATTATTATATGAATGAATACTAATAATAAAAAAAAAAAAAAAAAAAAAAAAAAATGGCAAAAATCTCCCAGACTCTCGAGGGTTGCAGAGTCGAAAGGGTCGAACAGACCCTTTTAAATGTCAATAGGCCTTCAAAGATCGAATTAACTCTTAGAGAGACTCTACAAGAGTCTAACAGGCTTAAAAAAAAAATCATCAAAACGGCTCTTAAACAGTCGGATAGGCTCTTAAAGCATCGAACATACCATCAAGAATCTAACCGACTCTTAAACGGTAGAACAACCTCTTAAGAGACGAACAAACTTCCAAGATTTGAATAGAATCTCAAGATTTCAATGCACTCTCGAAATTTGAACAGACTCTCAAAAGTCGAACATATTCTTAAAGAGTTGAACATGCTCTCAAGATTTTAACGCACTCTCGATATGTGAACAAACTTTCAAAGAGTCGAACAGACTCTTGAAGTGTCGAACATGATCCATAGGTACAATCCCAAAATGTTATGGGGTCTTAGAACTCCTGCAAACTCTAGTAAGTCAGACGGACTCTAAGGAGTCATACCGTCAGGTTAGGTTAGGTTAGGTGGTAGCCTGATGTATCAGACTCACTTAGACTATTCAGTCCATTGTGATACCACATTGGTGAACTTCTCTCTTATCACTGAGTGCTGCCCGATTCCATGTTACTCTCAATGACAAGGGACCTCCTTTTTATAGCCGAGTTCGAACGGCGTTCCACGTTGCAGTGAAACCACTTAGAGAAGCTTTGAAACCCTCAGAAATGTCACCAGCATTACTGAGGTGGGATAATCCACCGCTGAAAAAATTTTTGGTGTTCGGTCGAAGCAGGAATCGAACCCACGACCTTGTGTATGCAAGGCGGGCATTCTAACCATTGCTAACCACGGTGGCTCCCGAGTCATACCGTCGTACAGACTTTAAAGAATCGAAGAGACTCCTACAGATTCGAACAGACCATTAAAGAATAGAAAACACTCCAACGGGGCGGACCCAAAATTTATACTGTCGTACGGACTCTCAACAGTCGAAGAGACTCTCAAGTATCGAACAGACTCTCTAGAGTAGAAAAGACTCCCAACCGATTTTTCAAGGTCGTGCAGTTCCAAAAGTGTGACCAAGTCCCAGAAGTCCTACGGACCCTAAGAAATTGTATGAATTTGAAAGAGTCGTACGGAATATAAGGAGTCATACTGCCGGACAGACTCTCAAAATTCAGTGTATGTACTAGCTATGAGGAATCGAACAGTCTTTCAATAGCCAAAACCGGCTTCCAGGTGTGGAATAGACTCTCAAGAGATGAACAGGCTCCCAACCGACTTTTTAGAATCCTACAGTTCCAAAAGTGTGACAGAGTCCCAGAAGTCCTACGGACCCTAAGAAGGTGTATGGTGTCTAAGAAGTTATACGGACTCTTAAGGAGTCGTACTGGGTCTAATGATTCATACAGCCGGACAGACTCTCAGATGTCAGTGTATGCACGGGCTCTGAAGTGTCGAACAGGCTCTCAATAGCTAAAAACAGGCTTTCAAGTGTGGAACACACTCTAAAGAGTTGAACAGGCTGCCAACCGACTTTTCAGAGTCGGACAGTTCGACAAGTGCGAACTGTCCGAGTCGTTCGGACTCTAAGGAGTCGTGCGGACTCTCGGGAGTCATATTGCCAGACAGACTCTCAATGGTCAGTGTAATAGCTAAAACAGGATGTCAAGTGTGGAAAAGACTCTTAAGAGTTGAACAGGCTCCCAACCGACTTTTCAGAGTCGGAAAGGTCCAAACGTGTGACAGAGTCCCAGTATTCCTACGGACTCAAAGGTGTCGTTTGGACTCTCGGGAGTCATACTGCCGGACACTCTCAGTGGTCAGTAATAGAACACTTGCGCGTTAGCTGAGCATATCGCGAGAACGGATACAACACAAATTAGCTTAGACTAAAGCAATTTATGTTCCAAAAAGTGCAAGAGCTCACCTAAACATAAAACAGGTAGATTGGATAGAGCCACGGAGTTGCTGCGCTTACATGAATTTGGTTTTCACCGATGAGGAGCAATTCAAAATTAAGCAGTTTGTGAACAAAATGATCGGGTTTAATTCCCAAATGAGTAAGCTAAAAATGTGCACCTCTGATTGGCGACCAAACCTCAACGGATGATCACTCCCCGTTCATATTCATAGACTGTCGGGCCAAAGTAATCGCGAATATTATCTGGAAAATTTCTTAAAGACCGTATTAAAGTCATGGCCTGCGGCCGAAGTCTTTAACAAGGTTTAGAACCATCGCACTCAGCACGCGTAAACGAAGAATGTCTCACTTCATTTCTGCAGCATATTGGCCTTCAAATTCTCTACATGACAATACGTTGAAATATTGCACCTGTGATATTGTGGAAATGAAATTGGCTCTAAAACAAATCCAAAGTGTCGATGATCACCTCCAGACAATGCTTCCCGACAATGGGCCAAAATACCGCATAGCCGCATTCGGGAAGCGTGTGATGGTTCTGTCGGGCGTTTGACAAACATTTCCGCCGAAGACCACTCAGCACGCATCAACTCGCCAGCGTTGCACAATGAATTCTTATTTTGGGCCAACATTTTTCGTACCAGCGGACCATTTTTCTAAATTAAATTAATATTACATAAAAGTTAAAAAATTTCCAATATTCTATTTATTTATTTTGTTTAATATTTTTTTTTTTTTTGTTAAATTTAATTAATATAGAAAAGTTTGTCAAAATTGTATTAATATAGAAACCTTTTTAACAATTTTATTTCTATAGAAAATTTGTCGAAATTTTGTTTCCATATAAAACTTTGTCCAAATTTTATTTCTGTAGAAAATTTTTCTACATAGAAAAAATTTTCATAATCTTACTTCTACAGAAAATTTCGTCAAAAATTCATTTCTCTAGAAAATTTTGACAAAATTTTATTTCTATAGAAAATTAGGTTAAAATTTTATTTCTACAAAAATTTTCGCAAAATTTTATTTCTATAGAAAATTTTATCAAAATTTTATTTCGATAGAAAATTTTGTCAAAGTTTTATTTCTATAGAAAATTTTGTCAAAATTTAATTTCCATAGAAAATTTTGTCAAAATTTTATTTCTATAGAAAATTTTTGCAAAATTTTATTTCTGTAGAAAATTTAGTAAACATTTTATTTCTATAGAAAATGTTGTCGAAAATTTTATTTCATCAGAAAATGTTGTTAAAATTTTATTAATAAAGAACATTTTGTCAAAATTTTGTTTCTATATTAAATTTAATCCAAATTTTATTTCTGTAGAATTTTTTTTTCAAAATTTTAGTTCTATAGAAAAAATTGTCATAATCTTACTTCTACAGAAAAATGCGTCAAAATTTTATTTCTCTAGAAAATTTTTACAAAATTGTATTTCTATAGAAAATTTTGTCAAAATTCTATTTTTATAAAAATTTTCGCAAACATTTTATTTCTATAGAAAATTTTGTCAAAATTTTATTTCTATAGAAAATTTTGTCAAAGTTTTGTTTCTATACAAAATTTTGTCAAAATTTTATTTCTATAGAAAATTTTGTCAAAATTTTATTTCTATAGAAAATTTTGTCAAAATTTTATTTGTATAGAAAATTTTATTTCTATAGCAAATTTTGTCAAAATTTTATTTCTATAGAAAATTTTGTCAAAATTTTATTTCTATAGGAAATTTTGTCAAAATTTTATTTCTTTAGAAAATTTTGTCAAGATTTTATTTCTATAGAAAATTTTGTCAAAATTTTATTTCTATAGAAAATTTTGTCAAAATTTTATTTTTATAGATAATTTTGTCAAAATTTTATTTCTATAGGAAATTTTGTCAAAATTTTATTTCTTTAGAAAATTTTGTCAAGATTTTATTTCTATAGAAAATTTTGTCAAAATTTTATTTCTATAGAAAATTTTTGCAAAATTTTATTTCTGTAGAAAATTTAGTAAAAATTTTATTTCTATAGAAAATTTTGTCGAAAATTTTATTTCATCAGAAAATGTTGTTAAAATTTTATTAATAAAGAACATTTTGTCAAAATTTTGTTTCTATATTAAATTTTGTCCAAATTTTATTTCTGTAGAATTTTTTTTTTTTCAAAATTTTATTTCTATAGAAAAAATTGTCATAATCTTACTTCTACAGAAAAATGCGTCAAAATTTTATTTCTCTAGAAAATTTTTACAAAATTGTATTTCTATAGAAAATTTTGTCAAAATTTTATTCCTATAGAAACTTTTGTCAAAATTTTGTTACTACATAAAATTTTGTCAAAATTTAATTTCTATAGAAAACTTTATCAAAATTGTATTCCTATAGGAAATTTTGTCAAATTTTATGTCTATAGAAAATTTTGTAAAAATTTTATTTCTATAGAAAATTTTGTAAAAACTATTGCAATAGAAAATTTTCCCAAAATTTTATTTCTATAGAAAATTTTGTCAAAATTTTATTTCTATAGAAAATTTTGTCAAAATTTTATTTCTATAGGAAATTTTGTCAAAGTTTTATTTCTATAGAAAATTTTGTCAAAATTTTATTTATATAGAAAATTTTGTCAAAATTTTATTTCTATAGGAAATTTTGTCAAAGTTTTATTTCTATAGAAAATTTTGTCAAAATTTTATTTATATAGAAAATTTTGTCAAAATTTTATTTCTATAGAAAATTTTGTCAAAATTTTATTTGTATAGAAAATTTTTGTCAAAACTTTATTTCTATAGCAAATTTTGTCAAAATTTTGTTTCTATAGAAAATTTTGTCAAAATTTTATTTCTATAGAAAATTTTGTCAAAATTTTATGTCTATTGAAAATTTTGTCAAAATTTTATTTCTATAGAAAATTTTGTCAAAAATTTTATTTCATCAGAAAATGTTGTTAAAATTTTATTAATAGAGAACATTTTGTCAAAATCTTGTTTCTATATAATATTTTGTACACATTTTATTTATGTATATTTTTTTTTCAAAATTTTATTTCTATAGAAAAAATTGTCATAATCTTACTTCTACAGAAAATGGCGTCAAAATTTTATTTCTCTAGAAAATTTTTTCAACATTTTATTTCTATAGAAAATTTTGTCAAAATTTTATTTCTATAAAAATGTTCGCAAAATTTTATTTCTATAAAAATGTTCGCAAAATTTTATTTCTATTGAAAATTTTGTCAATATTTTACTTCTATAGAATTCTTTTACAAAATTTTTGCATAATTTTGTATCTATATAAATTTTTTTTACAATTTATTTCTGCACAAAATTTTATATCTATAGAAAATATTGTTAAAATTTTATTTCTATAGAAATTTTTGTCAAAAATTTATTTCTATAGAAAATTTTGTCAAAATTTTATTTCTAAAGAAGATTTTGTCGAAATTTTATTTCTATAGAAAATTTTGAAAAAATATCGATTTGACGAAAATTTACCAAAATCAACCAAATTTCATTTGGTCCGTCCATCGGACCAAATTTAAAAATTAATAATTTTTTGGACCAATTTTGGTCCGATCGGACAACACTGGTTCTCGCTTCATTTTTAATCCCACAATGGCCACCTAAACCTCCGGATCTCAATCCGTTGGGCTTTTGCGGCTTCGACATTGTGAAGAATAAAGTTGGAACTAAAAAATAGCAAAGTGTAATTCATCTCACTGCACTTCCCCGGGAATGGGCTGCATTACCGATAGAACAATTTTCGTACAGTATGTGATGACTTTTCCGGGCGTTTGAAGGGCAAAATTCATGGTAAAGGTAGCTAATTCGAACAGATATTCTTGTAGATGACATTTATTGCTTATGAATCACATATCACATTTTTAGAAGACTGAACTTTATATGTTATTTTTCTGTTCTTCCACAAACTACAAAAACCTACAAAATCTACTCTATTATCAACATAGACGTGAGATCACAAATTCATTCTATTCCAGACTGAACCACATAGTTTCACAAATATTGAAAGAATGCAAATTTACTCTACAGCTGTCATTCAAATCTTCATCTAAATACCTTTTCACAATTGAAAGAGTTCATCATCATCATCATCATCATCAACATCGTTTTCCATCATAACCAAGACTCAACAAATATTTGAATGTCTTTGCCCAAAAACGAACACAATGATGATGGGGTTGATGAGGGTGATGGCTTTGGTGTGAATAAACAACATCCTACCATCACTCGTTCCTTAAATATCACAAAATCCATCCATGATCCATTCGTACACTCCAACAATCCGATATATATGTATGTGCCCGTTTCCTAGACAAGAATATGGTCAAATTTATTTGAATGGTCACTCAACTTTGGTCTTTGTGAGAGAATGTATGACCATATGAGGATGAGTGTTTGTGTATAAATTGCGTATAAGCATGGCTGAGTGACCGGATATACAAACACAAACATTTGCATGTAAATAATCATATGGTTGTGTATGCTTATGTATGTAGGTGTCTGAAGTAAATTTCCCATAGATCTCAAAATACATCATAATGCTGCTTTTATGTTATGACACTCCAAAAGCAGTATAGGAACTTGAAAACATTTTGTAAACAATACAATTTAATTAAGACTTTTATTGGATTTCATTTTATATTTATTAAGAGTTGGGGTGACATATTTTTATAGAAATTAAAATTTGTGTACATGAAAAACAGAAATGGAAATTTTATATGGAAATACAACGAAAGAAATTTTTTTGAAGATGCCTGACAATTTTTAAGAGATTTTGGGGTACATGGGTGCGTATGACTAATTATAATATGTATAGAACAATATGGCGTATTATATATGTACTTAAATTGTCGTTAATCATACGCAAATTTTAGGTCAGATAGAACAATTTTCGTACAGTAACAGGTTGGCTGATAAGTCCCCGGTCTGACACATAGATGGCGTCGCTAGTATTAAATGCATATTATTTTTATATAGTACCAACCTTCAAATGATTCGTGTCAAAATTTGACGTCTGTAAATCAATTAGTTTCTGAGATAGAGCGTCTTTTGTGAAGCAACTTTTGTTATTGTGAAAAAAATGGAAAAAAAAGAATTTCGTGTTTTGATAAAATACTGTTTTCTGAAGGGAAAAAATACGATGGAAGCAAAAACTTGGCTTGATAATGAGTTTCCGGACTCTGCCCCAGGCAAATCAACAATAATTGATTGGTATGCAAACTTCAAGCGTGGTGAAATGAGCACGGAGGACGGTGAACGCAGTGGACGCCCGAAAGAGGTGGTTACCGACGAAAACATCAAAAAAAAAAATCCACAAAATGATTTTGAATGACCGTAAAATGAAGTTGATCGAGATAGCAGAGGCCTTAAAAATATCAAAGGAACGTGTTGGTCATCTCATTCATCAATATTTGGATATGCGGAAGCTCTGTGCAAAATGGGTGCCGCGCGAGCTCACATTTGACCAAAATCAACAACGTGTTGATGATTCTGAGCGGTGTTTGCAGCGTGTAACTCGTAATACACCCGAGTTTTTCCGTCGACATGTGACTATAGATAGATCATGGCTCCATCACTACACTCCTGAGTCCAATCGACAGTCAGCTGAGTGGACAGCGACCGGTGAACCGTCTCCGAAGCGTGGAAAGACTCAAAAGTCCGCTGGCAAAGTAATGGCCTCTGTTTTTTGGGATGCGCAAGGAATAATTTTTATCGATTATCTTGAGAAGGGGAAAACAACAACAGTGACTATTATATGGCGTTATTGGAGCGTTTGAAAGTCGAAATCGCGGCAAAACGGCCCCATATGAAGAAGAAAAAAGTGTTGTTCCACCGTGCCACAAGTCATTGAGAACGATGGCAAAAATTCATGAATTGGGCTTCGAATTGCTTCCCCACCCACCGTATTCTCCAGATCTGGCCCAGCCACTTCTTGTTCTCAGATCTCAAAAGGATGCTTGCAGGGAAATAATTTGGCTGCAATGAAGAGGTGATCGCCGAAACTGAGGCCTATTTTGAGGCAAAACCGAAGGAGTACTACCAAAATGGTATCAAAAAATTGGAAGGTCGTTATAATCGTTGTATCGCTCTTGAAGGGAACTATGTTGAATAATAAAAACGAATTTTGACAAAAAAAGTGTTTTTCTTTGTTAAACCGGGGACTTATCAGCCAGCCTGTTATGTGATGGCTTTTTCGAACAGATATCATATAAACCACGATGCAGATGACAATTTTTGAGAGATTTTGGGGTACATGGGTGCGTATGACTAATTATAATATATAGAGGACTATATGGCGTATTATATATGTACTTAAATTGTCGTTAATCATACGCAAATTTTAGGTCAGTTAAACATGCGAAAGTTGCTACAAGAGAGCTCGACCTAATAATCGGCATTGGCATTCGACATTTGTCGAATCGCTCTTCTACGTGATGAAGCTAATTAATCATGATGAGGCCCAAAAATATCGTCTACCGGGTTTTCTCGGGGTTTTTAAAACCGAGAAAACCCAACTTTCAAAAACCCAGTTTTTTATCACGCTAGTGGTAAAGCCTCTTGGCGAGCAGCCGTATAAAAATAAGTTTTCCCCATTTCAAGTTGATTGATTTTCATCTCTATATACTCTTTCAATATATATGAATCTCTCCAGAGGAGGAATGGGGATAAGCTGGAGGAAAATATATTGATTCCGTTGGAGAGCATTTACTGTCATACCTCTCCTGAAATTCTATAAGAATTTATCCCAAAAACTCTTTCATATTTAATATCCCTCCAAATTAAAGTATACATTTCTATGATAAATCTATTCGCTAGACACTTTCTCACACAATTATATGAAAAATGGAAAAGGCATATAATGTACATATGTTGTAGCATAATCTTATAATGTTTTACAATACAATAATTAATTGTAGTGTATGCTTCGGATACAGATGTTACTTTACTTTTAGTTGCAACAATCCAATTTCTTGTCGTTATTGTTGTTCTTGCTGTTGTTTTTATCCATCTTCCTTTTGTTATTGTAACAATAATTGTTGGCATTTTAGTTCATGCGATTGTTATATTATTGCCAGATGCTTCTGTTGCTTTTACTACTAAAACTGTTGCCAGGATTCTCAAGTGTTGGACAAATATTCCTTTGAACAATGAACACAATGAACCATAAGGAAGACCTATATTTACCCAAAAACAATTACAGATGTTGCCCCTATCCTTTCCATAATGTGAACGAAAATGGACGATTGCTTTATGGTTTTGTGAATGACAAAGCGATGGCAGACGTATACTTATGTGTCTGTGTGTGTGTATATATATACACTTATGACTGTGCTATAATATCAGTGTGTAAACAAAGGTGTATACCACTTAGGACAAGTGTATCGTATAGCATAGACATGTATTAAATTATAAATGTCTATATCTAGAGAAGCTCGTAGGTAAACAAATGATGCGAGGGTTGTGCAAAAAATATGCAAATAAAAAATTAAAAAAAATTAAAATGTTCTATAGGAATAAAATTATATAGAAATAAAATTTTAACAAAATTATCTATAGAAATAGAATTTTGACAAAATTTCCTATAGAAATAAAATTTTGACAAAATTTTCTAAAGAAATAAAAAGAAAATTTTCTATAGAAATAAAATTTTGACAAAATTTTCTATAGAAATAAAATTTTGACAAAATTTTCTATAGAAATAAAATTTTGACAAAATTTTCTATAGAAATAAAATTTTGACAAAATTTTCTATAGAAATAAAATTTTGACAACATTTTCTATAGAAATGAAATTTTGACAAAATTTTCTATAGAAATTAAATTTTGCCAAATTTTCTATAGAAATAAAATTTTGACAAAATTTTCTATAGAAATAAAATTTTGACAAAATTTTCTATAGAAATAAAATTTTGACAAAATTTTCTATACGAATAAAATTTTGACAAAATTTTCTATACGAATAAAATTTTGACAAAATTTTCTATAGAAATAAAATTTTGACAAAATTTTCTATAGAAATAAAATTTTGACAAAATTTTCTATAGAAATAAAATTTTGACAAAACTTTCTATAGAAATAAAATTTTGACAAAATTTTCTATAGAAATAAAATTTTGACAAAATTTTCCATAGAAATAAAATTTTGACAAAATTTTCTATAGAAATAAAATTTTGACAAAATTTTCTATAGAAATAAAATTTTGACAAAAATTTCTATAGAAATAAAATTTTGACTAAATTTCTCATAGAAATAAAATTTTGACAAAATTTTCTATAGAAATAGAATTTTGACAAAATTTTCTATAGAAATAAAATTTTGAAAAAATTTTCTATAGAAATAAAATTTTGACAAAATTTTCTATAGAAATAGAATTTTGACAAAATTTTCTATAGCAATAAAATTTTGACAAAATTTTCTATAGCAATAAAATTTTGACAAAATTTTCTATAGACATAAAATTTTGACAAAATTTTCTATAGAAATAAAATTTTGACAAAATTTTCTAGAGGAATAAAATTTTGAGAAAATTTTCTATAGAAATAAAATTTTGACAAAATTTTCTATAGAAATAAAATTTTGGCAAAATTTTCTATAGAAATAAAATTTTTACAAAATTTTCTATAGAAATAAAATTTTGACAAAATTTTCTATAGAAATAAAATTTTGACAAAATTTTCTATAGAAATAAAATTTAGACAAAATTTTCTATAGAAATAAAATTTTGACAAAATTTTCTATAGAAATAAAATTTTGACAAAATTTTCTATAGAAATAAAATTTTGATAAAATTTTCTATAGAAATAAAATTTTGACAAAATTTTCTATAGAAATACAATTTTGACAAAATTTTCTATAGAAATAAAATTTTGATAAAATTTTCTATAGAAATAAAATTTTGACAAAATTTTCTATAGAAATAAAATTTTGACAAAATTTTCTATAGAAAAAAATTTTGATAAAATTTTCTATAGAAATAAAATTTTGACAAAATTTTCGTTAGAAATAAAATTTTGACAAAATTTTCTAAAGAAATAAAATTTTGACAAAATTTTCTATAGAAATAAAATTTTGACTAAATTTCTCATAGAAATAAAATTTTAACAAAATTTTCTATAGAAATAAAATTTTGACAAAATTTTCTATAGAAATAAAATTTTGACAAAATTTTCTATAGAAATAGAATTTTAACAAAATTTTCTATAGATATAAAATTTTGACAAAATTTTCTATAGAAATAAAGTTTTGACTAAATTTCTCATAGAAATAAAATTTTGACAAAATTTTCTATAGAAATAAAATTTTGACAAAATTTTCTATAGAAATAAAATTTTGACAAATTTTTCTATAGAAATAAAATTTTGACAAAATTTTCTATAGAAATAGAATTTTAACAAAATTTTCTATAGAAATAAAATTTTGACAAAATTTTCTATAGAAATAAAATTTTGACAAAATTTTCTATAGAAGTAAAATTTTGACAATCTTTTTGCATCAATTTTACTTTACTTCATAGAGAAATCTTGGCCATTGTTTCGTATAACTAATATTAATTATGGGTACTATGTGACATATGACTAATATTTCGTATAATAAATCATACGCTATATTACACTTTAGTAATTTGGGCTATTAGCACTAAAAAATAATCATAAAAATATTCAATAATAAAAGAAACTATAAAAGTTCTCATACAATAAGAGGACCCTTACCAAGAGAGATAGGCAGAGAGAGAGAGAGAGAGAGAGAGAAAAATTTCCGCTTCGTTTTCGATAGCGATGACAGATGATAAATGCATTTAATGACCGGTCTCTCAATAAATCGTCAAGGAATTATATTTCTACGTAATTATTATTAATTAAGGATACTCCATATATATCATATAATTAATATTAATTAACGTACACTCTGAGGCATATAAAACTGAATATGTCTCAGTACTCATAGGCAACATCACACAAATGAAACTTTTCACTTCGACCACCCACATCATATCAAAAAGTTGAATATCTCTGGTAGACAAAAGAAAAATGAACTATAAATAATATATGTTTATAAATAAGACTAACATTTACAATAATAACAATAAAAATAAATGCAAAGAAACTAGAAATGATCCAATGGTGAAACATAAAAGGATTTTCTTTGTTTCGTAACACTTCAATGAGTGAGGAGGTTACATCAAATCCATTAGTCTGAAGAGTGCAATGCCATTCATATATGTGATGGTAGAGAACCTCGTAGAGTTGAAATCAATTTTAAGAATTGTGTAGTCTGTCTATGCAAATGTATTTGTGGAATTCATGTAAAATGATCTTATATATATATACTTATATGGTATGTATAAATGACTGTAAGTGGAAATATAACTTCATTTGCATTGATTAGATTCATCTATTGAACATTATTTCATTCGATTCAAGTGTTCCAGGGAACATTGTAATAGATACATTAGAGAAGATCGATAAACTCGCAAGGGGAATTTATTGATTAATATTATAGTCTAGTTGTTAAATGGATGATTTAAATGGGATGCAGTTTAATAAGCAAATAATTCTTAAAAATTGATTTTGAGCAGCCTTTTGTATTGTCATATAATTAATATTAATTATGTGTACACCGTGGCGTATAACTAATATTAATTTTAGAATTCCATGTGGCGTAGTAACATTATCATGGCATTTAACTTATATATATATATATATATATATATATATATATATATATATATATATATATATATATATATATATATATATATATATATATATATATATATATATATATATATATATATATATATATATATATATATATATATATATATATATATATATATATATATATATATTGCTCTTGTCTTATAAGATTATATCTGAAACTATTTATGATCGCTAGGTATAACTTTAAAACAGAATCGTGTCTATCGAGAAGGATTCATGGGTCCATTATGGTTTTCCACTAATAGACAGAAAATTGAAATATTTTTTTATTACGAAGTCGTATAAATAATATTAATTGTGTGCGTACCCCGTGGCGTATGGTTAATATTAATTTTTCATACCTTGTGGCGTATAAGCATTATCAATGTATTTTGCTCATACGCATTATTACACTTAAAAAATTATATATTGATCCTGTATTATCAGGTTATATCTGTAAATATGTATCTTAGATATTATGAAAATGGCAAGATCTTCTTTTAAACTAGCTAGCTAGAATTGTATGGATCGAGGGTCATGGGCCCATTATGGCTTTTCACAAATAGACAGAAAATTGAAATATTTTTTATTACGAAGTCGTATAAATAATATTAATTGTGTGCGTACACCGTGGCGTATAGTTAATATTAATTTTTCATACCTTGTGGCGTATAAGCATTATCAATGTATTTTGCTCATACGCATTATTACACTTAAAAAATTATATATTGATCCTGTATTATCAGGTTATATCTGTAAATATGTATCTTAGATATTATGAAAATGGCAAGATCTTCTTTTAAACTAGCTAGCTAGAATTGTATGGATCGAGGGTCATGGGTCCATTATGGCTTTGCACAAATAGACAGAAAATTGAAATATTTTTTATTACGAAGTCGTATAAATAATATTAATTGTGTGCGTACCCCGTGGCGTATAGTTAATATTAATTTTTGATACCTTGTGGCGTATAAGCATTATCAATGTATTTTGCTCATACGCATTATTACACTTAAAAATTATATATTGATCCTGTATTATCAGGCTATATCTGTATATATGTATCTTAGATATGTGTCTTAGATAACGGCAAGATCTTCTTTTAAACTAGCTAGCTAGAATCGTGTGGATCGAGAAGGGGGTTTGGGTTTCTAATGGGTTTTCACAAATAATTGGCAAATACTCGCACCATATTACAACAACGTTTTAATGCAAAAGCAATATATTTTTTTATGAAATATCCATTATCAATATAGACCTTCCATGGACCCAGAGAAAGTGGCATAGTGGTTATGAATACAATTTTCCTCTTATTTCTCAGAAATTTGGCATTCCACCCTAATTTTCATTCGAGTAAACTCAAATACCATATCCTGTAGTGTTCGCATATAAATACATATGTGTGAACACATTCCAATATCCAATTATCTTGTTATGAAACTTTAGTTATTTAAATTGCCTCTTGAGAAATTTATCCATATTGCCAATCATTTCCATATGCAATAGAGTAATCTCATATTATTTGAATGTAATGTCCTAATTCACACTCTATAACAACCAATTTCTAGTTAGCAGCATATAGGATTTTAGAATTTTTATTGGTTTCTATCATGTCTTGGTTTTAGGGTTTACAAGGTATTATGGTTATTTGCTATGTTAAATATGAAACTAACATATTTCTTTATCAATAAAGTAATTAAGTAAGTCGAAGAATGTCATATATCTACTAATATGAGTTTTTTTTAACCACAGAGAACCAGGAAACCTATGCCAAAATAATTTAATATAAATCATACGCCTCCTTATCTCATGTTGGTATTAATCAAAATTAACCATACACTTCAATGGTATACAAGTTTAATAGGTATAGTAACAATCTATTGATTGCGGCGCCCCTTGGTATCAGTTCCATTGTAATACCAGAGCACCTGAATATTGTATATTTTAAAATAATTTATTATAAATCATACGCCCCCTTATCCGATGTTGGTATTTATTAAAATTAATCATACACTTTAGGGGTATACAATTTTAATAGTTATAGTAAACGCATATTACTGCACAAATCCATTATTTGAGGAGCATTTAGAAATCAAGTCCATTGTGATATCAGAGTACTGAACATTGCCCATTTTAAAATTATTTAATATAAATCATACGACCCCTTAGCTCATGTTTATATTAATTAATATTAAACATACGCTCCACTGGTATACCAGTAGAATAAAAGGTTGGCTGATAAGTCGCTAGTATTAAATGCATATTATTTTTATATAGTACCAACCTTCAAATGATTCGTGTCAAAATTTGACGTCTGTAAGTCAATTAGTTTGTGAAATAGAGCGTCTTTTGTGAAGCAACTTTTGTTATTGTGAAAAAATGGGGAAAAAAAGGAATTTCGTGTTTTGATAAAATACTGTTTTCTGAAGGGAAAAAATACGGTGGAAGCAAAAACTTGGCTTGATAATGAGTTTCCGACCTCTGCCCCAGGGAAATCAACAATAATTGATTGGTATGCAAAATTCAAGCGTGGTGAAATGAGCACGGGGGACGGTGAACACAGTGGACGCCCGAAAGAGGTGGTTACCGACGAAAAAATCAAAAAAATCCACAAAATTATTTTGAATGACCGTAAAATGAAGTTGATCGAGATAGCAGAGGCCTTAAAGATATCAAAGGAACTTGTTGGTCATATCATTCATCAATATTTGGATATGCGGAAGCTCTGTGCAAAATGGGTGCCACGCGAGCTCACATTTGACCAAACACAACAACGTGTTGATGATTCTGAGTGGTGTTTGCAGCTGTTAACTCGTAATACACCCGAGTTTTTCCATCGATATGTGACAATGGATGAAACATGGCTCCATCACTACACTCCTGAGTCCAATCGACAGTCGCCTGAGTGGACAGCGACCGGTGAACCGTCTCCGAAGCGTGGAAAGACTCAAAAATCCGCTGGCAAAGTAATGGCCTCTGTTTTTTTGGGATGCGCATGGAATAATTTTTATCGATTATCTTGAGAAGGGAAAAACCATCAACTGTGACTATTATATGGCGTTATTGGAGCGTTTGAAGGTCGAAATCGCGGCAAAACGGCCCCATATGAAGAAGAAAAAAGTGTTGTTCCACCAAGACAACGCACCGTGCCACAAGTCATTGAGAACGATGGCAAAAATTCACGAATTGGGCTTCGAATTGCTTCCCCAATCACCGTATTCTCCAGATCTGGCCCCCAGCGACTTTTTCTAGTTCTCAGATCTCAAAAGGATGCTCGCAGGGAAAAAATTTGGCTGCAATGAAGAGGTGATCGCCTATTTTGAGGCAAAACCGAAGGAGTACTACCAAAATGGTATCAAAAAATTGGAAGGTTGTTATAATCGTTGTATCGCTCTTGAAGGGAACTATGTTGAATAATAAAAATGAATTTTGACAAAAAAAAATGTGTTTTTCTTTGTTAGACCGGGGACTTATCAGCCAACCTGTTAGGAAAATTTTATCAAAATTTCTTTGGTATAGAAAACATTTTTTTTTTGCTATGGGGAATTTTTTCAAAATTTGTTTGCAATAGAAAATTTTGTCAAAAAATTGGAAGGTCGTTATAATCCTTGTATCGCTCTTGAAGGGAACTATGTTGAATAATAAAAATTAATTTTGACAAAAAAAAATGTGTTTTTCTTTGTTACACCGGGGACTTATCAGCCAACCTGTTAGGAAAATTTTATCAAAATTTCTTTGGTATAGAAAACATTTTTTTTTTGCTATGGGGAATTTTTTCAAAATTTGTTTGCAATAGAAAATTTTGTCAAAAAATTGGAAGGTCGTTATAATCCTTGTATCGCTCTTGAAGGGAACTATGTTGAATAATAAAAATTAATTTTGACAAAAAAAATGTGTTGTTCGTTGTTAGACCGGGGACTTATCAGCCAACCTGTTAGGAAAATTTTATCAAAATTTCTTTGGTATAGAAAACATTTTTTTTTTGCTATGGGGAATTTTGTCAAAATTTGTTTGCAATAGAAAATTTTGTCAAAATCCTTTTGACAAATTTTAATTTTTAAACCTCGTTGATATAGGAAATAGGGTGTCAACGTGATGCAATGGTTAGCATGCCCGCCTTGCAAGGTCTTGGGCTTGATTCCTGCTTCGAGCGAACACCAAAAAGTTTTTCAGCGGTGAATTATCCACCTCAGTAATGCTGGTGACATTTCTGAGGGTTTCAAAGTTTCTCTAAGTAGTTTCACTGCAATGTGGAACGCCGTTCGGACTCGGCTATAAAAAGCTTAACATGGAATCGAGCAGCACTCAGTCATAAGAGAGGAGTTCATCACAATGTGGAATCACAATGGACTGAATAGTCTAAGTGAGCCTGATACATCGGGCTGCCACCTAACCAAAAAAAAAATAAAATTTACATTTTTTTTTTCGAATTAAAAAAAAAAAAAAAATAGCAGACCTCTTTGTTGGGCTCCTGCGTCATGCGAATGTTGTAATATTTCCATTGGAATGACCACATTAAAAAAAAAAAAAAACAAGTATATACGGCCGCAAGTTCGGTCAGGCCGAATCTTATGTACCCACCACCATGGATTGCGTAGAAACTTCTACGAAAGACTGTCATCCACAATCGAATTACTTGGGTTGTGGTATCTTAAAACTGCTTATTCCTACATGGTTGTTGGATACCATATACTAACATCACGTACCAAATTTCAACCGAATGGGAAGAATTTCGCTCTTCCAAGGGGCTCTGGAGGTCAAATCTGGGGATCGGTTTATATGGGGCCTATATATAATTATGAACCGATATCGACCAATTTTTGCACGGGAGTTTGAGGCCATATATTAACACCACGTACCAAATTTCAACTTAATCAGATGAATTTTGGTCTTCCAAGAGGTTCCGGAGGTCAAATCTGGTGATCGGTTTATATGGGGGCTATATATAATTATGAACCGATGTGGACCAATTTTTGCATGGTTGTTAGAGACCATATACTAACATCACGTACCAAATTTCAGCCGGATCGGATGAAATTTGCTTCTCTTAGAGGCCTCGCAAGCCAAATCGGGGGATCGGTTTATATGGGGGTTATATATAATTATGGACCGATGTGGACCAATTTTTGCATGGTTGTTCGAGACCATATACCAACACCATGTACCAAATTTCAGCCGGATCGGATGAAATTTGCTTCTCTTAGAGGCCTCGCAAGCCAAATAGGGGGATCGGTTTATATGGGGGCTATATATAACTAAGGACCGATGTGGACCAATTTTTGCATGGTTCTTAGAGACCATATACTGACACCATGTACCAAATTTCAGCCGGATCAGATGAAATTTGCTTCTCTTAGGGGCCTCGCAAGCAAAATTGGGGGATCGGTTTATATGGGGGCTATATATAATTATGAACCGATGTGGACCAATTTTGGCATGGTTGTTAGAGACCATATACTAACACCATGTACCAAATTTCAGCCGGATCGGATGAAATTTGCTTCTCTTAGGGGCCTCGCCAGCCAAATCGGGGGATCGGCTTATATGGGGGCTATATATAATTATGGACCGATGTGGACCAATTTTTGCAGGTTGTTAGAGACCATATACTAACACCATGTACCAAATTTCAGCCGGATCGGATGAAATTTGCTTCTCTTAGAGGCCTCGCAAGCCAAATTTTGGGGTCCGTTTGTATGGGGGCTATACGTAAAAGTGGACCGATATGGCCCATTTGCAATACCATCCGACCTACATCAATAACAACTACTTGTGCCAAGTTTCAAGTCGATAGCTTGTTTCGTTCGGAAGTTAGCGTGATTTCAACAGACGGACGGACGGACGGACATGCTCAGATCGACTCAGAATTTCACCACGACCCAGAATATATATACTTTATGGGGTCTTAGAGCAATATTTCGATGTGTTACAAACGGAATGACAAAGTTAATATACCCCCCATCCTATGGTGGTGGATATATAAAAAAAAAGAAACATAGTTGCACCTTTGATTTTATTTCTTCTTCTCTCACTTCTATCCCCTCACCTCTCAATATATTTTGAAATATTTTGAAAGTCTAAAATATCTTAATAATCTTATACACTATTTCAACTAGAGTCAATTAAATTTTCTTTATAATACAATAACTTTATTCAATTTCCCCCCACTTATATTGATGCCCAAAGTGTCTCTATTTAGTGACATCAATACAACCTACACAAGCACATCAATTGGCAAATATTTTTGTAAAATTCTTAAATGAACATAAAATGTCTTTATGCGAAGAAAATGATTTGATTGTCATATGACAAAATATTTATTTAAGATATTAATATCACACCATTTACACAAAGGACTCAAAATGCCTATGCCAGCAAGTAAAGGGTCAAGGAAAGGACAATATAGATTGATAATAAAAGTATACTAAATAATTTGCTCTTATAATAATAAACATTGAGTTTACTAACAATTTGACTCTTCTCAAAAGACATATTGTAGGAATATAAACTCGTTAAACAAAGCTAACCCACACTCCTTGTTTTATTTGCAAAAGGGATAGTAGAATGCACATTTGGTCCTTCGTTCATAGATTGTAAATGTCTGAGTATTAGACCAACTCATACATATACAATACAAAGAAATTTTAAACAACGATACAATGTATATATATATATATCTTGACATATAATCCTTCTATATTTATGGCATATTTTATGCAATTGTTGTTATTATTGCGATTATAATTTTAATTCTATACTCACAGAAGTTATATACCATTTCAAATGAAAATAGAAACATATAAACAAGTGCCTTATAAGAAAATTGTGAAATATTTTATAAATTTATTATACACTGTACAATTTTTATAAAAAGTTGGAATAATACGAAATTGAATAAAAAAACAGAACTGATACTGTACTACTACCTTTCATAAAGTATAAGCGATATCATACAAATGTTGATAATACGCACTATGGGTTAGATAAACTGGCTATTAGTATTACTTAGACGCACAATGATACAAATTCCATAAAATTTTAGAAAATATTTAATTTCTTTAAGAAATTGGTGGACAAAATTCATTAAATTCATTAAAACTTAACTTTATATAAAATTATATTACAATTGATTTCTATAAAACTTCCTTTTAGCATTGATTTTCAGTAGATTATTTTTCCAACATTTCTTTGATATAGGAAATTCTTTTATTTAGTCAAGTTTCGCTAATCGCTTCTTTAATATAAAAAATTTTGCCAACATTTTTTTTCTGTAGGAAATTTTGGCTAAATTTCTTTGCTATAAGAAATTTTGTCAAAATCTCTTATATACAGGAAATTTTATCAAAATTTCTTTTATATATGACAATTTTATCAAAATTTCTTTGTCATATAAATTTTTGTCACAATTTCTGTGCAATATGAAATTTTGTCAAAATTGCATTTCTATATGATATTTTGTCAAAATTTCTTTGCAATAGGAAATTTTGTCAAAATTTCTTTGATATATGCAATTTTGTCCAAATTTCTTTGCTATGTGAAATTTTGTCCAAAGTTCTTTGCTGTAGGAAATGTCTTTTTTGTCTGTTTATGACAAATTATCTGTCAAAATTCCTTGGCTATAGGAAATTTTGTCAAAATTTCTTATTTATAGGATATTTTGTCAAAATTACTTACTTATAAGAAATTTTTCAAAATTTCTTTGCAGTATGACATTTCGTCAATATTTCTTGGCTATATAAAATTTTGTCAAAATTTCTTTGCTATTGAAAATATAGTCAACAATTTCTTTGTTATAGGAAATTTTGTCAAAAAAAAAATTCTTTTTTTTTTGCTATGGGATGTCTTCTTAAAATTTGATTACTATAGGAAATTTTCTAAAATTTTGTTTTCTATAGGAAATTTTCTGAAAACTTCATTTTCTGAAAATTTAATTTCTGTAGGAAATTTTCTAAAAATTTCATTTCTATAGGAAATTTTCTAAAAATTCATTTCTATAAGAAATTTTCTGAAAATTTCATTGCTAGCGGATATTTTCTGAAAATTTATTCCTAGCGAAAATTTGTTTAAAATTTCATTTCTATAGGAAATTTCATTCCTAGCGGAAATTTTCTTAAGACTTCATTGTTAGTGGAAATTTTCTGAAAATTTCATTTCTATAGGAAATTTTTTGAAAATTTCATTGCTAGCGGAAATTTTCTGAAATTTTATTCCTAGCGAAAATTTCATTTTTATAGGAAATTTGCTTAAAATTTCATTGTTAGCGGAAATTTTCTGAAAATTCCATTGCTAGCGGAAATTTTCTGAAAATTTCATTTCTATAGGAAATTTTCTGAAAATTTCATCGGTAGCGGAAATGTTCTGAAAATTTCATTGCTAGCGGAAATTTTCTGAAAATTTATTCCTAGCGAAAATTTGCTTAAAATTTCATTTCTATAGGAAATTTCATTCCTAGCGGATATTTTCTTAAAATTTCATTGTTAGCGGAAATTTTCTGAAAATTCCATTGCTAGCGGAAATTTTCTGAAAATTTCATTTCTATAGGAAATTTTTTGAAAATTTCATTTCTATAGGAAATTTTTTGTAAATTACATCAGTAGCGGAAATTTTCTGAAAATTTATTCCTAACGAAAATTTGCTTAAAATTTCATTTCTATAGGAAATTTGCTTAAAATTTCATTCCTAGTGGAAATTTTCTTAAAATTTCATTGTGAGCGGAAATTTTCTGAAAATTCCATTGCTACCGGAAATTTTCTGAAAATTTCATTTCTATATGAAATTATTTGAAAATTTCATTGCTAGTGGAAATGTTCTGAAAATTTCATGCTAGCGGAAATGTTCTGAAAATTCCATTTTTTTACAAAAATTTTTTAAACTTTTTTAGCGGAAATTTTTCTTAAAATTTCATTTCTATAGGAAATTTTATGAAAATTTAATTTCTATCAGAAATTTTCTGAAAATATCATCACTAGCCGATTTTTTTTTTAATTTTATTTCTATAGGTAATTTTCTGAAAATTTCATTTCTACAGGAATTTTTTTTAAAAAATTTTATTTTTGTACAAAATTTTTTTAACATTTTATTTCTAGCGGAAATTTTTCTTAAAATTTCATATCTATAGGAAATTTTCTGAAAATTTCATTTCTATCGGAAAATTTCTGAAAATTTCATTAGTAGCGGAAAATTTCTGAAAATGTCGTTTCTATAGAGAAAATTTTGTTAAAGTTGTGTTCCTAGCGGAAATTTTCTTAAAATTTCATTTCTATAGGAAATTTTGTTAAAATTTTATTTCATGAGGATTTTTTTTTATCTCATTTCCATGGAAAATTTTTTCAACATTTTATTTCCGTAGATAATTTTGTCAAAAGTTTATTCCTATAGAAAATTTTGTCAAAATTTTATTTTTATAGAAGTATTTGTCAAAAGTTCATTTCTGTAGAAGATTTTGTCAAAATTCCATTTCTATAGGAATTTTTCTTAAAATTTTATTTCATTAGAAAAAATTTTTAAACTTGCATTTTATAGGAAATTTTCTTAAAATTTCATTTCTATACGAAATTTTCTGAAAATTCTATTTCTATCGGAAATTTTCTGAAAATTTCATTGCTAGCGGAAATTTTCTAAAATTTTCATTTCTAGCGGAAATTTTCTAAAATTTTCATTTCTAGCGGAAATTTTGTGAAAATATCATATTTATAGAAAATTTTTTAACATTTTATTTCTAGCGGAAATTTTTCTTAAAATTTCATTTCTATAGGAAATTTTCTGCAAAATTTCATTTCTATAGGAAATTTTCTGCAAAATTTCAATTCTAGCAGAAATTTTGTGAAAATATCACTTTTATAGAAAATTTTTTTAAAAATTTTATTTCTAGCGAAAATTTTCTTAAAATTTCATTTCTATAGGAAATTTTGCTAAAACTTTTATGTAATGAGTATTTGTTTTAATTTCGTTTCCAAATTGATTGTCAAAATTGTATTTCCGTAGATAATTTTTAAAAATTTGATTTGTATAGAAATTTTTGTCAAAATTTTATTTCTATAGAAGAATTTGTCAAAATTTTATTTCTATAGATGATTTTGTCAAAATTACATTTCTATAGGATTTTTTTTTTTAGTTTCATTTCATTAGAGTATTTTGATGAGATTTTCAAAATTTCATTTCTATAGGAAATGTTCTTGAAATTTTTATATCATTAGAAATTTTTTTTTTTAAATTTCATTTTTTGTAGAAAATTTTCTTAAAATTTCATTTCCTACAGAAATGATTTTTTCTTGTTAATTTTATTTCTATAGGAATTTTTGTCAAAATTTTTTTTGGATACAGAAAATTTTGTCTAAATTTGTTGAAAAAGGAAATTTTGCCATCGGAAATTTTGTTATTATAGCAACTTTTGTCAACTTTTCTTTGCTGTGGAAAATTTGCCAACTTTTCATTGCTTTGGAAATTTTGTCAATATGTCTTTGATATAGGAATTTCTTTGAAATAGTTTTTTTTTTTGGTTTTGCAAATTTTAATTTTTATAGAAAATTTTAATTTATTTAAATCTCAATATGCAATTATATAGTTTTTTTTTTTTAATAAATGATTTAGAGCTAACCTTATCGTATAAGTAACGTCTTAACAAATAATGATTATACGCACTACTGTCGGAAGATTTACTGGCTATTAATATTACTAATACGTAACGTGGGACAAATTCATTTCTCTCGAGAAATTTAGGCAAAATTTTATTTGTATGGAGAACGCAAGTTTTATATGGAGTAGCTCATATATAAATCTTACTTTGTGTTTATTTAAAATCGACTCTGTCTCTTTTTGTTATTTTCCTTCTCTGTCGTCTCCCTTATAGCTTACACTAACAATAATAATCATAATAATATTTCCATAATAAATCCTTAAATGCCAAATGTAAATAACAATAAATGAACTGAACTGAAAGTGTCAGATAAATATGAATAAGACATACACACATATACAGATAAATATGTATATGACCAGACATTCTTGCCATAATGTTGAGATGATAGTGTACATATAGAAAAGAAAAACGTTAGGAGAGATTTTTTTCGGATATAAAAATGGAAATTTGGAATATTATTTTTCTGCAATGCAATAATGTGAAATTATATTTCATTTCAAAGAACTGCTAACCGAGTTGAGAGAATCGATCGGTTGGGCGCCAGTATGAATTGTTATAATGGATATGGTGTGAGAAATAAGTCACAACGTTAGACAATGCACAGAATGGGTTTTAAACTGATACCGCCTTGCACATCGATAATACTGGGCTGACATTTTGGAGGTTAATGTATTAATATAGCAAACCTCTCATGACAATTGTCCTCCTTTGAGATGCGTTCTGTTTTCAGAGTGTTCTAGCTTGAAAGGTTTCACTGTAACCATTTTTTTTTTTTTAATAACGCAGGACCAAGGAAGGAGGCCTATTTATAGAAATGTGATATGGAGATTCTCGCGTATTACAACAGCATTTTATTCGAAATGGAACTCTATTGTACGGAAGTCTACAATATCCCAAATTTAACTGCTTTGCATTATGGTTTCCAGTTTTCGGTTTACACAATTATTAAAAAAAAAATATTTGACTCTACAGATATTTTTCAAAATTTATTTTCTTCCATAATTCACTATGGAAATGAGTATGGTTAAATGTCATCTCACTATCTCGGGATAAAAATGGGTTTCACACTTCATGCCAAAATGCATCCTCAACCACTTGGCCTTCTGCATTTACTTTGGAATGTGATGGCATTGGTGATATACTTTGATTGTTGCGAGTTTTTGGGCTGATAAATAACCATTAACACTTTTCTTCTTGTTACCAACCTATTTAACATGGTCGAAAATTTGTCATTTGCCGCATTTTTATCTTTGTTGTGTTTGTTTTTTTTTTGTGTTCCTTGTTAATATTGCGCCAATGTCAAGTTAACATTGATAATAAACATTCCATAGAATACAAGAGAAGTCCTGTGAAAATTTTGTGTACACCGAGAAAATATTATTAAAATTTCTTTCATATGGGAAATTTTAACAAAAAATTAATTTCTATTGATTTTTTTTTAAATAAAATTTAATTTTATTTCTACAGGGAATTTTATTAAATCTTCTTTGCTATAGAAAATTTCTTCTAATAATATATAGCTAAAGTACTATGAACCCATAGTGGTATAAGTAACATCATAAAGAATATTGCTTATACGCACTCTCAACCGGTGATCTACTAGCTATCAATATAACTTATTCGCACCATAAGACTCAATTCTCTAAGAAAATAATTTTAGCAAGATTTTTTTAAAGAAATTTGTAAATTTTTAATTTTGTTTTTTTAAACATCCATTTCTAGAAATATTTTAAAGAATTTTTATTTTGAATTTTGATTTCTATATTCTACATTTTATTCATTTCATTTATAAATAATTGATTTAGAGTTAATCTACTACATATCCAGGACCTATAGGTATCGTCATGAAAAATCACTAATTGCTGCATAGGAAATTTTTTTTAAAAATTTCATAGCAAATTTTTTCCCCGCTTCAAATATTTTTTTCTACAAAATTTTTGTTTTTTAATTTTAATATCAATTTGATGTGATATTAGCTATTAATATTATTTATTTGCACCATAAGACAAAATTTTCTAAAATTTTTAATTTATTAATTTTTTTTCTCGGTTAAAATATTTTTTTTATAAGATGTTTATAAATTGTAATTTCTGTATAAACTTTATTAGAATTTCCATAGGAAATCTCATCAACAGCTAAAAAAAATTAATTTATTAGTAATTTACCATTTGTCCATAACGTATAAGCTACGACGTGACAAATATTGTTTATACCCACCGGTATCCTATTAGATACTAATATTACTTATTCGCACCATAAGACATTTTCTAAAAATTTTAATTTAGATATTTATACGCATAGAATGACCTACTACTTATTCGTAACCGTAATCAAAATTTTTGTTTGTCATAATTATATTTCTATAGGCAATTTTATGACATATACTTCTACAGTAATTGTTATCAAAATGTAGTTATAAAATTTTAATCCTAAGAAGAGTTGATCAAAATTTTATTACTATAAAAAATTTTGGCATGAAGTACGTACTTTTCTTTTTGTGTGTAATTTTCGAATAGCGACAACCTGCAAATGTATTTGTTCCTTATCATTTGCAGCCAACACAACATTTCCAAAAAGTCTTCTGACTATAGGGAATTGCTTGCCTAGGCGCTTCCATGGTATTTGAGTTTTCTCCACGAAATTGTGTTTGTTTGTTTATTTCACTCCAGCCGGAATCTGAATGTGAACACTAAAGCGATGAAATCTTCTACTAACCAAACCTAGAAGGCCATATGTACTTTTTTTCTCCAAAGATATTTTTAGTGAAAAATTGCTTGTTGTGCTGTCGCATAAATTAGTCAAGAGCAAATAAATATCTTCAAGGCGAAAGTCTAGGAAAGCGTTAGGGGCCGGAAGAATTTTTCTGAAACGAATGTAACAATTTTTCGGTTTCCTCACAGCAAGAACTCTAATCTGATCTTAAACTTGTCCAGCCGCTGACAGGATGCGACCCAAACACGATGACAGACGAGAAGAGGACAGACGAAACGAGATGAATGTGAAAACATTTTGGTTTACAAGACAATGCATAAAATTTCGTGGGTAATTTGAAATCTCAACAGAAACTCACCCATTTATCTCTGACGCAAGTGTAAAGATTTTCTTTTGTATTTGTAAATAATTGCCATGCTTACCTGTAACGAAAGGATGGTAAGTAAAACAAAAATTAATAAATTTCAGAAGAAACAAGGTTTAGATAAGTGTTTTAAAATGAGAATATGATATGGGATGATAAACGAGAAGGCTATGCTGAAATTAATTTCACAAAACCACAAATTAAATATTTTCCTCGAAATACTTTACTACAGAGAACACTAAACAACGATGTATTTTTGGATTTTATTTTTAATTTAACCATTCGAAAAAAATCATACTTATAAGAAATTTTGATAAAATTCTATCAAAATGTCTAGGAAATTTTGTAACAATTTCTTCGCTATCGGAAATTTTTTCAAAATTTCTTTGCTATAGGAAATTTTCTAAACATTTCATTTTTATAGGAAATTTTCTAAAAAAAATTTATTTTTATAGGAAATTTTGACAAAATTTCATTTTTATAAGAAATTTTGTCATAATTTAATTTTTATAGAAAATTTTGTCAAAATTTCATTCTTATAGGAAATTTTGTCAAAATTCCATTCTTATAGAAAATTTTGTCAAAATTTCATTTCTATAGGAAATTTTTTAAAAAATTCATGTTTATAGAAAATTTTGTCAAACATTCGTTACCATAGGAATTTTTGTCAAAATTTCATTTCTATGGGAAATTATGTGAAAATTTCATTTCCATAGGAAACTTTGTCAAAATTTTGTTGCTATAGGAAATTTTGTCAAAAATTCTTTGCTAAAGGAAATTTTGTGAAAATTTCATTTCTATAGGAAATTTTGTAAAAATTTCATTTCTATAAGAAATTTTGTAAACATTTTATTTCTTTAGGAAATTTTGTCACAATTTCGTTGCTACAGGAAATTTTGTCAAAAACTCTTTGCTGAAGGAAATTTTGTGTCAAAAATTCTTTGCTATAGGAAACTTTGTCAAAATTTCTTTGTTATAGGAAATTTTGTCAAAAATTCATTGCTAAAGGAAATTTTGTCAAAAATGTCTTCGCAATAGGATTTTTTTTTCAAAATTTCTTCGCTATATGAAATGATTTCAAAATTTCGCCGTAATAGGAAATTTTGTAAAAATTGCATTTCTATAGGAAATTTTGTGAAAATTTCATTTCTATATGGAATTTTGTGAAAATTTCATTTCTATAGGGAATTTTGTGAAAATTTCATTTCTATTGGGAATTTTGTGAAAATTTCATTTCTATAGGAAATTTTGTAAAAATTTAATTTCTATAGGAAATTTTGTAAAAATTTAATTTCTATAGGAAATTTTGTAAAAATTTAATTTCTATAGGAAATTTTGTAAAAATTTAATTTCTATAGGAAATTTTGTCAAAATTTCATTTCTATAGGGAATTTTGTGAAAATTTCATTTCTATAGGGAATTTTGTGAAAATTTCATTTCTATAGGGAATTTTGTCAAAATTTCATTTCTATAGGAAATTTTGTCAAAATTTCATTTCTATAGGAAATTTTGTCAAAATTTCATTTCTATAGGAAATTTTGGCAAAACTTCATTTCTATAGGAAATTTTGTCAAAATTTCATTTCTATAGGAAATTTTGTCAAAAATTCTTTGCTAAAGGAAATTTTGTCAAAAATTCTTAGCTAAAGGAAATTTTGTCAAAATTTTTTTTGTCAAATTTCATTTCTATAGGAAATTTTGTCAAAATTTCATTTCTATAGGGAGTTTTGTGAAAATTTTATTTCTATAGGAAATTTTGTAAAAATTTCATTTCTATAGGAAATTTTGTAAAAATTGAATTTCTATAGGAAATTTTGTAAAAATTGAATTTCTATAGGAAATTTTGTAAAAATTTCATTTCTATAGGAAATTTTGTAAAAATTTCATTTCTATAGGAAATTTTGTAAAAATTTCATTTCTATACACACAAAAAATTTTTTTTCTGATTCAATCACCAAATTAATTGATCCAATTAATTTTTTAATTGAAATGTCTTCAATCACGAAAATGATAGTATCAATCACAGTTTTAATTGGGCATAGAAAAAAATCTTGATTAAAAAATTAATTGATTTTTTCAGCAAATTTCAATTAATTTTTTAATTGATTCAATTAAAAATTTAATTGATGTTGATTGCAAAACTCAATTAATTTATTAATTAAAAAAGGTAACTATTTTTAATTACTTTCTGAATTGGCTTAGGGTTTTTATTTGGATTAACAAATGATTGTTTGAAATACATTTTTAATTAGTCTTCCGAATTAGATTAAAAAGTTAATTGTATCAATTAATTTTTTAATTACAAATTTTAAAATTTTCAATCATTGACTTAATTAACTTAATGTTTCTATCATGATTAAAAAGTTAATTGTATCAATTAATTTATTAATTGAAAAAATTTTCAACTTCAATTAACTTTTTAATTGGAAATATTTTGGTGATATTTTTTTCTGTGTAGGAAATGTTGTAAAAGTTTCATTTCTATAGGAAATTTTGTAAAAATTTTATTTCTATAGGAAATTTTGTAAAAATTTCATTTCTATAGGAAATTTTGTAAAAATTTCATTTCTATAGGAAATTTTGTCAAAATTTCATTTCTATAGGAAATTTTGTCAAAATTTCATTTCTATAGGAAATTTTGTCAAAATTTCATTTCTATATGGAATTTGTGAAAATTTCATTTCTATAGGGAATTTTGTGAAAATTTCATTTCTATAGGAAATTTTGTAAAAATTTTATTTCTATAGGAAATTTTGTAAAAATTTCATTTCTATAGGAAATTTGGTAAAAATTTCATTGCTATGGGAAATTTTGTCAAAATTTCATTTCTATAGGAAATTTTGTCAAAAATTCTTTGCTAAAGGTAATTTTGTCAAAAATTCTTAGCTAAAGGAAATTTTGTCAAATTTTTTTTTTGTCAAATTTCATTTCTATAGGAAATTTTGTCAAAATTTCTTTGTTATAGAAAATTTTGTCACAATTTCGTTGCTATAATAAATTTTGTCAAAAATTCATTGCTAAAGGAAATTTTGTCAAAAATTCTTTGCTAAAAGAAATTTTGTCAAAAGTTTTTTGCTATAGGAAATTTTGTCACAGTTTCGTTGCTATAGGAAATTTTGTCAAAAATTCTTTGCTAAAGGAAATTTTGTCAAAATTTCATTGCTATAGGAAATTTTGTCACAATTTCGGTGCTATAGGAAATTTTTTCAAAATGTCTCTGCTATTGGAAATTTTATTAAAAATTTCTTCGCAATAAGAATTTTTTTTTTTCAAAATTTCTCCGCTATATGAAATGATTTCAAAATTTCGCCGTAATAGGAAATTTTGTAAAAATGGCATTTCTATAGGAAATTTTGTCAAAATTTCATTTCTATAGGGAATTTTGTGAACATTTCATTTCTATAGGGAATTTTGTGAAAATTTCATTTCTATAGGGAATTTTGTCAAAATTTCATTTCTTTAGGAAATTTTGTCAAAATTTCATTTCTATAGGAAATTTTGTCAAAATTTCATTTCTATAGGAAATTTTGCCAAAATTTCATTTCTATAGGAAATTTTGTCAAAATTTCATTTCTATAGGACATTTTGTCAAAACTTCATATCTATAGGAAATTTTGTCAAAACTTCTTTGCTATAGGAAATTTTGTCAAAATTTTTTTTGCTATAGGAAATTTTAACAAAATTACATTGCTGTAGGAAATGTTGTAAAAATTTCTTTCTATAGGAAATTTTGTCAAACAGGAAAATTTTACAAAAACTTCATTTCCATAAGAACTCTTTTCTAAATTTCTTTGCTTTAGGAAATTTTGTCAAAATTTCTTTGCTACAGAAAAAAATTTCAACAAAAATTTGTCAAGAATTCTTTGCTCTTCAATCAGTATGTTACATATTCCACAATTTACATTTCATCCATCCACCATAAAATGTATAAATTCGTGCATAAACCGGTCATAGGATTTCTCTCCTGTGATAAGGATATAGGTAATAAATGTCATTTTGTTAGTATTTAAAATTGTTTAGCTTGCTCATATATCAATTTCAAGTACACCTAAGCTCATTTTATATTATAGGCACTTTTATGTTGTCCTTTCGTTCTCTCCCTGATTTCGTTCGAAAAGTTTGAGTTTCTTTTAATAAAAATTAATCCATGTCATAATGAAATTACATGCATATAGAGGAGCCGGGGATGATTGGGCCTTCCCATTCCAAGTGATAAAGACGCTTATGCTAAACATAATTGATAAGAGAACATCAATCACTGTCAGACGGCCATAATGGTGTTTTTTCCAAATTATTGGGTAGCAAAGGCAAATATGACATCGCACAGCTTTCCATTTAATTTCTAAGATTCATAAAGGCAATAAAAATTCAAGGGAGAGAATAAACGAAATGCAGCAACAAAATTTCTTTTGGCATTGGGTGAAATCTGCTGTTTTCTTTTTTTGTATAGAAGGTTGTAGAGAACGATGGAGTGAGTCAAAGAGGCGATTTGCTTGATGGTTTAATAAAATTATAATGATATTAAAAAATCAATGTCACTCGTAGCAGAATATGTGAAAGACCATATGGAAGAAATCAAACGAATTTAGACATGAAATGAGCTGTTAGAAAGATTTCTTATAAAAATGAATTTCGAAACAAAACTTCCTATAAAAAATGTGATTTTGACACAAATTACCTATGGAAATGAAAATTTTGACAAAAATTTCTATAGAAATAAAATTTTGACAAAATTTCTTAAAAAAAATTAAATTTTGAGAAAATTTCCTATTGCAAAGAAATTTTCACAAAATTTCCTATAGAAATGAACTTCTGACAAAATTTCCTATAGAAATGCAATTTTGACAAAATTTCCTATAGAAATGTAATTTTGACAAAATTTCCTATGGAAATGAGGCTTTGGTAAAAATTTCCATAGAAATGAAATTGTGACAATATTTCCTATAGAAATGAAAGTTTGACAAAATTTCCTATAAAAATAAAATTTTGCTAAGAAAACTAAAATTGTGGCAAAATTTTCTATAAAAATGAAATTTTGATAAAATTTCCTGCGGAAATTAAGTTTCAGTAAAAATTTCTTATAGAAATGAAATTTCGATAAAATTTTCTATAGCAAAGAAATTTTGAGAAAATTTCCTATACAAAAGAAAGAACATTTTCTGTAAAAAAAAATAAATTTTGACAATATTTCATTTCCAAAGGAAATTTGGACAAAAATTTCCTAACGAAATAAAATGTTAACACAATTTCCTAAAAAATGAAATGTTGACAATATTTCCTATAGAAATGAAATTTTGACAACATTTGCTATAGAAATGAAATTTTGACAAAATTTCCTATAGAAATGAAATTTTGACAAAATTTCCTATAGAAATGAAATTTTTATAAAATTTCCTATAAGAAATGAAATTTTGACAAAATTTCCCATTAGCGCGAAATTTTGAAATCATTTCATAAAGCGGAGAAATTTTGAAAAAAATCCTATCGCGAAGAAATTTTTGACAAAATTTCCAATTACAGAGACATTTTGACAAAATTTCCTATAGCAACGAAATTGTGACAAAATTTCCTATAGCAAAGAAATTTTGACAAAATTTCCTTTAGCAAAGAATTTTTGACAAAATTTCCTATAGCAACGAAATTGTGACAAAATTTCCTATAGCAAAGAAATTTTGACAAAATTTCCTTTAGCAAAGAATTTTTGACAAAATTTTTTTTAGCAAAGAATGTTTGACAAAATTTCCTATAGCAACGAAATTTGACAAAATTTCCTATAGCAAAGAAATTTTACAAAAATTTCGATAGAAATAAAATGTTAACAAAATTTCTTATAAAAAATTAAATTTTGAGAAAATTTTCTATTGCAAAGAAATTTTCACAAAATTTCCTATAAAAATGAACTTGTGACAAAATTTTCTATAGAAATGAAATTTTGACAAAATTTCCTATAGAAATGAAATTTTGACAAAATTTCCCACAGAAATGAAATTTTGACAAAATTTCCTATAGAAATGAAATTTTGACAAAATTTTCTATAGAAATGAAATTTTGACAAAATTTCCTATACAAATGAAATTTTGACAAAATTTTCTATAGAAATGAAATTTTGACAAAATTTCCTATAGAAATGAAATTTTTACAAAATTTCCTATAGAAATGAAATTTTGACAAAAAAATTTTATAGAAATGAAAGTTTGACAAAATTTCCTATATAAATGAAATTTTGACAAAATTTCCTATAGAAATGAAATTTTGACAAAATTTTCTATAGAAATGAAATTTTGACAAAATTTCCTATAGAAATGAAATTTTGACAAAATTTCCTATAGAAATGAAATTTTGACAAAATTTCCTATAGAAATGAAATTTTGACAAAATTTCTTATAGAAATGAAATTTTGACAAAATTTCCTATAAAACTGAAATTTTGACAAAATTTCCTATAGAAATGAAATTTTGACAAAATTTCCTATAGAAATTAAATTTTGACAAAATTTCCTATAGAAATTAAATTTTGACAAAATTTCCTATAGAAATTAAATTTTGACGAAATTTCCTATTGAAATGAAATTTTGGCAAAATTTCCTATAGAAATGAAATTTTGACAAAATTTCCTATAGAAATGAAATTGTGACAAAATTTCCTATAGAAATGAAATTTTCACAAAATTTTCTATAGAAATGAAATTTTGACAAAATTTCCTATAGAAATTAAATTTTGACAAAATTTCCTATAGAAATGAAATTTTTACAAAATTTCTAATAGAAATGAAATTTTGATAAAATTTCCTATCGAAATGAAATTTTTCTATAGCAAAGAAAATTTTGTTAAAATTTCCTATAGAAATAAAATTTTGACAAAATTTCTTATAGAAATTAAATTTTGACAAAATTTCCTATAGAAATGAAATTTTGACAAAATTTCCTATAGAAATGAAATTTTGACAAAATTTCCTATAGAAATGAAATTTTGACAAAATTTCCCATAGAAATGACATTTTGACAAAATTTTCTATAGAAATGAAATTTTGACAAAATTTCCTATAGAAATGAAATTTTGACAAAATTACAAATTTTACTCCAGCAAAGAAATTTTGATAAAATTCCATATAGAATTTAAATTTAACCAAATTTACATTTTCATCTTATTCCAAGAATATTTATTTTTTGTTATTGAACGAACGGAATATTTGAAAAACATGGAAAAGGCGTTATTGAAAAAAAAGTAAGAAAACCAAATGTTAATGTATTTCATTACATCTTGTTTATCGTATGTAGAGGTGTGAAGTGATTACGAGCATAACGAGGATGATTAAAGCCTTTTTTTGTGGGTGCTTGTGATGTTTTACCATATATGCCACAAAAAAGTATTTCATCGAAATGCACAAACTTTTTTTTGTAATAAGTGATTTATGTATTTTTTTTGTATTATTATTAAAACATTCAATTTGTAGAATTATAGCTGTTGTATTTAAAAAATATAGTACTATAATAATTTGTATAAATTGTTTTATTACTATTTTCTATTAATTAAAAACATATCCCTCCAGTTCTATATTTTACTTTAATTAATCCTTTCTAAATTTAAAATAAAAAAGAAATGTATCAAAATCAAAATACCACACATGTGAGAGGCAACAAAGTAAAAGAAATTTTGTTTTTCAAAAGAACAGTCATAGATACCATTGAGACATTTGTCTGAATCAATTTTGTTTAAGATTTTCGGTGTTGGCTTCTATCGGTTTATGGTAAATGAAACAGAGGCGTCGTATTTGTTTTTAGACAATTAAAATTTCTAGAAAAAAAAATCAATTACTCAGACCTTTCTTGTGGAATATTTTTAATTTTACAAGAGATAGGTGGATCTTTGAAAATTTCTCATCCTTGGTTGCAAAAATCTACGTCTCTGTTTTGCATCTAATTAAGATTTTCAATATTTGTCACACACACACACATATATCTGTTGGGATTACTTGTGCGGTTTTGGGGTCAGGTGAATGTGCTTCATTGCAGATCTATATCGTAAATGTATGTGGGTTAAATTTAATTATGAATATAAATTGTAGAAATTCTTATGGGAAAATTTCTTAATGCAAATATTTTTCAGAAAATGAGTGTGACAAGCTGACTAAGAGGAGGGAGTCAAATTCGGAAAATTTAAAAAGCCAAATCAAACCTAGAGAAATAATAATGGCAAAATGAAACGCTATTGTGTTTTTTTTTAATTGAAATTATTAAATAATTTAAATTAATAAATATTATTTAATTGATTTCTTTGTCCATAGAGCTAGAATAATAATTAATTAAAAATAAAATAACATTATATATAAAATTAATATTATATACAACGGATTTTATTTCAATTCGTTTGAATAGAATAACCCAAAAGATCTCTGTTTGTTCCAAGGCTTTCGGACTATTGTTATTACAATGTGGCTCATATGTATTGCAACCAACGTCAGGTTGCTATCATTTCTAAACTGCTTGTCTGACAGCTGTCAGATTTATTCCCGGGACAGTTCATTTTATTGTTTACAATGTTACAAAAGCTCGCCTGCTCGTCTGACAGCTGTCAGATTTATTCCCGTGACAGTTCATTTTATTGTTGACAAGGTTACAAAAGCATTTTTATTTATGGCATTCCGAAATAAAGTTATACGAGATGCAATTTTACAAAATTTGCTATAGTAAAGAAATTTCCTATACCAAAGAAATGTTGTCCTACAGCAAAGAAATGTTCGCAAAATTTTCTATAGAAGTGTGGCCTAAATGTACTAAATTAAAAAAAATTCGAAATTTCCTATAAGAAAAACATTTTTCCATTCTTAACAAAAATTCCTATAGCAAAGAAATTTTTAAAGACTTCCTATAACAGAAATTTTTTTCAAAAATTAAAAAACTGACAATTAAAAAATTAAAAAAAAAATGAAAACTAAACAAATACTCCTACAGATAAACATAGTGTAATTGACTGAATTAATCGAAATCCACAACGGAGTGGTAGAAAACTTCGTTATGAGCAGAACATATCGCTCAAAATCGGATACAACATGTATTGAAAAACAAGTATATACAGCACTAAGTTCGGCCGGGCCGAATCTTAAATACCCACCACCATGAAACAAATATTAGGGTTTCCTTTGAAATTTCAGGAGGACTTGAGGGCACTTCCCGAAGATAAATTTAAAGATTTCACCTATGAGGACTATATCAGATTCTGGATTTATAAGGACCATTTTTGTTTGAGTTTTAGAGGAATCATTAACATCTCTTGTAAGTGTGCAAGAAAATTATAAAATAACGTCTTGATTTGAAATATTAAATCTGTAGAAGTAAAATCTGGAAATTTTACATTGAGTTTCAAGCAATTTTCATGATCTGTGCACCTTCTACATCCTCAAGAAGTGAAGTCAGTCTATATGGAGGCATTACCTAATGGACCGATAAAAACTTAATCCGATACACGTTTTTGTGAGCCTAAAATACCAGAATATTTACAATTTCTGGCAAATCAGATAAAAACTACGGTTTCTAGAAACCCAAGGAGTTAAATCGGGAGATCGTTCTTATGGGGGCTATACTAAAATATGGACCGATACTCACCGTTTTCGGCACACCTCTTTATGACCCGAAAATACCTCTAGATTTCCAATTTCAGGCAAATAGGATAAAAACTTCGGATTCTAGAAGCCCAAGAAGTAAAATCGGGAAATCGGTCTATATGGGACCGATACCCACCATTTTCGGCACACCTCTTAATGGTCCTAAAATACCTCTAGATTTCCAATTTCAGACAAATTGGATAAAAACTACGGTTTCTATAAGCCCAAGACCCCAAATTGGGAGGTCGTTGTATATGGGGACCATACCAAAACATGGATCGATACTCACAATTTTTGGCACACGCATTTGTGGTCCTACAATACCTCTAGATTTCCAATTTTAGGTAAATTGAATAAAAACTGCGGTTTCTATAAGCCCAAGAACTAAAATCGGGAAATCGGTCTATATGGGGGCTATACCAAAACATGGACCGATACTCACCATTTTTGGCACACCTCTTTATAGTCATAAAATACCTCTAGATTTCAAATTTCAGGCAAATTGGATAAAAACTACGATTTCTATAAGCCCAAGACCCCAAATCGGGAGGTCGGTTTATATGGGGACTATATCAAAACCTGGACCGATATAGCCCATCTTCGAACTTGACCTGCCTGCAGACAAAAGACGAGTTTGTGTAAAATTTCAGCACGATTGCTTCATTATTGAAGACTGTAGCGTGATTACAACAGACAGACAGACAGACAGACAGACGGACAGACGGACATCGTTATATCGTCTTAGAATTTCTCCCTGATCAAGAATATATATACTTTATATAGTCGGAAATCGATATTTCGATGTGTTACAAACGGAATGACAAACTTATTATACCCCCGTCACCATTCTATGGTGGTGGGTATAATAACCTTGGACTAAAGCCATTGAAGTTCCCAAAAAATGTAAGAGTTCACCAATGCACAAAACAGAGTTTCATTGGAAAGAGCCAATAAGCTTCGCTTACACGAAAATGTCCAATTATCGAATTTGGTTTTATCGGATGAGAAGCCATTCTCCATTGAGCAATTTGTGAACAAACAAGATGATCGGATTTACTTGCCAAAGAGGTCATCTAAAAATGTACACCCTTCGATTGGTCACCAGAATTCATGCATCGGCGATGGTCAGTCATGGTGTGGACCGTCGTAATGATGACCGATGTTCGATCATCGATCGTTCTGTCCTAAAGACGTTAGTGGAGCCCTGGGTACACAAACATTTCGTCCGCAGACCATGGACATTCTCACAGGATTTAGCACCATCGCACTCAGGACGCCTCAACCAAGAGTGACCTAAAATGACGGTTCCTTATTTCATTTCTAACGCTCAATGCCCATCAAAATCTACAGCTTTTAATCTGCTGGATTTTTGTACCTGAGGCGTTTGAGAGAAGAAAGTTGGCACTAAAAAAAATACCAAAATATGGATCATATCAAAACAGTGTCTCGCCGGGAAGGGCCCATAATACCACACAGCAAAATTCGTGTATCGCGTAAAAATTTCAATTAATTCTAAAATTTGATCTTATTTCCGAAACTTTTTGGCTTTTGGACAATAAAGTTTACAAAAATATAGAGCCTTAGTTTGTTGAGTTATATATTAGCCAATGCCTGTTCCGGTCGTTTTGAGGCCATAATTCGTGCCCAGAGTAGCCAATTTGAAGACATCTCAAGTGATTCTAAATTTGGATCTTATTTCCGATTTTTTTTTCGCCAATAAAATTAAAAATATATAGCGCTTTACTTTGTTGCACTACATATCAGCTTTTAGTTCCGATCCTTTTGAGTCCATAATTCGTGCCCAGAGTAGCCAATTTGAAGACATCTCAAGTGATTCTAAATTTGGATCTTATTTCCGATTTTTTTTGCTTTTCGGCAATAAAATTAAAAATATATAGCGCTTTACTTTGTTGCACTACATATCAGCTTGTAGTCTAGTCACCTTATAGTCCCTAAGAAGAAGAAGCTCCTTGTTGTCATCTATAGTCCGTAGTCAATTTCAACTACACCGAAAAAAAATTTCACGAAAATTTTTCCAGTTAAAGTCTTTATTGAGTTAAAAAAAAAAATATGTTAAAAATTTAATTCATTCAAAAAAAAAAAAAAAAAAAAAAAAAAAAAAAAAAAAAAATTAGAAACAAAAATCAATCACAAAAATTAATAATATCAATTAATTTTTTAATTGACTTTCAATTAATTTTTTTTATTAATACTATAATTTTTATGATTGAAGAAATTTTAATTAAAAAATTAATTGTATCAAATAATTTTGTGACTGAAAACAACAAATATTTTTTTTGTGTGTATAGATGCCACGTCAAAGATCTCCTACCAGTCGTCATTAGTTCCTAAATAGAACCAGTCCTCATTTTTGTGCTTTCCACTATGAATTGTACACTAAATATCATATACGATCACCACGTACCAAATTTCAAGCAGATCGGATGAATTTTGCTTCTCCTAAAGGCACCGGAGGTCAAATCTGGGGATCGGTTGATATGGGAGCTATATATAATTATGGGCTGATAGGAACCAATTCCTGCATGGTTGTTGGATACCATATACTAACATCACGTACCAAATTTCAACCGAATGGGAAGAATTTTGCTCTTCCAAGGGGCTCTGGAAGTCAAATCTGGGGATCGGTTTATATGGGGGCTATCTATAATTATGGACCGATGTGGACCATATACCAACACTATATACCAAATTTCAGCCGGATCGGATGAAATTTGCTTCTCTTAGAGGCCTTGCAAGCCAAATCGGGGGATCGGTTTATATGGGGGCTATATATAATTATGGACCGATGTCAACCAATTTTTGCATGGTTGTTAGAGACCATATACTAACACCATGTACCAAATTTCAGTCGGATCGGATGAAATTTGCTTCTCTTGGAGACTTCGCAAGCCAAATCTGGGGATCGGTTTATATGGGGGCTATATATAATTATGAACCGATGTGGACCAATTTTTGCATGGTTGTTAGAGACCGTATACTGACACCATGTACCAAATTTCAGCCGGATCGGATGAAATTTGCTTATCTTAGAGGCCTCGCAAGCCAAATCGGGGGATCGGTTTATATGGGGGCTATATATGTAATTATGGACCGATTTGGAACAATTTTTGCATGGTTGTTAGAGACCATATACTAACACCATGTACCAAATTTCAGCCGGATTGGATGAAATTTGCTTCTCTTAGAGGCCTCGCAAGCCAAATTTGGGGGTCCGTTTATATGGGGGCTATACGTAAAAGTGGACCGATATGGCCCATTTGCAATACCATCCGACCTACATCAATAACAACTACTTGTGCCAAGTTTCAAGTCGATAGCTTGTTTCGTTCGGAAGTTAGCGTGATTTCAACAGACGGACGGACGGACGGACGGACATGCTCAGATCGACTCAGAATTTCACCACGACCCAAAATATATATACTTTATGGGGTCTTAGAGCAATATTTAAATGTGTTACAAACGGAATGACAAAGTTAATCTACCCCCCATCCTATGGTGGAGGGTATAGAAATTGGAGTTCAAAATTGCAAGAATGTTATTAGCGACATAGGTAGTTCAAGATGAGCACATTTGTAGTAAAATTTACAAATTTAGTTTGTTGTTTTTGATTTCATCTTAGAATCATGCATTGACTATACTTGTAGTTTTCTTTAACAAGTGGAAAAAATTATTTATGTCTAATAAATTTTCTTGAATTTCTCGAAAAATATTTACTTATTTTTGTGATATCGGCGTGATGACAGCGTTTGTAATACCGTTTAGTTAAAATTTTCTAAAAATAATCTAAATTTTTCAAAATTAACCAACATTTTTCTTCCTGGTGGGTTCACTGTTTTTTCAGTGTAATGAGAATCGAAGAGGTGAATATTAAAAATGTTTTTCAAGAGATAAAATACCGAAAAAGTTATAGGCTTTTTTACCTATATTTTTTTAATAACGAATTTGAAAATATGTTCCCAACTCATGTTTCATTTTAATGGTCATAATTCAATTGATTGTGGTGTCTTGTCTACTCTATATAAATTTCCATTTATAAACAACCACATTCTCTCTCTCACACACTCACACAATAGCGTGCTGAGAATAATGTGTGAAAACCGCTTTATTACAAAAGGAGATGCATGTTATGCGGGCATAATCATAACCGTTTCCAGTCTCTTCATAGTCTATGTTCAATGGTTCTATGGGTCAAGAGAGAGAGAGAGAGAGAGAGAGAGAGAGAGAGAAAGAGTTAAGCAGAAATGCATTTTACTCTGTAGCCACCACAAATGACCTCGAAAAACAAAACTTCGTGGTTTATGCTTTCCTTTTCTTGCAATATTTATTGGTATTTTTATGACTTTGGCTATGAAAACAAAAGAAAAAAAACACCACATTTTAAAACATAGCTTGATGCTACTGTTTTTTATGAGTGTGCAAAAAGAAACACCAAAGTGAATTTTTGTGATATTCTTTGAAAGTGATTGAATATAGCTTTATTTAACACCCTTTAGGTTCGCTTGAAATATTATTTTGGAAAATGTATTTATAATGCTTTTGTACCATAATATCCCTCCATCAATTTTTTTAACGTTCATACGAATCGATCTATGCAGTATACTAAAGAAAAAATCAATTTACTTTTTTTTATATATATTTGATTTTTAATATTTTATGTGAGTGTATTTTAGCCATAAAAATGGAGGAAGATATTAATGGCGAGTTTGAACATGGACAGGCTAGCTGACATCAAATATAGCTATATATAAAAGATCACACCCTAGGATTTCAGAAGGCTACAGTACAGTAAAAAGAATAAGTTAATGAATATAACTTAAAATACCTTTTTTTATAAATGCACAGAAACAAATATCACCAAAATATTTCCAATTAAAAAGTTGAAGTTGAAAATTTCTTCAATTAATAAATTAATTGATACAATTAATTTTTCTTTACAGATAACTATGATCCTTAACAAAATTGGTCCAAATTTTGTTTGCGGATCCTCGGGGACACGGATTAAATTGGTTGCGTGGTATTAATATATGGCATCTAACAACCATGCAAAAATTAGTACAAATCGGTATATAATTACATATAGGGCACATATAAACCGATCCCCACTTCATCCGATCCGGTGGAAATTTGGTACGTGGTGTTAGTCTATAGCCTTGAACAACCATTCAAATATTGGACCATATCGGTTCATAAATATAAATGAACCCCATATAAGGGAGCAACCGTGGTGCAATGGTTAGCATGCCCGCCTTGCATACACAAGGTCGTGGGTTCGATTCCTGCTTCGACCGAACACCAAAAAGTTTTTCAGCTGTGGATTATCCTACCTCAGTAATGCTGGTGACATTTCTGAGGGTTTCAAAGCTTCTCTAAGTGGTTTCACTGCAATGTGGAACGCCGTTCGGACTCGGCTATAAAAAGGAGGTCCCTTGTCATTGAGCTTAACATGGAATCGGGCAGCACTCAATGATAAGAGAGAAGTTGACCAATGTGGTATCACAATGGACTGAATAGTCTAAGTGAGCCCGATACATCGGGCTGCCACCTAACCTAACCTAACCTAACCTAACCTAACCTAACCCCATATAAACCGATGGTTTGATTTTCTTCGCTTCCTAGAAGTTGAAATTTCTTTCGATATGGTTTAAATTTTGTACATGGTGTTGGTAGAGGGCCTCTACCAATCATGCAAAGACTGATCCATATCGATCTATAAGTTTATATAAAAGATTTTACCTCCGGAACCACTTGGAGGAGCAAATTTCATCCGATTTTGTTCAAATTTTGTACGTTGAGTTAGAATATGGCCTGTAACCTTTATGCAAAAATTGGTCCATATCGGTTCATAATTATATATAGCCCCCATATGTAACGATTCCCAGATTTGACCTCCAGAGCCTCCTGGAGGAGCAAATTTCATCCGATGCGCTAAAATAACATTTATGTAAAAATTGGTCCATATCGGTTCATATATACCGATCCCCAAATTTTGATTGCGGACCCTCTTCGAGAAGCAAACTTCATACGAAATTTGGTTCATGATATTAATATATCGTCCATAACATTCACATTCACATTCGTAAAACCCACCCCAAAATTGCACTTTTGGATCTGTGATTTCCGAGCCAAAATTGGTTTATCTCGTTTCGTAATTATGTACTGGTTAAGAACTGAGCGGTTTGTTTTTTTTTTTTATACCCACCACCATAGAATGGTGACGGGGGTATAATAAGTTTGTCATTCCGTTTGTAACACATCGAAATATCGATTTCCGACTATATAAAGTATATATATTCTTGATCAGGGAGAAATTCTAAGGCGATATAGCCATGTCAGTCTGTCCGTCTGTCTGCCTGTCTGTCTGTCTGGCTATCTGTTGTAATCACGCTACAGTCTTCAATAATAAAGCAATCGTGCTGAAATTTCGCACAAACTCGTCTTTTGTCTGCAGACATGTCAAATTCGAAGATGGGCTATATCGGTCCAAGTTTTGATATAGTCACCATATAAATCGACCTCCCGATTCGGGGTCTTGGGCTTATAAAAACCTTCGTTTCTATCCAATTTGCCTGAAATTCGAAATCTAGAGATATTTTATGACCACAAAGAGGTGTGCCAAAAATGGTGAGTATCGGTCCATGTTTTGGTATAGTCCCCATATAGACCGATCTCCCGATTATATTTCTAGAGCTTCTAGAATCGATAGTTTCTATCCAAATCGCCTGAAATTGGAAATGTAGAGGTATTTTAGCACCATAAAGAGGTGTGCCAAAAATGGTGACTATCGATTGATGTTTAGGTATAGCCCCCATATAGACCGATTTCCCGATTTTACTTCTTGGGCTTCTAGAATCCGTAGTTATTATCTAATTTGGTTGAAATTTTAAATGTAGAAGTATTTTAGGAACATAAAGAGGAGTGCCGAAAATGGTGAGTATCGGTCCATGTGCACTGATAATGAAAATAGCTTGAAACTGAATTATAGTTTCCACATTTTACTTCTGGTAATCATTTAAATAATGGGGGTAAAAATTTACAGATGTTAGATTTTAAATCAAGGCGTTATTTAATTTTCATTTCATTTTCTTGCACACTTGCACACGATGTTTTTGATTCCTCTAAAACTCAAACAAATATAGCTCTTATAAATACAGAATCTGATCTAGTCTTCATAGGTAAAATCTTTGAATTTATCTTCGGGAAATGTACAGGTTGAACTGATCTGCTTATCAACAAATCCCCCTGAAATGTTCACAGGAAACTATAATATTTGATTCATGGTGGTGGGTATTTAAGATTCGGCCCGGCCGAACTTACTGCTTTATATACTTGTTTTTGTCTAATATATACCCCATATAGACTAATTTACAATTTAGAAGACAATTTTAAGAAGCTTCAAGATACCATGCTACCGGCAAGTGTTACCGCAAACCAAGTTGATCGATTGTGCATTACAGCTTGTAGTAGAAGGTTCTACGCAATCCATGGAGGAGGGTATATACGTTTCGGCTTGGCCGAAGATACAGCTGCATATACACAACAAAAAAAATATTTTGTCTTCAATCACGAAATTAATTGATCAAATAAATTTTTATTTGAAATATCTTCAATCATAGAAATGATAGTATCAATCACCAAGTCAATTATAAAAATTAATTGTTCCAATTAAAAAATAATTGAAATACAGTGAAATCTCTAAAACTTGGACACTCTGAAAAGCGGATACCTCCCAAACGTAGATAGTTATCTGGGGACGTTTGCTATATTAACACATTAAAATTATCCTCTCATAAGCGGACACCTCCCAAATGTGGACCAAATTTAGACTAATGTGAGTGTCCCCCTTTCAGAGGTTTCACTGTAATTAATTTTTGTGATTGATTTTTGTTTCAATTAAAAAATTTGTTCAATCAATTACATTTTTAATATAATATTTTTTAAAAAATTTGATGATATTTTTTTGTGTACTTCATTTCAATCAATTCTGTGATTGGTACTATAATTTTCGTGATTGAAGAAATTTCAATCAAAACTTTAATTGAATCAAATAAGTTCTTCAGAAAACAATTGTGTGGATTTAATTTCATTCCATTCCATTCCCGACCATTCCCTACCATTCCCTTCCATTTCATTCCATTTCTTTTCAAGTCATTATTTTCATTTAATTTAAACATAATTTATATTAATCCAATTTATTATATTTATTTTTTTAATTTTAAAATGATTATTTTATGAAATCGTGTTCTATTTTAATATATTTAAACAATATCTTTTTATGTAGGGTTTCCATTTATTTTGTAATAAAACAAAGTTCAGTACTCAACTAACACTAGGAGTAAATATAAAAAAAACACACACACACACGAAAAAAATAAGCTTTATCGTTATCCTGCTCCCATATAAATGTTGTTCCGATGCCTGATTTTTTTCGTTTTGTTTACAACTATGATGAAACTAACTCCTATTGACTTCTATTGTAAATTTGCCCAACTATTGTTCGAAACTTTTGGTTTATTTGAAATACAATTGTCATTCATTGTTGTTGGTAACACAGCTTGTAAGACCTTAGCTTTTTGAAGCTTTCGTTGGTTGTTTGTTTTCACAACCAGCCAATTGAAAAGTTGGCCTATTTTTTCTGTCCTTTGATATTTTTCTTTCTTGTTGCTTATTGTTTGTTTTTGTGTTCATTCGCTGACAACAATTGCACAAAAATTGAACTCTTTTTCAAAATGAACACCAGCAGCTAGGTTGTCCACACACATACACACCACTCTCTACTGTTTTCATTGTGGTTTTCACTGTACGAGTACAATGATTGTTGTCCATAGGTTTCAATTCGTATTATTGATTGAATGTCCTGTTTGTTGACATTCGTCTTTTTTGTTCATACTGCTTTCTGGTGATAGTAGTGGGTGTATGTGTGCGTGTGTTTGTTGGCATGTGTGAGCTTGTGGTTTTGATGTATGTGATTGTAGTGGTCGCAGAAATGTCGTCAGTGTTGAAATAACAATTAAATACAAGCAATATTGTATTGTTGACAATTTCAGTTAACAATTCAATTTTTTCCTCTCCCTCTCTCCATCATTTTCACAGAATTGTTTCCTACCTTACCAGGGTGGTGGTGGGGAACATGTGAGAGATGTATTACCTTTACTTTCATCATCACTGCGTTGGACAACTACTGTGGTCATTTTTATTTACCGAGTTTAATTAAAATTTGTATTGTTGAAATTTAGATTAATGTTTGATTTCGAATGCAGTTTTAATTAAAATAGGATTATGTAGCTACAAGTTGCTGCTGGCTCTATGAAGAAATGATAGCACAAATACGAAATAACATGTTGTCGTGGTTTATCATAATCGTATTGCTGATGCATGCAAGTTGTAACACCGAAATCACAATAGGCATTGATTTTCATAATCGAATCGAGGTTTCTGTATGAAAGATGTGAACATGAATTGATTATAGGTTATATAGCATTTAAATTTGCAAGGCAAATTAAAATAATGTGAAAAGAGGTAATTTTGTTAATGCCTTCTGACTTTTTTCGAAATTCTTGTATTTATACTCAAAATTAATGTTCTACAAATTATAATTATTTTTATGATTTGGTGAGGATTTCACAGAAATTTGGTGATTTTTCGAAAGTTTTTTTTTTTTTTTTTAGTGTAATTAACAGTCGATTTTTCCCAGTGGCACAATCTCTGAATTAATAACCCAAAATGCATTGATATTTGTATTTTCTGAGGTTAAATCTATGGTGAATTATAAAAAATTCAAAAAAAAAAACAGGGAACCCAACAGGGCTTCTTAAATTGTTTTAATCATAGACATAAAACAATGGCGCAATGATATTTTTATTATACACAGAAAAAATATAAACCAAAATATTTCCAATTAAAATTTCAATTGAATTTTCAAAAGCATTAAAATTTTAATTGTTGAATGAAATCAATTTTTTAATTAATTACTCAATACATTAAATTAAAACAAAAATCAATTACAAAAATTAGTAGCATCAATTAAATTATTTAATTGACTTCTTAATTGACTTGTTACTATCATTTCTGTGACTGAAGACATTTCAATTAAAATTTAATTGGATCCATTAATTTCGTGATTAAATCCAAAAAAAAATTTTTGTACATTATTTTTTGTCATTGGGGAATTTCGGTTTAAGTTGGGGCGTTTTGAAGATGAAAGCTTCTTGTTTATTGCTCGTTTAGCTAAACTGGAGAGATTGCATTAGCATAGTAGCCTTAAGTATAGATCTGGCGTGTTGGAAGATGACTCAATTTGCGTCTTATATGCTAGCTTCTAAATTAATATATTTATACACACAAAAAATTTTTTTCTGATTCAATCACCAAATTAATTGATCCAATTAATTTTTTAATTGAAATGTCTTCAATCACGAAAATGATAGTATCAATCACAGTTTTAATTATGCATAGAAAAAATTCTTGATTAAAAAATTAATTGATTTTTCTCAGCAAATTTTAAATTAATTTTTTAATTGATTGAATTAAAAATTTAATAGATGTTGATTGCAAAACTCAAATAATTTATTAATTAAAAAAGGTAGATATGTTTATTACTTTCTGAATTGGGATAGAGTTTTTATTTGGATTAACAAATGATTGTTTGAAATACATTTTTAATTAAAAATTAAAAAAAAACCAGCACTTTTTTTAACCGAATTAGTATTCCGAATTTGATTAAAAAATTAATTGTATCAATTAATTTATTAATTGAACAAATTTTCAACTTCAATTAACTTTTTAATAGGAAATATTTTGGTGATATTTTTTCTCTGTACAAATGTAAATCTGTTGTTTTATAGTATCATATAGTTCGCACACACAACAAATTTGTAGGAGTTTTGAAAACTACTCCGCCCAGTTATAATCTACTTTCACTTCACAAATCATAACAATTCATTATTCCACATTCATTAAAGAAACATATTTTAGGACACACCAACAAGGGAATGTTACTACTGCTACAAAAACTCACAATGTACTTTGATGGTATGACCTTACACGAAAATTACAATTTTTAAGGATATCGATTTTATAGAAAAATTTCTCAACATTTTAATTCAACAAACTTTTTTATAAAAATTTTATTTCAACAGGAAATTTTGTCAAAATTTTATTTCTACAGACATTTTTGTCAAAATTTTATTTCAAGAGGAAATTTTGTTAAAATTTTATTTCTATAGAAAATTTTGTCAACATTTTATTTCAACAGGAAATTTCGTCAAAATTTTCTTTCTACAGAAATTTTTGTCATATTTTTTTTATTTTCAACATTTTGTTTTTGTGGACAACTTTGTCAAAACGTTACCTTCAATGGATTTTTTTTATAGAAATTTTATTTCTATAGAGATGTTGTCAAAATTTTATTTTTATTGGAAATTATGTCAAAATTTTATTTGTATTGGAAATTTTGTCAAAATTCATTTTCTTTTGGAAATTTTGTCAAAATGTTATTTCTATTGCAAATTTTGTAAAAATTGTATTTCTATAGAATATTTTGTAAAAAATTTGTCAAAATTTTATTTCTATACAAAATTTTTCAAAATCATAATTTTATTATATATAATATTTTCTATAATTTAGTCAAAATTGCATTTCTATAGAAAATTTTATCAACATTTTATTCCTATAGAAAAGTTTCTCAATATTTTATATCTATAGAAATTTTGTCAAAATTTTATTCCTATAGAAAATTTTATCAAATTTTTTTTTCCTATAGAAAAGTTTCTCAATTTTTTATATCTATAGAAAATTTTTGTAAAAATTTTATTTCTATAGAAAATTTTGTAAAAATTTTAGTTCTATAGAAAATTTTGTAAAAATTTTATTTCTATAGCAAATTTTGTCAACATTTTATTCTTATAGAAAAATTTTGTTAAAATTTTATTTCTATACAAAATTTTTCAAAATCATATTTATATAGAATATTTTTTCAAAATTTTGTTATATAAAAAATTTTATTATATATGAAATTTTCTAAAATTTTGTCAAAATTGTATTTCAAAATTGTATTCTTATAGAAAATTTTCTCAATATTTTATATCTATAGAAAATTAAATTTTGTCAAAATTTTAATTCTATAGAAAATTTTGTCAAAATTTTATTTCTATAGAAAATTTTGTCAAAATTTCATTTCCATAGAAAATTTTGTCAAAATTTTATTTCTATAGAAAATTTTGTCAAAATTTTATTTCCATAGAAAATTTTGTCAAAATTTTATTTCTATAGAAAATTTTGTCAAAATTTTATTTCTATAGAAAATTTTGTCAAAATTTTATTTCTATAGAAAATTTTGTCAAAATTTTATTTCTATAGAAAATTTTATCAAAATTTTATTTCTACAGAAATTTTTGTCATATTTTTTTATTTTCAAAATTTTATTTTTGTGGACAACTTTTTCAAAACGTTACCTTCAATGGATTTTTTTTAATTTATTTCTATAGAAAATTTTGTCAAAATTTTATTTCTACAGAAATTTTTGTCATATTTTTTATTTTCAAAATTTTATTTTTGTGGACAACTTTTTCAAAACGTTACCTTCAATGGATTTTTTTTTTAAATTTATTTCTATAGAAATTTTATTTTTATTGGAAATTATGCCAAAATTTTATTTGTATTGGAAATTTTCTCAAAATTTATTTTCTTTTGGAAATTTTGTCAAAATGTTATTTCTATTGCACATTTTGTAAAAATTTTATTCCTATTGTAAATTTTGTCAAAATTTTGTTTCTATACAAAATTTTTCAAAATCATATTTCTATAGAATATTTTTTCAAAATTTTGTTATATAAAAATTTTTTTTATATATAAGATTTTCTATGATTTTGTCAAAATTGCATTTCTATAGAAAATTTTATCAAAATTTTATTCCTATAGAAAATTTTCGCAATATTTTATATCTACAGAAAATTTTGTCAAAATTTTATTTCTATAGAAAATTATATCAATATTTTATATCTATGGAAAAATTGTAAAAATTTTATTACTATAGAAAATTATGTAAACATTTTATTTCTATAGAAAATTTTGTCAACATTTTAATCGTATAGAAAAATTTTGTTAAAATTTTATTTTTATACAAAATTTTTCAAAATCATATTTCTATAGAATTTTTTTTAAAAATTTTGTTATATAAAAAATTTTATTATATATAAAATTATCTATAATTTTGTCAAAATTGTATTCCTATAGAAAATATGTTTAATAGTTTATATCTATAGAAAATTTGTAAAGATTTTATTTCTATAGATTTTTTTTTTTTTTAATTTTATTTCTACAGAAAATTTTGTCTAAATTTTATTTCTATAGAAAATTTTGTCAAAATTGTATTCTTATAGAAAAATTTTGTTAAAATGTTATTTCTATACAAAATTTTTCAAAATCATATTTCTATATAAACTTTTCTCAAAATTTTATTTCTATAATTTTGTAAAAATTTTATTTCTATAGAAAAATTTGTCGACATTTTATTCCTATAGAAAAATTTTGACACAATTTTATTTCTATACAAAATTTTTCAAAATCATATCTATAGAATATTGTTTTCAAAATTTTGTTATATAAAAAATTTTATTATATACAAAATTTTCTATAATTTTGTCAAAATTGTATTTCTATAGAAAATTTTGTCAAAATTTTATTTCTATAGAAACTTTTCACAAAATTTTATTGCTATAGACAATTTTATCAAAATTTTATTCCTATAGAAAATTTTCTCAATATTTTATATCTATAGAAAATTTTTTCAAAATTTTATTTCTATAGAAAAATTTGTCAAAATGTTATTGTTATAGAAAAATTTTGTTAAAATTTTATTTTTGATGTACATCTTAGTTGGAGATGTATATTTTGCAAAACATATTTAATAAAACATCCAGAAATCTACCTATCTACCAAAAAGTAAAAAATCCACAATTTTTGGTACAATTCTACCAAACTGTGGCAACCGTGGTTGGGAGATGTCTTCTAAATTAATATATTAATTTAACTACATAGCAATTTTATTACGGCAATGAATGATAGGTTTGGCATGCACGTAAAATTTGTAAGATTTTTAGAAAAAAAATTTGTCTATTCCCTATAATAATAGGAGTGTACATTGCCTTCCAATTAAATATATCAATTCGCAGAATATTTCAAATCCACATATTGTTCTTTAACCTCATAGAGATTCTGTATAAATATAACTTATCAATTTTTACAAAATTTTATTTCTATAGAAAATTTTCTCAATATTTTATATCTACAGAAAATTTTTTCAGAATTTTATTTCTATAGAAAATTTAGTCAAGAATTCATTTCTATAGAAAAATTTGTCAAAATTTTATTCTTATAGAACATTTTTGTTTTTTAATTTTATTCTTGATTTACATCTTAGTTGGAGAGAAATATTTTGCAAAATCTACCAAAACATCCAGAATTCTACCTCTCTACCAAACAGTAAAAAATCCACAATATTTGGTACAATTCTACCAACTGTGGCAACCCTGGTTGGGAGATGTCTTCTAAATTAATATATTAATTTAAATACATAGCAATTTTATTACGACAATGAATGACAAATTTTGCATGCACATAAAATTTGTAAGAGTTTTAAAAACATTTCTGTATATTCCTTATAATAATAGGAGTGTACATTTCTTTCCAATTAAATATATCAATTCGCGGAATATTTCAAATCCACATATTGTTCTTTAACCTCTTAGAGACATAATTCTGTATAAATATAAAATATCAATGTTCGCTTCAAAGCCAAGGACTACTCTCCCATATAAATGTTTGACAGTATTTGGATGTAGATTTATAGAACTAAACAATTTTTCTTATAGGTTACTCATTTTTATTTTTAATCAAAGTTTAAATATTGTGTCTAATATCCTTGTAGAGCATTCCATATTTCGCCACATCCAATGGTAGTTGCCACAAAAAACTCATAAAAATAAAAATATTTATTCGCACCCGAAAAAATTATGCATTTAATTATAAAACCAAATAATAACGAAAACCTCAATGGAACCTCAGACAGATACAGACGTTGCCACCGCAGCCTCCAAAAAAACAGGACATTACAACAGGACACACCAACAGGAAATATAACAAGGAAAATTGCATTTTAATCAATTCTAATTTGTGGCAAAATAATTACTATTTACCCCAAAGTTCATTAAACAACAGATGTCACAGGGAATAGTGTAAATGTAATAAAATAAATTTATGTAATAAATAAATTGGAGAAGAGCACGGGGAAAACACCAACAATAACAAAAACAGAAAACCTCAAACCTAACCGAAAGCAAATAGACAGTATTTGAATTATTTATTTATGCTCAAATCAACAAACTATACCAAGTGTAGTCATCATCATTAAGTGAACCAAACTATTGCGGGTGCAGAGGTGTAACATAATGTTTATATAGGTAGAAATTATTTTATATTAAATATAACATTTTGGCAATTATACATTTATTATAAATGACATTTTAATAAATTATTTTAAACAGGAACATAACATATTACTTAATTAGAAAATAACATGTATTAGTGTAGACTTTGGGTATAAAATTTTGTTGGTTCTTTTTATGAATTATATTGAAGTGAAACCTATTCGGGTATAAGAATTAAGAGAAAAAGATAGAAAAAATGTTCGGTTACAATTGCATCTCAAATGTTAGACAAAAAAACCAAATAAAAGAAACTAATTTGCAAAATTTTATTTCTATAAAAAAATTTTTCAAAATTTTATTTCTATAGAAAATTTTGTCAAAAGTTTTTTTCTATAGAAAATGTTTTCAAAATTTTATTTATATAGAAAATGTTGTCAAAATTTTATTTATATAGAAAATGTTGTCAAAATTTTATTTATATAGAAAATGTTGTCAAAATTTTATTTCGTTGTTGTTGTTTTTTTTTTTTTTTTTTTTTTTGATTTGCATTGACTAAACTACAAGGTTTTACATGATAGCCGGCTTATGCCGAAATAATTTGTACAAACATATCTCTTTTCCGTTGCCGTTTATTTCTATAGAAAAATTTGTCAAAATTTTATTTCTATAGGAAATTTTGTCAAAATTTTATTTCTACAGAAAATTTTATTTCTATAGAAACTTTTGTCAAAATTTTATTTCTATAGAAAATTTTGTCAAAATTTTATTTCTATAGAACATTTGGTTAAAATTTTATTTCTATAGAAAATGTTGTTAACATTTTATTTCCATTCAAAATTTTGCACAAAAAAAAAACGAATGAAGAGGAAGGACGCTCAAAATAAACCCAGCCAACTACACTCAAATCGATGATTTGACAGTGTTGAGATGTTTGTACAAAGATTTATTTTGTCAGATGCCAACTATCATAAACCTCTTTTCGGAAGGTTCGAGTGTGGTTCACTTTGAGCTTAGTGAACTACCCGAATTTATTCTGATAATTGGTTGATAGTTTTGCTGCAATTTTATTTCTGCAGAAAATTTATTTCTATAGAAAATTTTTTTTCAAAATTTAATTTCTATAGAAAATTTTGTCAAAATTTTATTTCTACAGAAAATTTTGTCAAAATTTTATTTCTATAGAAATTTTTGTCAAAATGTTATTTCTATAGAAAATTTTGTCAAAATTTTATTTCTACAGAAAATTTTGTCAAAATTTTATTTCTATAGAAATTTTTGTCAAAATGTTATTTCTATAGAAAATTTTGGCAAAATTTTATTGCTATAGAAAATTTTGTCAAAATTTTATTTCTATACAAATTTTTGTCAAAATGTTATTTCTATAGAAAATTTTGGCAAAATTTTATTTCTATAGAAAATTTTGTCAAAATTTTATTTCTATAGAAAATTTTGCCAAATTTTATTTCTATAGAAAATTTTGTCAACATTTTATTTCTATAGAAAATTTTGTCAACATTTTATTTCTATCGAAAATTTTGTCAACATTTTGTTTCTATAGAAAATTTTGTCAAAATTTTATTTCTATAGAAAATTTTGTCAAAATTTTATTTCTATAGAAAATTTTGTAAAAATTTTATTTCTATAGAAATTTTGTCAAAATTTTATTTCTATAGAAAATTTTGTCAAAATTTTATTTCTATAGGAAATTTTGTCAAAATTTTATTTCTATAGGAAATTTTGTCAAAATTTTATTTCTATAGGAAATTTTGTCAAAATTTTAATTCTATAGAAAATTTTGTCAAAATTTTATTTCTATAGGAAATTTTGTAAAAATTTTAATTCTACAGGAAAATTTGTCAAATTTTAATATCTACAGAAAAAAAAAATTTTGTCAAAATTTTATTTCTATAGAAAATTTTGTCAAAACTTTATTTTTATAGATTTTTTTTTTTTCAAAATTTTATTTCTATAGAAAAACTTTATTTTTATAGATTTTTTTCTCAAAATTTTATTTCTATAGAAAATTTTGTCAAATTCTTATTTCTATAGAAAATTTTGTCAAAATTTTGTTTCCATAGACAATTTTGTCAAAAGTTTATTTCTATAAAAATTTTTATTAAAATTTTATTTCTATAAAAAAAAATCTCAAAATTTTATTTCAATAGAAGATTTTATCAAAATGTTATTTCCATAGAAAATTTTGTCAACATTTTATTTCTATGGAAAATATTATTTAAATTTTATTTCTATAAAAAAAATTGTTTAAATTGTATTTCTGTAGAAATTTTTGTCAAAATTTCATTTTTCTATTTCTATAGAAATTTTTTCAAAATTTTATTTCTGTAGAAATTTTTTTTTGTTCAGAATTTTATTTCTATAGATTTTTTTTTTTCAATATTATATGTCTATTGAAAATTTTGTCAAAATTTTATTTCTATAGAAAATTTTTTCAAAATTTTATTTCTATAAAAAATTTTGTCAAAATTTTATTTCTGAAGAAAATTTTTTCAAAATTTTATTTGTATAGAAATTTTTGTCAAAATTTTATTTCTGAAGAAAATTTTTTCAAAAACTTATTTCTATAGAAATTTCCGTCAAAATTTTATTTCTATAGAAAATTTTTTCAAAATTTTATTTCTATAGAAAATTTTTTCAAAATTTTATTTCTATAGAAAATTTTGTGAACATTTAATTTCTATAGAAAATTTTGTCAAAATTGTATTTCTATAGAAAATTTTGTCAAGATTTTATTTCTATAGAAAATTTTGTCAAGATTTCATTTCTTTAGAAAATTTTGTCAAAATTTTATTTCTATAGAAAATTTTGTCAATATTTTATTTCTTGTTGTTGATTATAGAACTTGTTCAATTTGACGCGAGCAATATGAGATCGAAGGACCATTTCAAACAATTTAGTGATTATTTCGTTGGAAAATTCAATGCGATTGAAGAATTCTAACATATGTATGGATATGGAATTTCGAATTGATAGATGAACCAGAGCTTGATCGAAAGGGTAAAATGTTTAACATTTTGATTGAACAAATATTTCGATAGCAATTCCATTGAAGAACTATTCAATGAACCAAGAAAAACAAGGATTTATCGAACTAGGTATGTTCCAATCGTAGAACCGACGAAACATTCCGATCAACCTATTTTCGTGGCAACCCCAAAGCAAAAATGCATCTATGGACGGCAGAGCGAAAATGCTAAGTAAAGAGAAGAAAATTTTGGTCGAAGGTCCGTCTTGATCAAAGGAGCTAAATAACTACATCGGGTCGAAGAACTACTTCGATTGATGAAACATTTTGCTCCAAGGACCAATTTCACAAAAGAAATAACAAATCGAAGGACCATTTAGATTTCGATATTTATTAATATCCAATTTGGTTTTAAGTTTGACAATCATTAAGTCGAAGGACCATTTCTGTAAATTCACGGTTAATATCGATTGAAGAATTTATTTAATCAGTGTTTGAAGATGGAATCAAAACGAAAGAAAATTTGTTTTAAGTTAAACTCTAAAGCATCTCAAGACAATGAACTATGGAAACTAAGTTCAATCGCTCTTAGCTCGGGACTAATCTTCGCTATGGTTTTGCACATATGCCAGTTTTTGTTTACGTAAATTCTGCTAACGCCGTGTCATATCTAAAGCTCTGCAAGTGTTCCTACTTGTAAGTTCACGCATCTCCTTGACAAACATGAGGACTTGAGTGTCACATCACACCCAAACAAATATGTACATAGTATGAGATGCCAATGTCACAGATATGAACATTTTCATAGCAAACACATAGACATAGGGCTTGGATGGAGCGATACACCACCCATATTCATATTGGTAACGACATCAAGCGCCCAAATGTAGGCAACAACCATTCAACATTCATTGTGAAACTGAAACATTTGTCGAGATTTTAAAGCCATAATCTTCGAATAGGATTTAGTTGAAGTTTCAACCATGCCATTGTCATCCTTACTCGTAAGTTTGGTCTCGGCTGTGGTTTTCAAAGAGTGATAGAACTTTGGGATTTTGTGGTATACAAGAGTGGGGAATCTTAGTGGTTTTCGGTATAGAATTTTGTAGGCGATTGTGGGGTGGGGGCGGGAGGTAAATATGTTGAGGTAGAAAGAGTTGTTAAGGATCAGACTTGAAAACGTTTTGAGAAAACCTCAACTAAAATCTGTTGTAAACTTCCTTCTTAATGAAGTTGAGTGGAAAATACAACAACAGTAACAATAATGTCATTGATAAACGCACAGTCAGGACTAACAACAGGTATCTTCCTGCATTACAAGAACGATTCTTCCTACTGAAACAGATTGACTTGCGTTGGTACTTAGTCTACTAATGCTGCTACTGCAGCTGCTTTTGGCAAGCCATTTGGCTAGGTTTACACTAGTTTTGTCAAATAGAATCCGTTCTCCTTTCCTGGGGGGGATGGTAGCAACGATTTTAAGGTTCCATGGAATGAAGCTATGCTATTGGCATCGGTAGTAACATCACTAGTTAAGCCACCATAAGTATTACATAAGGGTTGTGTTGCTGGCATTTGTCATTGGCAATGTTTTGTGGGTTGCTGATGATTACTTGGCTAAATGGCTGAAGAATGCCACTACGTTCGTTCGTTGTTGTTCACAGGATTCTGTTGTTTCGAAAAAAGAGGCAACGTAAAAACTTCTTCAGTTTTTTGATATTGTTTGTAACTTACATATGTGAAAATGTCTACTGGCCAAGCTCCTCGTATTAGCTGTTTTTGTTGCAAAATGCTTATGCCATTTAGTAAAGTCCCAGTTAAGGTCTTTAGTTTACTATTTTTGGGGATTTCACAGTATGTGGCAAAGGAGTTAGCCAATTTAGATTCGTTGTTAGTGTCATTAGCTACTAGTGATAATGGGGAATTTTGGTATTTGGTATAGAGGACCAGGGTATTGGAATCGTGGGTTCAGTCCTAGCCTTTTGAGATTAACCCTATCCGCCGATTTTGCGGTTTGGGATATTTTCAGCAAGGCTAGTGTCATTAGCTACTAGTGATAATGGGAAATTTTGGTATTTGGTATAGAGGACCAGGGTATGGGAATCGTGGGTTCAGTCCTAGTCTTTTGAGATTAACAGTCTCCGCCGATTTTGCGGGTTTGGCCTATTTTCAGCAAGGGCAAGAGAGTTGTATTGTTTTCATGAACTAGGTAATAATAAAATGAAATTGGGAATCGAGATAAAAACAGATTGCAATTAGGTCGAAGGACCATTACAATCAATGGACGCCTTTGAACGAAATACCACTGCGATTCCAAAATCTGTGCAAATATTCAAAACTCATGAAATATAGATAACGAATGGATGATGGTGGTATTTGGCCAATGGTGGTATTTGGCCAAGGTCTATAAGAATTGCAACCTCGGACATGGGAATAACAAATAGTTAGACAGACGGACGGACTGATACTATATATTGATTTTGAGTCATGTCTTGTGTCTTGGCATATATTCATCAAGATTAAAGGTATTACCCCCTGTCCACTTTGAGATTTTAGGTATAAAAGTCAAATCAAAGGACCATGCCCATAGATGGAATATTTTGATCGAAACGCCATTGCCATTGAGAAACTGATTCGATTGAAGAACCATGACATATAGCAGTTTGATCGAATACTAATAAGCTCGAAGGACCATTTTTACCGAAAAAAAATCTAACTGAAAAAATGAGTTCGAAGGACCATTGCAATCGATAGACACCTTTGAAAGAAATTCCACTAAAAGTCAAATCAAAGGACCATGCCCATAGATGGAACATTTTGATCGAAACGCCATTGCCACTGAGAAATTGATTCGATTAAAGAACCATGATATATAGCATTTTGATCGAATAAGTTAACTGACCATGGTGCGGCTCAGCTCGAAGGACCATTTTTACCGAAAAAAAACTGACTGAAAAAATGAGGTCGAAGGACCATTGAAAGATGGACGTCTTTGATCGAAAAAAGGAGGTCCCTTGTCATTGAGCTTAACATGGAATCGGGCAGCACTCAGTGATAAGAGAGAAGTTCACCAATGTGGTATCACAATGGACTGAATAGTCTAAGTGAGCCTGATACATCGGGCTGCCACCTAACCTAACCTAACCTAACCTTTGATCGAAATACTACTGCGATTTCAAAATCTTTGCGGCTAAAGAGCCAAAACACATGGATAGATATAAAATACGAATGAATGTCTTTGGTCGATGGTGGTAATAGGCCAAGGCCTTTAAGAATTATGACCTCGAACTTTGGAACAACAAATGGATAGACAGACGGACGGATGGAAATGAATTTGAGTCGTGGCGTCTAGACATATATTCATCAACATCCAAGTTATAACACCCTCAACACTTTGTGATGTCATACCATATCGAGACTTAGCTCGAAGGACCATTTTGACAAAAAAAAAAACTAAATGAAAAAATGAGGTCAAAGGACCATTGAAATTTGTGGACGTATTTGACCACATGCTACTACGATTGCAAAATCTATGCGACTAAATAGTCCTAAACATGTCAGTTTTATTTAATGTGCAAAACAAAATAATCAACTGGAAGGACCATTTTAATTGAAGAAAAAGGAAACAGATTCTCAATTCGTGAGTACCTGTCTATGGGGTGCTCCTACTAAATTTTCCCAGGACGTATCCTTTGGAATGAGTCCAAGACGTGTCCTAAAGTGTAAATTTACCCCGTCAATGACAAACCCATGTTAAAGTGACCGGTCCCTTCCACACGTTTTGACCAGAACTGGGACTGGTTCATACACACCAGGGACAATTCCTGTACCGGTCATATGGATGATCCATTTCCCGTAGGGTAAAGAATACCAATGACCAATGCTTGCCTTTGGCCGATGAAGGTAATTAGTCACGGTACCTTTGAGAACAAGGAGAAATTATGATCGAAAGAGCCAAACAATATAATCAAGAAGCTAACTGGACAAATGAGGTAGAAAGACCATTTCCAAAAATGGTCCTTCGACCTCATTACGATTGAACAGCAAATGCAACGACAGGGAGCCACCATGGTGCAATGGTTAACATGCCCGCCCTGCATACACAAGGTCGTAGATTCTATTGCTGCTTCGACCGAACACCAAAAAGTTTTTCAGCGGTGGGTTTCAAAGCCTGTGGAACGCCGTTCGGACTCAGCTATAAAAAGGAGGTACCTTGTCATTGAGCTTAGCATGAAATCGGGCAGCACTCAGTGAGAAGAGAGAAGTTCACCAATGTGGTATAGAATACGTTGGTATCAATAAACTCTTTACATAGAAGAACCAAATGAGGTCGAAGAACCATCGTGGTTGAACAACTAATGCAACTAAAGAGCCAAAACACATGGATAAATAAAGAATACCATGGATCTACGGATGCCATTTTGATCTAAAGACCCGAACGAAATACTCCGCCCCGAAATACACACGGTCTGCAAAATTTTGTCCATAGTTGGGAGGTTTTCAGTTATGAGAGGATAATTTTAATGCATTAATATAGCAAACGTACATGACAACTTCCGACATTTGAGAGGTGTCCGATTTGCAGAGTATACAAGTTTGAGAGACTTCACTTCACAGAGAATACTTACGGATGAATGAGCTCTTTCGATATAAGAACCCAAAATGAGATCGAAGGACCATTGCAATGGAGGGACCCCTATGAAATACTATTGCCATTAAAAAAAAAACTAAAGAGTGAAAATACATGGTTAGATATAGAATACGGATGGATAGCGATGGTGGCAATTAATCATGGTATTTTTGAGAACGAGGGCACATTTTGATCGAAAGAGCCATACGAAATACTTAACTCGAAAGAAAACTTTTATCAAATAAACTGTTTCGACTGAAAACCCAAAACTGCTAAATAGCGCTATCATTTGGAAGGATATTTCATTAATATGGTATGTACACTTTGAGATCGTATGGATATTTCGATCGAAGAACAAAACTAAATAACCAGTTCGAAGGACCATTTTGATCAAAGAAGAAGCTAACTGAACAAATGAGTTCGAAGACCACTTCGATCTAAGAACAACAATAAATGTATTTTTTTATCGAAAATTTTAACTCTAACTAACTAATAAGTGAGTCCCAAGAACCTCTTCGAGAAATGGTCCTTCGACCAAGACCAAATACAACTAAAGAGCCATAACATATGGTCATACATTTATATATAGAAGAAGGTACTCTTTTGATAGAAACAACTAATTAGGCATAGTGTTATTGAGATCGAAGGGACAATTGACATTTGATCGAAAGGAACAAAACAAAAAATATACAGGTCGAAGGACCATTTTAATTAAACATTTTTGACCGAAAATCCATAATTTATTCTAGATTGATACAATAAAGCAAGAATTTGCTTAAATAGTTTCTATATTTTTGTTGAAAATTGGAAATGTCAGGTAAAAGTATTAGACCCAGTTAAAGTGGCCGAATATATTTGTTTGTAGAACAAACCACAAATGAAAGTAAGCCTTACACATAAAGGAAACCCTAAACTCGAAAAAAAGAAACGACAAACCATGTCATCGATTGGAAACCAATGAAACCAGATGATGGAGAAAAGAGGAAAGAAAAAATGATTTTTCAAATGATGCCAAAAACAAAAAATAGAAAACAAAAAAGGGGGAAACACAGACCAATGTAAAATTTCATAACATCCTTAACCGGATATTTCCATATCCACCAAGGGAAAAGAATCCACACAAACAAGAAGCCAATGTTTGAGGCAACCGCAACACGTCTGGTATTCCCTTTACTTTTACTTGCCACCATCTCTCATTGCAATGCTTCCATCAATAACAGATTGACCAAAGGACCAAAGAAATACTGTAAATTGTATATCGATTTTTGGTTAGATTGTGTCGACCAAGCAGCTGAAGATGAAAGGACAACAATTTAGCAAAGTAAATTTAAATGGTTGATAACCAAAAAAAAAAAAAAAGACAAGAGAAAAAGTTAATATAACCAAAATTGCATATGAGTCGAATGTTAGATACACTCCTTAAATTTTGGTAGTATTAGCTCCTAGTGATCTAAGTAGCTTCTAAATGTGCTTCTGAAGGAATATAATTTAGCTTGACAAATAAGTCGAGCCGATGGGCGAACATATCAACGAAAAGATGCAGGTATAGGTTAAAGTAGCAGCCCGATTAAGTTTCAGACTATCCATTGTGATATGGAAGTATAGGGAAGCCAGAGACTTACGGATAGCTACTCGTCCAGAAAGATGGACCAACAAATGGACAGATATAATATCGATCGGCCTCTTATAATATTTCGACGGATAGATACATAGACCACTCAGAGGATTGTAAAAGTGGGAGGTGTGGATAGGCACACGGAAGGACAAACAACACTAGACCACATACCCCAGAATCTTTTTCCGCAGAAGTAAACTTTGACGCTCGTGTGTCGTCTAATTCTGTTCGTTCGCGATTTTGATTGGTTTAAATATATGAAAGGATTAACGGACGCATTGACGAAAGGACGAATGAATATACGGACGAAAGGAAATTCTGAAATTAGCTTAAAGCCAACTTACAGACAAATAAACCGGAAGTATCGACGTTTACGATGATTCAGTTGATTGGGGATTATCGCATCCGTTTCGACATTCCGTTAGTTGGTCTAAATTTATCGCTTACATGGAATGGCAAATGGAAGAACGGACAGTATTTATTGCGGACAAACATATGGATAGAAGAACAGAGAAAATTAAACGGACGGATCAGTTTTGCAGCAGAACATTCGGAATTCGTCCTTTGTTATACACGGATGAACAGGCGTATGAAGAGCTAGTATAACCAACTTATAGACAAATACCCGGAAGTATCGACGAATACTTAGATGGACAGCTGAGTACATGACGGATAAATGAACGCACAATACTAGACAGAATTCCAGGTTTAGGATAATCCAGTAGATTAAGGATTGTCAAATCCTTTTTACATTATTTAGAAGATCAAATCTTACTGCTCACGGACGGCTTATATTGCGGACAAGCAGATGTATTTTTGAAACAAGGAAGCTATACATTTTTGGACGAAAGTATTTAGGAATATATTGACGGAGCCATTGGCAAAATCGCAAATGCATGGACGGACGATCGTAAATCTCCACACCGCTTTTGAATTTAAAGTTGTTTCGACTATTCCATTCATGGTCTTTCATACGCATGAACGGATGCGTTGACGGATGCGCGCAATTGCGCATTTTTTATATGGATTTTGCGATCCTCTCCAACCAACAGTGGGCATATTATTTTTGTTAATATCTAAAGGCGACATATTTGATATCGGTAAGTCTAAAATCGGTAGGTCTATCGCGAAATAAACAGAGGAATGAACATTCAGGCATAAATGGACAGATACTTTAAGAAGCAAACGGATGCAAGCACGGATATATCTCTTATTCGACTTTGAATTTTATGCCGATTAATATGGAAGAATACATTAATTCGATTTCGAATTTTTTTGAGACTGCATTTATAAACTCTCATACGGATGAACGAATGCATTGACGGATAAACGTGCAATTGCTAGTACAGATTTTGATACCCTTTCCAAAAAATACTGGTATATCTAGAGGTGACATATTTAATATCCATCATTTTAATTGCTACCATGACTGAAACAGATGAATGAACGGAAGCATTTATGCATAAATGGACGGATGCGTTGACAAGAAAACGGATGCAAGGGCGGATGAATATATATATCGATATCCCGACTTTGAATTTTGTGACGGTTAAGTGTTTTGATTTGGTCTCACATGGAAAGATGGATTCACTGATCGACAGAGGATGTGCGGAATCATTTGACGGACGCATCGAACGGATGAAAAACTATAGATTTTGATACCCTTTCCAAAAAATACTGGTATATCTAGAGGTGACATATTTAATATCCATAATTTTAATAGCTACCATGACTGAAACAGACGAATGAACGGAAGCATTTATGCATAAATGGACGGATGCGTTCACAAGAAAACGGATGCAAGGCGGATGAATATATATCAATATGCCGACTTTGAATTTTGTGACGTTTAAGCGGTTTGATGTTTTCTCACATGGATAGATGGATTCACTGATCGACAGAGGATGTGCGGAATCATTTGACGGACGCATCGAACGGATGAAAAACTATAGATTTTGATACCCTTTCCAAAAAATACTGGTATATCTAGAGGTGACATATTTAATATTCATAATTTTAATAGCTACCATGACTGAAACAGATGAATGAACGGAAGCATTTATGCATAAATGGACGGATGCATTCACAAAAAACGTATGCAAGGGCGGATGAATATATATCGATATGCCGACTTTGAATTTTGTGACGGTTAAGCGTTTTGATCTGGTCTCACATGGAAAAATGGATTCACTGATCGACAGAGGATATGCGGAATCATTTGACGGACGCATCGAACGGATGGAAAACTATATATTTTGATACCCTTTCCAAAAAATACTGGTATATCTAGAGGTGACATATTTAATATCCATAATTTTAATAGCTACCATGACTGAAACAGATGAATGAACGGAAGCATTTATGCATAAATGGACGGATGCGTTCACAAGAAAACGGATGCAAGGGCGGATGAATATATATCGATATGCCGACTTTGAATTTTATGTTGGTTAAGCGGTTTGATGTTTTCTCACATGGATAGATGGATTCACTGATCGACAGAGGATGTGCGGAATCATTTGACGGACGCATCGAACGGATGGAAAACTATAGATTAGATTTGTTACAAACGTAAAGACAAATTTAGTATACACACCTCCCCATCAATCCTATGCTAGAGAGACGAGAAGTGGTACATTTAAAGAACATCGATTGAGAAAAAATACATTAAACAATATTTGCAAGGACCTTAACCAAAATAGTATCATTACCTATTCTATTCCGTCTTTATGACCATGACAAAACCAAAGAATAGTATTCGAGAAGGGGAAATTCAATGAACCGATTAAAAATGCAATTGAGTGTTAAGTGAAGAACAAAAACTAGAAGCAGTAAAAGTATCGACATTGTAACAAAGTTAGAAAAGGCATCAGGAAGGAATGAAAACTACTACGAAACATTCTATGGGAAGGATTTTACAACGAAAAACAGGGGAAAAAAGCAATAGGGAAATCTATTTCTGGGATACAAAAAGGATTTTAGTTTGTTAAAAAAATACACAAAAACAAGGACAAACCTTTGGACAATTTACGCAATAATATCAATTAATTTTTACTAAATGCAGAGTTTAGAAAATTCTTGGTTGTGTTTGTAAGATGATAGCCAGCTGATGTGTGTAAATTCTAAAACCTGACATAATGGAAAATTGCCATAGAGACATTCTTTAGAGACTGATTACCTTAATGTATCCTTTTTTCCCACAACAATGGATCTCTGTTCTTTTCTAGGTAATATCACTAAAAGCCAACTCAATTAAATTACTCTTCAGCTATGGCCTTTACAGGCATTTTAATTGGATCGATGATTTGTGTTGCAGAGACGACAAGGCTGACACTAATTAATTTTTCTCATAAAGGTGACACATCATAGTGTTTCAGTAATAATTCAATTGGCTTATGTACAAGCAAAGAATAAAAAACACGGCGTAAAATAAATGCCATCGAAGAAATTCAATTTGTTTGCAGTAAGTAAGCAATAGTAAGTCACTTGATTTTTATATGATATTGCTTTTTTTTACCATATTAAAAATGTGAAAATATAATTAAATGAAGAAAATGCACCAAACATTAACGTTTTTTTTTTAGTTCACAAAAATATTCCCTAAAAGCCTACGGACAACGAATTGTAAAACAGAAACAAGAAACCATGACCAAAAACTGTTGCAATAAAATATGTATATATATCCGGCATAGTGTTGCTCTTGTATTGCTGCTGGAAAAACAGAACCAACCAACCAACCAACCGACCAACATTTGCGGTTACAATTGAGGACACTATTTGCTTAAGAATGAAATGAAATTGTGGAGTAAGAAGAACAAAAAAAAAACAGAAAAAAAAACATAAATGCGACAGAAATGGCCAGCAACAAAAAGTATAAAAATTAATTAAATCATAAAATTTCAAAATCCTATTAAAATGAATATTTTAAAAGGTTTGGACGAAAATTAAAAAAAAAAAAACAAGGCCAAATATAACATAATAAATTTCAAATAATACAATGGAAACATGATACAAATTAATTTAATTACTAAGATTTTTTTTTTGTAAAGAGGCTAAATAGTACTTACAGAGTTTATTGTTATGAGTGGCTTTTATACCCTTCACCACTACTGTGGTAAAGGGTATAATATGTTTGTGCATTTGTATGTAACGCCAAGAAGGAAAAGTATGAGACCCATCGTTTAGTATACCGATCGTCTTAGAATTAAATTCTGAGTCGATTTAGCGATGTCCGTCTCTCTGTCTGTATGTCTATCTGTCCGTCTGTCTGTCTGTCTGTTGGTGTATTTTTGTGTGCAAAGTACAGCTCGCAGTTTTATTCCGATTGTCCTAAAATTTGGTATAGGGTCCTGTTTCGGCTCAAAGACGATCCCTATTGATATTGAAATCGGTTCAGATTTAGATATAGCTGCCATATATATTTTTCACCGATCTGGTCATAATTGGCGTGTATATCAACCGATCTTCCTCAAATTCCGTACATCCGAATATTTCATGAGTCTCGAAAAACTTGCAAAATATCAGCCAAATCGGTTCAGATTTAGATATAGCTCCCATATATAGCTTTCGCCCGATTTACACTCATTTGCCCACAGAGGCCAATTTTTTGCTCCGATTTAGTTGAAATTTTGCACAGGGAGTAGAATTAGCATTGTTGCTGTGCGTGCCAAATTTGGTTGAAATCAGTTCAGATATAGATATAGCTTCCATATATATGTTTTTCTGATTTCGACAAAAATGGTCAAAATACCAACATTTTCCTTGTAAAATCGCCACTGCTTAGTCGAAAAGTTGTAAAAATTACTAATTTTCCTAAAATCCTAATACATATATATCGAGCGATAAATCATAAATAATCTTTTGCGAAGTTTCCTTAAAATTGCTTCAGATTTAAATGTTTCCCATATTTTTTTACTAACATTGTGTTCCACCCTAGTGCATTAGACGACTTAAATTTCGAGTCTATAGATTTTGTAGAAGTCTATCAAATTCTGTCCAGATCGAGTGATATGTATTTGGGACAAACCTTTATGTATTTGGGACAAACCTTTATACATTTGACGGATGTGATATGCTATCGAAAATTTAGATCTACAAAGTGGTGCAGGGTATAATATAATCGGCCCCGCCCGACTTTAAACTTTCCTTACTTGTTTAAAATTGAACTTTCGCCTGGATACAGTTTGTAAGCCAACACACTATCCACTGGGCTACGTAGCTGTTATTGTCATCAACAGACAATGAATGTTATATTTAATAGCATAGTTTTGGGCTCCCACAAGCCAATATTAAAAAAAAAAAAACTTTATTTAACAGAAACATACATTTAGTTGGCAACCGTGGTGGAATGGTTATGCCCGTCTCCCATACAAAGCGTCGCACACAGGTAGATATTGAGTAATTAGGCAGCCAAAAGTCAAAATCTTAAATACGTAGTAGGCACAAAATATTGACGTCTACGTATAGTAAACACTTCCGCGAATTACCCCCACCCTTTTTTTCAACAACTATACGTCACCGCTTCCGTGCAGTTAGACGCAATTTGATCGTTGACTTGATACGTATTTCTATTTGGGTGCCCGAATTATATCAAATTTCGCAATACGCATGCATGTTTATTTTAAGTTGTGTAGTGAAGTGAAAGTGATTCCCATAGCTCAAGCAAGCTTCTATTAAATAAATAATAGTTTTAACTTTTATTTTTAACTTTCGTTATATTTTTCGGTAGTTGAACATACCCTCTTTTTCACATAAAAAAATTAATTTTTTTAATTTCAAAAGCAATTTTGTTATGGATCAGGATTCGTCCGGATCATATTTTTTGTTTATTAAATACGTTACGCATTTAGCTTTTTTATAAAAAAAAAAAACATGAGCCGCAGAATCCCGCAGAAATCCAAGAAAGATTCCGCTGAGAAACTGGGCTGTTGGTGGGCATGCCTAAAGCCAATTTTGGTTATACCAATGATGGCAATACGAGTAGGGGATTTTTTTGAAAACACAGAATTAGCGGCGGACATAACAGGCATTAACCACGAATTAATTCATAGATTTAAAATCTTATTAGAGGCGATTTCAAGTGGACACAACAAAATTCAAAGAATATGCCTTAAACACCGCGAAAATGTAAGTGGAATTATACGACAGGCATCCCATGACTCCCACGATGCATAAATTACTATTACTATACATGGGGCGACCATCATAGATAATGCACTGTTGCCAATCGGCCAATTGTCGGAGTAGGTTGCAGCAAAGACAATAAACATGAGGAAGATAGGAAATTGGCTTGCGTCATACCAAATGTTGCATTTACCAGATTAGTTCAATACATGGTTGTAATCTTTTAGTTGTTTTTCGTTTTTATTTTTTTAATGAAAAATTTAATTTTCTTAATGAAACAATGTTAAATTTTAGGCAACAACAAAATAAATTACGTTTTCCCCTTTATGGAAATTTATTTCGTGCACTTAATTTCTTTTTATTTGCATTTTAATGCTATGTCAATACTTGTCGTATACGCGTTTGGTTCGAGTATTAAACTAATGTGGTAAATGGTTTGATGTGCTCAGTAGCCAATTTCCCATCTTCCTCTTTTATTATCTTTGGGTTGCAGAAGCACGAAATAAACATTTTCGGTCATACATACAAGAAAATTTTCAAGGGAAGAATGCAACCGTGATATTTATCAAAGATTGCCTTACTTCAGATCCACTCGTAAGTAGTGAAAGATCGTTAAAGAAAACTTCACACAAGATTTTTTCCAATGAAGTTATAGAATTAATAGAAACTGCCGAGCCCCACACACAATAAAATATTGAGCACGAAGAAGTCGAGATAGAAACATCTTTCAATAAGAAAATTTAATGCATTTTTATTTATTTATGATTTATGAGAATAATATGTGTTTTTATTACACATAAAATAATATTATAATTTTTGAGCTAACAATAAATTGTTGTTACAGAAAATTTTTAAGTTCAACAAAATTTTTGTTGATATAACAAAATGTTTGTTCATATAAACAAAATTGCTTGCTAAAGTGACTAAAATGGTAATTGTATTTACAAATTACGTTGTTAGCTCAAATTTAAACATAATTTTAATTGTATTGACAATCAAATTAATTGATATTTTTGTGTGTGTATATGTTAAAAGATATGTGTTTCTTATTTATTTTTTAAAATAAATATATAGTTTTTTAAAATACAGTCTTTCGAAGCCATTAATGTCCAAAAATATTTTTGGCCGCCTAAATATTTCAAATCGACCACTGTGCGTCGTAAGTACAATCTCTGCTTCGAACACCAAAATGTTTTCTTTCTTTCACATCTTCCAAAAATGTTCGGAAGCTTCCAGAAAGATGTTCGACATTACATACTACTATATTAAATTTTTACTATGAAACTTAAAAATGTGTCTTATTAAAGACATAGAACAGTGCCTACACTAAAAAAACATGCCCGGTTCCAAGGATTATTCGAGCGTTTGAAGGTCGAAATCGCGGCAAAACGGCCCCATATGAAGAAGAAAAAATTGTTGTTCCACCAAGACAACGCACCGTGCCACAAGTCATTGAGAACGATGGCAAAAATTGATGAATTGGGCTTCGAATTGCTTCCCCACCCACCGTATTCTCCAGATCTGGCCCCAGCGACTTTTTCTTGTTCCCAGACCTCAAAAGGATGCTCGCAGGGAAAAAAATTTGGCTGCAATGAAGAGGTGATCGCCGAAACTGAGGCCTATTTTGAGGCAAAACCGAAAGAGTACTACCAAAATGGTATCAAAAAATTGGAAGGTCGTTATAATCGTTGTATCGCTCTTGAAGGGAACTGTGTTGAATAATAAAAACGAATTTTGACAAAAAAAAATTGTGTTTTTCTTTGTTAGACGTATCAGCCAACCTATGCTATATTATGCTATATTTGGTTCTGCAAAGAAATATTTTATAGCACATTTATAATTTAAGAGAAAACAACTGTTATATTTATTATATTGAAAGTGTTATATTTTTTTAAATTGTGTAATATTTGGTTCTTCAAGGAATAGTTGTATAAAAGACAAAAATATTGTTATTATAGATATTCTAAGAGGGTATAAAAGCAAAATAGAGACAATTCTAAGAATGTTGTTTTGAGAGAACATTTATAGTTAAATTTAAGAGAAAACAACTGTTATATTTAATATATTGAAAGTGTTATATTTTTTTTACATTGTGTTATATTTGGTTCTTCAAAGAATAATTGTATAAGAGACGAAAAAAAAATATTGCCATTATGTTAATAAAAAAAACAAAATAGAAATAAATCTAAGAATGTTGTTTTGAGAGAGGAGAAAAGAAAAAGAGAACCATAGTATGAGTGAACAAGGATCCGAAAGAGAATATTTTATATTCAAACATGAGAAGGAGCGAGAGAGAAAAATTCCTCAAAATATGTTTAATATTACACATGAAACTTCATAGAAGAGATTGTAATGGAAATTATTCTCCTTTATATAATTGAAAGAGAAGCCAGTATAACTTATATATATATGTATAAGAGATTGATTAAATTGCAAAAGTTAGTTGAGAGCCACTCAAAACCAATAGATTTGTTAGGAGCAAAGAGAAATTTCTTAAAACTGTTGCATTCGTTATCGGAAGAGAGGGCATATTTAAGGGGGGTGAGTAGCATTGCATTTTATTTAAAGGGAAAGTTGAAAATATCCCAAAAAAAAAAACAAACAATAACTGTTGAATATTTTCTTAGTAAAATAATAAAACAATTTAAATAAAATATCTTAAATATATATCGGGGAAAAATGTTCTAATATATATAACATATATTTTCTTCTCTCAAACGTTTAATACCAAGGAAAAATAAATTACGTCATCTCTTTATAAAAACGACAAAACAAAATTGAAAATAAACAAGGGAGTGGAACCAATACAGGTTGATGATGATGATGAGGATGCCTCTAGCCAACACCCGGCTCTAGGATTACTTTCACTGAAATTGATTTTCTTTGTGCTGTTGCTTCGGCTGTTTTCTTTGTTGTTGTTTTTTTATGGCACAACTTGATCCTGCGCACTCTGGATGTGACTACTCCCCAAAGAGAAACAAGAACTTGTAATTTGAACATTTCAACAAGGACTCGTATGAAATTCTATTCCCTCTCCCATCTTGCCGCCCACATTAAGTGTCGCATCATGGCTTTCAGTCGTTTCGCTTCTTTGCCAAACGGTTCTACTTCGTTTCACCCCATTACGTAGAAATTATTTTCCTTTTTTTTTTTTGAAAATTTATGATATGGGGTAAGGGAAAACTTTCTTCTAGTCCTTGCGTTTTCGTCGACAGTCCATAACAGCAGACGGCGGAAATTGCAACAAGTTGTTGTGTTCTCAAAAATGCCGACATAGAGATTTTTATCAATTCATTAGAAATTGTGTGGCCATGACGTTTACGATAGCGATTTCTTCTAGTCGAAGAACAAAGAGAATGTCGAATGAGGTTTTTTGAAGGAATAAGAATTTTCAGAGGATATCATTTTGTTATGGCGGAGAAGAAGAAATGAAATATTTATAAACATAATTTAGGAAATAAGAAACAACAACAAAGAGGTTATAGGTAAACTTTCTGAGAATGCCTTGAGAGTAAATAGCCCACAATGAATGCAGAATTTATTTAAGAATAATTCAATTTTGTTGCGATTTTTGTGATATTTTTTTTTTAATTTTAAATATCTACGTTTTGTACCAAGCCTTCATGCAAAGACCTGGTAAATTTATAAGCATTCCAAAGATAGTATATTTTGGTGTTATGGAAAAATAAAAAAGAACTAGTTGTTGTGAACTAGAACTAGAAGTGTTGAGAACACACAAAAAAATTTCACGAAAATTTTTCCAATTAAAATTTTAATTGAGTTTTAAAAAATATTCAATTAAAATTTAATTTATTCAACAAATTTTTAATTGAAACAAAAATCAATCACAAAAATAATAGTATCAATTTATTTTTTAATTGGGTCAATTAACTTTTTAATTGACCTTCGATTAATTTTTTAATTGATACTATCATTTCTGTGATTGAAGACATTTCAATTAAAAATTAATTGGATCAATTAATTTCGTGATTGAATCAGAAAAAAAATTTTTTGTGTGAAGACATCACAGTTCTAATTTTCGTACTACACAGAAAAAAATATCACCAAAATATTTCCATTTAAAAAGTGGATTGAAGTTGAAAAATTTTTAAATTAATAAATTAATTGATACAATTAACTTTTTAATCAAGATAGATGCATTAAATTAATTAAGTCATTGATTGAAATTTTTACATTTTTAATTAACAAAAATTAATTAACAAAAATTAATCAAATTCGGAAATTTAAGTCACTTAAAAAGTGATGGACATTTTTATAATTTTAAATAAAAAAATTATTTAAAATAATCAATTTTTTTAATCAAACTAAAAACACAAAATCAGATAAGAAAGTAATTAAAAATAGTCACTTTTTTTAATTCAAAAACTTAATTGAGTTTTGCAATCAACATCAATTAATTTTTTAATTAAATCAATTAAAAAATTAATTGAAATTTTCAAATATTTTTTTATGCCCAATTAAAACTGTGATTGATACTATCATTTTCGTGATTGAAGACATTTCAATTAAAAAATTAATTGGATCAAAAAAAATTTTTTTTGTGTATGAATGTAATTTTGGAAACCGGTTGTTGAAGTGGAAAAGTCATTACCAAGATCTCTAGTGACATTACCACCAGCAGTGCCTTCTGCTTGAAAGCAAAGACTTACTGCCAACGAATGCACACAAAAAAATTTCACGAAAAATTTTCCAATTAAGATCTTAATTCAGTTTTAAAAAATATTCAATTAAAAATTTAATTGATTCAACAATTGTTTTAGTTGATATAAAAATCAATCACACAAATTAATAGTATCAATTAATTTTTTAATTGGATCAATTAATTTTTAATTACTGCCAACGAATGCACAGAAAAAAATTTCACGAAAAATTTTCCAATTAAAATCTTAATTCAGTTTTAAAAAATATTCAATTAAAAATGTAATTGATTCAACAATTTTTTTAATTGATATAAAAATCAATCACGCAAATTAATAGTTTAATAATTTTTTAATTGGATCAATTAATTTTTAATTGACTGTCAATTAATTTTTTTTTTAATTGATACTATCATTTCAGTGATTGAAGACATTCCAATTAAAAAATTAATTGGATCAATTAATTTCGTGATTGAATCAGAAATTTTTTTGGTGTGGTTGCGGTTACCAAACACAATTTCCATGAGATTCTCAATTTTAATAAAAATAAGATAATTGCCTTTCTTCCAGTTTTTCTATTTAAATAAAATACATTGCATTTTCTAAAATTTAGATTTTTAGTATATAAACCCTACGCAAGAAAAAACTGTCACTTTTCTCACAATACCTGCATATAAGTGCTTACCCCGTTGTAACCATGATGACCCGCAACATTAGCTGGTAATGAGTTTTTACTGGAGATTGATCTATGGCCTTTGTGAGACTATCTAGTCTACTTTAAAATTTTGTCCACTAAAGCACCTACAATATTTGCTGATAATGGAATATTTATTGCACATCGACTTATTCAAAAATGTTTTAGAATCCTTGGAAGTAATTGGGAAGTGTGATTCCTGTGAGTTTACCCACAAGAGAAGTTGGAGAAAAAGGTTATTACTCAGAAGGAAATAATGGCTCGTGCGAGACTGTCGCTTTCACCTCAAGCAACTTTAAAAAAATACCTGGAAATAAATGCTTACCCAATTGTGAACCTGATTACCCGTAACATTACCTGGTAATGAGTCTTTGGAAATAATTGAAAGCTGTGATTCGCGCAGAATTACCGACAAGATAACTTTGAAAATAAATGCTTACTCCCTTGTGAACATGATTACCCGTAGGTTGTGATAATGGTATCGGGGAAATTCGTGGACTCTATTTCGGATGTGCTGAGCGGGTCTTTGCAGTATCTTTCGGAGTGGACACTAGGATGCGGACTAGGGGTGAACCCTGGAAAACCCGAGCTGGACTGTTCACCAGGAGAAGAAAGGTTGTCGGTTACAAATCTCCTGAATTCCAGGGCACGAAGCTGACCCTCTCGAAATCAACAAGGTACCTGGGAGTTCTTTTGGATTCCAAACTAAACGGGATGGAGAATATTGCGGATCGCACAAAGAGGGCCTATGCGGCATTATACTCGTGCCAGAAATTGGTCGGGCAGAAATTGGGATTGAGGCCTTCTCTTTTTGGCTGGCTTTATATGGTTGTCATGTTTGGTGGACAAGGGGAGCCACCGTTGTGCAATGGTTAGCATGCCCGCCTTGCATACACAAGGTCGTGGGTTCGATTCCTGCTTCGACCGAACACCAAAAAAGTTTTCCAGCGGTGGATTATCCCACCTCAGTAATGCTGGTGACGTTTCTGAGGGTTTCAAAGCTTCTCTAAGTGGTTTCAAGGTGGAACGCCGTTCGGACTCGGCTATAAAAAGGAGGTCCCTTGTCCTTAACATGGAATCGGGCAGCACTCAGTGATAAGAGAGAAGTTCACCAATGTGGTATCACAATGGACAGAATAGTCTAAGTGAGCCTGATACATCGGGCTGCCACGTAACCTAACCTAACCTTGGTGGGCAATCGTGAAACACCAAAATCATTTGTCGAGAATAAATAGGACTGCTCTTATTTATATGACAGGCGCCATGAGGACCACAGCCACTGCCGCTTTGGAGGTACTGATGGGACTTATCCCACTCGATTTACACGTTAGGAAGACGGCGGAACTGACAATTCTGAGACTTAAGAGCTTGAACACGCTGGAGAGAACAGCCTGCTGGCATACTGAGATTCTAGCCGGGCAGTATAGAGAGACGGACCATATGGCCACGGAGCATGTATATCATAACAAGCCGACATACATTATACCAAGTATAGAGGAGTGGGAAGACATGAGGATACCCTTCGGGACCCTGAACATGTATACGGACGGGTCAAAGATGGAGGAAGGAACGGGCAGCGGAATCTACACGCTGGATAGTGATTGCAGTATTTTTCAGACTGAAATTTCTGCGGTCACAAAGGCTGCTGAGTCGCTATTGATGAGACCGTTATTCAGAAGCGATAACAGCTTCTTCATCAACAGTCAGGCAGGCTATAAAGGCATTGTGCAGTTCTGACATAAGATCTAAGGTAGTCAGCCGCTGTCGTAGAGTGCTCAAGGTTCTCACTGAACAGCATAATATAACTCTGTGCTGGGTACCTGGGCACTATGTGATAATAGGAAATGAGGAAGCGGATGTGCTGGCTAAGGAGGGCGCTCGTGGAACGAATAATGTCCTAGCGGACGTTTTTCCTCCACTAGTTTCTTATCATTACAGGATAGAGGTCAAATATGACGAACTATGGCTAAGACGCTGGGTTTCTTCGGATGCTTGGAAGCAAACCAAGTTGACAGGGGACGAAAAGAAACGTAGGAACTGTGAAATTTTGACGTTGATGAACAGAGAAGATTGGTATCATAACAGGATATAACACACTTTGGAAACACATGGTAAGAATAGGACTTAAAGACGATATCTGTAGATGGTGCCTGGACCCTGAAGTTACGGAGGACTCGTACCACTTCCTGTGTCAGTGTCCAGCTTTATCCTTTAGACGAAACAAGATACTGGGCTCCTTTTTCTTTTAGACTATCACTGATCTGCTTATGGATTGTAGCTTACTTGCATTCATCAGGGCCTCTGGTTGGTTGTTCTGAGATTTCTTTCAAAGATAACGAGCAGGAGGAAGTTCTGTGACAAAGCGGACCGCATCGGAAGGAAGCGGATGGAAAGATCACATCGAGGAATCACAATGGACCTATACTGGCCTAAGTGCACATCAATTTCAACACAAAAACTGATGTCCTAACCTAACCTACCCGTAACATTACATGGTCTAGGTCATATTATGTTGGAGAGTCCCTTGAAGTAATAGACTATTGTAATTTGCGAAGGATTACTCGATCAGCTATTAAGAATACTTATGGCTTAGAAGAGAATAGTGGTACCTGCTAGACTCTCAAGTAAAATAAAAAATTAGACTCTCAAGTAAAATAAAAAACTAGACTCTCAAGTAATAAAAAAAATAATTACTTACTCTCCTGCAACCAACATTACCCATAACAATACCGGGTAATGAGTTTTTACTGACAATTAATGGTCTTTTTGTTACTATCTAATCTACCCAATTACCAATGAGCCTTTACGAAGGATCAACCACGAACCTTCAGTGTCATTATTCCCACTGCACACAAAAAAAATTTTTTCTGATTCAATCACCAAATTAATTGATCCAATTAATTTTTTAATTGAAATGTCTTCAATCACGAAAATGATAGTATCAATCACAGTTTTAATTGGACATAGAAAAAATTCTTGATTAAAAAATTAATTGATTTTTTCAGCAAATTTCAATTAATTTTTTAATTGATTCAATTAAAAATTTAATTGATGTTGATTGCAAAACTAAATTAATTTATTAATTAAAAAAGGTAACTATTTTTAATTACTTTCTGAATTGGCTTAGAGTTTTTATTTGAATTAACAAATGATTGTTTGAAATACATTTTTAATTAAAAATTTAAAAAAAATCAGCACTTTTTTTAACCCTTTCACTACCGATGTCCGCTTTGAAGGACATTCGAAAAAGACACCAAATTCTATTTTTCCACTTAGTTTTGATTTATTTCTCGATGTTATTTTAAAGTAGAGGCTTTAATCTAAATAACCTATAAATATTTTCTATATTGGTGAGGTCCAAAATACATTTTTGTAAACTACTTTAGAAATAAACGAAAAATACGAAAATTTGAGACAATTTTTCTACTGTATGTTTCTAGTAAATGGACATTCATACGAAAACTATGGCTGACACTTTTTCGGGTTCTTTTTTGTATTTTTGCTCACACTTTGAAGGACATTATAGGCCAAATAGCGCTTATTTTCGTAAGGCCACTTGGTCACAATTCAAGAATCAAACTTTCAAAACAAGCTCATATAGCTCTTGAAGTATTTGAAGTAGGTTTTCAAAATGGCAATTTTTGTTCTACATGCTGGTAGTACAAGTAAAAACAGAAGAAAAATTAAAGTTTTTAACATTAGGTTTATTTCGGTAGTGAAAGGGTTAACAGAATTAGTCTTCCGAATTTGATTAAAAAGTTAATTGTATCAATTAATTTTTTAATTAAAAATTTAAAAATTTTCAATCATTGACTTAATTAACTTAATGTTTCTATCATGATTAAAAAGTTAATTGTATCAATTAATTTATTAATTGAAAAAATTTTCAACTTCAATTAACTTTTTAATTGGAAATATTTTGGTGATATTTTTTTCTGTGTGGAACTTTGAAAAAAAAAATAAGTGCTTACTTCCTTGTGAACATGATTACCCGTAACATTACCTGGTAATGAGGTTTTAGTGGAAATTAATTAAAGGTTTTTATTAGACTATCTAATCTACCCATAAATATTGTCCACTAAAATACCTACAATATATGTCTGGTAATAGAATTTATTACTGCCTTTGGTAAAATAAAAATTACCCGGCAATAATTGCTTATTCTCCTTCAACCATGATTACCCGTAACAATATCGGGTAATGAGTTTTTACTGACAATTAATGGTCTTTTTGTTACTATCTACACACAAAAAAATTTCACGAAATTTTTTCCAATTAAAATTTTAATTGACTTTTAAAAAATATTCAATTAAAAATTTAATTGATTCAACAATTTTTTTTAATTGAAACAAAAATCAATCACAAAAATAATAGTATCAATTAATTTTTTAATTGGATCAATTAACTTTTTAATTGACCTTCAATTAATTTTTTAATTGATACTATCATTTCTGTGATTGAAGACATTTCAATTAAAAATTAATTGGATCAATTAGTTTCGTGATTGAATCAGAAAAAAATTTTTTTGTGTGTAATCTACTCAATTACCACACTGTTAGAAAAATATGTTTTTCATATGTTCCGATATAAACAAAATGTGTTTCGGACACAATTTTTAAACACAATATATTTAAGTGCAAACATGTAATGTTCCTAAACTAACACAAAATGTTTGGGACATATATGTTAATATGTTAGAATATATTATGTTTGGGGCATGAATGTTTCATAAAAATAATATGTGTGAATGTATACATATATAAATTTACAAATTTCGAGTAAACATATATATGTTGTGATACTTTATTCAGAGAGCGACAGAGAGAGAGAGTTAGTATAGAGAAAGAAATAGAGATGGAAACCAGGAGGGTTGAATAAAAAGATATCAACATAACACAGCGAGAATGAAATGAGAGCAATTTCTGTGAAACCGCTTGTATGTAGTTTCGGAAAACTGTTTCATGATAAGGCCAAAAATGTAATATGCTGAAGTCTAAATATTATTTAATTTGAATATTAGAATGAGTATTCGGAATAAAGAGAATAGACATTCGGAACCAAGAGAATAGACATTTGAAAAAAAACAGCATATTTGTATTACAGAAAAAGATGCGAAGAACTCAAAAATTTCGTGGAAGTGAAAATTATCTGAGGAAATGAGCACAATCTTCTTTGAGGAATTCTTCCAAGCATATACTATTTTTGGATTCAAAATGCTTCCAAACATATAATATGCTCACATAAAACAAACATATTAATGTTTCGGCAGTATCCAATAATATATGTGCTTCCTGCAAAATATGTTTGGAACATATGTTAGAGAAGCGATTTTTTTTTTGAGGGTGCAATGAGCCTTTACGAAGGATCAACCACGAACCTTGAGTGTCATTATTCTCGCTGGAACTTAGAAAATAAGTACTTACTTCCTTGTGAACATGATTACCCGTAACATTACCTGGTAATGAGTTTTTAGTGGAAATTAATTAAAGGTTTTTGTTAGACTATCTAATCTACCCTTAAATATTGTCCACTAAAATACCTATAATATATGTCTGGTAATAAAATTTATTACTGCATGTTATTGGTTAAAAAATGCTGTAGAATTTCTGGAAGTATTTGGTCATTGTGATTCCTGGAGGATTACCCGAAAGATCGTAAAAACGAATATTGCTCAGAAGAGAATATTGGTTCCTGCGAGATCGCCACTTTTATCTCAAGTAATATTTACTAAACCAGGCAGTAATTGATTACCCCCTTGTGAACATGATTACCCGTAATATGACCTGGTAATGAGTTTTTTTCTGGAAATTAATAACAAGTCTTTGTGAAACTACTAATCTACCCTAAAAATTTGGACTATTTACATTTGATCAAAAATTTTAATTTCCATGCAGCCTTTCTACGTCTATCTGTCCGTTCACGAAACTCCATCAAATATTCTACAATTATTATCACTCCATTCACATTTAGCAATTATTATAAATGTAAATTTATGTAAATATCTTTTCATATTTAACCATACTATGTCTGACTATGACATTTCCAAATGTGATTTTCGGTTTTATTTGCATTCATAATTTTGAGGTTCTCTCAAAAATTTCCCATTCTTCGACCAAAACCTACAGCAGCACATTTCTATATGGAATGAAAAATCATGAAATTCTCTAAATGAACAATTGTTGCAATTACTATATTGTCGAATAGAGCTAGACTATTATTCATGATGGTCTAATTAAAATTGCATTACATTGCTAGACATTGAAATTTTCATAAAATCAATATAATTTGCTCATGTAGTAATTGCCCATGTATCATGTGTGGCATTAAAATGTATAATGAAAATTGAAAGGGTTAGACGTCCTAGCAATGAGATGGGAGGGGGGCGGATTATCATTGGAAAATGATTCATAATAACGCGGTATTCTATCTATCCTATACCTATAGGTATTGATGGCTTCGGATATTGTTTTCATCATCGGTATAATTTTAATGTCATAGATCACAGTTGCTGTCTGGATACTCTATATAGCAATGATAATTTTGAAATTTAAATTATAGGTGGAAATATTTTAATTATAGGTGATGATTTATTCCAGCTTAGCAGGATATTTGCATTTGAGAGGCCTCCAATGCCAATCATCGTCACGCTATTCTCCATACGCATATGGATAAATCCTTTAATTAACTTGTAGTTAGATTATAATATTCAAGTGTTGGCATTTCAGAAAGTATATCACAAAGTGAAGAGCAAAAAGACATAACTACAGAAATTTAAAAAATATATATATATTTATTAAAAAAAAAAAAATAATGAAAGAAATAGATTTTTGAACTTCGCTCTCAATAATAGAAGTAAGTCAATCTTCTATTATTGAGAGCGAGTTGGAGCAATAAATACAGCTGATAAAAATTTGAAAATTCGAAACAGCTGTTTTCTCACCGATTTAGAATGATTTTTTAAATAAAATTGATAAATTTACCATTTGTGGTAGTATTCTACCAACTGTGGCAACCGTGTAAGGACTTCGTAGTCCATACAAAAATACAACGTTGCGAAATTGTGAACGAATGTTCAACAAACCAGAAACAGTCGTTCATAGCATTCCTTAATATCGTTCCGAGTGTCCGCATGTCTACTATTCTAACCAAGATTTGGTAGACTATACAAAAATACATCACTCTTTTATGTCCCAAAATCCAATGATCAATCACGAACTTTCAGGATTCGTGAATGCACGTTTACGATTTCATGAACGAGCGTTCGCGAGAGATCTCATCGGAAGTCCGACCAACGCACTTTTCTACAACGTCCTATGAATCCCAATGTCTATTCTCTAATTCAGGATTCATAGGCTATAATATAATAGAAAACTTGACGTTACAAAATCGTAAACGAATGTTCTGAAACCCACGAACGGTTGTTCACAAAAAATCAAAATGGAACTTTCTGGGCTACGTAAACGGAGTACCGATAAATTTTGAATCCATTTACACGCACCGGAGACTATAAGGAAGAGTCGAAGAAACATTTGACTGCACATTATCTTCGATGAAATATGGTTACTATCCCATCGGCCGAAAACGTAGTGGCCACACGGTTGCCACTAGAGGTCTGCACAATTCCATTTGTAAATGCAGAGTACACGTGTACTTGCTAAATGAGTACATCCATTTGAGAGAGTCGCAAAACAATTGGTACACATTTTAATTAACACCAAAAGACACGAGTAACTTCTTGTTGCTACTCTGATGTCTTCACTACCAACTACCTCTTTCTCTCTTATTGAAGTGTACTCAGAGTGATCACGTCGAGTATGTTGCGAGAACAAAACTTCATAGAGTACTCCATGTACCACGTGCAGTTTCAGAAATACAAGAAAACAGTTACTCTCCATAATATATGTTTTCGGATTGATATAAAGAACGGCAAACGTTAAGGTAAGTGTGTGACATACATAAATATATGAAATATGTGATATACATACATATCTATGAATAATAATAACGGAAAGTTTTGCTTCGCACATAATTGAGAAATACTTGTGGTACCACGTGAAGTGAAGAGAATCCATGTTGTACTTTTTCTCAAGTACTTACATTTTTATTGTTCCTTTTTTTTCGGAACACATATTGTTTCGGATAAGTACTTGGTGGTATTTGACAAGCAAGTGTTCTCTTCACTTCACTACTTGCGCTCTGAGAGAAAGACAGTGTATGTACTATATTCGACAGCGAATTGCATACATGTAGTGAAAAGCTATTCGATGCAGACCGCTAGTTGCCACATTTTAAAGAATTCTACCAAAAATTGTAGATTTCTTACTGGTTGGTAGATTGGAAGAATCCTGGATGTTTTGGTGGAGTTTGCAAAATGTTCCCCTTCAATAAAGAGGTACAATTTTCTATGCAATTAAAATTTTAACAAAATTTTCTATAGCAATAAACTTTTCACAAAATTTCCAATAAAAATAAAATTTGGACAAAATTTTCTATAGAAATAAAATTTTGACAAAAATTCCCATTGAAATAAAATTTTGACAAAATTTTCTATAGAAATAAAATTTTGACAAATATTTCTACAGAAATAAAATTTTGACAAAATTTTCTATAGAAATAAAATTTTGACAAAATTTTCTATAGAAATAATATTTTGACAAAATTTTCTATAGAAATAAAATTTTGCAAAAATGTTGAACAGAAATAAAATTTTGACAAAATTTTCTATAGAAATAAAATTTTGACAAAATTTTCTATAGAAATAAAATTTTGACAAAATTTTCTATAGAAATAAAATTTTGACAAAATTTTCTATAGAAATAAAATTTTAACAAAATTTTCTATAGAAATAATATTTTGACAAAATTTTCGATAGAAATAAAATTTTGCAAAAATGTTGAACAGAAATAAAATTTTGACAAAATTTTCTATAGAAATAAAATTTTGACAAAATTTTCTATAGAAATAAAATTTTGACAAAATTTTCTATAGAAATTAAATTTTGACAAAATTTTCTATAGAAATAAAATTTTGACAAAATTTTCTATAGAAATAAAATTTTGACAAAATTTTCTATAAAAATAAAATTTTGACAAAATTTTCTATAAAAATAAAATTTTGACAAAATTTTCTATAGAAATAAAATTTTGACAAAATTTTCTATAGAAATAAAATTTTTACAAAATTTTCTATAGAAATAAAATTTTTACAAAATTTTCTATAGAAATAAAATTTTTACAAAATTTTCTATAGAAATAAAATTTTGACAAAATTTTCTGTAGAAATAAAATTTTGACAAAATTTTCTGTAGAAATAAAATTTTGACTAAATTTTCTATAGAAGTAAAATTTTGAAAAAAAATTTTCTATAGAAATAAAATTTTGGCAAAATTTTCTATAGAAATACAATTTTGACAAAATTTTCTATAGAAATAGGATTGACAAAATTTTTAGAGAAATAAAATTTTGACAAAATAAAAATTTAGCAAAATTTTTTATAAATTCTATATTAAACATTTCTTTCGAATAAAACATCATTTTGTTTATACTAACCACAAAAATTTGATATTTGAATTTGATACATTTTTGGTAATATTTTCTTCAAATTTGGGTAGATTATTTTTGGCACGAGTGGCAACCGTGATTGGTCATCGTTTTTCGGGACGCACACGGAAGACACGCCACCCTTAGACAGTTTTTTTTCGTTATCACTTATACTATACTGTCCATTGTGTATGTATGGGCACTCCTAGTTTTTTGCCGTTGAACCCATTCAGCCTTGAGAAAATATCTTTCTCAGACGAATTTAATGCAATATTAGGGGTTCCCTTGGCCTAGTACATTAAGTTAAACAGGGATATATTGTTTAAATATTTATGGCGTATTTTTCATATCTGAATACCACTTCTTTTTCAATTCAATATAGACTTTTAGATATTTTCGTTGACATTCGAGTAGTGGATTTTAAAGATAGATCCCGAACTTTTGAACTTTTATGAAGCTGTGTGTAACTTTCTATTAAGACTGACACTTTTTGTGCAACTTTATATTAAAACTGACTTTGTGCCACTTTCTATTCAAACTGACACTTTTTGTGCAACTTTACATTAAAACTGACTTTGTGCCACTCTCTATTCAAACACTTTTGACACTTTTTGTGCTACTTTAAATTAAAACTGGAGAGTTTTCATAAAAGCTGGGGCGGATCCTAACTGATACTGCAGAATAGTAAATCCTGTCGAAGGTTATCAAAACTTAGGGGTCTGAATATGAACCCGGAGAAGACAAATATATGTGCGTATTCAAACTCAAACTGTTTGTATATACTGTTCTCAGACACTACATTTGATTTGAAAACTCAACTTAAAGTTGAAATTTTATATATAAATTTTCTATTCTATTTTTATGGTTCGGAAAAACCTTAATCTCAAATTAATCAATGCCACTGTTATTTTGACCTAGTACTATTTTTCAAAATTATCCAAAAACAATTTGAATAAAATCAAAAAGAAAATCACACTTCACCTTTAGCATATAATTTAGTGGCGAATCATTTTCATGTATATGTACACATACAACAAAGTGATGTACTGCATTCACAAAAATATGTAGCCCCAAAATAAATTTATCGCCAATTTTTCAATTAAAATTTATTGTTTTTGGTTTCTAGCCAAAAACTATCGAATTCACACGAATCAATTAATTATTTATTATGTGGTGTGATATGAATATTGAAATTTAATTAAAACCTTTAATTTATATGAGCCTTTTTGCCAATGATGACCGTCCACGATGATGACGATGTTGATTCTTTTGTATCTGGGTGCAAATGTGTGTGTGTGTGTTTTGTGAATGTTGCATTTTTGTATATGTATATGCATGTGGTGTGAGACTAGAGATTATCAAATGACAATGTATATACATAACTAAATCCAATTATAATATTATTAACACCTAACACTTTGATATTTACAAACCGAAATATACATATAAATAATATGCCCTAGGTGGTTGATGTACACTGCAAAAAACAAGACACATTGCAGTTTTTGTCAAAATTTTATTTCCATAGAAAATTTTTCACAACTTTATTTCTATAGAAGATTTTGTCAGAATTTTATTTCTAGAGAAAATTTTAACAAAATTTTATTTCTAAAGAAAAAAAATTTTATTTCTATAGAAAAATTTGTCTACATTTTATTTCTATAGAAAACTTTGTCAAAATTTTAATTCTATAGAAAATTTTAACAAAATTTTGATTTTTTATCGAAAATTTTGTCAAAATTTTATTTCTATAAAAAAATTTTGTCAAAATATTATTTCTTTAAAAAAATGTTGTCAAAATTTTATTTCTATAAACAAATTTCTCAAAATTTTATTTATATAGAAATTTTTCGAAAAATATTATTTCAATAGAAAATTTTCCCAAAATTTTATTTCAATAGAAAATTTTGTAATATTTTTGATTTTGATTGGAAAGTTTTGGCAAACTTTTATTTCTATAGAAAATTTTAACAAACTTTTAATTTTTTATCGAAAATTTTGTCAAAATTTTATTTCAATAGAAAATTTTTGCAAAATTTTATTTCCATAGAAGTTTTTCTAAATTTCATTTCAATAGAAAATTTTGTAAAAATTTTGATTTCTATGGAAAATTTTTGCAAACTTTTATTTCTATAGAAAATTTTTGTAAAGTTTTATTTCTATAGAAACTTTTAACAAAATTTAGATTTCTATAGAAAATTGTGACAAAATTTAGATTTCAATTTCTATTGAAAATTTTGCCAAAATTTTGATTTCTATAGAAAATTTTGTACAAACTTTATTCCTATAGAAAATTTTGTCCAAATTTTAATTCTAAACAAAAATTTATAAAAATTTTATTTCTTTGGAAAACATTTATATAGGAATAAAATTTTGACAAAATTTAGATTTCTTTAGAAAATTTTGATTTCTATAAAAAATGTTGTCACAATTTAGAAAATGTTTGTGAAACTTTTATTTCTATAGAAAATTTTGTCCAAATTTTATTTCTACAGAAAATTTTGTCAAAATTTTATTTCTATAGAAAAAATGGTTAACATTTTATTTCTATAAAAAATTTGGTCAAAATTTTATTTCTACAGAAAATTTGGTTATGTTTTATTTCTGTAGAAATTTTTCGCAAAATGTTATTTTATAGAACATTTTTCAAAATATTGATTTCTATAGAAAAGTTTGTCAAAATTTATTTCTATTGAAAATTTTTTCAAAAATTTATTTCTATAGAAAATTTTTTCAAAAATTTATTTCTATAGAAAATTTTGTCAAAATTTTATGTCTAAGTAATTTTTCGAAAAATTTTATTTCTATAGAAAATTTTGTTTAAATTTTATTTCTATAAAAAATGTTATCAAAGTTTTGATTTCTATAGAAAATTTAGTCAAAATTTTGATTTCTATAGAAAATCTTCCCAAAATTTTATTTCTATAGAAAATTTTGGCAAAATTTTATTTCTATAGAAAATTTTGTCAAAATTTTATTTCTATAGAAAATTGTGTCAAATTTTATTTTTATAGAAAATTTTTGCAAAATTTTATTTCTATAGAAAATTTTTTCAAAAATTTATTTCTATAGAAAATTTTTTCAAAACTTTATTACTGTCGAACATTTTGTCAAAATTTTATTTCTATAGAAAATTTTTGCAAAACTTTATATAGAAAATTTTCTCAAAATTTTATTTCTATAGAAAATTGTGTCAAACTTTTATTTCTATAGAAAATTTTGTCAAAATTTTATTTCTATAGAAAAGTTTGTCTAAATTTTTTTACTATAGGACATTTTGTTAAAATTTTATTTCTATAGAAAATTTTGTTAAAATTTTATTTCTATAGAAAATTTTGTCAAAATTTTATTTCTATGGAAATTTTTGTCAAAATTTTGTTTCTATAGAAATTTTTGTCAAAATTTTATTTCTATATAACATTTTGTCAAAATTTTATTTCTATAGAAAACTTTGTCAAAATTTTATTTCTATAGAAAATTTTGTCAAACTTTTATTTCTATAGAAAATTTTTTCAAAGTTTTGATTTCTATAGAAAATTTTGTCAAAATTTTATTTCTATAGAAAATTTTGTCAAAATTTTATTTCTATAGAAAATTTTGTCAAAATTTTATTTCTATGGAAATTTTTGTCAAAATTTTGTTTCTATAGAAAATTTTGTCAAAATTTTATTTCTATAGAAAATTTTGTCAAAATTTTATTTCTATAGAAAATTGTGTCAAAATTTTATTTTTATAGAAAATTTTGTCAAACTTTTATTCTATAGAAAATTTTGTCAAAGTTTTGATTTCTATAGAAAATTTTGTCAAAATTTTATTTCTATGAAAATTTTTGTCAAAATTTTGTTTCTATAGAAAATTTTGTCAAAATTTTATTTCTATAGAAAATTTTGTCAAAATTTTATTTCTATAGAAAATTTTGTCAAAATTTTATTTCTGTTCAACATTTTTGCAATATTTTATTACTATAGAAAATTTTCGCAAAATTTTATATAGAAAATTTTCTCAAAATTTTATTTCTATAGAAAATTTTGTCAAACTTTTATTTCTATAGAAAATTTTGTCAAAATTTTATTTCTATTGAAAATTTTGTCTACATTTTATTACTATAGAACATTTTGTCAAAATTTTATTTCTATAGAAAATTTTGGTAAAACTTTATTTCTAAAGAAAATTTTCTTAAAATTTTACTTCTATAAAAAAAAATTTGTCAAAATTTTATTCCTATAGAAAATTTCGTCAAAATTTTATTTCTGTTGAATATTTTTGCAAAATTTTATTTCTATAGAAAATTTTGTCAAAATTTTATTTCTGTACTTGAATTCGGTTTCCGTTGAGAGTCCATAAATAATTCAAATTTCCTTTTAAATACATCAACTCGTTCCACTATGAATTTTCCTAGTATTTACTTCATTTTGTGTTACCATTCAAGTAAGGAAAAAATTCCATGAATTTTAGAATTATTTTCAACTACTGTATATTTCATTTTGGTATTCATGAAATTATTTTAGGAAACTGCTAATTTTCACGCCTCGCCTACTAATCCTCGGTTACCCCAAAATACGATTGGCAAAAAGGCCAATTCATCTTCATAGAAATATTTATTTGAATTTTCTATAACCATGGCAATTAGTAAATGTTGTAATAAATATTGACACAAATTCAATTAAGAAAAACACTTTTAATTAGATGTTAGTGTGAGAGACAATATCAAATGACCTTATATCGAGAAAAAAAAAAGAATCTTGCCATGAGAAAATATAGTAGAGAATAAAAGCAAAATATTAATGGATTTAATAAACAAATGAAATGCTCGAGTGCATACATTGTTAATTAATAAATCCTACAATTAGAGGGTGGAAATATTGAACGTAAACAAATTTGAAAATATTAATAAAACGCCCAATTTATCAGAATTATTAGAGGCCATACAAGTTGGCTAATATTCACCACAAAAAATTAAGTTAGATAAGCTACTTTAAAAGACACAAAATATACACGATATTAACTATTGTTTTAGTTTAAAAATATCTCTGTTAATGTAAAGGAACATCTAGAATTCGAAGTTAGTACATATCTTGCATCATTGTTTGCTAATATTAAAATTTACCTTGAACATCTTTTTTTTCCCCATTTTAATTTTCATTTGATGAAGCTTACCTGCAAATACAGAAAAAAAAAAAACAAATAAATATAAATATTTTTAATTAAAATAGCAATTCAATATTTATATTTTAATAAAGCAATAAAAATAAGCTTAACATGTTTAGTTAAATTCATATATGTATTAAACAACAAACAAAAAAACTATTTTAATTTATTTTTTAATTGGGTTTATTTCGATGATGTTTTATATATCAATGGTTTGGAAAAATTAGATTTTTAAACTAGCAATATTGGACAATTGGTAAATATTGCATATAAATGTAACACACATGTGAAAATTGTTTGATAAAAAAAGTAATTTGATATTATTAATAAAAAACCACATGGTAAAAATTATAGATAAAACATTTGGGGAAATATACAATGAGTTGGAAGTGATGCAAGAGTATATTATTGGAAATAGAATAAGGCACTTTTAAATCAAATAAAATAAAATTTTGCGAAAATCAAATAAAATAAAATTTTGCGAAAATGTTCTATAAATATAAACTTTGACAAAATTTTCTATAGAAATAAAATTTTGACAAAATTTTCTATAGAAATAAAATTTTGACAAAAATTTCTATAGAAATAAAATTTTGACAAAAATTTCTATAGCGATAAAATTTTGACCAAATTTTCTACAGAAATAAAATTTTAACAAAATTTTCTATAGAAATAAAATTTTGACAAAATTTTCTATAGAAATAAAATTTTGACGAAATTTTCTATAGAAATAAAATTTTGACAAAATTTTCTATAGAAATAAAATTTTGACAAAATTTTCTATAGAAATAAAATTTTGACAAAATTTTCTATTTTTTTCTATTTTCTATAGAAATAAAATTTTGACAAACTTTTCTATTTTTTTCTATTTTCTATAGAAATAAAATTTTGACAAAATTTTCTATTTTCTATAGAAATAAAATTTTGACAAAATTTTCTATAGAAATAAAATTTTGACAAAATTTTCTATAGAAATAAAATTTTGACAAAATTTTCTATAGGAATAAAATTTTGACAAAATTTTCTATAGAAATAAAATTTTGACAAAATTTTCTATAGAAATAAAATTTTGACAAAATTTTCTATAGAAATAAAATTTTGACAAAATTTTCTATAGAAATAACATTTTGACAAAATTTTCTATAGAAATAAAATTTTGACAAAATTTTCTATAGAAATAAAATTTTGAAAAAAATTTCTATTGAAATAAAATTTTGCGAAAATTTTCTATAAAAATAAAATTTTGCGAAAATTTTCTATAAAAATAAAATTTTGCGAAAATTGTCTATAGAAATTAAATTTAGCGACAATTTTCTATAAAAATAAAATTTTAACAAAATTTTCTATAAAAATAAAATTTTAACAAAATTTTCTATAAAAATACAATTTTAACAAAATTTTCTATAAAAATACAATTTTAACAAAAATTTCTATAGAAATAAAATTTTGACAAAATTTTCTATAGAAATAAAATTTTGACAAAATTTTCAATAGAAATAAAATTTTGACAAAATTTTCTATAGAAATAAAATTTTGCGAACAGTTTCTATAGAACTAAAATTTTGCGAACATCATCTATAGAAATAAAATTTTGCAAACATCTTCTATAGAAATAAAATTTTAACAAAATTTTTTATAAAAATAAAATTTTAACAAAAGTTTTTATAAAAATAAAATTTTAACAAAATTTTTTATAAAAATAAAATTTTAACAAAATTTTCTATAGAAAAAAAATTTGACAAAATTTTCTATAGAAATAAAATTTTAACAAAATTCTCTATAGAAAAAAAATGTTGAGAAAATTTTCTATAGAAATAAAATTTTGACAAAATTTTCAATAGAAATAAAATTTTGACAAAATTTTCTATAGAAATGAAATTTTGGCAAAATTTTCTGTAGAAACAAAATTTTGAAAAAATTTTCCATAGAAATAAAATTTTGACAAATTTTTCTATAGAAATAAAATTTTGAAAAAAAATTCTATTGAAATAAAATTTTTCTATAGAACTAAAATTTTGCGAACATCATCTATAGAAATAAAATTTTGCAAACATCTTCTATAGAAATAAAATTTTGCGAAAATTTTCTATTTAATTTTAACAAAATTTTTTATAAAAATAAAATTTTAACAAAAATTTTTATAAAAATAAAATTTTAACAAAATTTTTTTATAAAAATAAAATTTTAACAAATTTTTTTATAAAAATAAAATTTTAACACAATTTTCTATAGAAAAAAATTTTGACAAAATTTTCTATAGAAATAAAATTTTAACACAATTTTCTATAGAAAAAAAATGTTGAGAAAATTTTCTATAGAAATAAAATTTTGACAAAATTTTCTACAGAAATAAAAGTTTGAAAAAGTTTTCTAAGAAAAAAAAATTGACAAAATTTTCTATAGAAATAAAATATTGACAAAGTTTGTTATAGAAATAAAATTTTGACGAAATTTTTAATAGAAATAAAATGTTGACGAAATTTTCGGTTTTTGGCCAAAATCGAAGGTATGATTTTTTTTTCGCTTGGGATTGTTTTCATCATCAATCCCGATGCGATGGAAATGGCTTGGCAGGTTAACTTTGAACAATTTGACATCATCTTGCATTGATACGAGTCGTTATGCATCCAATTCGGCATCTTCATAATTCACTGGCTGTTCTGGACGTTCTTTGTCTTCCACATCAAAATCACCACTTTTAAAGGGAGTCACAAATTTTATTAATAAAATACTTTGATGTCATTTACAAGGCTTTTCGAAAGAAGAGCACAGAAACCCGCTACACATACACATAAATACAGGGTATATATATTTGTTGTAAACATTTATCGATATCATGATCCCTGAACTACATGAAATGGAGCATATACAAAGACACATTATTAAAAAAAAAAAAAACTATGCAAGGTTGGCTTTATCAAACGATGTGCTTTTGATAGGCGTAGCAGGACAAGTTGTAATACTGCCGTATACTACAAAAATCCAATAAATGAAATTGCATTAAATGTTATGTTTTTAACATATGGGTCAGGTCAAACGAGCAAGCAGAATGGGTTAATTTGCTCCTATAGTTGGGTGTTATACGACAAAGGTCCACGTTGTTGAAAAAGAAAAATATTTGTCAGATAATTAATTGGGAATCATAATATACAGTCCAGTGATATGCATAGGCGTAGAGAGGAGGTTTCCTGAGCAACGTTGCCAGTATTTTTATGGTTCATGTCCACGGTTGCCAAAAAATGTTAACAAAATTCTACCAAATTAACAAAATCTTATTTTGAAGATCATATTTATGTGGTTAGTATAAAAAGTTTAGCCTTATTTGAAAGAAATGTTTTATATTGAATTTATAGAAAATTTTGCAAAATATTATTTTGTAGATAATTGTCAGAATTTTATTTCTGTAGAAAAATTTGTCAAAAATTTATTTCTATAAAAAATTTTGTCAAAATTTTATTTCTAAAGAAAATTTTGTCAACATTTTATTTCTATAGAAAATTGTGTCAACATTTTATTTCTATAGAAAATTTTGCAAAATTTTATTTCTATAAAAATTTTTGGCAAAATTTTATTTCTATGAAAATTTTTGCAAAATTTTATTTCTATAGAAAATTTTTGCAAAATTTCATTTCTATAGAAAATTTTGTCAAAAATTTATTTCTATAGAAAATTTTGTCAAAATTTTATTTCTATTGAAAATTTTATCAAAGTCTTATTTCTATAAAAAAAATTATAGCAAAATTTTATTTCTGTAGAAAATTTTCGCAAAATTTTAGTTCTATAGAATTTTTTTTTCTACAGAAAATTTTTTCAAAATTTTATTTCTATAGAAATTTTTGACAAAATTTTATTTCTATAGAAAATTTTGTCAAAATTTTATTCCTATAAAAAATTTTGTCAAAATTTTATTTCTGTAGAAAATTTTGTAAAAAATTTATTTCTATAGAAAATTTTGTCAAAATTTTATTTTTATAGAAAATGTTATCAAAATTTTATTTCTATAGAAAATTTTATCAAAATTTTATTTCTATAGAAAATGTTGTCAAAATTTTATTTCCATAGAAAATTTAGTCAAAATTTTATTTCTATAGTAAATGTTGTCAAAATTTTATTTCTAAAGAAAATTTTGTCAAAATTTTATTTCTATAGAAAATTTTGTCAAAATTTTATTTCTATAAAAAATTTTGTCAAAATTTTATTTCTATAGAAAATTTTGTCAAAATTTTATTTCTATAGAAAATTTTGTCAAAATTTTATTTCTATAGAAAATGTTGTCAAAATTTTATTTCTATAGAAAATTGTGTCAAAATTTTATTTCTATAGAAAATTTTGTCAAAATTTTATTTCTATAAAAAAGTTTGTCAAAATTTTATTTCTATAGAAAATTTTGTCAATTTTTTTTTTCTATAGAAAATTTTGTCAAAATTTTATTTCTATAGAAAATTTTTTCAAAATTTTATTTCTATAGTAACTGTTGTCAAAAATGTATTTCTATTGAAAATTTTGTCAAAATAGAAAATATAGAAAATTTTGTCAAAATTTTATTTCTATAGAAAATTTTGTCAAAATGTCATTTCTATAGAAAATTTCGTCAAAATTTTATTTCTATAGAAAAATTTGTCAAAATTTTTTTCTATAGAAAATTTTGACAAAATTTCATTTCTATAGAAAATTTCGTCAAAATTTTATTTCTATATGTTATTTCTATAAAAAATTTTGCAAAATTTTATTTCTATAAAAATTTTTGGCAAAATTTTATTTCTATGAAAATTTTTGCAAAATTTTATTTCTATAGAAAATTTTTGCAAAATTTCATTTATATATAAAATTTTGTCAAAATTTTATTTCTATAGAAAATTTTGTTAAAATTTTATTTCAGCCCTTAATTGGAAAATTTTGCAAAATCTACCAAAACATTGGACTCTTAATCAAAAATCCCAAAATGTATGGAAATGTTTCCAAGTATTTTTTAATTGAACCAACTACAAAAACTAAATTGAATAAGAAAGTTAGTTTCTAGAGTAAGTAATTAATTGATTGTCTCAATTAAAAAAATTAAAGTCAATTAAATTTTTAATCGTATCAATTTAAAAAACTGTTGATAGTGTTGAAGAAATTAATTAAATTTATAATCAAGTATCCTTTTAATGTCTAAAGGGTGATACGGTCAAAATTTGGTCAAGGGAAACGCGTGTAAATCGGTGAAATCCTTTATTTAAAAAATCAAATTAAATTTCTTTTTCAAGTTCAATTAGTATAAAATTCAGGAAAAATATTCAGTTAGGCTTTCGCTTTTCCAAATCCGAATTGCCGGGCCTCACGCTTGACACCTTCCATCAGATTTTGTACAGCCACCTTGTCCAGCTTCTTCGCCGCAGAAGGCCAGTTTGCCTTGAAATGCTGCACGTCCTTAGCAGTTTTTTTGGCCTTCTTTATGTTCCGCTTAACAATAGCCCAGTATTTCTCAATTGGGCGGAGCTATGGCGTGTTGGGAGGGTTCTTATCCTTGGGAACCACCTGCACGTTGTTGGCGGCGTACCACTCCATGGCCTTTTTGCCGTAATGGCAAGATGCCAAATCCGGCCAAAACAGTACGGAACAACCGTGTTTCTTCAGGAAAGGCAGCAGACGTTTATTCAAACACTCTTTCACGTAAATTTCTTGGTTGACAGTCCCGGAAGCTATGAAAATGCTGCTTTTCAAGCCACAGGTACAGATGGCTTTCCAAACCAGATATTTCTTTGCGAACTTTGACAGTTTTATGTGCTTGAAAATATCTGCTACCTTTCCCCTTCCTTTTGCCGTATAAAACTCCTGTCCCGGAAGCTGCTTGTAGTCGGCTTTGATGTAGGTTTCGTCGTCCATTACCACGCAGTCAAACTTCGTCAGCATCGTCGTGTACAGCCTCCGGGATCGCGCTTTGGCCGTCGTATTTTGTTTATCATCGCGATTTAGAGTCACTACCTTCTTGTAAGTCGATAGTCCGGCTCGTTTGTTGGCTCGATGCACGGTTGTAGACGACACACCCAGCTTATTTGCGGCATCTCGGAGAGAGAGGTTAGGGTTTCGCTTGAAACTACCGGCAACCCTCTTTGCCGTCTCAGCGGCTTCGATTTTCCCCCGATCCAGACTTCCTGGCTGTCGACAAACGTTCCCTAAACACTTTAATTACATTTGTAACGGTTGATTTGGCAACTTTTAGCGATTTTGCCAGCTTTGCGTGCGAGTAGCTTGGATTTTCGCGATGCGCGAGCAAAATTTTGATACGCTGCTCTTATTGCTAGGACGGCATTTTGACAATTGAAGAGTGAATTCCAAAATCAAAATAGGAGCAACATTCTACACGCACACACCTTCAAAATGAGGGGTGTTCAGGTTTTTTAAATGCAAAATTGAAAGAAATACGTAGAGTTGATATTGACCAAATTTTGACCGTATCACCCTTTAATTACTTTTGCTATTGACACTATCATTTTCGTAATTGAAGCAATTTCAATTAAAAAATTTATTGAATAATTTTATTTCCTGATCGAGTCAGAAAAAAATTCTCTGTCTGCTCAATTTTTTTTATATTTAAATTTTTAATCAAAAGAAATATCATTTCAAAGTAGAATCCTTAAAATGGTCGACTACTATCCTACTTTTCTTGGCATGAGAGCATTTATCCCACACAAAAAAGGCAACAAAAAGATTTTAACTACGCGAATGTAATGACAATCCATGCAAACAATTCAAAGGTGGACTCTGGATAGAGACCAAACATCAAAAAGGTGGTATAATGAAGCTTATACGTGTATATATGTGAACATAAACGCCAACCAATGGAGTCTGCCTCCCGGAAGATTATTCAGTTCATCGTAGCCCAAATTGATGGGTATTGATAGAAAATGAAATGGAAAGGATGCCTCTGGTAGAATTGGATTATTTGACTTTGTTTTTCAGGAGGCCCATTTAATTTCGATACACAGACAAAGTTATATGATAATACGGTTGTTGCATTTTATTTATAGAATGGGTGAATCTTTATTTTTTAACAGTTTACCCCCATTAAAAAAAAGCGAAAATAAAATAATTTCATGCAACTATAAACTGTACCGATTTAATCGAAATTGCATTCTCTTTACCTCCAGAGCAAAATTGGAACATTCCACATTACTGGGTTATTTTGAGAGGAGGCATACAGGAATAAAAATAAAGAGAATTTTAAAGTAGTAAACAGCTTTAACGTGGTGTCACTTTAGTCCCACTAAATGTCATTTTTTTTTTCTTTTGTGTGCAACATCGTAGCTTACAATATTTTAACCGAAAGAAATATTAAAATCATTTCCACTGGTGAAATTCGTATTTTAGTGTCGAATATTGCTTTTGTGGAAACTTCATTCCAAAATTCAAAATTACTGCCTGAAAGTATGCAAATATTTCAATTGGAATTTTTGAAAGTAGTCAAATAATTTTACACTCTCATCTATCAGTTACACAGATTAACCTTTGATCCTAAACTAATCCAAAAAAATTTAGTAAGAATTCTTTCATGGACAAAACACCTGCCACAAACATATAGTTTTCTCAATCAGAATATATGCCACTTTTTTCGCCACCTTTATTCCTACTCACTGTTTATTGAGTAGGAAACATATTTTTTAATTCTCTGCGGAACATATGATCAATGCCGCTGACAAAATTTGTATTTCAGTCTGCAGTAAGAAATTTCTGAAAATTTCATTCCGAATCGCAAGATGAAATTCCAACTAACTATATGGTCAAAGCTACTGGTAAAATATGTTTTTTTGTGTGCAGCAATAAATTTCTGAAAACTTCATTCCAAAATGCATCATAAAATTCCAAATTACTGCCTGAAAGTATGCAAATATTTCAATAATTAATTTTGGAAATATTCAAATTATTTTCACTCTACTAAGTCAGTTACGAATCCTAAAATAATCCAATTGTTATGTTTTTAGTAAAGATACTTTCATAGAGTTTTGCCAAAACAACTTACTTAAAAAGACCTAAATAGATAAATGTATGCCACTTTTTGCGCCACCATTTTAAATATGTCACTTTTTATTGAGTACATAGGAAGCCATTTTCGAAATTCACAGCACTCGATATGTTTAGAGAGATGATTTTCTCAATCAAAATGTATGCCACTTTTTGTGCCACCATTTCAAATATTTCACTTTTTATGCAGTATATAGGAAGACATTTTCACAATTCACAGCACTCATATCTTACAGCTCAATGCGACTGATAAAATTTGCATTTTGCATAGTTTTGCAATACGCCACGTAATGACCACAAATCGTTTTGCTAAAGAGTCGCACCATAATAGAAGTTCGTAATTGGCACCTATTACGGGACATTGAAATTAAATAGTCTACACCGGTTGATCCTAATTTTTTTTGAGGATGGACAAGCAATTTCTTGAGCCATATCCCCTTGACAGTGGAAGTTCGTAATTGGTACCTATTAAGGGTATATTCAGATTTCTTGAGTATTAGCAAAATATTTCAGCTACGCCTGAACCTCATTCTCGAGGCATGATTTTGGAAAAGTCCGAATATCATAATTAGTACCTATTATAGGGACATTCAAATTAAATATTCAACGTCGACTGATACCAAATTTCTTTAAGATGAGCAACAAACATTACACCTTCACTTGAACCTCTTTCTCGAGACATAACCCTATTTGACTTTGGAAAAATCGGAAATTCGTAATTGGTACCTATTACAAGGAAATTTGATTTAAATATTCTACGACGATTTATCTCAAAGTTCTTGAGGATGAGCGAAGTACTTCAGTTTCGCTTAAAACTCTTTGGAACAACGGTCTTACTCTGGGTTATTGCCCAGTTTGATAACATCCAGTGAGGCCTTACAAACGGCTATGGGTTCAACGCCAGTAGAGCTCGACCTAAGCGGGTTTTTTTCGGTCGAAGCCGATATTCGGCCAAAAGAAAGCAATATTTTCATCAAATTAGGATTGTTTTAGTTCAAAATTAGCTTATTTTAATCAACAAAAGCATAAAAACAACAATAAAATGTAATGAAGTCCATGTCTTATAACATTCAGTTGGAACAAACAGTCTTTTTTAGTATTCAAAATTCTGTAGTTTGATATTATAATGACCCTATGGGAAATGCATCAACCCCAGGACAGGTACAGGGTTAGTCCCTGGTGTCTATGGGCCAGTTACAGTTCTGGTCCAAGCGTATGGAATGGACCGGTCGCTTTAACATGGGTTTGTCATTACCTGGGAAAATTTACACTTTAGGACACGAGTTGGGCTCATTCCAAAGGACACGTCCATGGGCTACCCCATAGACAACTGCTCATGAAACAGTCTGGGACAAACTTTTAGGACCCTGTTTCCATCCGTATCGCACCAGAAAGGAATATGTTGAACAATAAATAATTCTGATAGTTATATTGTACTAAAAGTATGGACTCAAAAAGATTTTGATGTCAAGTGAGTATAAATATCAATAAATTAGAAGACAATTAAAAATGTTGATAAACTGAAGGACTAGTACCAGTCCTGTAAAGGGTCCATCAGTGGCAATTTGCACTAATTTCCCGTAAGTTATATTGTCTGAGACAAATTCAACACTGGAATTCAATATGAAATTAATTATTGAAAAAGTTTCGGTTAATCGGCATCTTGACTCTGAAGGCCGATTCTTCGGTCAAGCTCTAAATTCCAATTGCGACCTAAGAACAAAAAGATTTTTGGTAGTAGATGTTCTCTTCCCAGTAAAGTTGATTACATCTCTACGTATTTCAAAGCTTCTCTAAGCAGTTTCCCAGCAATATGAAACGCTGTTAGGCTATAAAAAAGAGGTCCCTTGTCATTGATCTAAACATAGAATCTGGCGTACTCATCGATAAGCGAGAATTCCACCATTGTCTAATATGTACCTATTACGATCACAGACAAATTATTTATTGGTCTCAATTTCTCTAGAAAAATTACAGCATTTCGGCGTTTTCTAAATTTATTTCTCGGTGGATTTTTCTGCATTTATTTCGGTGGCTTTGTAAAAATCCAACTTGTCATTTAGATATTAGTCTGTCGAACCGTCTGCTGGTTGAAGCCTAGGGTTCAATTCATTGCTTAGTTGAAAACTTCAGTAGAAATCCTTAATGCCAGTACCGGTGGCTTTGTAAAAATCCAACTTGTCAAATAAATATCAGAGTATATCGAACTGTTTGCTGAGATAAGCTAAATGGTGATACGGTCAAACTTTGGTCAAGGGAAAACGAGTGTAAATCGGTGAAATCGTTTATTTAAAAAATCAAATTAAATTTCTTTTTCAAGTTCAATTAGTATAAAATTCAGGAAAAATATTCAGTTAGGCTTTCGGATTTTCCAAATCCGAATTGCCGGGCCTCACGTTTGACACCAGCCATCAGATTTTGTACAGCCACCTTGTCCACATTTTTCGCCGCAGAAAGCCAGTTTGCCTTGAACTGCTGCTCGTCCTTAGCAGTTTTTTTGGTCTTCTTTAGGTTCTGCTTGACAATAGCCCAGTATTTCTCAATTGGGCGGAGCTCTGGCGTGTTGAGAGGGTTCTTGTCCTTGGGAACCACCTGCACGTTGTTGGCGGCGTACCACTCCATGGCCTTTTTACCGTAATGGCAAGATGCCAAATCCGGCCAAAACAGTACGGAACAACCGTCTTTCTTCAGGAAAGGCAGCAGACGTTTATTCAAACACTCTTTCACGTACATTTCTTGGTTGACAGTCCCGGAAGCTATGAAAATGCTGCTTTTCAAGCCACAGGTACAGATGGCTTGCCAAACCAGATATTTCTTTGCGAACTTTGACAGTTTTATGTGCTTGAAAATATATGCTATCTTTCCCCTTCCTTTTGCCGTATAAAACTCCTGTCCCGGAAGCTGCTTGTAGTCGGCTTTGACGTAGGTTTCGTCGTCCATTACCACGCAGTCAAACTTCGTCAGCATCGTCGTGTACAGCCTCCGGGATCGCGCTTTGGCCGTCGTATTTTGTTTATCATCGCGATTTGGAGTCACTACCTTCTTGTAAGTCGATAGTCCGGCTCGTTTTTTGGCTCGATTCACGGTTGTAGACGATACACCCAGCTTATTTGCGGCATCTCGGAGAGAGGTTAGGGTTTCGCTTGAAACTACCGGCAACTCTCTTTGTCGTCTCAGCGGCTTCCGGTTTTCGATTTCCCCCCGATCCAGACTTCCTGGCTGTCGACAAACGTTCCCCCAAACACTTTAATTACATTTGTAACGGTTGATTTGGCAACTTTTAGCGATTTTGCCAGCTATGCGTGCGAGTAGCTCGGATTTTCGCGATGCGCGAGCAAAATTTTGATACGCTGCTCTTCTTGCTTGGACGGCATTTTGACAACTGAAGAGTGAATTCCAAAATCAAAATAGGAGCAACATTCTACATACACACACCTTCAAAATGAGGGGTGTTCAGGTTTTTTAAATGCAAAATTGAAAGAAATACGTCAAGTTTATATTGACCAAATTTTGACCGTATCACCCTTTAGGGTCCAACTCATTGCCAAGTAGGAAACTTCAGTAGAAATCCGTAGCATAAGTTCCTAAGTTAGCAGCCCTGTGCTTGATGTATTTATTGAAATTTGTAATAGGTACTTACTACAATGACAAAATTAAAATGAACTGGAAATTTTATGCTGTGGGATCCCCCGCATTTGTTTATTTTTATCATAAATTATTTAATGGTATTGCCTGCAGTCAGTCAAAATGTCTGCTGGGCGAAGTTCAGGGTCTTGGCTTAGGGTCTTGATCATTATGGATTTCGCGGATTTCAGTGGATATCCGTGCATTAAGCCGCTAAGTCCTGTGATTGATTTCTTTTTCTATTTTTTTTTTGTGCCAGGTATTTATTGAAATTTGTAATAGGTACCCATTACGATGACAAACAAACTAAATAGTGTGGGTGAATTGAACCCAGAGGAAACTCCCCATATTTGCTTATTTTTGATCGTAAAACAAATTTTTAAATTTTATAGTCTGCAAAGTTTATTGTAATGACATGGATACCACAAACTTCCAAACCTTTGAACACAATCACTCAGTAGCCTCAACCTTAAGTAAAATTTCAATTGAATAAAATTGGTCAGTTAGATGATGAATAGAACGATAATGAATACGACAGCAACTAGGAACAACATTAAAATTCTATTATAGAAAATATAAAAACTCCCCGTGGATAAAACGAATTCCATTAAAATCCAAATAGATAATCAAAATTTCGCTAACAGTAGAAAAAGAGAGTGGGAGAGTTGAAACGAACAACACACAAATATTGCCTTAACATCCTTCCGTTTTCTTTTATTCATGGGTGATAATTATGGTGATCATTGGCCTGACTACTGGTCGTGGTAGCGTTGTCCTTTCGCCCTTCCCCACCAACAAAACCACTCATCACCACAACCTACATAAAAGGCGTTCGGCTATCACTGCACATTTTCCAAAGTTTATTTAACAAGTCGGAAGCTAAAAACAGCACAAAGTTAAATTTATAACTTGAAGTGAAGTGATACGCACGCACACGTACAAAATGCGTATCCCGTGATGAAGGATGTCTGAGGCGCTCATTGCACTCGCTACTACACTCGGTTGTGAGTGTCTGTGCCCTGAAAACGCGTCTGGGCTACGATGCTTGGGTTATATAACAAAACAACAACAACCACAACAAAAAGTCTCAGAGTACCATAACGATAAAGTTTTTAATTTAAAATACAATTTAATTTAAGTTTGATATGCTCTCCCTCTAAGGGTATGGATGTCAAAAAGAGTAGCAGGAGTGTTGAGAGAGCCAGAGAGTAACGGAAACGGAAGTTTTACCCCACAGCATCCTCTACAACCGGTAACCAATAATAAATGGACTAGTGGGAGCATTTGTTCTTATGTTGACGGATATTCGTTACAACAATCCTAACATTTATTGGGTTACCGAAACAAAATTCCCAACTATTCCAAAAGGGAGCAAAGTCTATTGGCATTATGCTATTCATCTTAAAATCATCTTCTAGGGGTGTATAAAAAGATTCCTTGTTTTCCTTTACAGGAATCTCACATCCTTGCACCTAAACGTGATGGTGTGTTAGTTTGTTTTTGTTCCACTTTTTCCAACCCTCCACCACCAACAACATGGTAGTCGTCAACTTTAGTTTGTTTTCATATTCGGACAGTTATGCTGGATATGCAACTACTGAATTCAGCTACTATCATCACAAGTTGCTAGAACTTAATTTGTAGTGTTTTTCCAGATACAAATACAGATTTTTGTTGAATACAGTTGGCGAGAAATTGAGTTAAATAACTTTTACTGTGCCAAAGTGAAATGTGGGCATGAAGTACTCATATGGAAATTTTTAAAAACTAACCAAATAAAATAAAAATGTACACAAAGGTTTTACATTGCACAAAAATCCATTTCTAAAAAAAAATCCCACTTAAAGGATGATTTCGTTACAATAAAATATTTAAATTAGTTAAATTAAATTAAATTAAATTAAATTAAATTAAATTAAATTAAATTGAATTGAATTGAATTGAATTGAATTGAATTGAATTGAATTGAAGTGAATTGAATTGAATTGAATTGAATTGAATTGAATTAAATTTAATTAAATTTAATTAAATTTAATTAAATTTAATTAAATTAAATTAAATTAAATTAAATTAAATTAAATTAAATTAAATTAAATTAAATTAAATTAAATTAAATTAAATTAAATTAAATTAAATTAAATTAAATTAAATTAAATTAAATTAAATTAAATTAAATTAAATTAAATTAAATTAAATTAAATTAAATTAAATTAAATTAAATTAAATTAAATTAAATTAAATTAAATTAAATTAAATTAAATTAAATTAAATTAAATTAAATTAAATTAAATTTAATTTAATTTAATTTAATTTAATTTAATTTAATTTAATTTAATTAAATTTAATTAAATTTAATTAAATTTAATTAAATTTAATTAAATTTAATTAAAATAAAATAAAATAAAATAAAACAAAACAAAAAAAATTAAAATAAATTAAGTTAAAATAAGTTATATTAAAATTAAATTAAATTAATTGGGGCCCAATGCCCACACCGTCGGTATGGAGCATTTTTAATATGTTGAGGTTCTATTTGATCGCTCCACATTTGGAGGCTGTTTCATTTGTGTTTTGAGGCTCATTTTTCTGGGGTCTATTTTCAAACCACTGGTGTGGAGTGTTATTTTACATTTAGAAGTTCTATTTCAGTATTTTTTGAGATATTTTGAGATCTGTTTTCATTACTCTTTGCGGTTGCATCACTCAATTGAGCCCTATATTTCTTTTGGTTTTTAGGGCTCATTTTCGTAGTGTCAATTTTCATGCCGCCCGTGTGGAATATTATTTCACATTTTGGGCTTCAGTTATATTTTCTCGGAGCTTATATTCATTACGAGACATCACTCCACATTTGAGCTCTGGGAGTTCAATTTTTTAGAGTAATCTTCATGGCATAACTATTTAAATTTAATTAAATTCAATTTAATTTAATTAAATTTAATTAAAATAAAATAAAATAAAATAAAATAAAACAAAACAAAAAAAATTAAAATAAATTAAGTTAAAATAAGTTATATTAAAATTAAATTAAATTAATTGGGGCCCAATGCCCACACCGTCGGTATGGAGCATTTTTAATATGTTGAGGTTCTATTTGATCGATCCACATTTGGAGGCTGTTTCATTTGTGTTTTGAGGCTCATTTTTCTGGGGTCTATTTTCAAACCACTGGTGTGGAGTGTTATTTTACATTTAGAAGTTCTATTTCAGTATTTTTTGAGATATTTTGAGATCTGTTTTCATTACTCTTTGCGGTTGCATCACTCAATTGAGCCCTATATTTCTTTTGGTTTTTAGGGCTCATTTTCGTAGTGTCAATTTTCATGCCGCCCGTGTGGAATATTATTTCACATTTTGGGCTTCAGTTATATTTTCTCGGAGCTTATATTCATTACGAGACATCACTCCACATTTGAGCTCTGGGAGTTCAATTTTTTAGAGTAATCTTCATACCGCCGGTGTTGAGTGTTTTTCACAATTTGGGGTTCTATTTCATTACACTTTTGGATTATTTTCCATTACATTTTGGAGTTCAGTTATATTATGTTGGGAGCCATAGCAGTGCAATGGTTAGCATGCCCGCCTTGAATACACAAGGTCGGGGGCTCGATTCCTGCTTCAACCGAACACCAAAAAGTTTTTCAGCGGTGGATTATCCCACCTCAGTAATGCTGGTGACATTGCTGAGGGTTTCAAAGCTTCTCTAAGTGGTTTCACTGCAATGTGGAACGCCGTTCGGACTCGGCTATAAAAAGGAGGTCCCTTGTCGTTGGAATCGGGCAGCACAAGAGAGAAGTTCACCAATGTGGTATCACACTGAACGGAATAGTCTAAGTGAGCCTGATACATCGGGCTGCCACCTAACCTAGTCTATATTATGTTGATGGTGACATTCATTATGCAGCATCACTTACCATTTGGGCCCACTTCCATTTGGGTTTTGAAGCTCAATTTCCTGGGGTCTAGTTTCATACCGCCAGTTTGGAGCACTTTTTCACATTTTGGGGTCCTTTTTAATTACATTTTGCGGTTTAGTTATATTATTAGGGATCCACCGTGGTGCAATGGTTAGCATGTCCGCCTTGCATACACGAGGTCGTGGGTTAGATTCCTGCTTCGACCGGATTATCCCACCTCAGTAATACTGGTGACACTGCTGAGGGTTTCAAAGCTTCTATAAGTGGTTTCACTGCAATGTGGAACGCCGTTCGGACTCGGCTATAAAAAGGAGGTCCCTTGTCATTGAGCTTAACATGGAATCGGGCAGCACTCAGTGATAAGAGATAAGTGCACCAATGTGGTATCACAATGGACCGAATAGTCTAAGTGAGCCCGATACATCGGGCTGCCACCTAACCTATATTATGTTAACGCTCACATTCATTATGCAGCATCACTTCCCATTTGGGTTTTGGAGCTCAATTTCCTGGGGTCTAATTTCATTCCGCCGGTGTGGAGCGCTTTTTCACATTTTGGGGTCCTTTTTACTTACATTTTGCGGTTTAGTTATATTATGTTAATTGCTTACATTCCTTATGAACCATCACTTCCCATATGGGCCCAGTTTCATTTGGGTTTTGGAGCTCAATTTCATGGGGTCTATTTTCATTATGAAACATCACTGCACATTTGGTCTCTGTTCCAATTGGGTTATGGGGCTGATTTTTTTTGTGTAATTTTCATACCACTAGCATGGACTATTAAGTCATATTTTGAGGTTTTATTTCATTACTTTTTGAGGTACAGTTATATTATGTTGGGTCTCATATTCAGTAGTATGGTGGTATCACTCAATATGTTGGCCATATTTCAGTTGGGTTTTGGGGCTCATTTTCTTAGGGTCTATTTTCATACCATTCATATTTTGAACATTACGCTACATTTGAACCCTGCGTCATGTTGGGGTTCATTTTTCCGGGGCCTATTTTCAAACCGCCGGTGTGGAGTTTTTTTCCTCATTTTGGGGTTCTAATTAATTACATTTTAGGTTCACTTATATTATGTTGAAGCTCATATTAATTACGATGCATCACTTCACATTTGGGGCCTACGTGTTTTGGGTTTTGGGGCTCATTTTCCTTGGGTGTATTTTCATAACGCCAGTGTGGAGTTTTGTTTCATTTATGATATTGAGGATCTTATTCATTACGAATATTCACTACACATTATAGGCCCCAGTCCTTTTGGGTTTTTGGGGCTCAATTTCATTCTCATACCGCCATTTCACATTTTGGCCTTTTATTTTATTACAGTTTGGTGTTCGGCTATATTATGTTGGATCACATCTTCATAATTCCACATTAATAAAATGATTATTATGACAAAACTTATATTTTAGTTTAAACTAAAAATTCTATTTGCCTTTCCAAACTTCATTACATTTGTCTTTTTTTTTTTTGGTTCTGTATTTATGTTAAAATCACATTGCCTTGCTTAATCTTGGCTTTCGCTTTATTACAAAGAAATTCCAAAAATTCATTTTTTCACTTTTAGTTTTAATAGTTGGCAAACAACAATTTTCGTATACAGCTACCAACAATACCACAACCAGAATATGTAGTTATTCCTCCGGAAAATAAATTTATGGTATCTTGGTCTCTTCGCAAAACTTTTCAAGCGATGCTATAAAGTCGCAAAGAAAATATAACTTAAATGTTTTTGTTATTGTTTTAAAGAGAACAAAAAAAAACAGCATTTCCATCAAATATGTAGTGTGCTTTTGGTAAAAGTACCATGAATTCTTTGGAAAATAATTTTATTTATATATTCATCACAATTTTCCAAAGAACGTCGTCAGTTGGCAATGCCAAAGTGAATGAATTTAATTTTCGTTTTTCTTTTATTTGTGAATTGTGAGCATTTGGCTTTCGTTATCATCGTGAGTTAAACTGCAGCTGTGTTTTTGTTGTTGGTTAATGGAAAAATAATTCGAAAGTTTTGCTATAAAGTTGGTTGTTTTGCCATTCTTTGATATATTTTGTGGCCTTTATTTAATTTCTTTGAATTGGTTTCAAATTAAAATTCATCACAGAGGGATTAGAAATAATTTTATTGCTATATATAATTGGTGGTTTTATTTAAAGGAATATTATGGAAATTTTGAATCCTTATAGATGAATTATTGTGTAATGTTTTTATACCATGATCACTATGGCATAACTACAGATTTATCAAATTTATAAAGATGTTAGTGATCGCTCCAGATTTCTGCAAACACACAAAGAAAAAAACATTTTTCGTATTTAATCACGAAATTAATTGATCCAATTAATATTTAAATTGAAATGTCTTTAATCACAGAAATAATAGTATCAATTAAAAAATTAATTAAAAGTCAATTAAAAAATTAATTGATACTATTAATTTTTGTGAATGTTTTTTGTTTAATTAAAAAATTTATTAAATCAATAAAATTTTTAATTGAATGTTTTTTTTAAAACTCAGTTAAGACTTAAATTTGAAAAATTTTCGTGAACATTTTTTCTGTGAAATTTGATTGCAGTACGAGGTGATATCATTTTGACCGGAAATGTAAGGCGTTGCTCAGCTGAAAAAAAAAAACAAAAATAGATTCTGAAGAGGATAACTTGAAATTGTTGCTATTAATTTTATCACAACAGTCCTAAAATTTTTTAAACTCTTTTTTTTTTTAATTTTCATTATTTATTTATTAATTCTTTGTTGTCAAATTTTTCGCAAGGCTTTTGGGATGATGCACAAATGTGATAAAATCCAAACGATTTTTTTCCATTGCTAATAAAATAAATTTCAAAATGTTTGTTTCGATTTTATTATACCCTTCACCACTACTGTGGTGGTACAGGGTATAATAATTTTGTGCATTTGTAGTAACGCCAAGAAGGTAAAATTTGAGACCCATCGTTTAGTATACCGATCGACTTAGAATTAAATTCCGAGTCGATTTAGCGATGTCTGTCCGTCCGTCTGTCTGTCTGTCTGTCCGTCTGTCTGTCTGTTCATGTATTTTTTGCGCAAAGTACAGGTCGCAGTTTAAGTCCGACCGTCCTCAAATTCGGCACATGGTCGTTTTGGGGAACAAAGACAATCGCTATTGATTTTGGAAAAAATCGGTTCAGATTTAGGTATAGCTGTCATATATATTTATCCCCGATCTGGTTTTTTATTAATTTTTATATCATACAGAAAAAAATGTCACGAAAAGTTTTCCAATTAAAATTGTAATTGAGCTTTAAAAAATATTCCATTAAAAATTTAATTGATTCAAAAATTTTTTTAATTGAAACAAAAATCAATCACAAAAATTAATAGTATCAATTAATATTTTAATTGGATCAATTAATTTTTTATTGACCTTCAATTAATTTTTTAATTGATACTATCATTTCTGTGATTGAAGACATTTCAATTAAAAAATTAATTGGATCAATTAATTTCGTGATTGAACCAGAAAAAAATTTTTTTGTGTGTACATTTGAAACTTTCAAATTTCTTAGTAAAAATTGTTATGTTGCATACTTTGGGGCTCGTATTTTTTTTGCCGAAGCTGTTTGACTTTTTCTCAGCCGAAATTGCTGCTATTATTTTGATCACAGCCGGTATATGTATTGAAGCTCTTTATTACCTCAATTATTAACAGATCTTCTTTTTTCAAGTTTTTTTTGAAAAGTCGATGCTCAAAAATTATCCAATCAAATCAGATCCTACCCACATTTAAAAATTTTCAATTCGATTTGATTTTGTTTTTTATAAAGCACATTTGATGGAATATACTTTTGTTAAAAATTTGGCCATTGAGATATCTCAGTTTTCTAAATTAAACTTTTTGTGTTGCATATTTTGTGGCTCATATTTATTGTAATCAATTGCATAGTTTTAGGGGGACTTCATATTAAATTAGCGGGCAACGTTTACATTTGCACTAAATTACATGATTTTACAGCGTTCTTTAAATCCCCTTAGAAAAGCATTTTAATTTACAACCTGACATATAATGTGGCATTACTTTGGACGAAGCTGTTTGGCGTTTGCTCAACTGACAAAACACCATAGGTAGTTTAATTTTTTGTTATTATTTGTATCACATCTATATAAGTTTTTCAGCTCTTAATAGCAATATCACCTAATTTATCAAAGTTTTTTAAGTATTTTTGGCAAGGCTTTCTTATTGGATGACTCTCCAATGTGGTCAAACTCAATCATTTTCGCAAATCTACTTTTGTTACAAATTACAAATCTACTTTTGTTACATTAAATTGCACGGTTTTACCGCATGATGTCAGAGAGCCTTGTTTAAATTCCCTTAGATAATCACATAAATTTACTGATTTTCGTTTTTTCGCAAGGGATGATTTTTTAGAATGATTCTCAAGTGTGGTCAAATCCAATCGGTTCCTACCGATAGCTCTTTCCCATTGTTTCTGATTATAAATTTAAAAATTTTTATTTCGATTTTATATTTTCAATTTGCGGAAATCTATTTTGAAAAATTTATTCATTGAGATATCTTAGTTTTCTAAATTAAGCTTTTTTATGTTGCATACTTTGGGGCTCGTATTTTCTTCTTACAAGTAGTTTAATATCGATTCTTTAGTTAAATTTGCTACTATTATCACAGTTGTTATTACCTCATTGACTGACTTTCGTTTTCGTTTTGCAAGGGATGATTTTTTAGAATGATTCTCAAGTGTGGTCAAATCCAATCGGATCCTACCGACAGCTCTTTTCCATTGCTCCTGATTAAATTTCAAAATTTTTAGTTCGATTTTATATTTTTTATAAATTCATTTTCGTAAATCTATTTTTAAAAATTTATCCATTGAGATATCTTAGTTTTCTAAATTAAGCTTTTTAATGTTGCATACTTTGGGGCTCGTATTTTCTTTAAACCAATTGCATAGTTTTAGGGGGACTTCATATTAAATTTGCGGGTTGAGTTCCTTGTGTTAAATACATTTGCATTAAATTACACGGTTTTACCGCATAATGTCAGAGAGCCTTGTTTAAATTCCCTTAGATACCCAGCAAAAAAATTTGGAAGTTCTTCCAAAGGCACAACTTTAAAAGCGCTTCCAGAAGATGCACTCCCAGTGATGTTCTTTATTTTCACTAACCAGGAAGTTCTTTTAATTCAATTTTTTATAACTTGGTTTGTTTATACTTTTAATGGGTAATGTTAACTTTTTTTGTTTCAAATAGGTTAAAAACAGAGTAAGAATTCATAAAATGGTACAAATAATTTAAATTTTGTCGAAAAAAAAGCTAAATCCAATCTGAAAAAATTGTGATTTTTTGAAAATATTTGAGGTCAAACGTTTCCGACAAGCGAAAATATCACAAAGTATCACAAAATTATTTAATTTACATCCAAAACATTGAATTCGGATCACACCTAAAGAAGTGACGCAAATTCAGTGCAACGGCTGTTGAAATGGAGAACTTCCGTCCTATGACAAGCCCATGTTAAATTCATCGCTTCTTCGTAAATTTTGCACCACTTCCGGATCCAAAAAGAACATTTGCATTACTTTTTTGGCGACGCTTTTTTCGCTGGGTAATCACATAAATTTACTGATTTTCGTTTTTTCGCAAGGGATGATTTTTTAGTATGATTCTCAAGTGTGGTCAAATCCAATCGGATCCTACCGACTGCTCTTTCTCATTGCTCCTGATTATAAATTTAAAATTTTTTATTTCGATTTTATATTTTCAATTTGCGGAAATCTATTTTTAAAAATTTACCCATTGAGATATCATAGTTTTCTAAATTAAGCTTTTTTATGTTGCATACTTTGGGGCTCGTTTTTTCTTCTTACAGTTGTCACTACCTCATTGACTGATTTTCGCTTCGCAAGGGATGATTTTTTAGAATGATTCTCAAGTGTGGTCAAATCCAATCGGATCCTACCGACAGCTTTTTTCCATTGCTCCTGATTAAATTTCAAAATTTTTATATCGATTTTATATTTTTATAAATTCATTTTCAGAAATCTATTTTTAAAAATTTATCCATTGAGATATCTTAGTTTTCTAAATTAAGCCTCTTAATGTTGCATACTTTGGGGCTCGCATTTTGTTTTTTCAAATCAATTGCATAGTTTTAGTGGGACTTCATATTAAATTTGCGGGTGGAGTTCCTTGTGTTAATTACATTTGCATTAAATTACACGGTTTTACCGCATGATGTCAGAGAGCCTTGTCTAAATTCCCTTAGATAATCACATAAATTTACTGATTTTCGTTTTCTCGCAAGGGATGATTTTTTAGAATGATCCTACCGACAGATCTTTCCCATTGTTTCTGATTATAAATATAAAAATTTTTATTTCGATTTTATATTTTCAATTTGCGGAAATCTATTTTTAAAAATTTACCCATTGAGATATATTAGTTTTCTAAATTAAGCTTTCTTATGTTGCATACTTTGGGGCTCGTATTTTCTTCAAATCAATTGCATAGTTTCAGGGGGACTTCATATTTAATTTTCGGGTGGAGTTCCTTGTGTTAATTACATTTGCATTAAATTTCACGGTTTTGCCGCATGATGTCAGAGGGCCTTGTTTAAATCCCCTTAGAAAACCACATAAATTTACACTTAAACATGTCACGATAGCCTTTTGTTCTTATTACCTTCAGGAATCTCCTGAGTAACTTGGAAACATGAAACAAAACCCTGGAATTTATTCTCTCTGCTTATCCAAAGTAATTCTGTTAAAATATCTTTCATGAATTTTCATTTATACATTATCGGGTAGAAAAGAAAATGACAAGAAAAAAGTAATGAATGTGTTGCGATGATGGTACTGGGCAGTTGTGATGATGGCATTATACCCACACAGTAATATGCCACCTTTTATCCTTAGTGTCATTTCACTAAGAAACTCTGTTAGGTGAGGGTTTTCAACAAAAGGCTACTATGTCTGTTTATAGATCCATGGTGGGTGTGTTGTTATTGTTGTTGTTGTTGTTTATTGTTTGTCCGCCCCCTTCCCCCAGCATTCTGATGTCCCGTTGACAAGTTACACTTTGGGGAATTTCTAAATAATTTGCTATTAATTAACATACTTTCTTTTACAAATAAAATTAAATGTATACAAAGGATGTAGAAAGGAATGCTTACTACACAGAGGGGATGAAAGAATGCAGGTATAGACTTATAGAGGGTAAAAGATGTTCCTACGGACAATCACATTGTTATTACGTCATTTATCAGCAGAGGGTGTGGAATCGTGTAACTTCATCAAAATCAGCAGCAGCAGCAACAGAACACCCCCCACCAGCCAGACACACAGCAACAGTTTCCAAGGATTTACTCTCTTACAAATGATGTGCAAATACCAAAATAGAACTATTCCTCAAAAAAAAAGCAAAAAGAACAGCTGTAGCAATGGTTTGCTGAAATAATGATGACGGCAGACAAAAAAACCAAAACGATTTTCATATTGGCCATCTGGCCATTAGTTAACATTTGGAAAATTATTCAAACTTTTCACCTTTCCAACACAGCATTTGCCTTTGTAATCGCATTGTAAATGTCACTTTATCGTGGCTTGAGGATCCTTGAGTAACTTACAAGTATTGTAAGTTATACTGGCTCTTATCATTACATGAAGGAAGCAGATAGAAAACCAAAGAATTAGTGAATGAATTAATGTGTAAAATAAATTTCAACGAATTTTTATTCATTAAGGTGTGCGCTTTGCATTTAAAATTCCTATTATACGCAATTCTAAAGCTCATTGATAAACTGTGTGGATACACCACCACCGCCAAATCATTCCTTTGAAGGGTGATGGGAATCGAGGATATATAGACAATGATAATGGTTAAAAAGGATTACAAAAGTTTTGTATGTAATTTAATTTAATTACAATTCGTCAGAAAATGACAAAGTTTTGTTTGTTGCTTTGAAATTTCTTAATAAAAATAATATCTATTGCATACTTTTAGAGAAGACTAGAAATATGACCATTGGCAAGAGTTTGAATTACTTATAAAAAAAAAAAAACAAGTAAGGAAAGTCTAAAGTCGGGCGGAGCCGACTATATTATACCCTGCACCACTTTGTAGATCTAAATTTTCGATACCATATCACATCCGTCAAATGTGTTGGGTGCTATATATAAAGGTTTGTCCCAAATACATACATTTAAATATCACTCGATTTGGACAGAATTTGATAGACTTACAAAATCTATAGACTCAAAATTTAAGGGTGGAACACAATGTTAGTAAAAAAAAAAATATGAGAAACATTTAAATCTGAAGCAATTTTAAGGAAACTTGGCAAAAGTTTATTTATGATTTATCGCTCGATATATATGTATTAGAAGTTTAGGAAAATTAGTCATTTTTACAACTTTTCGAATAAGCAGCGGCAATTTTAGAAAGAAAATGTTGATTTTGACCATTTTTGTCGAAATCAGAAAAACACATATATGGGAGCTACATCTAAATCTGAACCGATTTCAACCAAATTTGGCACGCATAGCTACAATGCTAATTCTATTCCCTGTGCAAAATTTCATCTAAATCGGAGTAAAATATTGGCCTCTTTGGTCATATGAGTGTAAATCGGGCGAAAGCTCTATATGGGAGCTATATATAAATCTGAACCGATTTCAACCAAATTTGGCACGAATAGCTACAATGTTAATTCTACTCCCTGTGCAAAATTTCAATTAAATCGGAGTAAAAGATTGGCCACTGTGGTCATATGAGTGTAAATCGGGCGAACGATATATATGTGAGCTATATCTAAATCTGAACCCATTTCAACCAAATTTGGCACGCATAGCTACAATGCTAGTTCTACTCCCTGTGCATAATATCAACTAAATCGAACCAAAAAATTGGCCTCTGTGGTCATATGAGTGTAAATCGGACGAAAGCTATATATGGGAGCTATATCTAAATCTGAACCGATTTCAACCAAATTTGGCACGAATAGCTACAATGCTAATTCTACTCCCTGTACAACGTTTCATTTAAATCGGAGCACAAAATTGGCCTCTGTGGTCATATGAGTGTAAATCGGGCGAACGATATATATGGGAGCTATATCTAAATCTGAACCGATTTCAACCAAATTTGGCACGCATAGCTACAATGCTAATTGTACTCCCTGTGCAAAATTTCAACCAAATTGGGGTAAAACTGTGGCTTCTGGGACCATACGAGTCCATATCGGGCGAAAGATATATATGGGAGCTATATCTAAATCTGAACGAGTCCATATCGGGCGAAAGATATATGGGTGCTATATCTAAATCTGAACCGATTTCTTCCAAAATTAATATGGTTCTATTCTGAGCCAAAACACATACTTGTGCCAAATTTGAAGTCGATTGGACTAAAACGGCGACCTAGACTTTGATTACAAAAATGTGTTCACGGACAGACGGACATGGCTATATCGACTCAGGAGCCCACCCCGAGCATTTTTGCCAAAGACACCATGTGTCTATCTCGTCTCCTTCTGGGTGTTGCAAACATATGCACTAACTTATAATACCCTGTTCCACAGTGTGGCGCACTTTAGTTTCGAAGACACTTTTTTCTGGGTGTATATCGACTCAGGATCCCACCATGAGCATTTTTTCTTTCATCCCCTCTGTTTGGTAAGCATTCCTTTCTACATCCACACTGTGGAACAGGGTATTATAAGTTAGTGTATATGTTTGCAACACCCAAAAGGAGACGAGATAGACACATGGTGTCTTTGGCAATAATGCTCAGGGTGGGCTCCTGAGTCGATATACACCCAGAAAAAGTGTCTTCGAAACTAAAGGAAAAAGTGTTCATCAATTTAGTTTAGCCATTTTATTTCCATTCAGTTAAATTTTTGTATCAAATAATAAAATTTAATTGTTTCAGTAAAAAAAATCCTAAACTGAAAGCAGTTAGGAATAGTTCATTAACTAGAATAAGGCATGGAATTTTACTAATACTGTTTTCTTCGCTGGGTATAAGAATTTACTACTGAACAAGAACATTTTATTCACTGATAACAAAGCATTCGTAAAAATAAACAAAAAACGAACTAAAACCAAGTTTCCTCAAATTTAGTAAAATTTCTTATAAAACGACAACACTGAATTCCTTTATTATAGAAAGCTTATCATACATACGTATAACACTTTGCATAAAAAAATATTTTAGTTCATTCGTACCAAGAAGTATTCAATCCTTTCAAAACTTAAGGAAACACACTTCTTACAACATAGGAAATTTTCCTATGGTTCTTGTATCTACCTGTAAGCGATACCTGTCATCGATGTAATCGATATGTTTGCGCGTGGGTTGCTATTTTAGTTGGAATCGCGTTGTTATGGTATACGGTTATTATGGTTAAAAAAATAATATAATAAATAACAAATAAAATATTTGTTATTTTAAGTTAGTGAGAAAATTTTCCGTTTTTTCAAAATTATTGAACATAAATAACAAACAATAAGTCTATAAAGAAAGAAAACAGCAACGGAATAACAACCCCTTCATTCGTCTTCTTTTTGGAATCTACGATTATCAGGTAACATTCATACAGTGACGCTAACCTTTTGTGAAAAAATTGGTTTATGATTTTCATATTTGTAGGTATTGAAATTGTAAAAGGAGGACAAAATCGTTACGCAGCATCTTATTAAAAGTGAAAGGAACAAGAAGAAGAAGAAGAACAAGTATATACGGCCGTAAGTTCGGCCAGGCAGAATCTTATGTACCCTCCACCATGGATTGCGTAGAAACTTCTACGAAAGACTGTCATCCACAAATTTCAACTCACTCGGATGAAATTTGCTCCTCCAAGAGGCTCCAAAACCAAATCTTGGGATCGGTCTATATGGGGGCTATCAATGATTATGGACTGATATGAACCACTTTTGGCATGGTTGTTAAATATCATATACTACCACCACGTACCAAATTTCAACCAGATCGGATGAATTTTGCTTCCCCAAAAGGCACCGAAGGTCAAATCTGGGGATCGGTTTATATGGGAGCTATATATAATTATGGACTGATAGGAACCAATTCCTGCATGGTTGTTGGATGCTATATACTAATATCACATACCAATTTCAACCGAATGGAAAGAATTTTGCTCTTCCAAGGTGCTCCGGAGGTCAAATCTGGGGATAAGTTTATATGGGGCCTATATATAATTATGGACCGATATCGACCAATTTTTGCATGGTCATTAGAGACCATATACTAACAGCATGTACCAAATTTCAGCCGGATCGGATGAAATTTGCTTCTCTTAGAGGCTCGGCAAGCCAAATCGGGGGATCGGTTTATATGGGGGATATATATAATTATGGACCAATGTGGACCAATTTTTGCAGGGTTGTTAGAGACCATATACTAACAGCATGTACCAAATTTCAGCCGGATCGGATGAAATTTGCTTCTCTTTGAGGCCTCGCAAGCCAAATTTGGGGGTCCGTTTATATGGGGGCTATACGTAAAAGTGGACCGATATGGCCCATTTGCAATACCATCCGACCTACATCAATAACAACTACTTGTGCCAAGTTTCAAGTCGATAGCTTGTTTCGTTCGGAAGTTATCGTGATTTCAACAGACGGACGGACGGACGGACGGACATGCTCAGATCGACTCAGAATTTCACCACGACCCAGAATATATATACTTTATGGGGTCTTAGATCAATATTTCGATGTGTTACAAACGGAATGACAAAGTTAATATACCCTCCATCCTATGGTGGAGGGTATAAAAAGAAGAAAAAGAAAAGAATTACGTTTTACAGTTGGTAGCTTTACATGGAAATTGGAAATAGTGGAATAATAAACAAATATTTCAAGACCAGTCGATGCTGTTAATTCTTAATAAATATATTTAATATATTAATAAAACATGCTTTTTATTGAAGAAAAAAATGCCTATATAAATAAATAAAACTGTATTTAAAAACGAAGGTAAGCAATTCTAATTTTGAAGTAAAAGGTTTACCACAAATATGTAAGATTTGTCCAAATGAATGAAAAAAGTTCAATAAAATCATTCCATATATGAATTCAATTCAGTTAGTTTTTTTCATTCTGTAGTGTAGTGGTGCATAAATATAGGAAAATGTTAACTAATATATGAAATGCATTCTACCTAATTTCTACGAAAATCACATCGTTCAGACAAATAAAAATGTCTTTGGCGCTATACGAAGTTCAACTTTCTTCACAATGAGTTCATTTTAACTTATAGAAGTGGTCACTTTTTTCTGGGTGTACTTAGAAAGTATAAAATTTTAACGATCTGTTGTCAAACCCCGCATTACTTATTTACGCACCTAATGCACTTGATTAGAGAAAAATAAATAGAATGTTGTGTATTGCATATTTTTAGGTGCATTTTCAAATCCAAATTTGTTGGAAGTAAATGTAAAATGACTCAATTAAGTTTAGTACAAAAGCAGAAATTCTGCTGGAAAAGGGAAAACAATGTTTCTATTGTTTTGTATTTTCTCAAAAATCTGAATATTTCTCAAATTAGGAAAAACCAGGGAGCAAAATGATTGCTAATCACTTTTTAGAATATTATATAGCATACAAAAGAATATTATATAGCAAAGAAAAGACCGCTATACAACAAAAATGTAACAGCAGTCACCAAATGCTTTATTTAGCAGACATTTTTCTATGAGTCTACAAAAAAAAAACAATACAATTATCCTTTTCTTAAAGCTGCAATATAAAAATGTTGCATACTTTTAGGAGGTTTCACAATTTAATTTCAAGAGCTATTTCGAGCCAATTCGATATAGCAACAAATCGCAATGTACGACGATACAGTCGATATTTACAATTTGAAAAAATTAGTGTAGTATATTTTTAAACAACCTTTGTGTTTAGAATAGTTTTAAATAAATTCATATTTGGACTATTTTTTAAATTATATATTCCAATATTACACAAATAATTTATTTTATTTCTCATAAATTCAATATGTTATAATTAATCTCTTGTAGACAAAACAAAAATAATTCTATCTGCATTATTATATGATGAACATTAAGCAACACACTTATGTGAAAAAAATACATTTAGTATTAATAATTAATCAATGTATTTATTATTTAATCTTGTGCTAATTACAGTCGATATATGTATTGATTTTTATAGCCTTTGTTTATTTAATATTATGTTTTTTTTTATTACTATTAACTACATCAACGATTTAAATAAAACTAATTTATTGAATGACATAATGCAAATATGCTACAACATTATAAAGCATATAATAACTATTTTATATAATATATTTATTGATAATAATTCGTATTTTAATTGCAACAAGACTCCCCCTATATTATCAATACTTTCAACGGAAATTGTTATTAACAGATATTTCAATATACATGAAATATTGACATAATTTATATTATATATCATGACATTAAAAACTAACTTTAGAACATATGGAAAAAATATATTAGGGCGGATCTTAAAAAATTACAGGAATTTTTGCCAAATATGTAAAACGAGAAACTTTTCGAAATTAGCAGACATTTAGATAATGTTCTTAATTCAAAGTAAGTTTAATTTTTTTAATTTATTTTTGATTAAATTAAATTAATTAAAAAGAAAATAAATTGCTTAAATTCAAAGTTAACAAGAAATATAACAGTTTGGCTGACAAGTCCCCGGTCTGACACATAGATGGCGTCGCTAGTATTAAATTCATATTATTTTTATATAGTACCAACCTTCAAATGATTCGTGTCAAAATTTGACGTTTGTAAGTCAATTAGTTTGTGAGATAGAGCGTCGTTGTGTTATTGTGAAAAAATGAAAACAAAAAAAAGGAATTTCGTGTTTTGATAAAATACTGTTTTCTGAAGGGGAAAAATTCGGTGGAAGCAAAA